>NC_136068.1:1075061004-1075704219 GCF_964261635.1 Lissotriton helveticus
GCATCAAAATGGAGCCTACCTCCAGCTGGTCCATAAAAAGTATGGCCAGGTTGGGGGCAAAAATAGCCCCCATAGATGTACCTTTGATCTGCTGGTAGAAGATGTTGTCGAAGCAGAAAAAATTCCTGGTCAGGCAGAGTTCCAGTAGTTGGAGAATAAACAGAGAGGGGACCCTGTGTGAGCAATTCTGTTTGCAGTTCCATATAGTCAGGGCGGGTAGTTGGCACAAAGGAGAGGCCTTTTTTGAGAAGATCTAATTCTGTATTGAGTAAGGTGTGTTTTGAGAGGTTGAATATAGGAATCATCTCTTGTGGCGGGCTTATCACCATTGGTAAAAATTGTTCCTGGTTTTGCGCTCTCCAGGAGGGTTGTACCATCGCTGCGGTTTCTTTACCCGACCGCGTTGCGGGGTGTTGGGCTGGCCTCTGGCTAAAAAATTAGATTGACCCCCTCCTCGTTTGTTTGTGGTGCTGGAACCTTCACCCGGGTCAGAGCTGTCTGAGGACTCGGCTGATGTGTCCGAGAAACCAACGAGGTTTTGACGACGATTATATCGTCCCCAGGGTTTGTTTCCACGTGGGTTCGAGTAGCCTTTATTGGTATAGAAATCTTTTTGAAGATATGGGTACGTGTTTTCAGTGTTATAGGCTTTGATGTCTTTTTTTACTTTGTTAGCCTTTTTGTTTTGTTCAATTCTATGGAAATCAGCTATAGTTTTTTCTAGCTGTTCCAGAAGTTTGTTCACTTCAGTGGTGGGATTGGCGTCTTTTAATTGTTTTTCTAGATCGGCAATTTCAGCCTCAAGGGATACAAGTGACTCGGTTGCTATGTCAATTCCCAAACATAACCAGTGCCTAGAACAGGTGGTCCCAATATAGCTAAAGTTATTTATATATTTTGGATTGTCTGTAAATATTCCGGGAACATTACGTACTTGAAGGCCCATTGGGATTACATTGGCCTTGAGGTAGTCAGTTAACATTAAGACCATAAGTTGAAGACGGACTTGTTTTTTCCGGAGCTTTTCTAGTTGTTCTGGTAATGAACTAGTAGCTGCAGTTGGAGTTTCGGAGGTATCTGAGAGAAGGGAAGGTCTCTCACAGATTCGTTTAATATAATCATCTGTGTATAATGGTGCGTGATCGGACATATCAGGTTTTTAAGACAACGTGAAGGAAGTTATTAATAAAGAATTATTTACTTTTTAGTACTAGGGTGGCCTACCCTCGGCTGAGGGTGAGTGGATTTCCGGACGAAAACCCTTGCAATCTAGTGATTGCGCTACAGTTTATCAATTAACACAAGGGAACCCAACTAGTTTGCTGAGGACCGTCGGTAGTTACTGTTATTAAAGACAAGGGTCCTTAGCTTACATAATTTACAAGGAATAGGATAAAATATAGACCATGATAGGCAACTATATGTGTCACTGTCCAGCCGGACAGGATATTTATTTTCAAAAGAATAAGACTTGTAGTTCAGGGATAGTTCAACAGGCACAATCCTGTACCAAGGCAATTCAGAGAACATACAAGGTGTTCGAAAGTTTAAAGCAGGCAAAAGAAATGAGCAAAATTGGCCACTTTTAAATCAGTGTTCAATTAAAGTAGTGCCAAAGAAGGCACCAGACACAACAAAATTTAACATAATAGTTTGGTTGTGAAGGTGCTTTACAAAGTCGACGTTTCGATCCCCTATGCTCAATTGTTTGGGATCATCATCAGGACTGACATATTTTACAGCATTTGCCTGACAATTTGACATACAAGAGATTTACCGCCTGTAAGAAGGGGAGAGAAAAGAAAGAGGTAGGTAGCTTTAGAAAGTTAGTTACTCAACCTAGAAAGCAAGGGAAGAAAAATGCTCCTGATAGTCCGAGTGTTTCAGAGGACCATTACACTTATTCGGATTCGACTTAATTGTGCCTAATATATTGTGTTCCACTCGTGAGGGGCCGGTCGGGGTGCCTGTGACTTATGTGAATTGCACATACACCCGTTATATTTACATGCATTGTGAGGCGGCTAGCGCGCACAGGTAATCTTGAGACCGCGCCGCGCTTGGTATCCTTATCTCTCGCCCCCGCTTGGGGCCCTCATTGATCAAGTCCCCCCTTTTCCATTTCAGGTTGGCACTTTTAACAAACACCACCTGTCTGAATAGGGTCTAATTAACCCCTATCAGGGTAAGTCCTTCATCCGCAAGGTACTTTGCACAAACCCGCGCCTGAAACCCAATGCGCGCTAGCCGCCTCACAATGCATGTAAATATAACGGGTGTATGTGCATGTTAAAAGAATACAACTTAAACTTGAATAGGCCTGTTTTATAAACAAGATACAAGCTCACAGCATAAACGTGAATAGGCCTGTTTTGTTTCATTTTACAAACAAGGGGACAAATAATGGTTGAACCACAAAGGTCGAATGTGTAATGAAATAGTAATTTTACAAAATGTATATATAGCCAGGAGAGTGTTTCTCTACCAATTCACATAAGTCACAGGCACCCCGACCGGCCCCTCACGAGTGGAACACAATATATTAGGCACAATTAAGTCGAATCCGAATAAGTGTAATGGTCCTCTGAAACACTCGGACTATCAGGAGCATTTTTCTTCCCTTGCTTTCTAGGTTGAGTAACTAACTTTCTAAAGCTACCTACCTCTTTCTTTTCTCTCCCCTTCTTACAGGCGGTAAATCTCTTGTATGTCAAATTGTCAGGTAAATGCTGTAAAATATGTCAGTCCTGATGATGATCCCAAACAATTGAGCATAGGGGATCGAAACGTCGACTTTGTAAAGCACCTTCACAACCAAACTATTATGTTAAATTTTGTTGTGTCTCGTGCCTTCTTTGGCACTACTTTAATTGAACACTGATTTAAAAGTGGCCAATTTTGCTCATTTCTTTTGCCTGCTTTAAACTTTCGAACACCTTGTATGTTCTCTGAATTGCCTTGGTACAGGATTGTGCCTGTTGAACTATCCCTGAACTACAAGTCTTATTCTTTTGAAAATAAATATCCTGTCCGGCTGGACAGTGACACATATAGTTGCCTATCATGGTCTATATTTTATCCTATTCCTTGTAAATTATGTAAGCTAAGGACCCTTGTCTTTAATAACAGTAACTACCCACGGTCCTCAGCAAACTAGTTGGGTTCCCTTGTGTTAATTGATAAACGTTTCTTTTGCGGGCAGGAGGGTGGGTAGAGCTGCTCCACTCACGGAGCAGGGCAGGAGCGGAGTGGCATGCCCACTCAAGTGCGCAGTGACTGTTTGGTCGGCCCGGTCAGGCCGCACAAAGCTTTCATGTGCACTGTCCTGTTGGCAATGCAGGCTGCATTACAGCCTGCATGGAGAGAATGCCCATACCTACAGCCCTGAATGCCTTGTCCCGGCGCCAGCGTTGTGATTGGCTTTGGGGAGGTAGTCTGGCTGCCTACTTCCTGTTCCTGAAAGCAGACTCAGGAGAACAGGAGCAACGAAGACACGGGACCCGGCCTTGAGGTAAGATTTCTCTCATTTAAATATTTAAAACACCTGCTCACACACACACCCACACACCCACACATGTCCACGCCCCATCCAGTGTTCTTTCTGGTGTTTCCCACCTCCCAGCTGTCCAGTCCCCCCCGCAGCACTTCTTAATAGTGGCCGCTGTGCGGGCATGCGCAGTGGGCGTACCACTGGTGTGCCAAAGGTATATATGGAGTTACGACGCATACCATTATATCGCATTCCATTACAATGCATACTAATAATAGGCATATTGCAACAGTAGGGAAGGTGTTAAATTGCGGAGATGTAAACATTACTATTCCCACTTCAGTGATTGCAACCCTAAAACTAATCCTTGCACCCCAAAGCAAATCCTGAACCCTAAAAATCATCTTTGCGCCCCAAAACACACCCTAAAAATCATATTTGAACCAAATGCACACCCCAATTTTCATATTTGACCCAAATGCTCACCCCAAATTTCATATTTTTCCCCATAACACACCCCACATGTCATCTCCGACACCTGAAACCCATACCCACCCTAAAACTTAAAAATACCCCATTACTGACATCACAATGCGTTGTAATGGAATGCGATGTAGAGGCACCTGCGTTGTTGGATTTGCGTTGTAAAGGCATTACGATGTAATGAACGTCTCCCGTGCCAAAGGCAAACTATAGGGAAACCCGTCTGTGTCCGTCTGCTCCTGGACCGTGCTCAGCACCAAGGACCCTTCCTCTCGGACACTCCAACCCTACGGTGCCAGCACCCTCCTCGCCATCAACCCTGAATACCAAATTGGCTGCCAGGACCAACATCTGCTCCGGACAGGACATCGCCATCTCCATTGCCATCACTGACGGCTCCTAAATCACCCGCAAGGACCACCCCGGCCGTCCAGGAGGAGGCATTTCCATCACCTACAGAAGCACACTCGGGCTGACCACGCACTCTAATGACCGAATGGTGACCATGGAACACCTCAACTTCCAGATCCAGACCAACCCCTACTCCTACCCCATCCTCTGTGGCACCCTCATCTGCAGGTCCCCCGGGCCATGGACACTCATTCTCCGATACCATTGTAGTCCTCATTGCACACCAGGCTTTCCCATCCACCAACGACATCCTACTCGGCGAACTCAAGTTCCACCTGGACAACCCCAGTAACCAGAACACCCCCCATCCTGGGGTAGCTCCCCAACATCAGACTCAAGCAGCTAGTCACCGCAGCAAGCCACATAGCAGGACACACGGTCGAGCACGTCTCCTCCGCCAGCGGGACCGTCAACTAGCCACACCACCGGGCCCTCCTGGACCAACCATCATTGTATACCTCATGTCTTCACCATGCCCACCTTACACAACTGCAATCATCGCCCCCTTGCAGCTGGATCAAGACCACGGAAGAACATCTTGTCAGCTCCCTCAGCACCACTACTCCGCCAACGCTTACAGACAATGACACTGCAGTGCACAACTGCCACCGATGTATCTCCTACTGCGCCAACACCAGGGCACCCCTCAAGAACGGCACTGAGTCAGTACCTTATGCCTGTATGATGGCAGGCATAAGGGTGATGCAGTGCCACAGGGATAGGCTGGCCCCATGCATTGCTGGAGTTGCGTCATGGTTGTGACACGACTGCAGCAATGCGTGACTTTAGCGCAGACAAATACGTCAGGATTCCAGACAAATCTGTCATTACTTGCGTCATGGAGTGCTGTCAAGTGAATACAGCGCATCCTTGGTGTCGCAAGAAGGGGGTAGTGAAAAGTGTTGCAACGCTTTCTTGTCGCTGTGCTTCAACACTTTTTATTATTGATAGTGCGCAGTCCTGTCTTGTAGTTTTGTCGCAGGGCAGCACAGCAACATTGCTTGCAGAGCGGTCTAGCACCAAACCCTGCAGCAATGAGGCCCCAAGGGTTAGCTTAATTTTTAAGTCCAGCTATTTTCTGGTCTTAAAAAACTGCCTCTAACGTCAGTTTTTTTGGTCCTCCAAAGAATCGCCTTGTAAATATCGCAAAGTGGGGTTAGCAGCCGTTTTTGCACAGGAACGCCTCCCTTGCATGCCATTATCGCTAACAGAAGTGGCGATCTTTAATACAGGGGTTAGCGACAGCTTGTACATGTGGTGATAAAAATATTGCCACAAAACTGTCGGAAAAGTACCGCTAAGGCGGTGTTAGCCCCTTGTACATATGCCCCTGTGTGTCTTAATTCTGTAACTTTGGGCATCGTGGTTTAAGTCATTTGAGTCATACCAGAAGCTGCACAAACAACTTCCAGTGTTTTGGACCATAAAATAGATGTGGAGGAGTATGAATATCCTGAAAATCTACGACAAAATATGCTGGAAACAAAATGTTGCAGTTGTGCACGCAGCCTTGATATTTACATAGCAGGGTTCATATGCATTGAATTAACATAGCTTTAGCTTTATACTATATTGGACTCGGTATTACCAATGGTTCTTTATGAAACTTTGCATAGGAAGACAATCAAAACAAAACAAACTTTATAATGTTTAATCTGCAGCACAATTTGTTTCTTTTATTTAAACATAGATGGGATGTAATTTGGGATTTAGTATTCTACATTTTATACTGTGAACTCTCTTTCTTTCTTTTTTTCTTTCTTTCATTTTGCTTTTCTTCTCCCACTTTTCTTTGCTTTCCTTCTTTTTCTTTATTACCTTCTTTTCTTCTTTCTTTCCTACCTTTTGCCTACTTGATTGCCTTCTTTCATTCTTTTTGCCTTTTTCATTTTTTATTTCCTTCTTCCTTCCCTTCTTTCTTTTTTGTCTTCTTTAATTTTTTCCTTTTTTCAATTTTTATGTCTTCTTTCCTTCTTTCTTTTTGTCTTATTTTTAATTTTTCTTTCCTTCTGTCCATTTTTCTTACCTTCTTTCCATCTTTCATTCTTTTGTTCTTTCTATGCTTTCTTTCCTACATTCTTTCCTTTTTGTCTTTGCCTTCTATTCTGTATTGCCTTCTTTCCTTTTTCTTGTTTTGCCTTCTTTCCTTTTTACTTTTCTTCTTTCTTTCTGCTGCCTTCTTACTGTTTTTCTTTCCTTCTTTTAATTTTCTTTCCTTTCTTCTGTCTTTATTGCCTTTATTTCCTTCTTTCCTTTTTTGCCTTCTTTATTTCCTTTTTGTTCTTTCTTTCTTTCTTCCTTTCCTACTTTCCTTCTTGCTTTCTTTCCTTCTTTCTTTTGCCTTCTTTCCTTTTTCTTTCCCTTTCCTTCTTTCTTGCCTTTTTGCCGCCTTCTGTCTTTCTTTCTTTCTTTCTTTCTTGTCTTATTGGCGTTTTTCATTCATTGTTTCCTTTTTCTTCTTTCTTTCCTTCTCTTCCTTTCTGTATTTTTGCCTTCTTTCTTTCCTTCATTCCTTTGTTTTTTGCCGTCCTTCTATTTCCTTTCCTTCTTGCCTTTTTTCCTTCCTGCCTTTTTTCCTTCCTCCTTTCCTTCTTCTGTCCCTTTTAGCCTTCCATTTTGTCTTTTTTCCTTGTTGACTTACCTTGCTCCTTTTTTTGCATTCCATTCTTCTCTCTTTCCTTGTTTGTCTGCCTTCCTTCCTTTCTTGCCTGCCTTCTTTCCTTCTTTCATTTTTCTTATCTTATTAGGTTTTGCCAACAGCGCATATGCACTGTCAGCGAACGCTATTATAACCTAAAGCTTACAAAACGGGCTTAGAGATCGCCCATTACTTACCAATACTTACCATTGGTTTGCTTCCACTTCACTCCGGTTTCCTTTCTTCTTACTGGCCATGCCTCCTGTTTCCTGCCAGCTTCTCACCTCCTTCTGCAGACTTCTTCAGGCTTCTGTCCATGACATTGAGCACGGACCCAGCACGGCTTCCTGTTTGCGTCCAGTGTTTTTCCCCTGGCCGCATGCTGCTCTGTTTGCCCCCATCCCCTGCCGACCGTTTACCCTCCACCACCCCTGCTGTGTGCTTCCCCCACTCCCTACCATTTGCTTCCACCACCCGGTCCGTTTTGCCCTTGCTGTCTATTTTGCCCCCAACTTACTGGTGTCCTTTTTGCCCCCACCCCTCAGCTGTCAGTTTTGTTTCAACTTTAAAAAGAAACAAGCATTTACAATGCAATAGGTCTGGCAGCATTAAAGTTTGAGCTATTGGTATTGTGTATGACAATGCCAATATTTTTAACTTTCGCAAATGTGACACCTATAGCATTTCTATTGCAATTTGTGTTGTATTTACGTGACTTAGATGTATTGATAATACAAATAACAATGGATTTTATTTTTTTTAAATAATTAATACTTAAATAAAAGTTATTATAATTTATAATGACGATAGCTTAAGATTTTGTAAATAAGTTTTGTAAATTAGGTGCCATGCTTACCAGTAAAAGGCTGGCTCTAAGGGAGTTAGTTTTCGGTAAGAATGTCACCAGGCACCAAAGGCACGCAGCTGCCGAAGATAAAGTGCGGCGGCAGTTGTGCCGATTTTAATTAAAAAAATAAAATCATGATTCTGGGCAAATTATTTGACCTCCCTCTGCATAAAATTGTAAATATGTGTGGAATGTAACGTGATTGTAAATATATAAAATGTAATATCACAAATGTGCAAATCTCCTGTTCATGCTTTGTTGCCAACCATGTGGGTTTTCTTCAGATCCATACAAACATACGTACATTATCTGGGGGTGGATGTGTGTGGGTGTGTGTGTGTGGGTGGGTTGTGTGGGTGTGTGTGGGTGGGTTGTGTGTGGGTCTGTGTGTGGGGATGTGTGTGTGTGGGGGGGGGCACGGGGGGTGGGGGGGTTGTGGGGGTGGTGTGGGTTGTGTGTGTGTGTGGGGGGGGTGGGGTTGTGTGTGTGAGTGGTTGTGTGTGTGGGTTATGTGTGGCTGTATTTACGAAGTCCAGGCCCTAATTTATAGTCCCTTCTTAGACATCCAAACCCTCTCGAACCAGAAAATGTTTTTTTAATATGGTCTGGTAGGTTGATCACAAAAGTTTGCTACAACTTACAGATTGTGGACATATCGTCTCAGAAAGTGTTGTTCTTCGCTACCAGGTGAAGCCATTGTGGCACACAAAGTACAGTTTTTTAATTCTATATCGGGAGGTGCTGTGGAAAATGTATTTGCGTTCTGTTTCAAAAAAATGCTTTTACAGCTAAGCATTCACCATAATATAATGGCTTAAAAAACAATGTAAAGCCTGTATCCTTCGACTTTCACAAATAACTAATTATAATTCTACAAAAAAAAAAAACTTTGACAACACTGCATTTGGATACACAATAATCTTAGCCTCTAGACTGGAATACAGGAAGTGTATTGTTTGGTACTGGGCATGAAGAAAAATACAAAGCTACATTCTTTATGCCGCCTCCGTTGAAACTAAATTCACACGTTTAAAATATGTTATCCCTAACAAATACCGCTACATTACTTGACAATGAAAAGACTGGAAAATAAGGGTAACATGAACTTCCTTCAAAACACACCTTTCTGCAGTCTTGTGTCTCCATTGGCGCATGCACCGGAAGTCAGTCAATGTCGCCTGTGACGGGGGCGGGGCCGCGTCCGGACCGGAAGAGGAGGCAGGCGGAGTAAATGCGTATCGTGGCCCGGGGCTCCTGTGAGTGGTGGAGAGCCCCGGGGCCGCCAGCAGGAGGTTACGCAAGTGTTGCGGGGCTCCCTTGACCAAGAGGGAGCCCCGGGAAAGGAGCTGGCAAGAGCCGCAGCGGCGGAGTCCCCCGAGATTGGCCCGGTAAGTTGAAAAGGGCTGGGGGGTCTTGGTGAACTTGTATGTGTGTCTGTGTGCGACGGGGGGGGGGAGCACTCGTGTGTGTGTGTGTGCGCGCGCGTGTGTATGTGTGGGGGTGTGTGTCTGTATGTGCGTGCGTGCATGGGCGCTCGTGTGTGTGTGTGTGTCTGTGTGAATGCGCATGCGTGTGTGGTGTTGCAGCTTCCCAGGAGACAGCAGCTGGCCACAGCGAGCGCGTTTGCGTGCGCGTGGCCCGCTGAAATCGCCTCCTTGGAGAGGAAATGCGCGCGGCCAGGTGCTGTCTCCTGGGAAGCAGACCCAGCAACAATAGATCTCTGTCGAGACAGCACTTACGCGCTGTTCAACGCCACGAGACCTAAAAAATTATTCCACCCGGCCCTTACACATGCAGCATCAGATCAACTGTAACTTATTGTAATTCACCGTGAAGGGAAAACATGCAGATTTATTTGAATCGTGTTTTCCTTGAATTTATGTGGCAGGAAGGCCTAGGGCTCGTGGCCAGCATGGCGCAAATAAACAACATTCACCCTCCTCGGAGGAAGACCCTTCCTCCAAGGAGCGCACACTGCCCTCAGCAACTCCCCTCAGACAGTGCACAGAAAATAATTATGTGCTAAAATATCACAGTTCTTTCCAAGACTGCTGCTGCATTTTCATTCATCCACGTATCTATAAAATATAATAGATTTTAAAAAAGAAAGCCAAGTCATCAAAATAAATGCATTTCTCAGCAGACATTTCTCGTTCCCATGAAGTCCTAGGTGCACCTCTTTGCATCATGACAGACATGTTGCCTCAAAATTTAGTTATAATTTTCTTTAACAAGCATTGGCAAAGCCAATAGGTTTCGCCTTGGCAAGATCCCATGGTTTTATCTATTTTTTTTATTTTATATACGTTGCGCAGCAGTGCAATATGCTTTGCAACATGGCTTAAAAATGTTTTAAAGCGCTATGACGCATCCACTTTTGATCGCGTCATAGCACTTTTTTTTACTTTAAACTATGTTCCACAGCAACTCGTGCTGCTGTGCAACATGTCTAAAAAGACATTGACAAAAACAATAGAGCTCACTAAAGCAAAACTTATTGCCTTTGCCAATGCTTGTTCTTTCTAACCTTCTTCTCAAGACAAGAGGGTACGAGACCAATTGGCTTTTTTAGGTCTGTGTTTTCCAAGACTAAAAGTATGTATCATATAGTTAATTACAGTGGGTTTCAGCCAGACTTCAACCATTAGTCTGTGATTGTCTCATTAACATTCATCATCTACCCATTCCAGCATGCATCAAGGAACAATGTGTCCACCCTCTTCAGCCAATGACTGACTTCACTATGAGTTATGGCATGCTACCCTGTCACAAGGAGCCACACACAAATCAATCAATCAATCAAACAGGGGTTTATATAGTGCACTACTCACCTGTGAGGGTCTCAAGGCACGGGGAGGGGGGAGGGGGAGAAGCTCCGGATCAGTCGAAGAGCCAGGTTTGAGGTCCTTATTGAAGGTGTGGAGTGTTGGAGAGCGCCTGACGTTCACAGGGAGCTGGTTTCCAGGTCTTGGCTGAGATGTAGGAGAAGGCTCTCCCGCCTGTTCTACTTCTGCGGATGTGGGGGACCTCTGCCAGGGCGAGGTCGGTGGAGCGGAGGTTCCTCTTGGGTACATGGAAGGATAATCTCCCATTGAGGTATTTGGGTCAGATGTTGTTAAGGGAATTGTAGGCGTGGGTGAGGAGTTAGAAGGTGACCCTCTTCTCAACAGAGAGCCAGTGGAGGTCTCATAGGTGTCGGGTCATGTGTTCATGGCATGTAGTTCCGAGGACGAGTCTGGCTGCGGCATTTTGGATGTCTGGAATCTGTGTAGCAGAGATCTGTTCATTCCGGCGTATAGGGCTTTGCCGTAGTCCAGTCGGCTGGTTATGAGCGCGTGGGTGACGGTCTCTCTGCAGTATGGGGGGGATCCATTTGAAGGTCTTGCGGAGGATGCGCAGGCAGTTCAAGCTAGTGGAAGCGAGGGCGTTGACCTGGCGGTTCATGGATAGGAAAGAGTTGAGGATGATGCAGAGGTTGCGTGCATGGTCTGTAGGAGTGGGTGGAGTCCCGAGGGTGGAGGGCCTCCAGGAGTTGTCACATGCAGAGTTCCAGGGTCCGAGGATGAGGACCTCAGTTTTCTCCGAGTTGAGCTTAATGCAGCTGTCGTTCATCCAGGTTGCCACGTTCTTCATTCCCTCCTGGAAGCAGAGTCTGGTGTCTTCGGGATTCTTCGCGATTGAGAAGATGAGCTGGGTGTCGCCTGCGTAGGATACGATGCTTGGCCCATGCTGTCTGATGATGTCGGCGAGGGGGCCATGTAAATGTTGAAGAGCGTGGGGCTTAGTGATGAGCCTTGGGGCACTCCGCAGTTGATGTCAGAGGGTTCGAAGAGGAAGGGATGGAGTCTGATCCTCTGGGTTCTGCGGGAGAGAAAGGATCGGATCCAGTCAAGGGCGGCTCGTTGTATCCCGGCATTGTAAAGTCTGGCTGCAAGGGTGCGATGAGAGACGGTGTCGGAGACGGTGTCGAAGGCTGCGGAGAGGTCTAGTAGGATGAGGGCTGTGGTGTGTCCCTGGTCGAGAAGCAGGCGGATGTCCTCTGTGGCGGTTAGGAGAGCGGTCTCGGTGCTGTGGTTGCTGCCGAATCCGGACTGGGAGGTGTCTAGGATGGAGTCCTCTTCGATGAAGGTGGTCAGCTGAGTGTTCAATCAATCAATCAATCAATTAATCACGACACTTGTATAGCGCACTACTCACCCGGAAGGGTCTCAAGGCGCTTGGGGGAAGGGGTCCGCTACTGCTCGAACAGCCAGGTCTTGAGTTGTCTCCTGAAGGCGAGGTGGTCCTGGGTCAGCCGAAGGTGAATGGGGAGGGAATTCCATGTCTTGGCCGCCAGGTAGGAGAAGGATCTGCCTCCGGCGGTGGCTCTTCGGATGCGTGGTACGGCGGCAAGGGCGAGGCTAGTAGACCGTAGCTGGCGGGTGGGCGTGTAGAAGGTCAGGCGGTCGTTGAGGTACTTGGGGCCCAGGTCGTGGAGAGACTTGTGTGCGTGGGTGAGGAGCCTGAACGTGATCCTCTTGTTGACGGGGAGCCAGTGCAGGTCCCTCAGGTGGCCGGAGATGTGGTTGCGTCGGGGGATGCCCAGGATGAGTCGGGCGGAGGCGTTCTGGATGCGTTGGAGTCTTTTCTGTAGCTTGGCTGTGGTTCCGGCGTAGAGGGTGTTTCCGTAGTCCAGTCGGCTGGTGACGAGGGCCTGGGTGACCGTCTTCCTGGTTTCGGTCGGGATCCATCAGAAGATTTTGCGAAGCATGCGAAGGGTGTGAAAGCATGATGAGGAGACGGCGTTGACTTGTCTGGTCATCGAGAGGGAGGAGTCCAGGATGAAGCCCAGGTTGCGTGCGTGGTCTGTTGGCTTGGGGGCGGTGCCCAGGGCTGGTGGGCACCAGGAGTCATCCCAGGCGGAGTGTTCACAAGTCTCTCGGTGACTTTGGCTGCGAAAGGGAGGAGAGAGATGGGCCGGTAGTTTTTCAGGTCCGTTCGGTCGGCCGTAGGCTTCATGAAGATTGATCTAACCTCTGCCCGCTTCCAGTCATCTGGGAAGATGCCGGATGTGAAGGAGGCATTGATGGTCCGTCCAAGTTCGGGTGCGATGGTGGCCCTCGGGAATATGTACGGTCGGCAGGGGTCTGTTGGTGCTCCTGAGTGAGTTTTATGCATGGTCGTGAAGATGTGTTCGACGTTAGTCGGTTTCCAGGTGGAGATTGTTGGCTGATCGGCCGTGGGGGGTAATGTCCAGCGTCGGTTCGCTGAAATTGTCGTAAAGGTCCTTGATCTTACGGTGGAAGTATGTGTTGAGCTTGTCTCACAGTTGCTGGGAAGGTGTGACATTCGTGGCTTTTCTGGGTGGGTTTGTGAGCTGCTGTATGATGCTGAACAGTTCCTTGGCGTTGGTCGTGTTGGCCTGGATTTTGTCCTTTATGAAGGTCCGTTTGGTGTTCCTTATGCACTTGTGGTGTTCCTTCAGGGCGCTCCTGTGGTTGTTCCGTGCTTCCGTGGGTTTCTGCTTTTGCCAGGATTTCTCTAGGCTTCTGCACGAGCGTCTGGATTCCTGTAGTTTTGTGGAGAATCAGGCGGCCTTCAATGGGTGTTGCTTGGTGGGGTGCCAGAGGGGTGCGAGTATGTCGGCGCAGCGGGCGATCCAGCAGTGGAGTTCTGTGGCTGCGGTGTTCGTGTCGGTCGTGGCGCGGGGAAGGGTCTTGGCAAAGTGTGGTGTTGAGGAGTTCCTCTGTGATCTTGCTCCAGTTTCTTTGTGGCGGTCGCGGGACAGGCTTGGGAGCGCTCGTGGTGTTGAAGGTGAAATGGACGCAATGATGGTCTGTCCAGGGCGGCTGGGTGGTGTGGGTGAACCGGATGTTTGTTCCTTCCACAAAGATAGGGTCCAGAGTGTGTCCAGCTCTGTGCGTGGGGGTATTGACCAGCTGCTTCAGCCCAAGGTTGGCTAGGCTGTCTTGTAGGGTGATGGAGTGGGGGTTGTTGCAGTTGTCGAGGTGGAAATTCAGGTCCCCGAGGAGGATGTAATCCATGGAGATTATTGCGTGGGGTGCGTTGAGCTCGGCGATGGTGGTTGCGGACTAGGTGCGAGGGTCTGGTGGTCTGTAGATTCCGGTGCCGTGTAGCCTGGTCCTGGGGCAGGTCTGGATCTGGAAGTGGAGGTGTTCTGTGTCGGAGTGGGGGTCGCTCGTGCTGTATGTGGAGAGTCGGAAGGGGGTCTTGCGTGCGATGGCGAGTCCTCCTCCTGGGCGGTGGGGGCGGTCTTTTCTCTGGACCTTGTAGCCGTCAGGGAAGGCAGTGGCGATGTCGTGGCCGGAGGTGGCGTTGGTCCAGGTTTCCATGAAGATGGAGACGTCGGGCGAGAGGGTGTCGATCAGGTCCCAGATCTCTACGGCGTGTCGGTGCAGGGAGCGCATCTTGAGGAGGACGCAGGTCAGGGTGCTGGTGGTGCGTGCGTCGGGCGGGCCTTTGGTGGTGGTGGGGGCATAGTCGATGGTGAAGGATCTGTGGCAGGCTCTGCATGAAAACTCTCCCTGGGTGCTGTCTCCTGGGAAGCAGACCCAGCAACAATAAATCTCTGGCGAGACAGCACTTACGCGCTGTTCAACGCCACGAGACCTAAAAAATGATTCCACCCGGCCCTTACACATGCAGCATCAGATCAACTGTAACTTATTTTAATTCACCGTGAAGGGAAAACATGCAGATTTATTTGAATCGTGTTTTCCTTGAATTTATGTGGCAGGAAGGCCTAGGGCTAGTGGCCAGCATGGCGCAAATAAACAACATTCACCCTCCTCGGAGGAAGACCCTTCCTCCACGGAGCGCACACTGCCCTCAGCAACTCCCCTCAGACAGTGCACAGAAAATAATTATGTGCTAAAATATCACAGTTCTTTCCAAGACTGCTGCTGCATTTTCATTCATCCACGTATCTATAAAATATAATAGATTTTAAAAAAGAAAGCCCAGTCATCAAAATAAATGCATTTCTCAGCAGACATTTCTCGTTCCCATGAAGTCCTAGGTGCACCTCTTTGCATCATGACAGACATGTTGCCTCAAAATTTAGTTATCATTTTCTTTAACAAGCATTGGCAAAGCCAATAGGTTTCGCCTTGGCAAGATCCCATGGTTTTATCTATTTTTTTTATTTTATATACGTTGCCCAGCAGTGCAATATGCTTTGCAACATGGCTTAAAAATGTTTTAAAGCGCTATCACGCATCCACTTTTGATCGCGTCATAGCACTCTATTTTTTTTATTTTATATACGTTGCCCAGCAGTGCAATATGCTTTGCAACATGGCTTAAAAATGTTTTAAAGCGCTATCACGCATCCACTTTTGATCGCGTCATAGCACTTTTTTTTACTTTAAACTATGTTCCACAGCAACTCGTGCTACTGTGCAACATGTCTAAAAAGACATTGACAAAAACAATAGAGCTCACTAAAGCAAAACCTATTGCCTTTGCCAATGCTTGTTCTTTCTAACCTTCTTCTCAAGACAAGAGGGTACGAGACCAATTGGCTTTTTTAGGTCTGTGTTTTCCAAGACTAAAAGTATGTATCATATAGTTAATTACAGTGGGTTTCAGCCAGACTTCAACCATTAGTCTGTGATTGTCTCATTAACATTCATCATCTACCCATTCCAGCATGCATCAAGGAACAATGTGTCCACCCTCTTCAGCCAATGACTGACTTCACTATTGGTTATGGCATGCTACCCTGTCACAAGGAGCCACACACAAATCAATCAATCAATCAAACAGGGGTTTATATAGTGCACTACTCACCTGTGAGGGTCTCAAGGCACTGGGAGGGGGGAGGGGGAGAAGCTCCGGATCAGTCGAAGAGCCATGTTTGAGGTCCTTACTGAAGGTGTGGAGTGTTGGAGAGCGCCTGATGTTCACAGGGAGCTGGTTTCCAGGTCTTGGCTGAGATGTAGGAGAAGGCTCTCCCGCCTGTTCTACTTCTGCGGATGTGGGGGACCTCTGCCAGGGCGAGGTCGGTGGAGCGGAGGTTCCTCTTGGGTACGTGGAAGGATAATCTCTCATTTAGGTATTTGGGTCAGATGTTGTTGAGGGAATTGTAGGCGTGGGTGAGGAGTTAGAAGGTGACCCTCTTCTCAACAGAGAGCCAGTGGAGGTCTCGTAGGTGTCGGGTCATGTGTTCATGGCATGTAGTTCTGAGGACGAGTCTGGCTGCGGCATTTTGGATGTCTGGAATCTGTGTAGCAGAGATCTGTTGATTCCGGTGTATAGGGCTTTGCCGTAGTCCAGTCGGCTGGTTATGAGCGCGTGGGTGACGGTCTCTCTGCAGTATGGGGGGATCCATTTGAAGGTCTTGCGGAGGATGCGCAGGCAGTTCAAGCTAGTAGAAGCGAGGGCGTTGACCTGGCGGTTCATGGATAGGAAAGAGTTGAGGATGATGCAGAGGTTGCGTGCATGGTCTGTAGGAGTGGGTGGAGTCCCGAGGGTGGAGGGCCTCCAGGAGTTGTCACATGCAGAGTTCCAGGGTCCGAGGATGAGGACCTCAGTTTTCTCCGAGTTGAGCTTAATGCAGCTGTCGTTCATCCAGGTTGCCACGTTCTTCATTCCCTCCTGGAAGCAGAGTCTGGTGTCTTCGGGATTCTTCGCGATTGAGAAGATGAGCTGGGTGTCGCCTGCGTAGGATACGATGCTTGGCCCATGCTGTCTGATGATGTCGGCGAGGGGGCCATGTAGATGTTGAAGAGCGTGGGGCTTAGTGATGAGCCTTGGGGCACTCCGCAGTTGATGTCAGAGGGTTCGAAGAGGAAGGGATGGAGTCTGATCCTCTGGGTTCTGCCGGAGAGAAAGGATCGGATCCAATCAAGGGCGGCTCGTTGTATCCCGTCATTGTAAAGTCTGGCTGCAAGGGTGCGATGAGAGACGGTGTCGGAGACGGTGTCGAAGGCTGCGGAGAGGTCTAGTAGGATGAGGGCTGTGGTGTGTCCCTGGTCGAGTAGCAGGCGGATGTCCTCTGTGGCGGTTAGGAGAGCGGTCTCGGTGCTGTGGTTGCTGCCGAATCCGGACTGGGAGGTGTCTAGGATGGAGTCCTCTTCGATGAAGGTGGTCAGCTGAGTGTTCAATCAATCAATCAATCAATCAATCAATCACGACACTTGTATAGCGTACTACTCACCCGGAAGGGTCTCAAGGCGCTTGGGGGAAGGGGTCCGCTACTGCTCGAACAGCCAGGTCTTGAGTTGTCTCCTGAAGGCGAGGTGGTCCTGGGTCAGCCGAAGGTGAATGGGGAGGGAGTTCCATGTCTTGGCCGCCAGGTAGGAGAAGGATCTGCCTCCGGCGGTGGCTCTTCGGATGCGTGGTACGGGGGGGAGGCTAGTAGACCGTAGCTGGGGAGTGGGCGTGTAGAAGGTCAGGCGGTCGTTGAGGTACTTGGGGCCCAGGTCGTGGAGAGACTTGTGTGCATGGGTGAGGAGCCTGAACGTGATCCTCTTGTTGACGGGGAGCCAGTGCAGGTCCCTCAGGTGGCCGGAGATGTGGTTGCGTCGGGGGATGTCCAGGATGAGTCGTGCGGAGGCGTTCTGGATGCGTTGGAGTCTTTTCTGTAGCTTGGCTGTGGTTCCGGCGTAGAGGGTGTTTCCGTAGTCCAGTCGGCTGGTGACGAGGGCCTGGGTGACCGTCTTCCTGGTTTCGGTCGGGATCCATCAGAAGATTTTGCGAGGCATGCGAAGGGTGTGAAAGCATGATGAGGAGATGGCATTGACTTGTCTGGTCATCGAGAGGGAGGAGTCCAGGATGAAGCCCAGGTTGCGTGCGTGGTCTGTTGGCTTGGGGGCGGTGCCCAGGGCTGGTGGCCACCAGGAGTCGTCCCAGGCGGAGTGTTCACAAGTCTCTCGGTGACTTTGGCTGCGAAAGGGAGGAGAGAGATAGGCCGGTAGTTTTTCAGGTCCGTTGGGTCGGCCGTAGGCTTCATGAAGATTGATCTAACCTCTGCCCGCTTCCAGTCATCTGGGAAGATGCCGGATGTGAAGGAGGCGTTGATGGTCCGTCCAAGTTCGGGTGCGATGGTGGCCCTCCGGAATATGTATGGTGGGCAGGGGTCTGTTGGTGCTCCTGAGTGAGTTTTATGCATGGTCGTGGAGATGTGTTCGACTTTAGTCGGTTTCCAGGTGGAGACCGTTGGCTGATCGGCCGTGGGGGGTAATGTCCAGCGTCGGTTCGCTGAAATTGTCGTAAAGGTCCTTGATCTTACGGTGGAAGTATGTGTTGAGCTTGTCGCACAGTTGCTGGGAAGGTGTGACATTCGTGGCTTTTCTGGGTGGTTTTGTGAGCTGCTGTATGACGCTGAACAGTTCCTTGGCGTTGGTCGTGTTGGCCTGGATTTTGTCCTTTATGAAGGTCCGTTTGGTGTTCCTTATGCACTGGTGGTGTTCCTTCAGGGCGCTCCTGTGATTGTTCCGTGCTTCCGTGGGTTTCTGCTTTTGCCAGGATTTCTCTAGGCTTCTGCACGAGCGTCTGGATTCCTGTAGTTCTGTGGAGAATCAGGCGGCCTTCAATGGGTGTTGCTTGGTGGGGTGCCAGAGGGGTGCGAGTATGTCGGCGCAGCGGGCGATCCAGCAGTGGAGTTCTGTGGCTGCGGTGTTCGTGTCGGTCGTGGCGTGGGGAAGGGTCTTGGCAAAGGGTGGTGTTGAGGAGTTCCTCTGTGATCTTGCTCCAGTTTCTTTGTGGCGGTCGCGGGACAGGCTTGGGAGCGCTAGTGGTGTTGAAGGTGAAATGGACGCAATGATGGTCTGTCCAGGGCGGCTGGGTGGTGTGGGTGAACCGGATGTTTGTTCCTTCCACAAAGATAGGGTCCAGAGTGTGTCCAGCTCTGTGCGTGGGGGTATTGACCAGCTGCTTCAGCCCAAGGTTGCCGAGGCTGTCGTGTAGGGTGATGGAGTGGGGGTTGTTGCAGTTGTCGAGGTGGAAATTCAGGTCCCCGAGGAGGATGTAATCCATGGAGATGATTGCGTGGGGTGCGTTGAGCTCGGCGATGGTGGTTGCGGACTGGGTGCGAGGGTCTGGTGGTCTGTAGATGCGGGTGCCGTGTAGCCTGGTCCTGGGGCAGGTCTGGATCTGGAAGTGGAAGTGTTCTGTGTCGGAGTGGGGGTCGCTCGTGCTGTATGTGGAGAGTCGGAAGGGGGTCTTGCGTGCGATGGCGAGTCTTCCTCCTGGGCGGTGGGGGCGGTCTTTTCTCTGGACCTTGTAGCCGTCAGGGAAGGCAGTGGCGATGTCGTGGTCGGAGGTGGCGTTGGTCCAGGTTTCCATGAAGATGGAGACGTCGGGCGAGAGGGTGTCGATCAGGTCCCAGATCTCTACGGCGTGTCGGTGCAGGGAGCGCATCTTGAGGAGGACGCAGGTCAGGGTGCTGGTGGTGCGTGCGTCGGGCGGGCCTTTGGTGGTGGTGGGGGCATAGTCAATGGTGAAGGATCTGTGGCAGGCTCTGCATGAAAACTCTCCCTGGGTGGTGTTTGGTGCGGTTCTTACGCAGCCGGTGTGTCTTCCGGGATTGAGTGCGTTGAGGGTGGTAGAGTCGTAGTGGTGGAACCTTAGAGAGGCAGGGTTCCTGGCGCTGGTTGCGGTCTGGTTGCGGTCAGGTCGCGGACGGGCGCAGACGGGCTTACCTTAGGCGTGACTGCGCAGCGGTCTGCATTAAATAGGGGAGGGGAGAGAGGCTCAGCTGGGAGGGGGAAAACGGGCATGGGTAGAGGGGAGAGGCCGGGACAACAGTAGCGGGAACTGGGGGAAAGTGCGAGGGGGCTAGCACAGAAGAGCAGTGAAATCAGTGAAGTTAACAAACAACGAAAGACAGATGCAGGTGACAAAACGGAACACAAATTAGCCAGAAAGTAGTTTCTTTTAGTGCCAGGGAATACTACAGTAATGTGTGCTCTTTGAAACCCAAAAATATTTTTGTCTTTAGCCAGTTACTTTTTTTTAGATTAAACTAGAGCCCAGCAGCTTCCCAAACACTAAAGTATTGTAAAATGCAAAAACTATGACAAAACAAAACAAGAATTGCCAAGAGGGAAGTGGCCAACGTCAGACCTAATAACTTTGCCAATGCTTATTACATAAAGCAGCTGAAGTATGCATGTTTTCCTCCTTCAAACAGATGAAGTACTATGGTAAACAGTTTTCTTTTTTTCACTCATGCTTTTGTTCCTATTCCTTCCTCATTTCCTATGTCTTTTAGAGAGTGTGAGAGAAAGTAAAAATTGGAAAAAGGTAGGGCAGCTTTGATCATACCTGCAATGAACATTGCAAATCCCTCCCGGCAGATGACAGTGAGAAACAAACATTTACAATGCAATAGGTCTCGCATTTACGAGAGTTTGAGCTATTGGCATTGTAAATGACAATGCCTTTTATTTATGTGTTGTTTATAAAACGGATAAATAAAAGGCATTGTCATCTACAATGCCAATAGCTTAAACTCTCGCAAATGCGAGACCTATTGCATTGCAAAGGCGTGCTCTAAATCTTTTTTTAAAGCGTTAGAGGAGATCCTGTCTTGCCTTCAACAGCAGGCAGGGCAAAGCTATTTGAGAAAATAGTGCTTAGAGGCTGTAATTAAAGCCTACAGAGTAACAACACACTTAACAGGGGGTGTCACCATATGCGGTTACAAAGTAAGACAAGGAGGAGCAATTACTGAGCCTTTTGACCAATGAACTGCCACACTTTACCGTGCACAATAACAAAGCGAATGAAAAATATGGGTGGAGCTTCAAGTCCCTACATCAATACAGCATGCCCCGCAGAGCAGCTCATACCCTTATCTGTGGCCCTTCTGATTGATGAGCTCATTCTGGAAGGGATGCCTCATCTATGAGACATGATGTGCTTGACGTATGAGCCTCCTTGACAAGACATGTTTGTCCATGCAGGGGCAGTCTGTCACAGTGCTCGTGTGACATGACGTACTGCCTCTTCAGCAGGCCTCCTAGTCGAAGCATGACGTCCATGGAGGGGTAGCCCCGTTGGGGAAAAATGTTTCCCCAGGATCAGCAGCCTCATCCGTGAGGCTTGATGTGCCTGAGATGCAGCCTCGTCAATGAGGCCTGTTGCCTCTGGAGGACTCGCCTTGTCATCGATGCTTACTGGTGGAGCTGCGGTATAGCAAAGGCGTCATGAGCCCTAATGCAAGTAAGAATAAGAGACCCACTATCTCATGTGGTTAGTAAAAAGAAGGGACCCCTCAAAGCCCATAGTCCTGCTGTACCTCTGAAGCCTTTTAACTGTTAATCATTTGACACTTCTCAAGGGATGCTGCATGTACAATGCAAAGAGCACAAACTAGGAGTTTAACAAACGCTTGCCCACATGCCTCATGGCCTCAAAGTTTAATGTGGCTGAGGGTACGTGTGTCCAGAAGGTGCACACGGTAGTGTGCAACAAAATCAAAATAGTGGTAGGAAGCACAAACACAATTGGGGTCACCTGACGGATCTGGAGGCAGGGAACACCGTGATGCCCACCAAGGGAGGGTACAAAAATCAATTGAAAGGCAGAAAGCTAAAATGATTGCCTGCTTCTTTTGAATAAGCCAATCAGGGTGTCAGAGTTCGCTCCACGGAATCCGGTTGTAGCATATAATGGTCCACCCCCAAACGTCACAAACACTTTGAGGTCAATACACAAAGTATTTGAGCCATTAGGTGAGGGAAAAAAGAAAAAGAAAAAAGGGAAGGGAAAGGGAAGGGTCAGCAGGGAAAAGGAGAAAAAACCTGAAATGACATAAGATATTTTCATAAGTTCGAGGCATGTGGTCTGCTGAATTCATATCTATAGCATAGATCGCCGCCTAGTGTTGGGTCCGGATGATTGCACATTGTTGTCCTGGAAGACTTCGAAGTATCACGAGATAGGTGGCTCCTCCCCTGGACTACAGTGCGCATGGGCATCGACTCCATCCCCAGATTGTTTTTTTCCGCCATTGGGTTCGGATGTATATTCCTTATCTCCAGTTCGGAATCGATATAGACTTTTCTTAAGGCCTGAAGGCCTTTTCCTATACCGTCGGTATTGTTTTGCGCTCGGTGCCCAGCTCTGCTCCAGCTCAGTTCCCGAGTCGGACATCCCGAGGAGTCGCGTGGCTCTTCGGTGCTCGAGGCCCAGTCGACGCAACAAGACTTTCGACGACACATCATGGAACGGAGCCCGTTCAAGAAATGTCCCGTGTTTGGATCGAAGTATCCCCACATCGACGTCCACCCGGTGTGCAACAAGTGCCTGTTGCCAGCCCACGATGAAGCCAACTGTATGGCTTGTTCCCGGTTTCGATCGAAGAAGATGATTCGACTTCGGCGCGTGGCGCGCCTGGAGGCCCAGCAGTCGGCCCCGGCACCGGTGGACATCTTCGAGAGAGAAGAAGCAGACGAACAAGAAGTTCATATGCAGATTTCACCTCCAGCGGAGGAGATCGACTACGACTACGACGCGGACGTCGAAGCGCTCGATGCAGAAGAAGTTGTCGGCGAGGTAGGAGATGACAATGAGGCCTATGGGGCCATGGAAGATAGCTCAGGCGAAGAGCTATGCCCCGTTCGAACAATCACTAAGGCTCAGGTCGCGGGATCGCCACACGGCATTACCCAAGACCTTACACCCAGATCCACGGCCTCGCCTACGGGCCCGGCTACGGACACTTCTGCGGAGCCGCCGTTGGTCAAAACGAAACCGAAAGTGAAACCTTCGGTGTCGACGAAAACGAAAGTGATGGAGACGCCGTCGAAACAGAAGACGTCTGTCCCTCTGGCCGCCTCCTCGTCTTCCGATATGTCGGGGCAGCCGAAGCCAAAGAAGGCTGTCGACCCGGTGAAGTCGACCAAAGGCGTCGAGCCAAAGTCGGTCGAGGGCGTCGATCCGAAATCGATCAAGGGCGTCGAGCCGAAGACTGGGGCCCCAAACCCAGGAGTCAAGGCCGCCGACCCGAAGTCGTCGGCGCCGAAGGCCGTCGCCGCGGAAGGAGGACACGGCGCACCTAAGAGGGCTGATCCTGTACCTCGGCCGGAGAAGACCAAGAAATCGACGCTCGAGTCTTCACACGCTGGTGGACCGAGGACGTCTGTCGGGTCGACGAAACCGTCCGCTTCCTTTACGAAGCAGGTGTCGGACTCGCTGCAACGCATCAAGAACAAGGCTTCCGCGGTCGATCCGAAGGATGCTTCCACCCCGAAGCAGGCTGCCAAAACGCCGAAGTCTTCGACGCCACTCCTGTTTACGTTGCGCCGAAGGTGGCACAGAAGGCCTTCGCACCAAGGTCGGTCGCCAAAGCGCCCGTGCAAGGGTCTGCAGGGTCGAAGCCTTCTCAGCAGCTTGGAAGCTTGAAGCATTGACAACCCTTGATGGAGGAGCAGTCGGAACACTTTATCGACGCCGACACCGGTAAACTTACCCTCTACAAGAGGAAGATCACGGCAACACAGCCTTTGGAGTCCTACACAATTCCTTTGAAGCGCAAGAAGCCTTCTACGGATTCCCCGGTTCTGGTTGAGCCACTTGCTCCACGGACTCCAAGAGTTGCTACACCCTCACCCACTTATTCAGATGTGGAGGCTGGGGAAGGTGATGACGAGGAGTATAACTTTCCTGCCAACATTGATCCTGAGGATCACCAGGACTCTTGGGCAGATGCAGGGGACACAGGGGATCCGCAAACTGCCCCGGACACTCAGGTGTACAATGTCAAAACCTCTCCTACAGAGGATTCTGCGGCATTTAATGCTCTAATTGAGAGGGCGGCTAAAAACCACGACGTCCAGCTGCACGCTGCCCCTATTGACGTGGACTTCCTTTTTGATACCTTTTCCACGGTAGAAAAGACTGTCAAAACTCTCCCAATGTTGCAAGGGGTTCTGAAACATGCTGCAGACATTTTTAAAGAACCCACACGTGCCAGGGTGATCAACCCTAGAATTGAAAAAAAATATAAGCCGGCACCTGGCGACCCTACCTACATCAAGGGCCAGTTGCCATTGGACTCTCTGGTCGTTTCTAATGCCCGGAAGAGGGCGAATTCGCAAACCACTGGTGATGCTCCTCCCCCTGACAAGGAATCTAAAGTGCTGGAGGCATCAGGGAAGAGGGTGGCGGCTCAAGCAGCCAATATCTGGCATACCTCAAACACTCAGGCACTCTTGGCCAGATATGACAGGGCGCACTATGACACACTAGAGACCCTGTTACAACATCTACCAGATCAGTATAAAGAGGCGGCGGAGATGCTCATTCAGGAAGGGAAGCTCATCTCCAACGCTTCTATTAAATGTGCACTGGACGTGGCGGACACCGAGGCCAGGGCCATTAACACCAGTGTGATGTTGAGACGTCAGGCATGGCTCAGAATCTCCGGTTTCAAGCCAGAGATACAAACCACCATCCTCAATCAGCCGGTGAACCCTGATAGGTTATTTGGTCCAGAGGTGGATACCACACTGGAAAAAATAAAGAAGGATACCGAGACTGCAAAGTCCATGGGAGCTCTCCAGTCCCAACAGTTTAGGGGCAGTACTTTTCGTCGCTCAGGCAATAGAGGTGTTTCCAGAGGCCAGATGTCCCAGCAAACGCTATACACTAAAGGTGGGGCGTAGTCCTCTTACGCCAAGCAGAGTAGAGGCGGCTATCGGGGCAACAGTGCCAAGGGCAGAGGCCGTGGAAATAACAACTCCCGTTCCTCTGCCACCAACAAACAGTGACGCCCTGCCACTGCCCCCCGACCATACCACACCTGTCGGGGGGAGACTCCAGCAGTTCCTGCCAGTCTGGAAATCCATCACCACAGACAGGTGGGTCAGGAAACTTATCCAGTTCGGTTATTGTCTGGAGTTAACATCCACTCCACCCAACATGCCACCAAAACACCGTCCTATGTCCACAGAGCATTTGCACTTATTGCAGCAGGAGGTACTTGTCATGCTGCAAAAAGGGGCAATCGAGCTCGTGCCGGTGGAGGAAGAAGGCACAGGAGTGTATTCCCTGTACTTCTTAATCCCGAAGAAGGACGGGTCCCTCAGACCCATACTGGACCTCAGACCCCTAAACCAGTATATTCTCTCAGAACACTTTCACATGCTGACGCTGCAGCAAGTTCTTCCGTTGGTCAACCAGGGAGACTTCCCCGCAACCTTGGATCTCAAGGATGCATATTTTCACATTCCACTACATCCATCACACCGAAAATACCTCAGATTCACCATTCAGGGTCGGCATTATCAGTTCAAGGTCCTACCTTTCGGGGTCAACACGGCGCCCAGGGTGTTCACAAAATGCCTGGCGACAGTGGCTGGGCACCTCAGGAGGCAGAACGTTCACGTTTACCCTTATCTGGACGACTGGCTTGTCCAAGCAAAGTCGGCCCAGCTGTGCGCCGCCAACATGTCCCACACCATTCACCTTCTTCACAGTCTGGGATTCTCACTAAATTATCCCAAATCGCACCTTCAGCCAGCCCATGTGCGGCAGTATCTGGGCGCGACAATAGATACTTTGGCAGCCACGGCTCAGCCGAATTCTGTGAGGATCGACAGCATTCAGTCGCTCATCCAGAAGTTCATACCGCAACACTCGCTTCCAGCAAGAGTGTTCATGCAGTTGATAGGCATGATGGCCTCCTGCATCTTCATAGTCCCGCATGTGAGGCTACATATGCGTCCGCTTTAAGAGTGCTTGGCACGTCAGTGGAATCAGGCTCACGGACAGTTAAAAGACCTAGTGTTGGTGACCGGTCGGGCATACAACTCTCTGTATTGGTGGAATCCACACAACCTTTGCAAGGGCCGACTGTTCCAGGAGCCTGTGCCACAAATTATCCTGACGACGGACGCATCTCTCCAGGGTTGGGGAGCTCATGTACTCCACTACACGGTGCATGGACTATGGACAACGCAGCAAAAGAAGATGCACATCAACTACCTAGAACTGATGGCAATCTTCATGGCGATGAAGGCATTCAAAGTACATCTGTGCAACAAAGTCGTGTTGATCCGGACGGACAACATGACAGCCATGTACTACATTCAGAAGCAGGGAGGTACACACTCTCCACAGTTGTCTCATCTGGCTCAGAGCATGTGGAAGTGGGCCATTCAGAGGAACATCTTCCTCATGGTGGAACACCTCCCGGGCAAGGACAATCAGATGGCGGATCTGCTCAGCAGGTACAGCCACCAAATGCACGAGTGGGAGATACATCCATCAGTACTCCACCCGTACTTCCAGCAGTGGGGTCATCCAGAGATAGACCTGTTTGCCACAAGGGAAAACGCAAAATGCCAACACTTTGCCGCCAGATTCCCTCACCCACAGTCGCAGGGCAATGCGATATGGATGAACTGGTCAGGCAGATTTGCGTACGCTTTTCCCCCAGCACCTCTCATACCGCTGGTGGCACGAAAGCTAAAGCAACACTCGATGACACTCATCCTGGTTGCTCCAACGTGGGCACGCCAACCATGGTACACCACGTTTCTAGAACTCTCCGTGGTACCGCATCAAAGGCTGCACCTCACGCCCAGACTTTTGACGCAGAGCCATGGCGACATTCAGCACCCAGACCCGCAACAGCTCAACCTGGCGATCTGGCTCCTGAAGTCTCAGAATTTGGCTACCTTAACTTGCCTCCCGACTGCATGGATATCATACGGGAGGCCAGAACGCCCACCACCAGAGCTTGCTATGCAGCAAAATGGAAGCGGTTTGTCATTTACTGTACAGAACACAACATCAACCCGCTAGATGCATCCACTCACACCATCATTTGTTATTTGTTACATCTTTACAAATGCAAGCTGGCATATGCTTCCACTTGGATACACTTATCCGCCATAGCAGCTTATCTCCAAAACAGGCAGCATCTCTCTGTTTTCAGAGTGCCTGCCATTAAAGCCTTCCTAGAAGGACTGAAACGGGTCATCCCTCCCAGGACCCCGCCAGCTCCTGTATGGAACCTTAATGTGGTCCTCACCAGGCTGATGGGCCCACCTTTTGAGCCTCTGCATTCATGCGAGGCTCAGTTTTTAACATGGAAAGTGGCTTTTCTAATAGCCATTACGTCTCTGCGACGTGTTAGTGAGCTCCAGGCACTCACTGTACAAGAGCCATTCATACAAATTCACTCAAACAGGGTGGTGCAGCGCACTAACCCTAAATTTCTTCTAAGGTGGTTTCACAGTTCCATGTCAATCAGACCATTGAACTGCCCGCGTTCTTTCAAAACCCAGAGACAGTAGCCGAAAGAATGCTCCACACTCTTGACGTCAAACGAGCTTTGATGTACTACATCGATAGGACCAAAGATTTTAGGAAGACACAACAACTCTTTGTTGCCTTTTTCGGCCCAGCACAAAGGCAACCCCATTTCCAAAGCAGGTATAGCCAGGTGGATCGTTAAGTGTATTCAAATTTGCTATCACAAGGCTAAGCGCACTTTAACGGTCCCCCCCAGAGCCCACTCCACCCGCAAGTTGGGGGCCTCCATGGCTTTCCTTGGTAATATCCCTTTGGAAGACATTTGTAGAGCAGCCACATGGTCTACACCACACACATTTACTAAGCACTACTGTGTAGATGTGCACTCCAAGCAGCAAGCAGCTGTAGGGCAGGCTGTTCTTAAGACACTTTTTCAAACGTCTGCAGCTGGCACAGGCGGCCGCCGTTAATGGAGGGACTGCTATATATTCTATGCTATAGATATGAATTCAGCAGCCCACATGCCTCAAACTGAATATGCTACTTACCAGTATGCATCTGTTCTTGGCATGTAGGGCTGCTGACATTCATATCGCCCGCCCTCCTCCCCGGCGCCTGTAGCAGCTGCAGAATTCAAACTTACTCTTAGCATGGTCATCGCTCACACTGTTACACTCCATCTTTGCCACAATGGCTAAAAACAATCTGGGGATGGAGTCGATGCCCATGCGCACTGTAGTCCAGGGGAGGAGCCACCTATCTCGTGATACTTCGAAGACTCTTCCAGGACAACAATGTGCAATCATCCGGACCCAACACTAGGTGGCGATCTATGCTATAGATATGAATGTCAGCAGCCCTACATGCCAAGAACAGATGCATACTGGTAAGTAGCATATTCAATATCATATAACCTGCAAGGCTACTCTCAGATATTCTCGCGTAAATGAAATTTGCATACCCGCATAAAATAAGACCATAACATCAAGCTTAATGTCTAGTCACACTCTACTCCCCACCCTGGATACCTGATTGGGATACAAACAAGATTCAGTAAACATCCATGCGGGAAACTATGAGAGTCTCATGTATGTGTTAACCCAACCCTGACAACATACCCCAGGCAGGAGTGGACAACAAATGATAACGTGGGGTCTGAAGGGAAAGGCAGAAAAGAAACCACTTCTTTATAGTTGTGTAGCCAGTGACCAATTAACTCCTTATAGTATTTCACAGATACGGCAGTGCGTAGGAGGAAAGAACCACAACACTCCGCTCTTGTTAGAACAAATAAGAAGTATACCCAAGAAGAGGTATCAGTTTATAATGAACAAACAAAAGAAATACGGTAGCGCGTAGTTGCGTCCACCACCTCGCTCCGCTTCCTTCCCTCTCTATAAAGTCCTGAATACACATATATATATATATATATATATGAAAATAACTACAACATACGGTAGCGCGTAGTTGCGTCCACCACTGCGCTCCGCACAGTTCCTTATTACCTCATAAGGATCCTCAGAAAGCACAAGAAGGCAAACACGGTAATGCGTAGTTAATATCACTACAGCCCTCCGCGAGAATCACCAAAAGTACTAAAAATGCACTCCTCACATACTCCGAGGAAGACCAACGTAGTACTTTCACCAACAGGCACAGAAACTCGAGCACGCTCCTTCGCGATGCTACCAGGACGAAGATCGGAATACCGGCAACACGTCGCGGGTACTACCGTGTTCCAGCTAAACAGTCTTTAATAGGGATACCAAACGGCAGCGCGGCAAGAGGCAGGCGCTCCGCGGCCACTGATATACGGCGAGAATCCTACCGTGATTCAAGGAACAGCAAACTGTTAGGGATACTCCAGCACTGGAAATCCACAGACGAACAGCAGGGGCAACCAGGAAACAAACAGGAATAACACGCAACGAGAAGTGTGTGCAGACGGAAGAAGTACTTCCTGGATGTGGCGCAAAGGATCATGGGTATTGTAGTTCAAAAGTTCGGCAGGCGCGATCAAGGCTGAATCCTGACAGTATGCCCTCCCTTCTAGCGCCTTCTAGGGCCAGGCCGCGCAGGAAACCTGCGGTGAAAGGAGCGGATCGCAGCAGGAGCATGAATGTTGTGGACGGGCTCCCATGAATCGTCCTCCGCCGAGTACCCCTTCCAAGACACTAGATACCACAGCCCACCTCTTCTCATCTTAGAATCCTTGACACTCCGGACCTCATATTCAGAATCCCCATCACCAATCACCGGCGGCGTGATCCACCTTCTGGCCGAGCGACCAGGCTTCAAAAGATTGCAATGAAATACTGGATGTATTCTGAGGGTACCAGGCAACTGTAGCTTGTCAGCCACAGGGTTAATTTGTTTCAGGATGACATAAGGCCCAATGTACCTGGGATGGAAAACGCTACGTAACTTGAATTTGATGTTACGGGTGGACAACCACACTCTGTCGCCCACACGGTACTCTGGACCTTTGGTACGATGTCGATCTTCCCATTTCTTGTACTCTTTCTTTGCCTTTAAGAGGTGTACTCTTATTCTCCGATGTATAGAGCGCGTCTTTTGCATAAGCCCCAAGATAGTAGGCTGACTAGCCACCTCCACAGGAATGTTCACAGGAAGAATCCGAGCATCGTAACCATACGTAGCAAGGAAAGGAGAAACACCAACCGACGTATGCCAAGCGTTGTTATACGCCATTTCTGCCAACCACAACCGTGAGACCCATGAGTTTTGAGCGTCATTAGCGTAACATCTGAGATACTTCTTTAGCGTTTGATTTCGTCTTTCTGTCTGCCCATCAGTCTGCGGGTGGAAGCTAGTGGAAAGCGAGGATTGGATATGCAGAGCCTGACACCATACCTTCCAAAATCTGGCCACGAATTGCGGCCCCCTGTCAGACACTATCACTTCCGGCACACCATGCAGTCGAATAACTTCGGTCATCAACAACTGTGCAGTTTGACTTGCGGTAGGTAGGTTAACACAAGGGATGAAGTGTCCCAACTTGGTAAGACTGTCTATCACCACCAAAATGGCAGACTTGCCTTGATCAGGGGGCAGGCCAGTTATAAAATCCAAGCTAATGTTCTGCCAAGGTTTCCTCGGAGAGGGCAAGGGCATCAATAAACCTTTTTTCTTTCCGGTCTCAGTCTTTGCACGTGCACATTCTTCACATTGACCAACCCATCTGGAGACGTCATTCCTCTCCGTGTCCCACCAGAAATGTCTTTGTAGGAGATGTAATGTCTTCTTAACCCCCTGATGACCAGCCAAGGGGGAATCATGACACCACTCATATGCCTTCTTTTGTAACTTCGAGGTGGGTAGATACAATCTGTTGTCATGAAAAGGCAGGCCTTGTTTTAATGAGCGGTTGTTGCCTGTAGTCGCCCAAATCACCCATGCATTATGGTTCTTTGTTTTGCGAATGGTATCTAGAAAAGTATCTGCCTGAATTACACAAATTACTTTTACGGGATCCACAATTGCCTCCATGATTTGTTTATTCCCATCTTGTTCTGTTTGATACTGTCTGGATAAGGTATCAACTTTCAGATTGTCTGCTCCAGGCCGATAAGAGATGGTAAAATCATATTCTGAAAAGAACAGCATCCATCGCATTTCTCTCTGCGTGAGGTGTCTGGCGGTCTTCATGTACTGAATATTCCTATGATCTGTGAAGACTGTGACCGGGAAGGCAGCTCCCCACAGATGCTGTCGCCATTCTTGAAATGCCCTCTTTATGGCTAGCAACTCTTTTTCCGCTATGGTATAGTTCTTTTCTGGTGCGCTCAATTTCTTTGATAAGTAGGCAACAGGATGGAGTTGACCTGTATCCTTGTCTCTCTGTGACAGTATAGCTCCTACAGCGTCGTCCGACGCATCAGCCTCCACTATAAAAGGGTATTCAGGTTTGGATGTGCTAAGATTGGAGCTGTGGTGAAAGGCATTTTTAAAAAGTCAAATGCTTTAGCGGTCTCTTCAGTCCACTGGAACTTTACACCCTTCCTAGTCAGTTTGGATAAAGGAACTGCCACTTGTGAGAAATGCAGAATAAATCTACGATAGTAATTGGCGAAGCCCAAAAATCTCTGGACTTCTTTCACGCAGGTGGGAGCGGGCCATGCCTGTCCTGCCTGCACTTTCCTTTCTGACATTTGTAACCCCTCGTGACTCAACATGACCCCCAGGAATTCGACTTCAGACACACCAAATTCACATTTGCTAATTTTGCAATACAGTCAGTGTTCTCTTAGTTTTCGTAACACATTGGTCACATGTTGCCTGTGTTTTGTTGTGTCCTCTGAATAAATCAGGATATCATCTATGTAGACAACCACACTGCTATCCACATACTCCTTCAGAACATCATTTACAAAATACTGAAACGCCGCTGGTGCATTGCACAGACTGAACGGCATTACGGTATATTCATATAGTCCATATCTAGTTGTGAAAGCAGTATTCCATTCATCTCCCTCTCTTACGTGAACCAAATGATACGCGCCTCTAAGATCAAGTCTGGTGTACACCCGGGCCTTACTGACTTGATCCAACAAGACAGGGATAAGGGGCAAAGGATATCTGTTTCTTATGGTGTTTCGGTTCAGCACGCAATAATCTACGCAGGCTCTCAACTCCCCGTTTGCTTTTTTAATAAAAAACAAAGGCGAAGCTGCCGGCGATCTGGATGGTCTAATGAATCCTATGTCCACATAATGATCCAGATACTCCCATAAGTGTGCTGTCTCAGGAACAGATAAGGCATACACCCTGCATGATGGAATGGTGGCCCCCTCAACTAAATCAATACGACAATCATATAACCGGTGAGGGGGGAGCTGCTCTGCCTTGCTCTCACTAAAGACGTCGCGGAAACTCAGGTACTCATTAGGTAGTTCAACTGTTTTCTCGGCGGCGGTAGCCACCACCAATGGAATGAGAGACGGGGGCGCTATCGAGGTCTGGAGAGCTTCCATGTGTTCCTTGCATTCGTCTGATAAAAACTGCACCTTCTTTTCCTTCCAATTGATTGAAGGATTGTGATGACTTAGCCAAGGCATAACCAAGATAACCTCATACTGAGGGGCTTCTATGATGTTAAGCGAGAGCTCCTCTCTGTGTCTGCCTTCCGACACCTCGACTGATAGCAGTACCCTCTCCGTTTGTTCAGTGATGAGCCCTGAGGTCAATGTCTTCCCATCCACCGCTAGGACTTCTTCGGGGATGTCCCTAGGGACTCTGTCCAGGGATAATGAGGAAACTAATCCACTGTCAATGAAATTACCGGTAGCCCCGGAATCAATCATAACATTGACCTGGTGTACCTGTAACTGACTCTCTAGCCTCATGGGTAGAATTATGTGAGTCTCGGTGTCCAATAGGGTGAGCACAGTAAGAGAGGGAACTTTCCAGGGTTGGGCTTCACTATCGTTCTCATGTGTTTTTTCTGTCAACTTTTCCTGTGGACTCAATACCGTAAGGGCTAGTTTCTTATTCCTATTCCATCCCCCTGAAGATTTAGGTTTAGAGGGACATTCTCTAACGTAATGTCCCTTCTTGCCACAATACATGCATAAACCAGAAACTCAACGGCTTTCTTTCTCCTCTTTAGTTAACGAGCCCTGACGGCTCCGATCTCCATGTGTTCTGCGCCCATCTCTGAGGATGGAAGGGCCCTGCGAGGAGGTACTTCGGATTTAAAGAAGCTCCTGTCCCACCTACGTCTATCCCCTCCTCTTTCAGCCTGTCTACCATCCACTCCTAAGGTCAGGTTAATCATATCCACACAATTGGCAGGTTGTGGGTCTATCTGTGCGATTATATCCTTTAAACCATCCCTTAGCCCTTGATAAAAGAGGGACATCTTCTTTTCTTTGGGCCAGGAAGTCTCAGCTACCAATCTGTTGAAATTGGTTAAATATGTCACTAAATCTCCTCTTCCTTGCCTCAGTTCTAGGAGTTCCCTGTCGGCACTAAAAGTAGAGGCCCTTCTATCAAACACCTTCTTGAACTCGCTACGGAACGCCGACCAGTCCGACAAAACCGGATCGTCATTTCTAACTAAAGGTACTGCCCAGTTAGCGGCATCGCCAACCAAATAGGAAATGGCAAAAGCTACACGTGAATTGTTATTGGGGAAGGATGCCGGCTTACATGAAAAATGAAGCATAATTTGTGTCAGGAACACTTGAGTTTTGGAAGGATCACCCGAATACCTCTCCGGACTTGCTAAGGGAATGGGAGGAGGAACCGTGACCTGAACCTGAGGGGACGAAGCATCAAAAGGATTTCTTGACATTTTCTCTACTTTCTCCTTTAGGGCGGCTGTTTCCGCTTTAGAAGAAGCTAATTCCTGCTGCACTAAAACTAATGCTTGCAGCACATCATCCATGGTAGCCATTATACCCACAACTGGATCGGGTAGAGTATTAATTTGTGGGCGTGTTATTCTAACACTTTGAAGTCAATGCACAAAGTATTTGAGCCATTAGGTGAGGGAAAAAGAAAAAGAAAAAAGGGAAGGGAAAGGGAAGGGTCAGCAGGGAAAAGGAGAAATTACCTGAAATGACAAAAGATATTTTCATAAATATCATATAACCTGCAAGGCTACTCTCAGATATTCTCGCTAAATGAAATTTGCATACCTGCATAAAATAAGACCATAACATCAAGCTGAATGTCTAGTCACACTCTACTCCCCACCGTGGATACCTGATTGGGATACAAACAAGATTCAGTAAACATCCATGCGGGAAACTATGAGAGTCTCATGTATGTGTTACCCAACCATGACAACATACCCCAGGTAGGAGTGGACAACAAATGATAACGTGGGGTCTGAAGGGAAAGGCAGAAAAGAAACCACTTCTTTATAGTTGTGTAGCCAGTGACCAATTAACTCCTTATAGTATTTCACAGATACGGCAGTGCGTAGGAGGAAAGAACCACAACACTCCGCTCTTGTTAGAACAAATAAGAAGTATACCCAAGAAGAGGTATCAGTTTATAATGAACAAACAAAAGAAATACGGTATCGCGTAGTTGCGTCCACCACCTCGCTCCGCTTCCTTCCCTCTCTATAAAGTCCTGAATACATATATATATATATGAAAATAACTACAACATACGGTAGCGCGTAGTTGCGTCCACCACTGCGCTCCGCACAGTTCCTTATTCCATTATTACCTCATAAGGATCCTCAGAAAGCACCAGAAGGCAAACACGGTAATGCGTAGTTAATATCACTACAGCACTCCGCGAGAATCACCAAAAGTACTAAAAATGCAGTCCTCACATACTCCGAGGAAGACCAACTTAGTACTTTCACCAACAGGCACAGAAACTCGAGCACGCTGCTTCGCGATGCTCCCAGGACGAAGATCGGAATACCGGCAACACGTAGCGGGTACTACCATGTTCCAGCTAAACAGTCTTTAATAGGTATACCAAACGGCAGCGCGGCGAGAGGCAGGCGATCCGCAGCCACTGATATACGACAAGAATCCTACCGTGAATCAAGGAACAGCAGACTGTTAGGGATACTCCAGCACTGGAAATCCACAGACGAACAGCAGGGGAACCAGGAAACAAACAGGAATACCACGCAACGAGAAGCGTGTGCAGACGGAAGAAGTACTTCCTGGATGTGGCGCAAAGGATCATGGGTTTTGTAGTTCAAAAGTTCGGCAGGCGCGATCAAGGCTGAATCCTGACATAGGGTCCCTTAGGGGACAATTTATGGGAGACCACAGAAGAAGCACACATCAGTTGTGGGCAGCATTGTCCCTAAAATGTCCACCTAAATGGAAGGAATAAAGGTGAAAGATCCATAGCTGCCAAGGTTTCAGATTCCTCTGTGTGACCTTTTCATAATTTCAGTGTAATAATGAGTGGCATTTCAACAACTATGAGTGGCACCTACTTGCAAGCAAAATCAAGCAATGAAGACGAGGCAAATTTATAAATATCAGAACATTTCACTCATTTGAGTGACAAGAAACTCTAAGAAGATTTTAAAACGACTGCAAAGCACCAGAAATGTAAGGGTAAGTTGTACCCGCACCAGTAGTACCATCATGGTGACACTCCCCACCCCCAAGCACCTAGCATGCATGCAAATAAATACACACCACACAAATTGTTATTGGGAAAAACTGCTGCAGGTTTATTACATACAACGTTATGTAATATGGTGGGTTATCTTACGGGCGATCCAAGGGCAGGCAGCATACTCGCCACCTGCCCGCCTGATGAGCCAAGCAGCACTGGGGCGAACCCCATTTGTGCTGCCCCTTCTGGTGATCCTCCTCCCGGATCACGTGACACTTATTACTCACGCCCCTTTCAGGGCGGAGCATAGCAAGGCAAGCCCCCGGTTGTTCAGCCCCACAACCGTCCGAAGGACAAACGGGGCGCCAACACGGTTTCCAGGAACCTCTCATGAGACTCCTGGGCTCTGGCACCCCTATGCCGTGCAGAGGTACTCTTCTGTACCCAATTGCTTCCAGATCACCCTGTAACTCTGCCACAGCTCTGGCGGCGGCCACCGTCGCTGACAGGGCCTGCCACCAACACAGCTCCTCAACTTCTCATAAACAGGCCCCCTGCCAAACTTGGGCAGGAGACCCGATCTATATCCCAGTCCCTTTGACTTTAGACCGCCAGAATCTCCTGGCGGAGGCCTTTCAGGCAAGTGAACTTGTGCCAAGAACTAATCCTGCTATGGGAAAGTTCCACTGCTTCATATTACTCTGCCCCATGCTACTCTGGGCGGGGTGAATGCAGACACTATGGCACACCTGGCCCCATGAATTTGCTGATCTCACCTAGCTGCCGTCCCACTAGCACCGTGTATCCTGCACACCTGTACCCCACCGCTAAGGGACAGCAGCCCACTTGTTAGCTGACCGCTCCCCCCGCCTGCTTACTATAGGCTGGTGGGGCGAGAAGGGTTCTACTTTTGGCATTTGCACTGTCCTTCTGCTTCCTAAATCATGCCGCACCTGAATATCCATAACTATAAGTATGTGACAATGAGCAAGGGGGGGGAGGGCACTCATGCCCTTGCCCGGCATCCCCTAGTCCTTATGGGGATCACCAGCTCAGCTCCCTCTCTGGTGAATGCCCCTAGGCTTACCGGCTCACAGTATGCCTGAATTATACAGTGCCCAGTGCCAGTCAGATGGTGCCTAACATTAAGGAGTGACTAAGTCCTATTCCCCCCCCCCCCACCCTAGCATGTTCACAAATCGGGGTGCGGGGCCTTCACCTGCCCACCTGAGCAGCTCCAGAGGTGGAAAATAACCTGCCCAGTTGCACACTGGACGTGCCAAATGCTCTATTACCAAGTCTATCGTGACAACCTATTTTCCCGTTTCCTGGGACGGCAGCACAGGATGACCTGCCGTCAGCTTGGTGTCCTCCCATACCGCAGTGCCCATGGGAACCTTGAATAGCACCCAATTTCCACCTGGGCGTACCACCAAATCGGGACTGGCCTCACACAGCTGTAAAGCCATAGAGACACATATTAAACCTATTTACTGGTTGTTGCCACTTGGCACTTTCCCGGTTGCAGCTCTGGGTGCTTGAGAAGCGTGCGTGCCCCCGGGGCCCGCTGATGCTGAATGGACGGTATATGTTACCCACTCGCTGATACTGTGAATCACTACCCGCCCTGCTTGAATTGAAGGAATGCTGAATGGACCCAAGGACTTTGGACATGATCCTCCACTCAGTTTGCCCCCAGCAACGTCCTACAAACACACATCCACATCCATGAGTACCGGAAGGAACCCCGAATCTCACCTGGGCGTACTTCTGACTGATAGTGGCCTCACACAGCTGTACGGCCAAAGCCACCTCCTTTTTACCAGTTGTTGCTACTTGGTACCTTTGTGGTTGGAGCTCTGTTTGTACCGCGTGCGTGCCCCCGGGGCACGATGTTGCTGAAGAGCCGGTGTCTGTTACCCACTCCCTGATACTTCTCTCTCGCTAAAAGTCCTAACTTGGATAGGAGGAATGCTGGATGCTTCCTAAGGACTGTAGACTTAATGCTCCCACCTAGTTAAACCCCATAACTTAGGGAAAACCCAAGAAGTGATCAGGCCCTTCGTGGTACACCTACCCCCACTTAGACTATCAACGTATTTCGGACACCGGAGCAGAAGATGCCCCTTCAAGTCTCGGGCTGTGACCCCTAAAAAGATCACCCAGGGGGCAGACGGGAACATTCAGTGCAAGTACCTGCCCTTTCCTGAATATTGCGAATGCAGCATGGACAATAATACCCTGGCTCAAACTGACCAGGCACTGACTTGGGTCTTGCCTGCCCAAGGGGCACAACATGCAGGCTGGCCCTGATTAACCTTGTGTTCTGGTGCCAGATTTGGGAAAGTGTTTCCCATGTTCTGTGAACTACTAGGCTAAATGTAAGGTGGGATGTTAACCTGCCCCGAACTCGGCAGCCATAACGGCCTGCGCAAGCTTGTGGAAACCTCGCGAAGCTTGACCACAATCAAACCGCCCGCGAAACCCAGGGGCCATGCTGCCATTCTTTGGTCTTTGGCCTGTAACTCTGCCCAGACAATGAAAACCCCTACAACATTCAGTAATTGTGACATGTTTGGACCTGTCCCTCAAAGTTAGGCCAAGCACCCTGGGTGAGGTCTGGGTCTCCCCCAACTTCTGCTAATGTGTACCAGGGAGCAGACAAGTCAGTGGGAACGAAGGGGGGGGGGGACAGGATGACCGCTACCTGCCCCTTCTAGAATACTGGGAATGCCTGGTGTTCCTTACACCGCTGCCCCTTGTGCCCTAACCCAGTGATTCCCCCAACTTCTTAAGTACTGTACAGCCCCCCTTTAATTGTGTCAAATCCCACAGTCGCCATACTGCACAGGCTAAAGAGGGAGGTGCTTCACGCATAGCTGAAGCCACTTGCCAGTGCTTAGCGGCCTCAACTAGACATTTTGGAGCTACACTACTGTAGCAGCTAAATGTTGTCAACATGGTTCGTACATATATGCAGTTTCCGCCTGAATCGCTTGCCATGGCTATTCTTTCCCTTTAGCAATGTCCTTATTGTTTGCCTCGACCGAATATGTATCCATGTCGCTGTGCTCTGATACTGTGTCCTTTGTAACGATGTCACCTGCAACTATGGTCTGCTACTCATGTAAAGCGCTTCAGATGCATCCTGCTCTAACCAGCACCATATTTTTAGACTGATTGTGAGCACAGAGCACCCAATAATTACTGTACGTTATTAATTCTAACTCGTTTTAGGCTAGGTTTTCCCATCATATCAGACACGGAAACGGTAGCATCCGAAAGTGCCAATTGATTCCTAGCTTTTGATTTTGTGAAAATACATGGAGCCGCCTATTGTAAGGTTGGTGCTCTGGAAGGAAGCTCCTTAAGTGAAGGGTGAGAGTGTAGTGATACTAAATGCTTGGCTGCATTACAACATCACATATGCCTCTCACATTTCTTCAAGCCAGCACTGTCTAAACAAATCCTGTTTCTTTTTTAAACTATGCCAGTGTCTAACGCTGGTGTACACCCTGTTTGTGCTGAGAGGCACCAGACACTGCTTCTGTCCCCCCTAAACCTGACGTGTCCCTATAGGTGGGGGGGGGAGCGTGCGCGAGTTAAGTGAGTGGTGACTGGCCTGGCATTGGGGGTGGCGGCACGTGATTACACTCATGCACGCCGTCACACACCCTCACCCGGACCCGCACACCTTGATGCGATTGTACAAAGTAGAATTTGGCTATTTATTGTAAGTAGATCGTGAAATTCCTGGGAGATCCGACCGTTTGAGGTGAAGGGGAAGGAAATTGCTAGCAGGGTTCAATGCATCAGCCAGCTGACCATTTCACTAAAGAAAGTAAGTATCTAAGCGTTGTGCCTGCACTGCCCTTCAAGCACCCGCTAGCACAACTATACAGCACAAGTGCACCATGCTATTTTTTTTTGTGGTGTTGGCACAATCATGTCAACCAGTGCTGTGAAGAACGGCCAGCTCCTACTGCTTTATTTCAAAGGACTCGTTCTGCCAGTTTTGGGTTTACACCCTGTGAGGTGAGCGCTGGCCCTTATTAACGAAAGGCAGCCCAGTTGCGCATGACGCGGCCCTGTCCGCCCCTATGGGAGGACAGGAGGGGTGTGGGCTGCCCAATGGTACTACAGTGCCGCCCTTTTGAGTGGCCTCTTGCGGTGGCCTCGGGAAGCCGCATTTGGGCCCCGTGCACTAGCGCTATTCGTTTAAAGCAAATACCTCAACCAGAGTGAGAGTTCACTCCAGGCATTCACTTGCTTAATTGCTTTGAGGCGAGTGGCAATTCGTACGGGCTGCCTCGTTGTGGCCGCAATGACTCCCATTGCAAAAGCTGGCCAGGGCATGATTCTGAGGCTTAGCAGCTACAGTGTGGACTGGTGTGCCCTGGGCTGCTGCACCACTTCCGCAGTCGCCGCAGGTGGTTCACTCAGCCACCCGTGACCTGGTGTGGTGGGGTGGGTAGGCTCCCTCCGGTTGCTGGAACATATTTAGATAATTTAATTACCAGGATACAAGCTGCTCTGCCATTGCCAGTGCTGCAGTCTGCTTTATTCATGAACTAGCCACGTGCGCTGTTGCGTGCGGCAGCTGGACGGGCAACTGCCTATTAAAGTGTGGGTCACAAAACCTCACCCCAGGCTGATGTCTCGGTAGTAGTCATTGGGCACTCAGACTCACGACAGTCATGAATCTATTGAAATATCGTGTGGCGGCTTTGCGGGTGAATCTTTGTATTGTTACGTTGTAACCTGAGTAGGAGCTAGAGCTGCAGACTCTGAGCCAGTCCCCGGGAGCGCACGGTGTGCTGCCACTCCAGCTTCAGTTTCAGTGTGTATGATGCATTACTAGCGCTCCTGCTTGACAGCTCAGGAGGAGCTATTATGCCTGACTTTGCATTTCAGTGCAGTGATGCGGACCACCACACTGAAACAGCAGGTTTAAGATGCCGAACGGCAGGGCCAGCTAAGAATGGGAAGTGATGAAGTTCCTTCAAAATAGTACACAAGGGGGTGGTGATGGACGGAGCATCTGAACCAATCAAACACTAACACCCAGTCAAAAGATCCGAGGACCGGTTTCTGGCATTACAGCCGTCTTCAGCCCGGTTTGCTTGAATCCAGTGGCAAAGTGAGCAAGGGACTCACGTCTGAGCATACCCTGCCACACTTATGGCGGCCAAAGCGGTACAAAAGGGGGTGGTGATGGACGAAGCATCTGAACCAATCAAACACTAACACCCAGTCAAAAGATCTGGGTTTGATCCATCACCGTTCGTTAGCCCACTCTGCCACCCCAGTTCAGACATGGCTATATGCAAATCAGTCTGACCCTGTGCCTCATGGGAACAGTCCAGTCCGAACTGCCAAGCCATGCCTTCCCTGGACCGGAAACAAGCTTCCGAGGACCGGTTTCTGGCATTACAGCCGTCTTCAGCCCGGCTTGCTTGAATCCAGTGGCAAAGTGAGCAAGGGACTCACGTCTGAGCATACCCTGCCACACTTATGGCGGCCAAAGCGGTACAAAAGGGGGTGGTGATGGACTGAGCATCTGAACCAATCAAACACTAACACCCAGTCAAAAGATCTGGGTTTGAACCATCACCGTTCTTTAGCCCACTCTGCCACCCCAGTTCAGACATGGCTATATGCAAATCAGTCTGACCCTGTGCCTCATGGGAACAGTCCAGTCCGAACTGCCAAGCCATGCCTTCCCTGGACCGGAAACAAGCTTCCGAGGACCGGTTTCTGGCATTACAGCCGTCTTCAGCCCGGCTTGCTTGAATCCAGTGGCAAAGTGAGCAAGGGACTCACGTCTGAGCATACCCTGCCACACGTATGGCGGCCAAAGCGGTACAAAAGGGGGTGGTGATGGATGGAGCATCTGAACCAATCAAACACTAACACCCAGTCAAAAGATCTGGTTTTGATCCATCACCGTTCTTTAGCCCACTCTGCCACCCCAGTTCAGACATGGCTTTATGCAAATCAGTCTGACCCTGTGCCTCATGGGAACAGTCCAGTCCGAACTGCCAAGCCATGCCTTCCCTGGACCGGAAACAAGCTTCCGAGGACCGGTTTCTGGCATTACAGCCGTCTTCAGCCCGGCTTGCTTGAATCCAGTGGCAAAGTGAGCAAGGGACTCACGTCTGAGCATACCCTGCCACACTTATGGCGGCGAAAGCGGTACAAAAGGGGGTGGTGATGGACGGAGCATCTGAACCAATCAAACACTAACACCCAGTCAAAAGATCTGGGTTTGATCCATCACCGTTCTTTAGCCCACTCTGCCACCCCCTTTTGTACCGTTACTTCAAAGTAGGCACAACTCACACCGCCCAGACCCGCCCAGCGGCCTGTTACCAAGAGCTAACAAAGGGGGCAGGTTAAACTTAGCATCTGACATTGTGGGTACCCCAAAGACAGAGGTACTTTGAGGGTCTTCAACTTCACCTGGCCATTGATGATGGTTCATTGTTGTAAAGGGCCATAAATAAATATTGATATTTGTTTGTCCTGCTTGCGAGCTGCCCATGTGTTTCTTTGCGCCATTTTAACTCGAATGAGGGACTACCTTTTGAATTTTCTCACAGTATAAAGTTTTGTGTTTTTTGGGCCTGTGCTGAGTGCTTCACTTGAAAGTAGTTCCCCTGACGAGGACTATTAACACTTGCACTCAGGCCACGCCTGCTGGCTGCCTGCACCTGCTATCAGGGATCCCAAGGACATCAGCCTACTTCCTCCACCCCATCCGTGCCCCAGTCCGGCCCGTCATTCTGAGTCATTCTCCCTTGTGTTACCACAGCCTTAATTCTGTTGTTCTGCTGAGGTGCAGGTGGGTTGTTTGCTGTGGTCACGAATGCCTCTGACCTCTACGCAGTGCCGTCTTAACAGCATTATACGCTCCCGGGCAAAGGAGTGCACTTGGCCCTGCCTACACAACCACTCACAGGAATAACATTTTTAATTATCAATAAAATAAACTTATATTTATTGGTACCTCCAACATAATCAGTGTTTTGACATTAAAAAACATGCTGTAAAGCAAAGATTGATCAATACAAACGTTTGGACAATATAACATGAGCCTCGAACTTGAAAAAAAAAAATGTCAACATACAAATGGTACTTAGTTGGTAAATCATACTGATGGAGATGGCACAGGTGCACAGTATGAAATTGCTATGAATTATTTATGTTGATCAAGTGTGAGTGGGGGGTTAGTAATAAAAAAAAGCATACCTGGTGCTGCCGGCCACCTCGCACTCCTCTGCGTCCACTGCGGACTCCCCACCCAATCCTCGTGCTGCTCTCAAGCATGAGAGCAGCGTCGGGATTGACTTGAGCTGGCAGGATCACGTTCGCTCAGGCACTGGGAGTCTGTGCTGTATACGCAACTGGGTTGGAGAAACACATATCAGTTTGGCCGGCATGAGACGGCCTGGCCAAAATGACGTGCACTTGAAAGTGCACATCTACCACTCCTCCTCCCACCTCCCATGACCCAGCCCCACCCCTCCCTGGACACTCTGGCTCAGAGCCAGCAGCTGAAAAATAAAACAATATTCAAATATCATTTAATTTTTCAGCTGCTGGCTCTGAGCCAGTGGGGCAATGCTCCACCGCCATTGCTGAGGAGCCGCCACTGGTTAAATTCTGGTCTGGGCATAGATTTGCATGGGACCCCTAAGCTCGTGGGGCTCCCTGGTAACTGCCCAGTGTGTCCATGCATTAAGACGCCACTGCCCCTACACCGGGGTTTAAATCCCCTTTTGCCCCTCTGACCTCATTGCCAGTTTAATTGTTGCCCATGTCCCTGTTTGGGTGGGTCTTCGTGTCTTTTTACATTTTTCACACAGTTGGACCTCTTTCGATGCAGTCTCCTTTCTCTTTCCGCTCTGTGGTCTCCCCACCCCCATTTCTATGCCGCCACTGTCTTCCTCTGCTGCCTGCCGCTCTCTTCTTTGAGGCTTTTGGTGGCCCCATGGCCATACTGCGCCCTTATAGGCCCACTGTGTGGACCAGGCTCTGCCATATCATACCTTTTACAGAAGTTTTGTTTTTGTAATTCTCCGCTTTGCCCGTCATGGTGTAATTATGTTAATTACATTTTCAGATAAGTGCAGCACTTTGCAGCAGGAGAATTGTTCACATTACCCAGGGTGGGCGCATGGGAGGAATTTGAAACTGGGTGATGAGATTTAGGGAGGGGATTGGGAAGTAGCCCCTGTAGTGCTTTATACATGCCACGATACTCCACATCGTGTTCCTGATTCTGAGAAAATAACGTGCGTTTGGAGAAACTGCAATAATGCCATTTGACCTAAATTAACAGATTTACCTTCCACATAACTAATTCAATCCACAAAACTCCAAATGTATCTGTATAGACTACCCCTTTTCTGATAACTTCCAGCGCTTTGTTGGGTGCCGTCATGGTAGCTCAGTGAGTTAGACACTGGTGTGTACATCAATGTGTCGCCTACACAAGTCACAAGTCTGGATCCCCGCAAGACCATCTCAGCCTGTCATATTTCTGTGGTCCTTACCTGATTAACATTATATTGGTTGATTAAATTAGGTAACAGTAAAACTTGGTATTTACATTTCATTTTCTGGACTAGTTTATATTCTGTATTTTCCCCATTACGAAAGTAATTGGTGCTTTAAATTTTGTAAACCTTCAGTATTTGTTGGGGAATGAGCTAATGCAAATCATTTTATCATCTTTCATACTTGCATACATCTCCATCTTTTGTCCTAGTACCTATTGCCTATTTATGCCACAAAATAGAAGACGTAGGGGCATATTATCAAGAACGGCGTTAAAGGAGGAGGAGCTTCGCGTGCATCCGAGATGGCCGCATGAGCACAGGGCTCCTGAGACCCTCGCCGCCCTCCGCGTATATCCTGCAAGATATCCTGATTATGAATACGGATTATTGGAGATGAAACTCAGCTGATATCTTCGTAGCTTTCAAAAATCGATTTGGCCTTCGGGAACCGTCACAATGACAATTTGAACTTTTGAGGCCCACCCTACGGCGACACCTGGGGCTCGAATCACTGAGACGCCCGGGAAGTAGTTGAACAACAACGGCTCAAGGGGTTCTGTTCATTGCCTTTGAGTTCACTTTCGGTTTCGTTTTTGTGTGTCCTTGGATTCATTCGCTCGCCAGACTGACCCGACTGCCCGGGGTCTAGCCGAACTCAGCGGGTCTATCGTGTGCCATTGATCGCGAGTGTCTGTGTGCTGAGCTACGCTGCCGCTACTGCCACCGGCGCCTATTTTTTGAAGACTCTGGCGGGTTGACCGCGAACGGCCATTTTCACCAGGTCTCACGGGCCCCTCGGGGGCACACGGCCCAATATGACGGGCAGGCCCGACAACGAGAAGCGGAAAACCAAGACGCCTCTTCTTCGGGGGGGAACTGTCCAAACGAATGTCATGGATCGATATATCCATCCCAAGGGGTCCCCCGGAGGTATGAGTAGAACCCTGGACGAGGCCATGGACGACCCTGGCGCGCCGATCGACTTGACTCTACAGGATGTTATGGGCGCCATTGCTAATATGAAGACCTCCATTGGCCAACAATATGAGGCTCTCGCCCTTAAACTCGACACTGTAGCCATTGATGTCACTTTGATTAGAGCAGACCTATCGAAGACTAATGAGAAGGTCAAATCGTTGGACTTGAAGACCTCCAGCCTCACGACCGATGTCTCCGACTTGCAGACGGAGGTCGGCAACTTGCGATCTTCCAATGATCTCATGGTCCGTCGACTGGAGGATTTTGAAAATAGGGCCCGACGTAATAACGTCCGTATTATTGGGGTCCCTGAAAACTCGGAAAATCCCACTGCTGATCCCCTTGTGGAGGACCTCGTCCTAAATTATCTCGCCCCCACGGGACTGAGTAAATTCTTTGCTGTGGAGCGTGCGCACCGAGTGCCGGGCGGGAAACCGAAGCCGGGTGCCCCTCCGAGGCCGATCATTGCCAGACTTTTTAACTTCCGAGATAGAGACGCTATCCTGCAGGCATCGAGGGCGAGCGGCCCCGTGATGTTCGAAAACACAACGGTGAGCTTTTACCCGGACTTCACCCAGTTCGTCCAGAGGCAAAGGATGGGGTTCCAGGGGGTGAAGCGAAGGTTGAGAGACATGGATTTAAAATACGCGATGCTATTTCCAACTAGGCTTCGTGTCGAATATGAGGACCGGACGTTTTTCTTTGATCGTCCTGAGAGAGTGAGTGACTGGCTAGATACATTACCAAAGCGAAGTGACCGAACGGAGCACCCGGGTGGAGCCGAGGGTGGCGTGTCGGAACAAGAACGACAATATGGTTTCCGTATTCCGAACAATTAACATACTGCTCAGCTGGGTTCGATATCTTTTGTACTAATCTGACTTACTGTTGCATGCCCGAGGGTGGCGTAGGGAAAGGGACTCTTTCCTCCTCCGGGTTTCTTTTTGTAGACTAGTTTAATGTCAGGGCGACAGGCACACTGCAAGTTGGGGTGGCTTTTGAGTCTAACGCAGGGGTGCAGGGTGGGGGGTACTGTAACGGGTTCAAGTTGGGGGGTGGAGGGGAGTGTTTGGGTGTGTTTTATCTTTTCTCAAGACAACGTATTGTTTACTTCTTTGATCTGGTCATTGTGTTCGCGATGGGGCGGATTCTGCATTCATTTCCGGGATGGGGGGTAGTGGGTTGAAACTATTGTGTTGGAATGTCAATGGCTTGGGGGATAGGATAAAGCGGGGAGTAGTGCTACAGTTGTTGCGACGTCTCTCCCCCGATGTTGTGTTGTTGCAGGAGACGCACTTGATTGGAAATACTTGCCACGCCATGAATCGGCGAGTATACCGTCTCGCTGTGCACTCTGGGTTCACATCTGGCTCTAGGGGCGTGGGCATTCTAGTCAAGACCTCTCTCCCCCTTGAAATAGACGAGGTGATTCTTGATGATAGGGGGCGCTACGCCGCTCTCACCGGGAGATGGGAGGGGAGGACCGCTTCACTGATCTCTGTATATGTCCCGCCCGGTCTACAGACCTCGACCTTTGCGGATCTTGGGCGTGTGGTGTTGGGGCTTCCGGAGGGCATCCTGATAATAGGTGGAGATTTCAACTCGGTTGTCTCCGGTACCCTAGATAGCTACCCCCACAGAGATCTCCCTAGGTCGCAATCCTGGTTGAGTGGGTTCTTGGATACCCTGGGGCTGGTAGACTGCTGGAGGCTGATGCACCCGGACCAGACACAATACACTTTCCACTCTGGGGCCCACGGCAGTCTTTCTAGACTTGACGATGTTTTGATGCCGTCGACACAGGCCTCCTCTATCGGGGAAATTAAACACCTGGCCCGGGGCATATCAGATCACTCCCCACTGTGGCTCTTGATGAACACTAGTATGGGAAACGAGGGTCGAGTCGCCCCGATCAATCCCTGGTATCTTCGTAATCCCAAAACCCGTGCAGATTTGATCAAGTCCCTGGATCAGTATTTCGCTGAGAATGAGGGCTCCGTGTCCTCTTCTGTATTACTGTGGGAGGCATTTAAGACAGTCATCCGTGGACAGGCACTGGTGCCAAGAAACCTAAGAATGAGGAGGTGGTCCGTTTAGAGACTGAAATAGCTGAGCTTGAAAGGGAATTGGAATCCGGAGTGACTCGTGATAAGCTCCATACCCTCAGCCTCAAACAACTAGATTACAAAGCCCTGGTTACGGATGCCGCAAAAGTCATGAGTAGAGAGCAACAGGGCAGACTGTATGATGTGGGAGATAAGGCAGGGAAATTGATTGCCTGGCTGGACAAAAAAGAGAGGGCGAGTCGTGTGGTTTCAGTGATTGAGAAAGCTGATGGAGTGTGTGTGACTGACCCGACTGAAATTGTTGAGTGTTTTGCGGACCATTTCCAAACAGTGTACTCCCCGGTTCCTGATAGACCTGAGGAGGACTCTCATCTGTTGCTGCGTGACATTGCATTGCCTTGCCTGTCTGAAGCGGACAGGGACCTAATGGACGCCGCACTCTCAGCAGAGGAGGTGGCCATTGCTATTCGCTCCGTGCGTTCGGGTAGAGCCATGGGTCCTAAAGGTCTGCCCATCGAGTTATACAAGTTGTGTCCTGATACAATGGCGCCGTACCTCCGTGACATGTTTCTAGAGTCGCGGGACGTCGGCTCCCTCCCTCGTGATCAGCGTCTCGCTACCATCGTGGTGATTCATTAGGAGGGGAAACCGAGGAATCGCTGTGCGTCCTACAGGCCCATTTCGCTTTTAAACGCCGAACCAAAGATCCTTGCCAAGTTGTTGGCCAACCGCTTGATAAACGTAATTAGTGACTTGATACACCCGGATCAGTCCGGTTTCATCCTGCACGCAATACTGCGCTCAACCTGAGGCGTCTGCACGGTGTTCTCGCGAGGGCCGCTTTTCTGCGCGAACCGGCCATTTTGGCTTCCTTGGACGCTACGATGGCCTTTGATACATTGGAATGGCCATATCTCTGGGCTGCTCTGGCGAGATTCGGCTTTGGTCCCGGGTTCATTGGTTGGGTGAAACTTTTGTATGAGGAGGCATTGGCGCAGGTGGTAGTGAACGGTCGAGTGTCTGGATCCTTTGTCCTCGGGAGGGGCACGCGACAGGGCTGTCCGTTGTCCCCACTTCTTTTCGCCCTGGCCCTGGAACCCCTGGCCGCCTGGTTGCGATGGGAGCCTTCGATGAAGGGTATTCAATGGACCCCGGAATTCGAAGACCGTGTGTCGCTCTACGCGGACGATATTCTATTGTACCTTACGTCGCATCGAAAATCGTTGAATGTTTTGATTAATGTGCTCACCTCGTTTGGTAGAAATTCTGGCCTCGTGATCAATTGGGCCAAGTCTTGTGTGTATGCGCTTTCGGGTGGTGCCCCCTCCCTGCCACGCGGTTGCCCCGTCCAGGTCTCGCTAACCGGATTTAAATACTTGGGGATTTTTATATCTTTGGATCCAGTGGCTCGCTATGAACGTAATCTGCTCCCTCCTCTACGGAGGCTAAAACTTGATGTTGTGGGTTGGCGCAAGCTACCGCTTTCGCCACTAGGGCGTGCAGCTCTTTTTAAGATGATGTCCCTACCGCGATTTTTATACGCTCTCCAGAATACATTTGATATTATCCCGGCGAGTTATTTTCGAGAGGTGGAGAGTCTTCAGAGGCAATTGCTCTGGGATGGACGCCCGCGTATTGCCCTCCCTAAGCTTAAGCTCCCCTGGTATGACGGGGGTAAAGCACTCTCGGATATCAGGCGATATTACTGGGCCTCTCAGCTGGGAGCGATTAATCATGGAACGTCCGTGCCGGCTCCCAACCCGGCATTTGAGATGGATAAATATCTGTTACCGGGCGGGAACTACAATAGGTCGCTTTATTCCAAAGTCGCAGGGAGGGAACTAACGGGACCTACCAAGATTGCGGTACGAGTGTGGCACGCTGCGACTGCGGCAATGGGATGGAAGGATCGACTGACCCGAGCGACTCCACTGTATGCATCTTAGAGACTGGGATGCCTCTGGAAGACGAAAGGATTTGAAAAGTGGGATATGATTGGTATCAGTAGGGTGAGTGATCTTTGGGTCAAAGGTAAAATCAAGACCTTCGGGGCATTGAAGACAGAGTATGAGTTGAGTGACAGGGAATTCTTTCGTTACGTACAGATTCACCACGCATTGAATTTGGTTTTTCCTGGGGGCACCAACATCCCCGAATCTTCCCCGCTCGAAGATCGGGTGCTTGATGGCCACGTGCCCGACATCACTATTTCTTTGATATATAAGAAATTGATTAATGATCGGTCGGATCTGTTGGTGCGTCTCAGGGAGGTCTGGACCAGTGACGGCTTGGAGTTGGATGACGAGGACTGGCAATCTGCGCTATCCTCGCCTAAGGAGGTCGCGATTCCGGCCCGTCTCCGACTCGTACAGCTTAAAATCCTACATCGTGTATATGTCACTGGCCCGCGCTTGATTCATATGGGTTATTCCTTGGATGGGTTATGTAAGCGTGGATGTGGATTGGTCGGAACCTTCCTCCATATAATTTGGGAGTGTTCGGAGGCGGTGGTGAATTGGAATCGTGTCCATACTGTGATGGAAAGGGTCACGGGAGTGGCATTATTGCCTGAGGCCAGGCGCTGCCTGTTGAATGTCTGGGAGCCGAATGATTATGATGTGGCGCAGAAGCAGTGGGCGACCCTTGGGAATATGATTGCTAAGAGAGACATCGCACAGTTGTGGGGTTCCCAGCGACCGCCCACGGTATCGGTGTGGAAGGAGAACATGGACTGGTGGATGTTTAGAGAGAAGACGGTGTATGTGGCTAGAGGCAGACCTAGGAAGTGGAATAAAATCTGGGGCCAGTGGAAATCTTACCGTGGAAACATATGTACACCTCCATTCGTTGAGACTTCAGAGGTTCCTCTTTCCCCCTGACCCGACAATCCATGTCTTGTGTAACCTATGTAATTACTGCTCTTGTTTCCTCACTGGCCCCCCCTTTTACATCAATGATTTCTGTATTATATTGCAAAGTGATTTCCCCCCCCCATTGTTACACATGTCCAAATGTATATTTTACTGCCTTGTGTGTAATTTCTTTTTTTCTTCAATAAAAAGTAAAAAAAAAAAAAAAAAGAAAGGCGTTAAAATGATTGCTGGTTTAGCGGTAGAAAACTGCAGCTAAAGCGGCGATAATGGGCTTGATAATTACTAAAAAAGTGTAAATTACTCCAATAATGCAGTTTATAAATACCAAAAAATAGTAAATGTACCTAAAAGTGCAGTTTGTGAATCAGGCACGAACAGTTGCTGGAGAAGATGCAAGTGCTCCTACTAAATGACACAATAAAGATAGTGTCAGCACATCAGAGGGGACAAATGATGCAAAGGAGAAAAAGATAACCATAAGAAGGGATCTGACATAAGAAGGCATATGACAAATAATGTACTTGCTCAGTGCTGAACCAACTCTTTAGATCCATCCTTTTCAAGATGACGATTCTGCAGATGCTGTCTAGATTCTCAAAGCTGAGGACCACATGGTGACCCTTGATCTCAACGATGCCATGTAGTATCTAATGTGCCCTCATTCCTTGTGTGTCTGAGCTGGTGTTTGGAATGCTGAGAGTGAATGATGTTGTAGGATTTTGGTGGGTACGTGTGGAATGGAAGCCAGGCAACATGAACATTTGGAGGGAGGATGGAAACCTGATAGGACATTTCAAGCTGTTGCTGTAGCCTAAGGGCTTAACATGAAATATATAGAATTATAGATGGGTAATTGTGAATTAATGGGATGTCTTTAACAAAGGTGTTATGAGTGACATCAAATAGAGGAGAGCATAGCTTCAGTTGTCTATGGTGTCACTCAGATGCCAGCAGTGAAAAAAATCTGAATAAATCACTTTTTACTCATCCATAATTTTATGTTATGTGTGACCTCTAAAATTATCTGCCCTTGCTTTCAACTGCTATGGAGGGGCAGAAGAGTAATGGGGGAGCCATACATAACATGTTTTTTCTTCCCTGCCACAATGTAAAAACAAAATACTTGGCCTCCCGCCACCCACCCTCACCGCTCTCAGCTCCATCCCCTCCTGAAGCTGTGCTCCCTGTTTTCAAGCTTTGCTCTGTCTGGTTCTCAGAGAGCCTAGCCAGAGCAGCCTGGGATTCGTAGCAGCAGTGGGTGAGAGGTTTTTTGCCCGTTGTTGCTATGTCATCGCATTGGAATAGATATAAAATCTAGTTATTCACTTCAGTGGCTTGCTATGAGAGTCATGCTTAACAAAGCTCTTGCAGTGAATATAGGTGTTTATAACGCATGCGATTACAACACAGTTGTTACAACGACCACATTGTTACATCGCAGTACCATTACAACGCAAGTCATTACAACGACTTGCTGTAGGGGGCGCCGTGGACTTAGGAGTAGTATAATTTGCTATTCCAACTCCAGTGTGTGCAACAGTAGGGAAGGTGTTGGAATAGTAAATAATACTATTCCTTAGTTTAGTGCGCCCCCTACAGCAAGTCGTTGTAACGGCTTGCGTTGTAATGGTACTGCGATGGAACAACGCGATGGAACAACGCGTCGTTGAAATCGCATGCATTGTAACGCATGCAATGTGATGGCTGTTTTCCCTTGCATCCTATCTCAGTTAGTCCAGACTATTGTGTGAAAACCAAGCCCTCTAACTTCAACATTTTGGAGACTAGTTGTTAACACACCTGCGTGAAAAATCACCAAGACTCTGGTGGCATTTGGGAGCCATGTCCGGTAGAGGAGGAGGCCTGTTGTGAGATGGAAGATGGTCTTATGTCCATGGAGGACTAGTCTGGGACTGCCCACCCTCAAATCCATGGCAAGTGGAGTCAGTGGTGGCTACTGGATGGGAGGAACACATTGAGGAGGATGGGCATGGTCTGGCAAGGACAATCAGCCTTGCCAGACTGTGCCTAAAGAGAGGATGTAGCAATACCAAAGGGGATGATGGACGGAGTGTTGAACAATGCAAGCTCTCACTCCCAGTCAACTGATCTGGGTTTAATCCATCATCATTCTTTAGCTCACTCCGCCACCCCAGTTCAGACATGGCCGTACGCAAATCAATTTGACCATGTGCCTCATGGGAACAGTCCAGCCCGAACTGCCAAGCCATGTCTTCCCTGGACCGGAAACAAGCATCCTGGGACCGGTTTCTGGCTAATCAGCCATCAGCAGCCAGGCAAGCTTTAATCCAGTGGCAAAGTGAGCAAGGGACCCACGTCTGGGCATATCCTGCCAACTTAGGGCGAACAAAGCAATACCAAAGGGGATGATGGACGGAGTGTTGAACAATGCAAGCACTCACCCCCAGTCAACTGATCTGGGTTTATTCCATCATCATTCTTTAGCTCACTCCGCTACCCCAGTTCAGACATGGCCATATGCAAATCAGTCTGACCCTGTCCCCAATGGCAGAAACCGGTCCCCGGAAGCTTGTCTCCTTTCTGGTGAAGAATTGGCTTGGTAGTTTGGTCTGCCCTGTTCCCATGATGCACTGGGCCAGGGACAGACTAATTTGCATATAGCCAGGTTCTGAGCTGGGATGGGGCAGTGAGCTAAATAATGGTGATGGATCAAGCCCTGATCTTTGGACTGGGTAAGAGTGGTCTGCTTAATTCAGACACTCTGTTCATCACCACCCCCTTTTCTGAATCGATTTTGGCCACTTCAGGTGTGGCAGGGTATACTCAGACATGAGTCCCTTGCTCACTGCTCCATCAGGATTCAAGCAAGCCGGGCCGACGACGCCTGAAATGGCAGAAACCGGTCCCCGGAAGCTTGTCTCCTTTCTGGTGAAGAATTGGCTTGGTAGTTTGGTCTGCCCTGTTCCCATGATGCACTGGGCCAGGGACAGACTAATTTGCATATAGCCAGGTTCTGAGCTGGGATGGGGCAGTGAGCTAAATAATGGTGATGGATCAAGCCCTGATCTTTGGACTGGGTAAGAGTGGTCTGCTTAATTCAGACACTCTGTTCATCACCACCCCCTTTTCTGAATCGATTTTGGCCACTTCAGGTGTGGCAGGGTATACTCAGACATGAGTCCCTTGCTCACTGCTCCATCAGGATTCAAGCAAGCCGGGCCGACGACGCCTGAAATGGCAGAAACCGGTCCCCGGAAGCTTGTCTCCTTTCTGGTGAAGAATTGGCTTGGTAGTTTGGTCTGCCCTGTTCCCATGATGCACTGGGCCAGGGACAGACTAATTTGCATATAGCCAGGTTCTGAGCTGGGATGGGGCAGTGAGCTAAATAATGGTGATGGATCAAGCCCTGATCTTTGGACTGGGTAAGAGTGGTCTGCTTAATTCAGACACTCTGTTCATCACCACCCCCTTTTCTGAATCGATTTTGGCCACTTCAGGTGTGGCAGGGTATACTCAGACATGAGTCCCTTGCTCACTGCTCCATCAGGATTCAAGCAAGCCGGGCCGACGACGCCTGAAATGGCAGAAACCGGTCCCCGGAAGCTTGTCTCCTTTCTGGTGAAGAATTGGCTTGGTAGTTTGGTCTGCCCTGTTCCCATGATGCACTGGGCCAGGGACAGACTAATTTGCATATAGCCAGGTTCTGAGCTGGGATGGGGCAGTGAGCTAAATAATGGTGATGGATCAAGCCCTGATCTTTGGACTGGGTAAGAGTGGTCTGCTTAATTCAGACACTCTGTTCATCACCACCCCCTTTTCTGAATCGATTTTGGCCACTTCAGGTGTGGCAGGGTATACTCAGACATGAGTCCCTTGCTCACTGCTCCATCAGGATTCAAGCAAGCCGGGCCGACGACGCCTGAAATGGCAGAAACCGGTCCCCGGAAGCTTGTCTCCTTTCTGGTGAAGAATTGGCTTGGTAGTTTGGTCTGCCCTGTTCCCATGATGCACTGGGCCAGGGACAGACTAATTTGCATATAGCCAGGTTCTGAGCTGGGATGGGGCAGTGAGCTAAATAATGGTGATGGATCAAGCCCTGATCTTTGGACTGGGTAAGAGTGGTCTGCTTAATTCAGACACTCTGTTCATCACCACCCCCTTTTCTGAATCGATTTTGGCCACTTAAGGTGTGGCAGGGTATACTCAGACATGAGTCCCTTGCTCACTGCTCCATCAGGATTCAAGCAAGCCGGGCCGACGACGCCTGAAATGGCAGAAACCGGTCCCCGGAAGCTTGTCTCCTTTCTGGTGAAGAATTGGCTTGGTAGTTTGGTCTGCCCTGTTCCCATGATGCACTGGGCCAGGGACAGACTAATTTGCATATAGCCAGGTTCTGAGCTGGGATGGGGCAGTGAGCTAAATAATGGTGATGGATCAAGCCCTGATCTTTGGACTGGGTAAGAGTGGTCTGCTTAATTCAGACACTCTGTTCATCACCACCCCCTTTTCTGAATCGATTTTGGCCACTTCAGGTGTGGCAGGGTATACTCAGACATGAGTCCCTTGCTCACTGCTCCATCAGGATTCAAGCAAGCCGGGCCGACGACGCCTGAAATGGCAGAAACCGGTCCCCGGAAGCTTGTCTCCTTTCTGGTGAAGAATTGGCTTGGTAGTTTGGTCTGCCCTGTTCCCATGATGCACTGGGCCAGGGACAGACTAATTTGCATATAGCCAGGTTCTGAGCTGGGATGGGGCAGTGAGCTAAATAATGGTGATGGATCAAGCCCTGATCTTTGGACTGGGTAAGAGTGGTCTGCTTAATTCAGACACTCTGTTCATCACCACCCCCTTTTCTGAATCATGGGAACAGTCCAGCCTGAACTGCCAAGCCATGTCTTCCCTGGACCGGAAACAAGCATCCTGGGACCGGTTTCTGGCTAATCAGCCGTCAGCAGCCAGCCGAGCTTGAATCCAGTGGCAAAGTGAGCAAGGGACCCACGTCTGGGCATACCCTGCCACCTTAGGGCGAACAAAGCAATACCAAAGGGGATGATGGACGGAGTGTTGAAAAATGCAAGCACTCACCCCCAGTCAACTGATCTGGGTTTAATCCATCATCATTCTTTAGCTCACTCTGCCACCCCAGTTCAGACATGGCCATATGCAAATCAGTCTGACCCTGTGCCTCATGGGAACAGTCCAGCCTTAACTGCCAAGCCATGTCTTCGCTGGACCGGAAACAAGCATCCTGGGACCAGTTTCCGGCTAATCAGCCATCCACTGCGCCAGCTTGCTGGTGAGATCCCCAGTGCTGGTCCTCCTGCTCCGGACCAGTCCTGAAGAGTGGGGCATCTTATCTGGTGGACACTGGCACTGGAGAGCGGCTGGGCAACTACAAATGCAGACTCCCCCCTTCATGGAGGCTTTGGATGCGGCGTAATTGAGTATAGTGGTTTACGGGGGCGGCTACTCTGAGGCAATAGGAAAACCTTGTCGCAGCGGAGAGAGCCTGAGGAGCGGAAGTAGCGATGACTGAGAAGGCTGCCGAGTGACTTTGACAGGGAACGGCTGCGGTTCTGCCATTACAGGGTGGAGGAGCTGGTGGATGTAGAGGAGGGACCGCCTGGAGCTGCTGAGAGGCCGCGCTGGGCACTGCGCGGAGGAGGGCACTGTGGTGCTTGAGCGCTCTGGGCTGCCAAGAAGAGAGCAGCAGGTGGATACTGATGGTCTGGAGCGGGCCCAAGGCATATATGGAGACTCCTTTGCATCTGTTTGGAGCACGGCCCACCAGCAGGGGAGAGCCTGTATAGAGTCAAGATCGGTCTGGGCCCAGAGGATGACCCTGACGGGGCCCACGGAAGAGTGGCCTTCTGGAGAGTACTGAGCACATTGTGGAGCGGCCTGACTGGGATTGTCGGACGGCCCTGTTGGAGTGGGCGAGCCTGAGAGAGGGCGGCGGACGCTGGATTAGGGACTGCAGTGCTGTCTGAGTCGCATACACACTGTGCGCAGCTGCGGAGAGGAGGTGCCCTACAGTGTACACTTGACTAATAGGAGATCCCCGAGTCCTGGAAGGCCATGGGGAAGCCACGGGGGAAACAGGTGGGAGCACCACTGGACCAGGAAGATGACACAGCAGTCACGGAATTACGACGGGGTGCAGGAATGCCAGGAGGGGATGCTCCAGCAGCAGGTTGATCAAATCCTGCAAGCCATTACGGACACAAGGGAGGCCTTGCAAAAGGACATCGGTCATGTGGTGCAAGGGCTGCGACTGCTTTGGGCGGACCACATCAAGTTGACTGATAGTGTGAAACAGACGGAAGGGGCCATAGGGGTCCTAGAACCGGCCCAGAAGTCGATGACAGTGCAGATGGCGGATTTTCAACATAGGCTGCGGACCCTGGAGAAGCGAGCGGAGGACGCAGAAGGGAGGAATCGAAGAGACAACATCCGAGTGGTGGGACTGCCGGAAGGAGTGGAAGGTCCCGACATGGTGGAATATCTGGAAAATTGGCTGAAGACAACCGTCGCGCCAGCAGGACTGACATCCTTTTCCACTTTGGACAGGCTCACAGGGTGCCTGCTAAGCCGTTGGCCCCCAGGAGACCGCCGAGGCACGTGGTGGTCAGGCTGCTCCATTACAAGGACAGTGATCTTCTGTTGAACCAGGCCAGGAGGGCGGGTCCGTACACAGTGGACAACAGCAAGGTCACATTGTTCCCGGATTACACACTTGAGGTCCAGCGCCGCAGGGCCTCGTTTGTCGCAGTTAAGATGGCACTGCGGGACGAGGGTATTTAATGCTCTCTGATGTTTCCGGCGCGGCTCAAGAGAACAGTGGATGACAAGTCTTCATTTCATGAAAGCCCAGATAAGGCCTGGGACTGGTTGGAGATGTATAAAGCAGGGATTGGTGAAGCGGGTAGTGGTGTCACTATGGATGAGATGAGACCGCAACCGCGAAGACTGCTGCGCAACCGGCGTCGCCAACCAGCGGTCCAGAAGCCGATGACGACGCAGAGAAGGAGCACAAAGCCGCTTTACAGGCGCTTACGGCTATCTCGCAGGATGGGAGGGGAACGCACCCGGAAGGGACGGAGTCAGAAGGAGGGTTCCTGGGAGAAGACGATGAACAGTCGGAGATCGGAAGCCAGAAGCTACCCCATGTGACTGCAGGCACAGCGGACGAGATCGTTGATGGGAGACGTTGACATTGGATGACCCTGAATTGAATATTGGGTGGGGGGCCGGGGAGATGGGGCTTGCCGTGGACTTGGTTGGACGGTAACTGATTATCCAGAGATTTGGAGTAGGGGAGGGCTGTAGAAAATAGGGGGAAAAGGCCTCGTAAATACACGACCCCGGAAGGGGCGTGTTCAGTGATATGGCGGTTGAGCGCGAGATGCTGGTCGATTGGGTGTCTGATTCTCTGAAGCCTGGGGCTTACCTCCCGTATGTTTTAGTGGGTTAACTCCTTAGGAGCTTAGTGGGTGAGTTTGAATAATAGTTTGGATGGGTCCTAATGTTGTAGCGCCTGTTCTGGGGGGGGCAGGGTAGGGTGGGGCTGGGGAGGGGGGTTTGGGAAGTTGATGACACCAGTGTGCTCTTAGACATGGGGTGGGTGCGAAGGAGGAAAGGTTTGACCAATGGGTACACTGCATGATTTGAAATGTATTACCTGGAATGTTCGGGGACTCCATACAATGCAGAGGCGACACAAGGTGCATTCCTACCTGGTATGGTGAGGGGCGCACATAGATTTCCTTCAGGAAACACATCTTAACCTAACTGAGGGGGCAGCACTAAAAAAGATGTGGAGGGGCAATTGTTCTACACGATCTACTCTACATTTGCCAGGGGTGCCTTTATATGGGTTAGAGCGGGGTCCCTTTTCAGCCAACGCAGCACTTGGTAAACCCGGAGGGGAGATTTGTAGCGGTGATGGGGACAGCTCAATGGCATAGATGTAGCTTTATGTTGTGTATATGCCCCTAACGTTGACCAACCTTCCTTCTTTGAGAGATTGTCGGGGAGCCTAGCGCCATATCTAACTACTGCGACAATATTGGGGGAGACTTTAACTCAATAACGGATGTGGAGCAAGATCGATCTCACCCCCCGCTAGCTGGGACTTCAGTGCATAGGATTTCCAAGGCGAGAGGCACCTGGCAAACCAACTGGCGACAAATTGACACGTGGCGTGCCCAGCATCTGGAAGAGAGGGATTTCTCTTATTACTCAGGCCTTCACGATTTGCATGTGTGATTAGATGCAATATTATGCGACCCTGCGGTTCACTCTAAGGTGATAGGTAGCGAATACCTGGCGAGAACACTGTCGGACCATAACCCGTTGCTTGTGCACATAAGATGGAGTCAGGAGAGGGTGGTCATACCGACCTGGCGGCTCAGACCAGAAGCTTTGGAAGATCCGGTCTTTGGGGAGGAACTGAGGACGAGTATTGAACAATACTTCAAGGAGAATGAGGGGACTGCGACTTCATTGGCGCTCAAATGGGATGCATTTAAGGTTGTGACTAGGGGGTTCTGTATTAGTAAAGTGGCAGGAGTAAGGTAAACGAGTTTGACTTACTTGGAGACGGAGGAAGGCCGGTTGCGGGGCGCGGAGAGGATCCGGCCGGGGAATCCAGGGGCGCAGACCGAGGTCTCTGAGGCTAGAAAGGCAGTGGCGGTTCAGGTGGAGAGACTGCGCTCCTTTGACAATAAGAATTACAGGGCACGGATGCTTGCTGAGGGGGACAAATCAAGCGCGCTGCTGGCGTGGTTGGCTGATCCGACCCCTCGGGTACGCCAATCATGGGCCTGGTAGCCCCGTCGGGAGAGATGATACACACCCAATCGGGGATAAACGGCCTATTCGAGGAGTATTACACTGGGCGCTACAATAGCCAACTGACTCAGGGCCCTGATGATATACGGGGATATTTGGAGGAGGTGGCTCTACCGAGTCAGAGCAAGGAGCAGGGGGATCTGCTGGACAGTGAGATTATTATAGGGGAGATTAAGAGTGCTATTAAACATATGGCTCGCAACAAAACGCCTGGGGTAGCGGCCTACCTATAGAATTTTACTCCAAATATGTAGATTGATTGGCTCCACGGTTGAAATTGCTCAATCGGGAGGCGTACAAAGTATGGAGGTTGCCCAAGACCACCAGGGAGGCTATTATTATCCCTCTCCTGAAACCTGGTAAGGAAGCTACGGATATGAAGGCGTATCGTCCGCTGTCAATGTTGACGACTGACTACAAAATATTAAGCAGGCTATTGGCATTGCTCCTACTCCCATATATGTTGCAGCTGATACACCGAGATCAATCCGGTTTTATACCTAAGCGTAATGCGGCTCTTAATGTGAGACGGCTACTGCAAATTCTAGTGACCTGCCAGGACTTGGAGCCGTTTGCTCTGATTCTCTCAGTGGACATAGAGAAGGCGTTTGATAGCCTGGAATGGCCATTTCTCTTTCAGACTATGCGCAGGATGGGACTGGGGGAGGAATTCGTGAGGTGGACTCAAGTACAGTATGCTTCGGCGACTGCTCGGGTGCGGACGGGAGGACGGTGTCAGCTTCCTGCACAGTGAGACGAGGAACATGGCAGGGTTGCCCGCTTTCTCCGCTGTAGTTCGCATTGGCGATTGAACCCCTGGCGGTGCGAGCTAGGTCGGGGAGGCACTATACTGGGCTGGAGGTGCGTGGTGACATGCACTATATATCACTCTACGCAGATGACTAGGCCTGGGTGGTAAATTCCGTTCCGCGGAGAAAGCAAAATTACCCAAAATTCTATGTTCCACGGCTTCGCGAAATTTTTTGCTTGTTCACGTTCTGAAAGTGCATGTTCGCGAGATATTTTCCCCCGAGCATGCAAAAAACGATTGCGAACAGGGAAAAGCATCACGAACAAGCAATTTCGCGTGTTCGCGGAATTTCTGCGTGTTCGCGGAGATCTTTTACCATTTCGCGGAGATTTGCGTAACGCAATTACGCAAATTCCACCCACCCCTACAGATGACCTGCTGATGTTCCTGGCGTGCCCTGGCGCAGAGTTGGCGGGGGCGACGGTGCTGCTGCGGGTGTTTGGTGTGAAATCGGGCTGTGCGTGAATTGGGAGAAGACTAGCCTGTTCCCGGCGCATCGAGCAATGGGAATCCCCGACAAATTAAACGGAATAAGATGGGAGCCCTGCTGCCTGCCGTATCTGGGAATTAACATTTATCACGAGCAAGCAGATCTACTGGAGGGTAATGTGGATAGGGCAGTGCGAGGGATCAGGGGAAGCATGTAATTTTAGAGTACTCTGCCACTCTCAGTGGCAGGGAGGGTGGCGCTTTTGAAAATGATGGTGCTACCTCGACTCCTTTACTACTTCCGGACACTGCCGATCTGGATTCCGGGCCGGGTGTTTAAGAAGCCCAGAACTATGGTAGGAGGATTTTTATGAGGGAGCGGTAGGAGGCGGGTGGCCCAGACCACGATGATGAGACCTAGAGTGGAGGGGAGATGGGCAGCCCCAGACATCGAACTGTACTACCTGGCGGCCCAGCTACAGTGGCTTACGCAGGCGGTTGCTCGAGAGTTCAGGGGACCGGATGGTCCAGAGGATCATTGGTTTCCACGACATGTGCTGTCCTTTGTCGTTTTGGGCCAGCACCTGCGGGTTGACTCGTTGACTTCTGAAGAGAAAGCGCTAAGGGCATGCTGGAATAGAAGTAGGCATAGGGTAGGCGGGACTCGCCCGTACGCGCCGGAGATACCTCTTGGAATGTGTACGGCCCTTCAACACGGGGGGAACTGATCGGCATTGACTGAGTGGGAAGACCTGGGGATACAGATAATCGGAGATTTGTATGATGGGGGTGCTCTCTTGCCATACCAGGCACTGCAGGATAGATACGGATTGCCCAGGGGGGATTTCTTGCTACAGACCGCCCTGGTGGCAGCGATTCAGGAACACTGGGGGGAAGGGCTGCTAGAACTGCCGACATCCCCGACATGCCAATATGTAGAAATGGCTGCAGGGACGATAAAGGCAGTAACGTGCCTATATCGGCGAATGGTGGGGGAGGGGCTTCAGCCAATGACTCGGTTGCAAGAAAAATGGGAGGTAGATCTGGGCAAAGACATACCTGAATCGACTTGGTCAAAATTGGTGGAAAGGGCGTGGAAGGGTACGCGGAATGCTAGATTCCAACGTATCCATTTCTATATCATACATAGGGCGTATCTAACCCCAGGACAGATAAATAAATACTTTAACGTTGCCCTAGATGTCGCTTGACTGCCGCGGACTTCCCACATATGATGTGGGGTTGCCCGCGGCTCGGCACATACTGGGAAGAGGTGGTTGGGGTCCTCTGTGGAGTGACGGACAGACAGATAGAACCTAATATGGGAACATGCATACTGCACTGGTACCCTCACACAGTGCGAACCAAGGTAACAAGTAAATTCATTGACCTGGGGTTACTGTTGGCCAAACGGGAACTAACGAGAAAATGGAAATCCACACGGGCCCTAGTATAGAGCAATGAAAACAGAATTTATGAGCCGGGCGGCTAGTGGGAGTATGGTTAGGCTCCAGCAGGCAAGAAGAGCGAATAATGAAAAGGCAATGGAAACTGCACAAGCATGGGAAGCTCTGGTGGCACTGTTGACACTACCGGAATCGGACTCTGACTCCTTAGAGGTACCTCTGGAACAGGCTGAGGCACACTGATTATAGCCAGGCTTTGGGTGGTTACCGGAGAGTGGAGATGTGCTCTGGCATGGAGAGAATTGAGGAGCAGCCCACACGCATTGAGATATCGGCGCATCCTAACATGTTGCTGATGACTGGACATTCTGGTTTTAAGTATGTAGAGCACACCGGTGGTGGGGGTTAGGCGGGAGGGGGGGTGGAAGAGGCCTAAACTGGCGGGAGTTCCATGATGGGCTCCACATAATATTGGTTGGGGTTTGGGATGCAGGTTGCGGTGTTAGTATTAGAACATGAGGGGGAGGCTGAGGCACTTATTCTGATGTATCAATGTAAGCACACGCCTACCTGTGAACAATGTCTGTACGCACTGTATCCCATAATTTGCCCTTGTTGATGATGGGCTGTGTATGTGGGGATGTTGTTTGGGTTGAAAACCAATAAAATACTTTAAAAAAAAGAAAAATGAGTCATGCCGCCGAGTTCTGGATGGTCTGGAGGAGGTTCCGTTTTTTGGTGTTTCTGGCATTAAGTGTGTTGCCATGGTCAAATCAGCTGGCGATGAGGGCCTGGGTGACTGTCTTTCTGGAGGAGACAGGGCTCCATTGGAAGATCTTGCTGAGCATGCGGAGGGTTAGGAAGCAGGGGGGAGGAGACAGCGTTAATCTGTTGCTTCATGGTCAGGTGGGAGTCCAGGATGATTCAGAGGTTGCATGATTGGTTGGTGGGGTTGTGTGAGGGGCCGAGAGCAGCAGGCCACCATGTGTCGTCCCATGGGGAGGGCTTCTTTCTGAAGATGATGACCTCTGTCTTATACGAATTGAGCTTGAGGCAGTTGGTCTTCATCCAGGTGGCGATGTTTGTCATGGTGTGTTGGAAGCTGGCCCTTGTGGAGCCGGTGTCTTCTGTGAGGGATAGGCCGAGCTGGGTGTTGTCAGCATAAGAGATGATGTTGAGCCCGTGGGTGCGGGCGATGTCTGTCAGAGGTGCCATGTTGGTGTTGAAGAGGGTGGGGCTGAGGGAGGATCCTTGGGGTACGCCGCATAAGATGTTTTTGGGTGTGGAGGAGAAGGGAGGTAAGTAGATCCTCTGGGTTCGGCTTCAGAGGAAGGAAGAGATCCAGTTGATTGTGTTGCCCTGGATGCTGATGCGGTGGAGTCTGGTGATCAGAGTGTGGTAAGAGACGGTGTTGAAGGCTGCGGACAGGTCAAGGAGAATGAGGGCTGCTGTTCTGCCTGGGTCGAGACTCCAGGCAGTAATGCATGCAAAGGTGACATAAGAAACAGTGTTGAAGAGTTTGCAATATGATTTCTCAGTTGATTATGCCACAGCTTTTTAAAGGCCTTTACAGGGTGCTGTGTGCATACTACATATTTTATTGCGCCCAGTGCACGGAGTGACTACTAGCTCTGTGATTATGGTGCTGGACAAATTTCCAATGACAATGCACAGCACTAGGTAAATGGCAACTTTCCTCGCTAGCGTTCGCCAGCTGGGGCTGTAAGAAGAGGGTGTGAGCCTGGGGGCATAGCAGCGCAGCTTGCTCATAAGAGAGCCTTACCAGTGTTTTGGATACCATATCTGGGTTTCAGAGAAAAGGCACGGGCTTTGTAGATTTGGACATCATGAAGGAGGTTAGTATGCTGCTATTTGATTAAGACAGGTCTGTAGACACTGAAGAAAGACTACCCAAGATCTCATTTTTAACATCGAAAGAGCAGTAGGACTATCTCCAAGGACATTGAAGATAGAAATTAGATTGTTGTATGAGGCTATCCTGTGTCTTAAAGCCATGGAAAGGTGAAGCATTGCCTGCCTGACATTTGCCCAATTGAGATGTTAAAATACGACATTCAGTTAATTAATCAACAGAGTCATTGGGTATTAACACAGTACATATAATTGTATGTGTTTCTGTTAAGATATGTGCCTTGTTTCCCAAAGTGAGGTTCATTTGGTTGGAAAACCTGTTGGCTTGTGTCTTACATTTGACATGTTCCATACACATCTTGTTGTGATGCAAGTGTTGGGTATAGTAAGTTGCTGTAGAACAGAAGTTACTGATAATACCCTTTTCCTTTTATTGCGCAAAGAGCTTTTCTGAAAGCCACATCATCTTGTAACTGGTCCATGTCTGTTGCCGATAGTCTGAATCGTTGAGCTGGTAGGATGTTGCTAAAATGTATTGTGGTTTAATTCTTTGTATTTCTGCAGAGCAATGGTTAAGGTGCTGAAGAAACGTCCCTTTATCATCTCAAGATCCACCTTCTCCAGTCATGGACATTATGCTGGCCACTGGACTGGGGACATTTATAGCACATGGCAGCATCTCTACTATTCTGTGCCAGGTGAGTGCCCCATACTATCCTCCAGTGATACAGATCAGATGTAGCACCCTGTCGATGGCTGCTGACTTTCATGTGCTTTTTATAATTTGGTGTAGTTAGCTTTACCCTCCAACGGCAGCCAGTGCATTTTCCACAGTTGAGGATTTGCTTTCTTTTTTTAGATCTGCGTTTTTAAGGCTTATTTTTCTCTTTTTCAGGTGTGATGCTCTTTAATCTGTATGGTGTACCACTGGTCGGTGCGGATGTCTGCGGCTTTGCAAAGAACACTACTGAAGAACTGTGTGTGCGCTGGACACAGCTTGGTGCCTTCTACCCGTTCATGAGAAATCACAATGATATTAATACCAAGGTGAGTGCAGATCTCATCTCCGCTAGAAAGCGGGTGTTATTCCACAGTGTGCCGAAAAAGATATCCCTTTATGCATCAGAGCATGAGCTGCCACCATCGGTGCAACATGACCTGTGCGTCATCACCTTATTCTATGGCTTGAACTAGGGCTCAATGCATCATGTTTCTCTAAAAATTTAAAATCTGAGAGGACTTGGTTGGCAAGGGCATGTCTATAAGGATTTCCACTCCACCCCCTCTTAAAGTTATATTTATTATAAGGCCCAGAGCCCATGCTTCCACAGTGGGATTGGCGCATGATGAGTAGTCCTCACAAAAAGAGTTTACTACACTGGTCAATCGCATCTCATCCTTCCTGAGTGTGAATGGGTGGACCACACAGCCAGAGGCTTACATGCTTGGTCTATCAGATGTCTCATGCCACAGACCCCTGGAGTGTGGCAGGAGGTTTTGGTGGGGGAGTATGCTACCCAACACCCATGGAGAAGTATGGGAGAAACAGGCACTGGGCAAGAAAAAGGAGCATACATAAGCTCTCGCCCTCAAACAAGAACCCATTCCCAAAGTGGTTCATCTGCTAATAGAGTTGAGACGAGGGCCAGGCTAGGTGGCTATTGCACCCAAGACGCAAGCGCTCTGAGGTGTACTCGACCTCACATGGCAGCTTATAGACAGCGCCCTTTAGACCCTGGGAAGGGGTTGCATCAAAGAGTCACTGTCTCTGACACCCCTATGTCAATGCCTGTCAGCGTCCACCAATACATGGTGTTTGGCAGGCGAGTACCCTCTGCTTCCACACTGGATGTGTGCTCTATTGATAGCAGGTGTGTGCGGGCTGTATTCCCCCGTAATACTGAGTTTTAAATATCAGACCTTGAAGTTATATGTATATATGTTCTTAGCTTGTGTTCCTGTAGATACATGTCATCTGCATACTCCTGCTATCTAATGTTGGACGTTTGCATCATGTTTTTCATTTAAGAAATTTTAGTCCCAAGACCTGTTGGGAACTCCACTGTCTGTCCACAATGCACCAGCCCATCTCAGATTCCTTTCTTCTGTTTTTGGGTTTGGATATTCAGGTATGTTGCTCCGGGAGCGACGTGTTCCATTCTGGTTTTCTATGTGGCAGTTACTCACCCTTCAAACCCTGTGAAGCAAACAACATTCCTGCATCACCGAGTAATTCTCCGCCAAACACCTGGTCTTTGAACTCCATGGTCGTCGACCATTAGCCTACAATCCAGCGTGCCTCCAAGGCTTGAATAACCTCGAGTCTTGTTGGTCGTCCTTTGGAGAATGCACCTAGATGACGGTATGGAACCTAGACTCTTCCAATTCTTCCCTAGATGTAACTCCAAACCGCCCTGGAGTGATCAACATGCTGCCTACAATGTGTGTCTTTTGCGAGACCATGAAGTAACTACTTGTGACTCCTGTATGCCTTCTGCTATGAAAAGACTCTCTGGTACCAGAGAGAAAGGCGATGGCCTTACCACGAGATGCAGCAACAATCCTTATTGGAAACTCTCGACATCTTCAGGGCTGAAGACTTGCCTTCCGCTGAGAAGGTAGAGGATGGGCCCTCTGGGGGTAGAGGTCTACTGAAGGAGGTGGAAAGTCCAGATGTCGAGGGTTACATCAGGGGGTTTCATTCACTCTGACACCCCACTGAAATTGAGCCACGAGCGTAGAGTGGGTGTTGTTGGTTCAAAGGGAGGCTCTCTTCTGGATTTTCATACAAGGGTTTGCTTCTTTAAGGAGAAGGAGGTACGGATGTCTCTCCATCTGGCCAAGAAAGATCTGAGTGGTCCATGTTCAGACGCTACAAAAACCAGTGACTGAAGTTGTTGTTCAGAGGAAGACCCTTACCAGTCGAGAGAGCCCTTTTGCATTATCTTCAGGTGGAATGAGAAATAGGCAATTGCTAGAACTCTTAGATATGCTCAGAGAATCATTGGTCTGTCAGAAGCTGGATTTGACAATCCAGAGAAAGGTTTACAAGAAGAGCAGCGTTCTGTGCTGAAATCGATGTGGCAAAGCATGAAGATGCACAGGAGGAGGACAACAACATCGCATGGAGACATGGTGGCAGCCAATACTGTCATTCTGCGTTATTGGAAAAAGCTCAGCAATGCACAGAATGCCCTGCAGGAGTATAACTTGCAGAACGATAAAGAGCATCAATGCCCAATCCAGGTCCTGCCTCTCTGTGTACCTTGCTTCATGCTGCCTATCTGCGCACTCTGGCCTGTCTGAGCATTGTGGCTTCTGCTGCCACAGCACACTGATGATTGTGCTACCTTTCTGCCCTTTGGCTCATGCGCCTCAGGAGAGTGACCTCTGCTGCCTCTCTCTGTAGACTGGCTTATGCTCAGGGGAGTAGCCAGAAAAAATAAGTACCCCCGACTTTGCACAACATCCTGAATTGATATTGGCAAGGGAGTAAGCTTGATTCTTCGTAAGGTGCTTGTGAAGGTAGATTCTCCCAATATTGCTTTTTGATTTTTTTTCTAAAGTGCAGCTAATGGGTGCATTTTACAGCAAAATGTTAATAGAATTGAGACAAAAACTTAGGCCTTTCTTGAAGGGCACTCAGGTAATAATCCAAAAATGAAAGGTGTACTACTAAGAATTACCTCCCATAGAGGTTGGGTATTTCCATCAAAGATAAAATGGTGCTGAACAATGTTTCTACAGTAAAATTGCCCTTAGGAAGTTGCTAAAAAATACACATTGGTTTGCAATTTAGTATAGACATATTAAGTTAGTGTTTAAGTTATCTACATTCACTGGTACCCGCACTTCCTCTCACTATTCACAAATGTGCCCCCCGGTGTGTAGTGAAGTGCCATAGCCATGCCACCTCACTTACATCAGAGGTTAGTGTTAAGGTCCGCTACTTTCACTATATATTCTATCTTAATGAGGCCATCCAGTGTAGAGTAAAACAGTAGTTTTCTTCACCCAATTTTGCATTTCTAACAATCTCGAAAAATATGCATACTGAAAGGTTGCTTTGTTTGATGACTTCAGGTGAGGTTTTGGTATATATTGTGCTGTTATTCCCCATATGGCCCTTTTAGTAGAGTAAAATGATAACGCTGTCTCCCTTGCATTCCTCCTGTGGCAGTGCACATAATAAGCTTCTCTACTGTGTGAGTTTACAGTGCAGCCATATGACCACCGTGCTGCAGATAGCAATTTCAGGTATGGATAGCACAAGATTACCGGTCTGTTCCCCCTCCTTACAGACCAAAGACAACAAAGTTGCTTCAGCAGATGGTCATGTCTGCTGGGCCTCTGCTCACACCACTGACTACGGCTGCACCTAGAGTAACTAGAGAAGGGGAGAGTGAATGAAAAAAGAGAAAGATTAAAAGGGAGAAGGCAACAGAAAAATAAGGGCGGAGAAAACAAACAGGACAGGGTGGAGAGAGAGAACAAGCATTTGCAATGCAATAGGTCTGGCATGTGCAAGAGTTAAGCCATTGGCATTGTAGATAACGATGCCTTTTACTTATGTTTTAAAAACCAATACGTGAATAAAAGGCATTGTCCTTTACAATACCAATTGCTAAAATTCTCGCAAATGTGAGACCTTTTGCATTGCAAATGCTTGTTTTTGCATCTGGTGACGTCAATTTCCAGGCAAATACTTTATTTTTTCCAGCATAACCCCCAGAACACGAAGTTACTTAAACTCACGATGCCTGGCTAACGTAATCTGCGTCCCACCCAGTTGCCAATGTCTATAAATCCTGTTCCAGCCTGGGATTCTGAGAGGCAAAGGGCAATATTTCCCAGAATGTTATGGAAAGCATCCAGGTCCAGTGAAATGTTGCGCTTTCATCACTGCATTATACCAGTTTATACATAAGCAGGGGTCTTAGGGAGGTGGCATTTGTGTGATAGCGGCTAAATTATCGATCGTGTCACCGGGGGACCCGAATTCCAATCCCAGCATTCGCACTTGCTTGAGCCGTGCGATCTTCGGCAAAACTCACTTCTCATTAGAGGAGAATTTATGGCATGACGTCATGCCAGGTGAGCATTGTCGGGGAAGGGAAATCCTTTGTGTCATCATGGGCGTCCCCAGAAAATTTTCCGGGAGGGGGGGGGGGGGGCAAAATGTTAACGCCTCCCCCTGTTTTTCTGACTGCTGTCTCCATTCTCAGACCAGACACCTACAGAACTGTGCATCTCCTCAACTCGTAGATGGGTAGAAACTAGACGAACACCAAACTGAAAGTGCGCACATCCCATACTTGCTACAATCAGTTGCCTACAAACCTGGATATCCCACAGCTGAACACAGGCATAATAATGGTAGAACTGGCAAAACCCACAACCCACAGCAGTGAAACAGATCAGTTCCTTGCAAAACGCGACATGCATACAACCTACTGCGAGGTAAGGAACCATCAGAACTGTACTTGCACAATGCCCAGAGATGTACCTACGCCAGTCACAAACAGTACTGGTGCCATAAGAAACTGAACTGAATACAACCAACCATAAAGGTCACTCTCCTACAAGATTGGGTCAGCACACAAGTCGTGCCACAGCAAGTTTCTCGACAGTCACCTGAAGCCCGCAGACAGACAATGGACCATCCACCACCCACTCAGAGATGAATCACAGTCCACCTGCCTGCCAGATTCCACAGCTGTCAATGAGCTCCAGGGGTATTGGTCACTTGTCTCGCACCCCATGTAACCGACCCGTGTACCTCCCGCTACACCAGCGAGCATTGTGTAGAAAGACTTGCAGCCCCATGAAGAACAGCCCCACCACCCCACCCTCTGTGCACTAATTGGCTGCATGAGTGCCCACTCCCGGTTCCCCAGGCTGCACCCTCTTGCGACTCCTCATCTTGAGCAGGGCCGGAGGGTGGGTGCAGCAGGCTGCCCGCAGGAGGCTATACCCCCCAAGTACCAGCAAGAAACCCGGCGTTCCGCCATAGTGAAGGCAGTCAGCGTGTGTTTGGCAGGGGAAGAGAGCAAGCCGTGCTTGTCCTGCCGTGTCCTGTCCTGGGCAGGGAATTGAGTGTAGAGGCGGTGAAAGCAGCAGGTATAGGCAGCGGATTTGACCGGGCGAGGGATGCAGAACTAACTGAGGATGTAGGCGGGGCTCGGAGACAGGCCTGTAGGGTGCAGATAACCACGTGGGAGGCAGGTTCACGGAACTTGCAGCCCTCGACCAGAATGCTAGCTTTGAACGAGTGTCATGTCATTGCCGGGTTTAACCCTCTTCTTGGTTCCGTGCCCGCACCTCTGTCCCCTGTCCAGGCCCTTTAGCCCGGCGCTGCAACGGCCTCCGCGTCTAAACCCCACCCACACTGCATCCCAGCCTCCCACGTTCTGACTGGCACTGCCAGCCCAGGTATTGACCACCTCTTCAGTCCAGGTCTACCTCACCTAGTCTGGTCCCCTTATGGGGCCTTTCCCTCTGGAGGAATACAATATTCTAAATACAGTATTGTGTTCTTATGAAAACCCATACACACGCTAAAGAATTACATGCATGGAGATTAATTGCTTGGGGGGAGAACGTATGCCAACAATTGACTACATTTTGTATTTCTTTGCTATACCGTTGTCTGTTACCTGTCAGTTACTTCATGAGGAAAATTAGTCTTTTGCACGTTCTCCCAATGTAATCTGAACAGTGAACTCACAAGAATTCAGTGATGAAATGTATGCCTATGTGTGATGCCAAATCCTACAGAAATGTAAAAATATTTTTAAAAAACGTCTCAGCCACCACATGGTGGCATGCTTCAAGTTCATCATTGTTTTTTTTAAAGAGTATTCTTACTGAAGAGCAAGGCCTCCAGAGAGGAACTGGCGGGAAATATGGAAGCCCTCTAAGTGGAAAAAGAGAGCAGGCGCTCAAGGCATATGTGACATCACCAACAGCAGCGCTCCCAGTTTGTTCTTAATATCTAACGGCCCGTGCCGCACGAGTAGTACGGCCCACGGTGCAGCCGACCGGCCGGGTGCCATTATTTCTGGTAACATCGCACTCCAGCAGCCCAGTGTGCCACTTGGCTGCTGGAGTGCCAGTGTTACAAAAAAGAATGGCACCCAGCCGCAGCCCACACCACTCCACAGCAGTGCCAGCACCACTAGGGCCAGCACCGGACCAGAGATCCAAGGGGGGGGGGGGCAAGTGCCCCTCCTTGTCTTCCCCCGTGGACGAACATGGGTGTCACCAGGGCTTTAACTCGAAGCATTTTCAATATTACATCCAAGCCATAGTTGATGCTTATTTCTCTTATGTAACTAACAACTATTGACACAGCCAATAGTCCTGACTTGTTGTAGGTATGATGTTACTTGTCGTATCATATATCTGGATGCAGTGACAGAAACAGCAAAATACAAGTCGGGTGGCACACTATGCTAAGCACAGATGTTTAGTTTACGTGTTTTAAGCTTAATTACACTGGCCACGCCCCTTTGACAAAAATGTGGTCAGCGATATCGCTTGAACAATAGATTAAAGCTGAGCTAGGTTTTTTTTTTGCGCCATGAGAATACAAACTGTTTTCCAGCTCCTGTTCGTTTAAAAGAAAAGTTCGATGGTTTTGGACCGGACCCCCCCCCGCGGGATTCCCCCAGAGGGGGTGCAAAGGTGCCTGCTCCCGGCAGGCACGCGCAGGGAGATGTCAGCAACAGAAAAAATATAAAAGAAAATAAACACACAGGACTTCATATAAGTTATCAAGGTGACAGAGGCCGACTCTCTCGCACTCCCCTTCCAGAACATTCTATGCATACCAGGGTAAAGTCAATGAACGCTGCCTTAGAGGGCACCTCGGTGCTGGCAAGGTTCATGACATTGAAACGATTCTCAAAACTGCAGAGCAATCACCGTCCATGGCGATGTACTTAATGGCTTAAGATTCGAGGGTCTGCGTGGCATCTACATATGCACAAGTTGCTGCTGAAAGTCAGTATAAACTTTTACATCTTTTTTCAGTTTTTCTAAGAGGCAGCACGGCACCAGTGCTGCACAGTGCGGCACATTAGCTATCCAGAAATATAAAGCAAACAGAGACATTTCAAAACGGCTGAGTAAACAATGTTTAAAGTGAAGTGTAATGAGAAATCATATATCTTATTGACTTTAGTTCCTTGGATAAATTCTTCGGCTCCTGGTGCCAACACAACCCAACACGTGGCCACTCTTGCCAAAGCCGAAGGGAAATAAATAGTGCTTGCCTACTAATGAACTTTTGTTTAGCATCAGGTCTACCTTCTGCCTAGCTGCCTGGATCTTATTAATCGTTGCCTTTCCAACTCCGAGGTTCCTCAAACCTGGAAACATGCGAAAGTTATCCCCCTCCTGAAGAAACCTTCCCTTGATGTTTCAAGGGCGGAGAGCTACCCCCGATTTTGCTCCTACCTTTCCTAGCTAAAATTACAGAATCCTATGTGAACGGCATTCTGATGCAATATTTGGAGGCTCACTCGATACTAGACCCGTCCCAGAATGGTTTCCGTCCTAAGCACAGCACAGAGTCAGCTCTATTAGCTGTAACAGAGCAACTAAGAGTCTCCATGGATGAGGGCAACATGAGTGCGCTCATCTGCTTGATCTCAGCGCAGCCTTCGACATGGTCTCACACAGCATCCTGATCCATCAGCTGCGTGAGATCGGTGTCACAGGTAGCACCCTTGATTGGTTCTCTTCCCGTCTGCGGGACAGGTCTTTCCAGGTCATCGCTCCTCCGTTCCACTCACACATACATACTCTGTGCTGTGAAGTCCCACAGGGATTGGCTCGGAGTCTGACCCTGTTCAACATTTACGTTCGTCTGCTGGCTTGTTGGCCAAAACTCGCATCATACAGTTGGACGATATGCAACTGATCTTTTCCTGTACCAAGAACTCCAGCCAGGACATGATACATTTCAGGATGATCTGGCAGCCATAGCAAGCTGGATGGAGGCGAACTGCCTGCAGTTAAACTCATCCAAAACTATGATCCTTGCGATTGGCAGAGAGTCTCACCTTTGGGGTAACAATTGGTGGCTGTCGGTGTTGGGTAGTATGCCAAGTCGGTGGCAGGGGCCTGCTTTGGTATTTTGCACAAACTTAAACCCATTTGGGTCTGTTTGACCCTCACACACGCCAGCTGGGTGTGCAAGCCACGATCCTGGCGAGGTTAGATTACTGTAACAGCCTTTTGCTCGGTGCTAACAAGTCTGTGACCAATAGGCTCCAACGCACCACGAATGCGTCTGCGCGCATCTTTCTTGCACTACCTAAGTATAGCTCCGTCTCAAAGGTGCTGCGTCGACTCCACTGGCTCCCTGTGGAGCAAAGAATTAGGTTTAAAGCACTTTGTGCCAACTCAAAAAGCTCTGAAAGGTGCCGGCCGGCGATTCTTAGAGACCTTGGACACCACTATATCCCCTCCCGTGCTCTGCACTCTGCGGATCTACACCTGATGCGGGTGCCCTGTTTCCGTAGAGCCAGAGTCGGAGGCCGGTCTTCAAAGTGTTAGCCCCTATTTGATAGAACTCAATGCCTCTCGTGATCAGGTGTATTCCCAACCTTCTGGCGTTCAGAAAGGCAGTAAAGAGTTGGTTGTTTCAGTAACATTATAACATCTCATTCTCCTCTCTCCCTAATCCTTAGTGCTGGGACGTCCCTTTGCTGGGACAGCCATGTGCTTTACAAATCGCCTAACATAACATATTGAAGGAGACAGTGTAACGCCGCAAGTAAAAGATCCAGTCCTGACGGGCGGTCACCAAAGGAGACAGGGTGGTAACAAGGAGTGACTAAGAAGCCTCATTATCAATCGGATGCCAGCATTTACCATGGACAATGACACCAGCCAATGAAAAATATAGGTGGGGCTTCCACAGCACCTCTACAGTACACTCTACTACAGCATGCGCTGCAACCCTAGGCTCGACCTAAAAAGGGGCGTGTATACAGAAGAGAGTTTGTGAGAGCTCACAGTTCCCCTTCCTATATTTCGTTACACTTTATGTCCACGTAATTTCTTCGCATTCTGGGATTTATAGTTCTGATCGTCCCATTCTGAATTCAGAAGTTTGAGTCCCAGATTGCAAAGAAAAATCATGAACCGGATAAGCTACTTGCACATAAACTGGTCACCATGAAACCACTCGAAATAATCACAGTGAATAGACAGAAAAGCTTACAGAAAGAAAGATGTTCGAAGGATACCATTCACTAACAACTGCAAATATATGCTGATCTGTGAGTACTGAATCGATTTGCATAGCTAACAGGCATCCGTGGGATGTTGTTCTTTCTGCAGCAGGTTTAGTTGCACCCACAAAATCCACAACTTGATTGCAAACTAAGCGAGACCCATTTCATATAGCTGCCTTTAACAGATACACCATTTTGCCAATAGCAACAGGGCAAGCTATAGCGATCTAAATACACAAATAGAGCTAAATACCCTTCAAGGGCTACGCTAAATATTGGGTGACTTCTCATTCCATGCTAAATACAGCTTATAAACAAATTATATTTCAGGGTTCCTAGCCCAGAGATAAAAAAAAAAAAAAGGAATAAAGGATATGTGATCTAATTTCCAGAGCTGCCAACTAAGGAACCGTGGAATGAGGTTTTTATCCTGTCTCCCCTTACATAAAGAAACAAACTGAATTTTACCCCAGGGAAAGTTCTCCAATGCCCTTTTTCCCAGTTCGTGCTACAAAAAACTGCAAAATGGAAAGCCTTTTTAGGTCTCGCCTCAGACAGCGCATGCGCTGCTCTTTGAGACATTTAGTAAGTGGCTTTTAAAAGTGCCACTAGACGCTTTTGCTGGCCTACAGCTTGCGTTCACGAGCTTGTGCATGTGCAAAGCTGCCATCTGTGTTTTTATTGCTGTAATCAGGCTCCCCTGCTTGCACTAACCCCCTCCCTTTCCCCCCTCCCTCCCTCCTGGTCAGCTTCATTTGTGTCTTCTAGCTGTGAATCATGCTCCTCTGCTCGCACTCCCCCTCCCTTCTCCCCCTCCCTCTTCGTCAGTTTCATTTGTGTCTTCTATCACTGTGAATGCTCCTGCTTCCACCAGGCACAGTGCACTCAGTCGTCAGTGCACGCTTTCAACAGGCACACACACCACCAGCCGCCGGTGCACACTTCCACCAGGCACACACCACCAGCCATCAGTGCACGCTTCCACCAGGCACACACACACACCACCAGCCGTCAGTGCACGATTCCACCAGGCACACACACCACCAGCCGTCAGTGCACGCTTCCACCAGACACACACACCACCAGCCATCAGTGCACACTTCCACCAGGCATACACACCACCAGCCATCAGTGCACACTTCCACCAGGCATACACACCACCAGCCATCAGTGCACGATTCCACCAGGCATACACACCACCAGCCGTCAGTGCACGCTTCCACCAGGCACACACACCACCAGCTGTCAGTGCACGCTTTCACCGGGCACACACACCACCAACCGTCAGTGCACGCTTTCACCGGGCACACACACCATCAGTGCATGCTTCCACCAAGCACACACCACCAGCTGTCAGTGCACACTTCCACCAGGCACACACACCACCAGCCATCAGTGCACGCTTCCACCAGGCACACACACTAATAGCTGTCAGTGCACGCTTCCACCAGGCACACACACCACCAGCCATCAGTGCACGCTTCCACCAGGCACACACACCACCAGCCGTCAGTGTACGCTTCCACCAGGCACACACACCACCAGCCGTCAGTGCATGCTTCCACCAGAAACTCACACCACCAGCCATCGTTGCACACTTCCACCAGGCAAACACACCACCAGCTGTCAGTGCACACTTTCACCAGGCACACACACTACCAGCCGTCACACACTACCAGCCGTCGGTGCACGCTTCCACCAGGCACACACCACTAGCCGTCAGGGCACCCTTTCACCAGGCACACACAAACCACCAGCCGCCGATGCACGCTTTCACTGGGTACACGCACCACCAGCCGTTGATGCACGCTTTCACCAGGCACACACACCACCAGCCGTCAGTGCAAGCTTCCACCAGGCACACACACCACCAGCCGTCAGTGCATGCTTCCATCAGGTACACACACCACCAGCCGTCAGTGCACGCTTCCACCAGGCATACACCACCAACCGTCAGTGCACACTTCCACCAGGCACACACACCACCAGCCGTCAGGGCACGCTTGCACTGGGCACACACACCACCAGCCATCAGTGCACGCTTCCACCAGGCCCACACACCACCAGCCGTCCGTGCACACTTTCACCAGGCACACACACTACCAGCCGTCACACACTACCAGCCGTCGGTGCATGCTTCCACCAGGCATACACCACCACCGTCAGTGCACACTTTCACCAGGCACACACACACACCACCAGGCGTTGGTGCACGCTTTCACCGGGCATACACACCACCAGCCCTCAGTGCACGCTTTCACCAGGCACACACACCACCAACCGTCAGTGCATGCTTCCACCAGGCACACACACCACCAGCCGTCAGTGCACACTTCCACCAGGCACACACAACACCAGCCGTCAGTGCACACTACCACCAGGGACACACACCACCAGCCGTCAGTGCACGCTTTCACCCGGCACACACACCATCAGCCGTCAGTGCATGCTTTTACCAGGCACACACACACCACCAGCCGTCAGTGCATGCTTCCACCAGGCACACACCACCAGGCCTCAGTGCACACTTTCACCAGGAACACACACACCACCAGCCGTCGTGCACGCTTTTACCGGGCACATACTCCACCAGCCGTCAGTGCACGCTTCCACCACGCACACACACCACCAGGCACACACCACCAGCCGTCAATGCATGCTTCCACCAGGCACACACAGTACCAGCCATCAGTGAACTTTTACACCGGGCACACACACCACCAGCCGTCAGTGCACGCTTCCACCAAGCACACACACCACTAGCCGTCAGTGCACGCTTCCACCAGGCACACACACCATCAGCCGTCAGTGCACGCTTCCACCAGGCACACACACCACAAACCGTCAGTGCATGCTTTCACCGGGCACACACACCACCAGCCGTCAGTGCACGCTTTGACCGGGCACACACACCATCAGTGCACGCTTCCACCAAGCACACACACCACCAGCCATCAGTGTACGCTTCCACCAAGCACACACACCACCAGCTGTCGGTGCACGCTTTCACTGGGTACACACACCACCAGCCGTTGATGCACGCTTCCACCAGGCACACACACCACCAGCCGTCAGTGCATGCTTCCACCAGGTACACACACCACCAGCCGTCAGTGCACGCTTTCACCAGGCACACACACCACAAGCCGTCAGTGCACGCTTTCACCGGGCACACACACCACCAGCCGTCAGTGCACGCTTTCACCGGGCACACACACCATCAAGTGCACGCTTCCACCAAGCACACACACCACCAGCCATCAGTGCACGCTTCCACCAGGCACACACACCACCAGCCGTCAGTGCACGCTTTCACCCGGCACACACACCATCAGCCGTCAGTGCATGCTTTTACCAGGCACACACACACCACCAGCCGTCAGTGCATGCTTCCACCAGGCACACACCACCAGGCCTCAGTGCACACTTTCACCAGGAACACACACACCACCAGCCGTCGTGCACGCTTTTACCGGGCACATACTCCACCAGCGGTCAGTGCACGCTTCCACCAGGCACACACACCACCAGGCACACCCCACCAGCCGTCAATGCATGCTTCCACCAGGCACACACAGTACCAGCCGTCAGTGAACTTTTACACCGGGCACACACACCACCAGCCGTCAGTGCACGCTTCCACCAGGCACACACACCACTAGCCGTCAGTGCACGCTTCCACCAGGCACACACACCATCAGCCGTCAGTGCACGCTTCCACCAGGCACACACACCACAAACCGTCAGTGCACGCTTTCACCGGGCACACACACCACCAGCCGTCAGTGCACGCTTTCACCGGGCACACACACCATCAGTGCACGCTTCCACCAAGCACACACACCACCAGCCATCAGTGTACGCTTCCACCAAGCACACACACCACCAGCTGTCGGTGCACGCTTTCACTGGGTACACGCACCACCAGCCGTTGATGCACGCTTCCACCAGGCACACACACCACCAGCCGTCAGTGCATGCTTCCACCAGGTACACACACCACAAGCCATCAGTGCACGCTTTCACCGGGCACACACACCACCAGCCGTCAGTGCACGCTTTCACCGGGCACACACACCATCAAGTGCACGCTTCCACCAAGCACACACACCACCAGCCATCAGTGCACGCTTCCACCAGGCACACACACCGCCAACCGTCAGTGCACGCTTCCACCAGACACACACTACCAGCCGTCAGTGCACACTTTCACCAGGCACCCACACTACCTGCCGTAACACACTGCCAGCCATCGGTGCACGCTTCCACCGGGCACAGGTACCACCTGCCGTCAGTGCACGCTTTCACCAGGCATACACACCACCTGTGCATGCTTCCACCAGGCACATACACCGCCAGCCGTCAGTGCACCCTTCCACCAGGCACACACACCACCAACCATCAGTGCATGCTTCCACCAGTCACACACACCACCAGCTGTCAGTGCACGCTTCCACCAGGCACACACACCACCAGCCGTCAGTGCACCCTTTCACTAGGCACACACACTACCAGCCATCACACACTACCAGCCATCGGTGCACGCTTCCACCAGGCACACACACCCAGGCCTCAGTGCACACTTGCACCAGGCACACACACACCACCAGCTGTCGTGCACGTTTTTATCGGGCACACACACCACAAGCCGTCAGTGCATGCTTCCACCAGGCACACACACCACCAGGCACACACACCACCAGCCGTCAGTGCATGCTTCCACCAGGCACACACAGTACCAGCCGTTAGTGCATTTTTACACCGGGCACACACACCCCCAGTCGTCAGTGCACACTTCCACCAGGCACACACACCACCAGCCGTCAGTGCGCGCTTCCACCAGGCACAGACCACCAGCCATCAGTGCACGCTTCCACCAGGCACACACACCATTAGCCGTCAGTGCACGCTTCCACCAGGCACACACACCACCAGCCATCAGTGCACGCTTCCACCAGGCACACACACCATCAGCCATCAGTGCACGCTTCCACCAGGCACACACACCACCAGCCATCAGTGCACGCTTCCACCAGGCACACACACCACCAGTCGTCAGTACATGCTTCCACTAGGCACACACACCACCAGCTGTCAGTGCACGCTTTCACCAGGCACACACACCACCAGCCGTCAGTGCATGCTTCCACCAGGTACACACACCACCAGCCGTCAGTGCACGCTTCCACCAGGCACACACACCACAAGCCGTCAGTGCACGCTTCCACCAGGCACACACACCACCAGCTGTCAGTGCACGCTTCCACCAGGCACACACACCACCAGCCGTCAGTGCATGCTTCCACCAGGTACACACACCCCCAGTCGTCAGTGCACACTTCCACCAGGCACACACACCACCAGCCGTCAGTGCGCGCTTCCACCAGGCACAGACCACCAGCCATCAGTGCACGCTTCCACCAGGCACACACACCATTAGCCGTCAGTGCACGCTTCCACCAGGCACACACACCACCAGCCATCAGTGCACGCTTCCACCAGGCACACACACCATCAGCCATCAGTGCACGCTTCCACCAGGCACACACACCACCAGCCATCAGTGCACGCTTCCACCAGGCACACACACCACCAGTCGTCAGTACACGCTTCCACCAGGCACACACACCACCAGCCGTCAGTGCATGCTTCCACCAGGCACACACAGTACCAGCCGTTAGTGCATTTTTACACCGGGCACACACACCCCCAGTCATCAGTGCACACTTCCACCAGGCACACACACCACCAGCCGTCAGTGCGCGCTTCCACCAGGCACAGACCACCAGCAATCAGTGCACGCTTCCACCAGGCACACACACCATTAGCCGTCAGTGCACGCTTCCACCAGGCACACACACCACCAGCCATCAGTGCACGTTTCCATCAGGCACACACACCATCAGCCATCAGTGCACGCTTCCACCAGGCACACACACCACCAGCCATCAGTGCACGCTTCCACCAGGCACACACACCACCAGTCGTCAGTACATGCTTCCACTAGGCACACACACCACCAGCTGTCCGTGCACGCTTCCACCAGGCACACACACCACCAGCCGTCAGTGCATGCTTCCACCAGGTACACACACCACCAGCCGTCAGTGCACGCTTCCACCAGGCACACACACCACAAGCCGTCAGTGCACGCTTCCACCAGGCAAACACACCACCAGCTGTCAGTGCACGCTTCCACCAGGCACACACACCACCAGCCGTCAGTGCATGCTTCCACCAGGTACACACACCCCCAGTCGTCAGTGCACACTTCCACCAGGCACACACACCACCAGCAGTCAGTGCGCGCTTCCACCAGGCACAGACCACCAGCCATCAGTGCACGCTTCCACCAGGCACACACACCATTAGCCGTCAGTGCACGCTTCCACCAGGCACACACACCACCAGCCATCAGTGCACGCTTCCACCAGGCACACACACCATCAGCCATCAGTGCACGCTTCCACCAGGCACACACACCACCAGCCATCAGTGCACGCTTCCACCAGGCACACACACCACCAGTCGTCAGTACACGCTTCCACTAGGCACACACACCACCAGCAGTCAGTGCACGCTTCCACCAGGCACACACACCACCAGCCGTCAGTGCATGCTTCCACCAGGTACACACACCACCAGCCGTCAGTGCACGCTTCCACCAGGCACACACACCACAAGCCGTCAGTGCACGCTTTCACCGGGCACACACACCATCAAGTGCACGCTTCCACCAAGCACACACACCACCAGCCATCAGTGCACGCTTCCACCAGGCACACACACCACCAACCATCAGTGCACGCTTCCACCAGACACACACTACCAGCCGTCAGTGCACACTTTCACCAGGCACCCACACTACCAGCCGTAACACACTGCCAGCCGTCGGTGCACGCTTCCACCGGGCACAGGTACCACCTGCCGTCAGTGCACGCTTTCACCAGGCATACATACACACCACCAGTGCACGCTTCCACCAGGCACACACACCACCAGCCGTCAGTGCACCCTTTCACTAGGCACACACACTACCAGCCATCACACACTACCAGCCATCGGTGCACGCTTCCACCAGGCACACACCACCAGGCCTCAGTGCACACTTTCACCAGGCACACACACACCACCAGCCGTCGTGCACGTTTTTATCGGGCACACACACCACAAGCCGTCAGTGCATGCTTCCACCAGGCACACACACCACCAGGCACACACACCACCAGCCGTCAGTGCACGCTTCCACCAGGCACACACACCACAAGCCGTCAGTGCACGCTTTCACCGGGCACACACACCATCAAGTGCACGCTTCCACCAAGCACACACACCACCAGCCATCAGTGCACGCTTCCACCAGGCACACACACCACCAACCGTCAGTGCACGCTTCCACCAGACACACACTACCAGCCGTCAGTGCACACTTTCACCAGGCACCCACACTACCAGCCGTAACACACTGCCAGCCGTCGGTGCACGCTTCCACCGGGCACAGGTACCACCTGCCGTCAGTGCACGCTTTCACCAGGCATACATACACACCACCAGTGCATGCTTCCACCAGGCACACACACCGCCAGCCGTCAGTGCACCCTTCCACCAGGCACACACACCACCAGCCACCAGTGCACCCTTTCACTAGGCACACACACTACCAGCCATCACACACTACCAGGCATCGGTGCACGCTTCCACCAGGCACACACCACCAGGCCTCAGTGCACACTTTCACCAGGCACACACACACCACCAGCCGTCATGCACGTTTTTATCGGGCACACACACCACAAGCCGTCAGTGCATGCTTCCACCAGGCACACACACGGCCAGGCACACACACCACCAGCCGTCAGTGCATGCTTCCACCAGGCACACACAGTACCAGCCGTTAGTGCATTTTTACACCGGGCACACACACCACCAGTCGTCAGTGTACACTTCCACCAGGCACACACACCACCAGCCGTCAGTGCGCGCTTCCACCAGGCACAGACCACTAGCCATCAGTGCACGCTTCCACCAGGCACACACACCATTAGCCGTCAGTGCACGCTTCCACCAGGCACACACACCACCAGCCATCAGTGCACGCTTCCACCAGGCACACACACCATCAGTGCACGCTTCCACCAGGCACACACACCACCAGCTGTCAGTGCACGCTTCCACCAGGCACACACACCACCAGCCGTCAGTGCATCCTTCCACCAGGTACACACACCACCAGCCGTCAGTGCACGCTTCCACCAGGCACACACACCACAAGCCGTCAGTGCACGCTTCCACCAGGCAAACACACCACCAGCTGTCAGTGCACGCTTCCACCAGGCACACACACCACCAGCCGTCAGTGCATGCTTCCACCAGGTACACACACCCCCAGTCGTCAGTGCACACTTCCACCAGGCACACACACCACCAGCCGTCAGTGCGCGCTTCCACCAGGCACAGACCACCAGCCATCAGTGCACGCTTCCACCAGGCACACACACCATTAGCCGTCAGTGCACGCTTCCACCAGGCACACACACCACCAGCCATCAGTGCACGCTTCCACCAGGCACACACACCATCAGCCATCAGTGCACGCTTCCACCAGGCACACACACCACCAGCCATCAGTGCACGCTTCCACCAGGCACACACACCACCAGTCGTCAGTACACGCTTCCACTAGGCACACACACCACCAGCAGTCAGTGCACGCTTCCACCAGGCACACACACCACCAGCCGTCAGTGCATGCTTCCACCAGGTACACACACCCCCAGTCGTCCGTGCACACTTCCACCAGGCACACACACCACCAGCCGTCAGTGCGCGCTTCCACCAGGCACAAACCACCAGCCATCAGTGCACGCTTCCACCAGGCACACACACCACCAGTCGTCAGTACACGCTTCCACTAGGCACACACACCACCAGCTGTCAGTGCACGCTTCCACCAGGCACACACACCACCAGCCGTCAGCGCACCCTTTCACCAGGCACACGCACTACCAGCTGTCAGAACCTACCAGCCGTCGGTGCACACTTCCACCAGGCACACACTACCAGGCCTCAGTGCACGCTTTCACCAGGCACACACACACACCACCAGCCGTCGTGCATTCTTTCACCGGACACACACCACCAGCCATCAGTGCACGCTTTTACCAGGCACCCACACCACCACCTGTCAGTGCACGCTTCCACCAGGCACACACACCACCAGCCGTCAGTGTACGCTTCCACCAGGCGCACACACACTACCAGCCGTCAGTGCACATTTACACCGGGCACACACACCACCAGCCATCAATGCACGCTCCCACCAGGCACACACACCACCAGCAGTCAGTGCACGCTTCCACCAGGCACACACACCACTAGCCGTCAGTAAACGCTTCCACCAGGCACACACACCACCAGCCGTCAGTGCACGCTTCCACCAGGGACACACTCCACCAGCCGTCAGTGCACGCTTCCACCAGGCACACACACCACCAGCCGTCACACACTACCAGCCATCGGTGCCTGCTTCCACCAGGCACACACCACCAGCCATCAGTGCACGCTTCCACCAGGCACACACACCACCAGCCGTCACACACTACCAGCCACCGGTGCCTGCTTCCACCAGGCACACACCATTAGCCGTCAGTGCACGATTTCACCAGGCACACACACACACCACCAGGCATCGGTGAACGCTTCCACCAGGCACACACACCACCAGCCGTCAGTGAATGCTTCCACCAGAAACTCACACCACCAGCCATTGTTGCACACTTCCACCAGGCAAACACACCACCACCTGTCAGTGCACACTTTCACCAGGCACACACACTACCAGCCCTCACACACTACCAGCCGTCGGTGCACGCTTCCACCAGGCACACACCATCAGCCGTCAGGGCACGCTTTCACCAGGCACACACACACCACCAGCCGCCGATGCACGCTTTCACTGGGTACACGCACCACCAGCCGTTGATGCACGCTTTCACCGGGCACACACACATCACCAGCCGTCAGTGCAAGCTTCCACCAGGCATACACACCACCAGCCCTCAGTGCACGCTTTCACCAGGCACACACACCACCAACCGTCAGTGCACGCTACCACCAGGGACACACACCACCAGCCGCCAGTGCACGCTTTCACCAGGCACGCACACCACCAGCTGTAAGTGCATGCTTTGACCATGCACACACACCACCAGCCGTCAGTGCACGCTTTCACCAGGCACACACACCACCAGCTGTAAGTGCATGCTTTGACCATGCACACACACCACCAGCCGTCAGTGCACACTTCCACCAGGCACACACACACCACTAGCCGATGTGCACACTTTTACTGGGCACACACACCACCAGCCGTCAGCGCACGCTTCCACCAGGCACACACACCACCAGGCACACACGCCACCAGCCGTCAGTGCATGCTTCCACCAGGCACACACAGTACCAGCTGTCAGTGCACTTTTACACCGGGCACACACACCACCAGCCGTCAGTGCACGTTTCCACCAGGCACACACACCACCAGCCGCCAGTGCACGTTTCCACCAGGCACACCAACAGCCATCAGTGCACGCTTCCACCAGGCACACACACCACTAGCCGTCAGTGCACGCTTCCACCAGGCACACACACCACCATCCATCAGTGCACGCTTCCACCAGGCACACACACCATCAGCCATCAGTGCACGCTTCCACCAGGCACACACACCACCAGCCATCAGTGCACGCTTCCACCAGGCACACACACCACCAGCCGTCCGTGCACACTTTCACCAGGCACACACACTACCAGCCGTGACACACTACCAGCCGTCGGTGCATGCTTCCACCAGGCACACACCACCAGCCGTCAGTGCACGCTTTCACCAGGCACACACACACACCACCCGGCATTGGTGCATGCTTTCACCGGGCATACACACCACCAGCTCTTACTGCACGCTTTCACCAGGCACACACACCACCAACCGTCAGTGCATGGTTCCACCAGGCACACACACCACCAGCCGTCAGTGCACGCTTCCACCAGGCACACACAACACCAGCCGTCAATGCACGCTACCACCAGGGACACACACCACCAGCCGTCAGTGCACGCTTTTAACGGGCACACACACTACCAGCCGTCAGTGCATGCTTTCACCAGGCCCACACACACCACCAGCCGTCGTGCACGCTTTTACCGGGCACACACACCACCAGCCGTCAGTGCACGCTTCCACCAGGCACACACACCACCAGGCACACACACCACCAGCTGTCAGTGCATGCTTCCACCAGGCCCACACAGTACCAGCCGTCAGTGCACTTTTACACCGGGCACACACACCACCAGTCATCAGTGCACACTTCCACAAGGCACACACACCACCAGCCGTCAGTGCACGCTTCCACCAGGCACACACACCACTAGCCGTCAGTGCAAGCTTCCACCAGGCACACACACCACCAGCCATCAGTGCACGCTTCCACCAGGCACAAACACCATCAGCCGCCAGTGCATGCTTCCACCAGGCACACACACCACCAACCATCAGTGCACGCTTCCACCAGGCACACACACTACCAGCCATCAGTGCACGCTTCCACTAGGCACATACACCACCAGCTGTCAGTGCATGCTTCCACCAGGCACACACACCACCAGCCGTCAGTGCACCCTTTCACCAGGCACACACACTACCAGCCGTCACAACCTACCAGCCGTCGGTGCACACTTCCACCAGGCACACACCACCAGGCCTCAGTGCATGCTTTCACCGGGCACACACACATCACCAGCCTTCGTGCATGCTTTCACGGAGCACACACACCACCAGCCATCAGTGCACGCTTTCACCAGGCACACACACCACCATCTGTCAGTGCACGCTTCTACCAGGCACACACACCGCCAGCCGTCAGTGTATGCTTCCACCAGGCACACACACAACCAGCCGTCAGTGCATGCTTCCACCAGGCACACACACACACACTACCAGCCGTCAGTGCACATTTTCACCAGGCACACACACCACCAGCCGTCAGTGTACGCTTCCACCAGATGCACACACCACCAGTCGTCAGTACACGCTTCCACCAGGCACACACACCACCAGCCGTCAGTGCACGCTTCCACCAGGCACACACACCACCAGCCGTCAGTACACGCTTCCACCAGGCACACACACCGCCAGCCGTCAGTGCACGCTTCCACCAGGCATACACCACCAGCCGTCAGTGCACGCTTCCACCAGGCACACACACCACCATCCGTCAGGGCACGCTTCGACCGGGCGCACACACCACCAGCCGTCAGTGCACGCTTCCACCAGGCACACACAAGACCAGCCGTCAGTGCACGCTTTCACTGGGCACACACACCACCAGCTGTCAGTGCACGCTTTCACCGGGCACACACACCACCAGCCGTCAGTGCACGCTTCCACCAGGCACACACACCACCAGCCGTTCGTGCACGCTTTCACCGGGCACACACACCACCAGCCGTCTGTGCATGCTTTCACCGGGCACACACACCACCAGCCGTCAGTGCAGCAGGCTATTCTCAGAGTTTCTTGGTAAATTTGTGTTAAATGCCTAGGAGGGATAGGGTCGAGTTTCCTTAAACCATTCTGAGTATGCAGGTGCAGTGCATGAACTCCTGTGTGAGTGAGTCGTGCTGCCTGGGGCTCACTCACTCACTCCACACTTGTAAATTGCGCCTGCACCAGGCTTTTTCTCATTTGCAAAGTTCGGCGCACGCGCACAGCTAGGCAGCCCCCAAACCCCCGGGAATGACTGCTCCCTACAATCAGAATGGAAACAACATTCAGAGCAATGAAAACAACATTCAGAGCAATGAAGACAAGTTCATTTGATGCAAAGAACTGTTAACAAAAACCATGTCCAGCTGTTGTAGATGTGACATCTTAAACAAAACAGCAACAAAAAACAAACAATCATTGGCATAGCCAATAGGTCTCGCTTTTTGGAACCTATAAGTATTTAGTTATGCAGCAGAATATCCTTGGTGCAACAACACCAACTGTTGCATGGCTAAACACTTATAAGGTCCCAAATGCGAGACCTATTGACTATGCCAATGCTTGTTATCAAATGGTTTAGAGTGGCTGACCAGCTGCAGAGAGCGGCTAGGCATCTGCTATGGCTCTGCATCACGTGCTCTTTGAAATGCTCTCCAGGAGGTGTATGCCTAAAAAGGCCAATCACCAGTGAGAGGAGTATGGCTGTGGACTGCCAACAACCCCCATGATGCAGCCGTGCATTAAGTTAACAGTTATGAGCAAACCGAGGCAGTGCTGTTTGTCAGTGTCAACTTCGACAAAACAAGTAGCAGTGGGTTTGCTGCTCACTGTTCTCGGCCCAGTGGAGCCCGATAACACCCCCCCCCCCCCGCCCCAGCGGACAAAGTGGGGGGTTCATGACGCCACTGCTTATTCTGCACCATGTCTTGTACTTACTATGTGCGCTGCGGCTTACACTAACTCTTTGTGGGCTGTGGCTTATGCTGCCTCTCTCTCTGTGCATTGCTGATGGTGCTGCCTCTCTGTATATATATTCCTCTTTACAACTAGAGATGGGGAAGCCAGACAGTTCATGGAAGGGGCCGGGCCAGAGCCAAGCCAGGGGTCCAGCTTGGCTCTAAGAGCTGAGCCCACAAATCAAAATCAGCGGGAGCAGCCACAGAATGGCATAAAATGAAAGAGCAATCAGGAGAAAGGTGGGGGAGGGCAGGGCCCACTTCCCTTGCTGGTGTCTGATGCTGCAGTGCTCACCTCCCGCTCTATAAGGATGAATGGACAGTGCTGTGGAGTCAGTGCACCTTTATCCCACACCTTGCTGCAGTGCTCACCTCCCGCTCTATAAGGATGAATGGACAGTGCTGTGGAGTCAGTGCACCTTTATCCCACACCTTGTTCCCTCCCATTTCAAGTGCGCCATTAGCAAGGTTGTCAAATCCATAATTCCATGTGCTGCTGGTGATGAGGAAACCAAGGGAGGGCTTTGCACATTACACCCTCCTTAAGTTTCCAGGTGAACCAAATACTCGACAAAAGCCAGCATATGTTTTTGTCTGCAAGTGCGTTTAGGGAAAACCTTATTGCCTTGTTGAGGCCCATCACTGACAATTGTCCCGCTGTCCAGACCTGAGAAGAGGTAGCTGAAATTGTAAAAGGCCCCTGCACTGGCTCTGGCTTCCACGAGTTGCCATCTTTTCAAAAGAACAATACTGGTCATTTGTTCATGTTCGAAATGTCTGCAACAAGGCCCAGGCATTATACTTAAAGAGAGCTTCATATAAATTCATCTGTATTCATTTATAACATGATCTTTCTGTTTCTGTTTAGTTTACTTATCAATCAGGGACCAACAGGGCAGCTCTAGAGCACCTTTTTGAAGTGCTTTGTTCTTATATTTGCTGTTTAAAGGATGTGGCCGTTGCTGCCAGAGCTTCAGACTTATGGGACGGAGTTGGGAAACCAGGTTAAATTCTTAGCGTTGGTTCAACATTCTGTGATTCTGGGCAAATCACTGCGGGCCTGATTTACAAAGGGCATGCGCACTCGTAGAGGAGGCGCGCAGCTGTGGGGGAGTCACCACGAGTGCAGAGAATCAACTATGACTGCAGAGGCCCTTTGTGAATCAGGCCCTTAACCTCATTGTGTCTAAAAAAAACATGAATGTGACCTTGTGAATTGTAACTCGTGCACATATATACCAATATTTTTGGTAGAGGCTGCTCTAACTAAAAGTGCCAAAATTAAAGTACTGGTAAGTGGAAATAACAGTGGCTTTTGCACTTTTTAGTGCCCCGGCCCTTCTCTTAATCGTTTTTCAGTTTTATATAGCATGAACTTGACCCAAACGCACATTATATGAGAACTAGTTACATTACACAAGGTGTAGGAGGTTGGCTTAGTATATCGTGCTCACTTTTGTAAGTGTGGCACCCTGCACTATTCCAGACAACCCTTATGGGATTTTAGTGATCTTAGACAATCCTAAAAAACTCTCTAAGTGGTAGCTGTGGACAGCAGCCTTCAGGTTTAGTCCAGAAGAAGTGTAAAACAGCTTGTTTTACCAGAACATTATCTCATCGATATAGATCAAATCAAAAAGAACCACACAGTGTATTTATAAAAGTATGTATTTATTATAAGACACTCACTAACACATTCAGATATCTCCTGCCTGGAGATATACACAATGCACACAATACATCCCGGAGATATACACAATGCACACAATACATTGCAAAGAAAACGGGAAAGTAGCACAATATACTTAGTGGTCACCAGGGAGGACCAAACCCTGTGGCGGCTCCTCCATAGCGCATGGGGGTGTTGCCCCATTGCTTTCTCGCAGTGCGAGAAGCAGAAACATAAAATGATAAAACTACCATTTTATGTTTCTGCTTCTCGCACTGCGGGAAAGCAGAAGTGCCTGGTTGGGGGGGGGGCGGGTGGGCGGTCCTGCTCGAGACAGGGGGGAGTGGCTTGCCCACTGTTGTGGGTACTGACTGTTTGGTCGGCCCCAGGGCCGACTAGGCTGCATGCAGCCTACATAGAGACCTCCTAACAGGCGCCCAGCTGGGGCGCTCTCCGCTGCGCCTCACCAAGCACAACGCTGCCATTTCAGCGTTGTGATTGGCTTAGGGTAGGAGAGGGAGGATGCCAGCTGGGCTGGATGCTTCCTGTTCCTGCAGAAACACGCGGAACCCGGCTGCACCATTACACGCCTGGAGCGGAGGCGGTGCGGTACCCAGCGGTAAGGTAGATAATGTTTTATTTATTTATATATATTTTTTATTTCCTACACCGCCCCCCTCCCTCCCGCGATCATGCCGGCTGTGGTGTCAGTAATTATTTCTTATCCTCTCGGAGTTGTTGTTATAATATGATTTCAGGTCTTACAGTTATATGGCCTTATTTGCACTAGCTCTGTTTGCACTCACTCGAGTCAATAAGCTGCCCCCACTGGTTTCCCCAAAATTGTCTCACCAGAGACACCACCAGAGTGGAAGCGCCGCGAAGTCCCCTCCATGTCCACCTGAAGTGCTGACGGGGCTGTGAGAGATGCAGAGTCTGACTATGCATCCATGAGATACATTATCAGCAGCTGCAGACGGATCGAAACCTCTGATCGGAGCCAAGCGGATCAGTGTCTGCTTCACAGCCAGAGCCCTTGCGCATTCAGGGAAATAAAGCGTTTAGAGTGAGAACGGGCTGAGCAGTGCTGGCTCTCCCAGGCAGGGCCGGCTTTAGCACTCGTCTTCCCGTGTTTAATTGCTGCAGGAGGCCCAGGAAGTGACTATTGTAGCAGTGGGGTAACCTTTGAAAGGGATCAGAGCCCGGGCTGAGTCAAACTCTTTTAGACTTAGAGTGAGCCAGGCAAATGGAGGCCATTAATACTGGTAAGACGGCTCTGTGAGCTACACGCTCACTGCTGACATCTGCTATGACCTGCAGGCCACATGAAAGAATACCGGGAAACCCTATTCATCCCCTCAGCATTCTGAGAAGCAGCACCTCTTGTGTGCAGTGCTTAAAACCAGCAGGAACGCAGCATAGCGTGGTGCGTAAAAGACGAATCTCCACCCCTGACCCTGCACCAGCCCGAACAGATAAGAACCCGCGGATGCACTTTAACTCTGAACTCCAGTTTATGCTGTGCGTCCATGCAGCTGTCAAACCCACCGCCAGCTTCCACTCTCTCACAAATCCTTCCACCGCTCCAGAGTGATCCCTGGGACAAGTTCACGAAAGCCATTAGTATGGCACAGCTGGATTACTGGATCATCTACACATGCCTACCCTAGACAACCATCTCAGGCCTTCATGGCAGCGTGAAGGTGGCACTGGTGGATAGTGTGAGGTGCCAGAAACAGTGGACACCCGTAAAAGTTAGCATAGGTGAGCTCTCTCTTCCTCACTCTATCTTGCTGTCTGTCTGTTACCATACTTTTTTCTGCCACACTCTTAACATCTCTGTGTGGTCCTCTGTGTAATAACTTACCCCAAAAAATCCAACACCCAGCAATTTCTTAAATGATAAATAATTCAATCTATTGCTTTATTAACCTTCCTGCTTCCTCAAGTTTGCTTGAAAATGCATAATTTGTCCACTCTTTTTTCAAAATTTTCTTGGGGGAGGACCCCGCCCAAACTCCCCACAGGTTGTTTCGCATGCTTACTACGCTCGCTTGCTTGCCGTAGTGCAGTACGACAATTTACGCCCACCACTTTCAAATGTCACCAGCCACCATTGACCAAACCATATACTAAAATAGTGGAATGTGAACCACGACCCAAGTCAAGACTACACCCAGAAGACGTAGAGTTGCCCAAAGAACCCCCCAATGGTAAGTAACCAGGAACCCCACGGAGGCCGTGTGCAGAGTGGGAACACGACCGCAAGCTCAAATCAAGAGTTAATTCAAGGTTGCAATTTTGAAGAATGATCCTTCCCATTTGACACTGAAGAAACTCAGTGGAAGACAGAATGTTGGAAATCCACACCACCCGTGGATACCCTATGAATCAGGATACATAGACCAGGGAAGCCGGATGCATAGGTGCAAAGTGGCGCTGGTAACAACCGTCAAACTCAATGGAGGACTTCAGGAAGATGCCACTGGCAAAGTATGTGAAAGTGACGGTGGAACCCAAAGGTGGATTGAAGATGAGAAGTACCTGCAAGCAGAGTGGACAGAGTCTACGTCACTCCATAGTGACCAGGAGGCAGGGAAGACGAATGCCCACTGATGTTGGATGTTGCAGAAGAGTTGACGTGACCTTGGAGCTGCAGCTATGTGTACCAGGCGATGCTGTGGAAGACCACGAGCCATTCATGAGCTGTCCCGTGTCTGTTGAGAGCTAAGGGGTCGATGTCTGTCAGGAGCACCAACAAGCCTTGGCAACAGCAAACAAATTGGCAAGCGAAAAAGGTGCAGTGTCTGGACCAGTAACTCAACACAAGCAGGGAAGTCAGAGTAGGCCCTGAGCAATCAGGGGAACACTTTGAATTAAAAGCAGACCCTCAATAGTACCCACAGGCCGAAGGCACAGGAATCACAAGAGGACCTTGAGCTGCTCACCAAAGATGTAGGCTCACGGTGTAAGAGATGCAGTTAGGACAAAGATCTTGGTCACAGGAGATGCTTGAGGATGGGGCTACTTGGTACCCAAAGATCTCGGAGAAGAGAGCCAACAAGCCTTTGCAACGACAAGTCGATGCGGTGCACAGGGGTCCCGTTCCTGCAGTTCCCATGAAGGATACTGGTCTTAAACTTGGTGAGAGGACAGTGCAGGCCTTGGGGGAGTTGATGGACCACCACCTGTGTTGCTGAGCCTTTCAGAGTCCATAGGAGCCCATGATCAGCAGACCAGCCGGCTGCTTTGCAATGCCTGCAGATGCAGGGAAGTGATTCCTTCACTTTAAGGGAGAATCCTTCAAGTGTCTTGGATGCCCACAGTCCTTGGAAGGATCCTGTATGGAGCACTGGCAAGTATGTTGCAGCAGACTTGCAGTAAAACCAGACCAGGAGCAGCAGGAGTCTTCCCAGTTGCAGTCTCAGTGCCCAGAGAAAAGTCCAGCTCAGTCCAGAGTGCCCAGACAGTCGAAGATGAAGTGGTGTCTTGATATGAAGCTTGTCCCACGACAAATCTAGGGACCCTCCCACAGGTAAGATCTTAAGTACCCTAAGGAATGGTTTGGGACGATTCAGGGTTCCTTCCCAGACGAGGTGTCGGACAGTGGGGAGGATACTCCCATGTCCTTTGTCCAGTTTCTCACCAGAGCGGGTGCCAATAGCTCCCTGAGCTGGTTTGAACTGGAGTATGCAAAGAGGGCACCAAATGTGCCCTTCAAGCAGACTGAGTGGTGCTGGCAGGCACCCCAACCTGTGCTAATACACTAAGTCCTGTCTGGGATGTGGTCACACCTCCCTGTGACAGGATACCTATTATCCTGCCTTCCACTGCTCGAGCTTGGCTCAACAGTGGGAGAGCAGAATCGTGTTTCTGGTCAGCAGCCATAGTTGCTGTCCTGGTCTAGAAAACTGGTACTGGGAGCACTGAGGGGCTCTCAGGGGAGCTTTACAGTGCATGGAATCCTACCTCCCACACCATTTACAGTGTGGGGGGTATGATTCCAACACGTTTAATACCAAACACAACAGGGTTAGTTCCAGTCAGTTTAGAGATGGTCATTGCATAATGATGCATGGCTGATGGACTTACAACACAGTAGAATGGACTCCGAAGGTTGTAGGGGTATCCTGCTCATACTTTGAACCGAGCACCCTACTTTCAGGATTGAAAGATTTGCATTAGGGTTGACCTATAGGTTTAAGTGCCATGACCTCAGATATAAGCAAACTTATATCTGGTGTAGTTGGTGCTAGCTCCAGCTTACATAGACTGCAATGGCAGGTCTGTAGTAACAGTTTGAGTGGTCTCCAATGGGTGGCATAATATATGCCTCAGCCCATGGTGGACCCCTGGGGTACCTACGCCCTGGGTACCTCAGAACCATATACTAGGGACTTACAAGGGTACACCAGCAGCTATTCTGGGATATACCTAAGAACTCACAATAACGAAGTTAGGGGAGAAAGCACAGAGATTGGGGTCCTGATTAGCAGGATCCCAGTCAGACTAGTCTGAAACAGCCTAACACCAGGCAAAAAGTGGGGGTAACCATAAAAGTAGATCCTACTTTCCCACACAAAGTCACATTCCATTTTTGTAGGCATGGGGCGATTAAGTGATTTGGCCAGAATCACAGGATGTTGAACTGATGCCAAGACTCGAACCTATTTCCCCAGCTGGGAAATCAGAGTCGGTAACTCTGGCCATAAGGGTACATTCCCTTCCTCATAGTGTGTTAAAACTCTAAGAATCACCAGGACGCCTTGGTTATTGTTCAAAGGTGCTAAAAGTAAGTGTGTTTGTGTTGACGTTCTTTTTTAAAGTTTTAACACAATGCTGGTTTTCACAGCCTGTAAAAATCAACACTGTGTTAAAACTTTAGGAAACACCAACACAGGCGTATTGTCTGTTGGTCACAGTTACCAATAGACCATGCACCCCTACAGTGGCATAACATAAATTAATGCCCCCTATCCCCTTCCAGAATGTGATGAAAGGGCTCCTGAGTTTCCCATACTTTCCAGATACAGATTGGAGTTGGGGTGAATGGTTGGACGCCCCCCTGGACAGCAGGGGCATGCTTTACGCCTTACGCCCCTGTTCATGTTTCACAATCTTTGCTTTCACAACAGACTCAAGGGGTCAGGCTCAGACCCCTAGGTGATTCAAGGTGAAATCAAAGAAGCCCAATCAGCACACTATGAAGAACAAATTAATCTGGCTTCTAATTCCCCCAGAGAGATCTTCCGTGTTGCAAAGGGTCTACTAGAACTACCTAGATCTGATACCTCTCATATGGCTTCCTCTACACGATGCAATGAACTTGCGGAATTCTTTCAAGAAAAAATGAAAAATATCTACTCTGCCTTTCCTAGCTCACCTTGCCCTTGTGATCTCATCACTACAGACATGTTTTTATATAGCCCAGACACTGCACTCAAATCATTTGCCCCTCTCACGTTAGTTAGATTATCGGAAATTCTCACTCAAATTAAGTCCGGCTCCCCATTGGACCCTGCACCCCCGCAAATACTACACAAAGCAGGAAAAATTATACTACCCCACAAGCTTAAACTTATGAACTTGTCTATGGCTATCGGTTCAGTTCTAGCACCTGGAAGCATGATATGGTGAAGGCTCTACTAAAGAAATCTAATCTAAACTCAAACGATTTAGGCAACTATCATCCGATTTCTATACTCCCTGTGATTATTAAGGCTCTAGAGAAGCATGTGAACTTGACCATCTCTGAATACCTGGAATCCCACGACCTTTTACACCCCACCAAAACAGGCTCCAGACGCCGTCATGGCACGGAAACTGCCCTACTCTCTGTGGTGGAGGAATCTAAATTGATCCTTGATCAAGGGGGGGCAGTGGCCATCATTCTCCTTGACCTGAGCTCTGCCTTTGATACGTTGAACTTCAAAACCCTAATGGAGAGACTTAGGAAGAAAGGCATCTCAGGTGAGGCACTTAAATGGATTGAATCCTATTTAGAGAAGAGGACCTTCCAGGTTTTCTCAGGGGAATTCTCATCCACAGTTCTAGAGATCAGCTGTGGTGTCCCTCAGGGATCCTCCCTGAGCCCCACATGATTTAATGTCTACATGCAGCCATTAGCCGACATCGTGCTACCGCATGGGATAAAGATTGTCACCTACGCAGATGTCACCCAGCTGGTCATCTCGCTTAATGGCCACACAACGCTCTCAGACCTGGGAATTTGCTTAAGGAAGGTGGCTGTGCGGATGGAACACTCCTGCCTAAAGATGAACAGTGGAAAAACAGAGTTAATGATTCTAGGAAACACCTCGGGCCTTGATCTGAAACAGGTCTGGCCCAGCTGTCTCTGGCCTGCTCCCCTCCCAAAGACCAAGATAAAAAGCCTGGGTATTTGGCTAGACAGCTCCCTTAAATTCGATGACCAAGCTGTAAAAGTCACAGGTGTATGTGTTGGGACCATGCGACTTCTACGCACAATTCTACCCCTTCTCCCAATGAGCGCCAGGACGACCTTGATACAGGCCCTGGTTTTATCTCGACTGGATTATGGAAACTCTACATATATCTGGGAGCACCCATCGAATCCCTGAGGAAACTCCAGATCGCACAGAATTGTGCAGCTAGACTAATGATGAGTGTACCTAAAAATAAAATATGCTAAACAAACCCGTAGAACTCTTCATTGGCTACCGGTCGTGGAGAGAGTTACATTTAAGGCCCTTTGTATAGCCCATAGGACCTATTGGGGTCTGGGACCAGCCATTAACAGACCTCTCATCACTCCCTACCAACCAACCAAGGAAATTCCTTCGCTCCTCCAATCACCATCGGCAGTCACACTGAAAATAAAAAGGTCGAGAAGTGGAGGCAGATCATTTACCTACAATGTAGCCAAACTCTGGAACACGCTGCCCCCCCCCCCCTTAATCCGTGGTGAACCCCTTCATCTTACATTCTGGAAAATGCTCAAAACATGGTTATTCAATCAATCTACTTAATAATTATGCCGCTCTCTGGCTAGTCGCAATCGCTGGGACGCCCCTGGGTAGCTACACACTACATAAAAATCCAATAATAATAATAATAATAAGCCAGACCCTGGGACCTAGCTCGACCCAGCTGAAACTTTCAAGGGCTTGCCCACCTCTATTTTCAACACCGCAGATGTGTCCGTTCCTATCCACCAGGGTGCATGCTGTTTCTGTTTATTGTACCTTCTGCTGCTTCCGTGCTCTGCCATTTCGAACAAGGAAAAAGACCTACAGACGATAGGATTATCTAACCAGAGTAGATTAGAGACAGAATCTAACCCGATCTACAACTTATCTGATCATAATCCATCTCAAGAAGAGATATCGATTTTGTCCAATGGACTTACATTTGTCCCAACTAGGTTACAGAACCCAATAGACACAAAAACTGAAGTCTTGGCTTTCCTGAGAAAAGTAAGATTAAAAGCCTTCTTCTTAGAACAAGAAGATGTTGCTTTAACTAATGTTAGTGGTTTGAGAAAGAAATCCACATATTTACCAGAAAGTACCCTCTTACCCTCAAAAATATTGGTTTTTGAAAACCATGTTTTACGTGACTTGGATCAACTTCAAAGCAAAAAATGTTACTATAAGTCCAACTGTAGTAAAACAGAAATGCTAGCGCTAAACAATCTATCTAAGAATTCTTCTATAACTGTTAAACCTGCGGATAAAGGGGGAGGGATAGTTCTGTGGGATACAGTTAAATACGAACAAGAAGTCAATAAACAATTGTCGAATCGGCATTTTTACAGGCCACTTGACACTAACCCTACCCCACGTTTGAAAGAAGAAATTTTAATCATCACTCAAGAAGGTCTTGATTCCGGATGGTTATGCAAAAATGAATTTGAGTTCTTGAACAGTGATCAAAAGAAAATTCCTAATATGTATGTATTGCCAAAAGTCCATAAGTCTCTAAATAATCCTTCAGGGAGACCCATTGTGGCAGCATGTGGATCCCTGTTGGAACCCCTCGCACAATATGTGGATACATTTTTGGTTCCACTGGTTAAAGAAATACCTGCGTATATTAGAGATACCATGGATTTGATATCGAAGGTGGAGGGGTTACATTTTGACCCAGGTAAATAATTACTCTCCACCTTCGTTATCGAACCCTTGTACACCAACATACCTCAGGATGATGCCTTGAATGTTTTGGAGTTTGTACTAGAGTCTAGAGTCTGCCCACATCAAGTACCTACTAAATTTATTGTCAAACTAGCCCAGATTTGCTTAAAAAATAACTTTTTCAACTTTAAGGAAAAATTATACCTTCAAATCTCCAGGGTGGCAATGGGTTGTAGTTTTTCTCCGGAAAATGCCAATTTGGTGATGGGCCAATTTGAGCTTAGATTGATATATAGCGACACCAACCCATTTAAACATCAGGTTGAGTTTTGGTGTCGCTATATAGATTACATTTTTATGATCTGGAATGGAGATGTGATAGAACTTACTGAGTTTCACAATTGGTTGAATCACCGAACACAAGAATTTAACTTTACGGTGTCGAGTGAGCCCCATAAAATCAATTTTTTGGATGTTTACATTGAACATGAGGACGGGAAATTGTGTGTCAGTTGATACACTAAACCCACGGATCGCAATACCCTGCTGCACATGAGCAGTAATCATCCCCGTACCCTAAAAGAAAATTTGCCATATGGCCAATTTCTCCGTATAAGGAGGAATTGCAGTAATAAACAACAATACTTTTTCCATGCCAATAATTTGAAAGAGAAATTGATTACACGAGGTTACCCGAAAAGATTAATTAAGGTTGCACTCAAAAGAGCTTGGTACACCCCAAGAGACACCCTGTTGGTACCGAATGATAAGGATAATACCAATACTCCACTAACGTGTGTACTAACGTTTGATCCAAGAGCTAACAAGGTCAAAAAAGTGATTCAAAAAAATTGGAAATTGTTGGGTGATCTAGATATACCCAAACCCTTGTTTGCGTTTAAGAAAGGGCAAAATATCCGAAGTCAGCTAGTGAGAGCAAAGAGTAGCACTGGAAAGGTAATGCCGAGAGATACTAGAGATCTTCTTGGCTTGCCTCCGGTGATTGGTCATTTCAAATGCCATAATTGTGTGGCATGTGACCAGACGAGGGACTCTAAAGAAATTAATATCAATGGCAATACACACACACATTCATAAAACATTTTCAAACTGTAATTCAAAAAATTTGATTTACTGTATCAAGTGTCCATGCGAAAAATTTTATATTGGACTAACTATTCAGGCAGTAAAAACCCGGATTTTACAGCATAAATCCAGGATCAAGTGTCAGACCATAGGGGCTCCTTTGGTCAATCATTACTTCACACACAACCATTCGTTTAAAGATATGTACTGGTCAGTACTGTGTTGTGTGACGAATTTGAGTAAAGGAGAAACAGAGGTTAAACTTAACCATCTGGAAGCGAGACTGATTGAAAAATACCAAACATCTAAAACAGGGTTAAATGATAAAGATGAGGTCTGGTCATTACTTAGTTGAACAGTGTATGTGATCACGTGTATGTAAATAATTGGACTGTAATATGTAGAGAGGCCTTGTTTCTCTCTTTATATATAAAATTGTTTGATCTGTACCTGTTGATAATGTGACTGTGTGTTTGTATATTGAATTCTCTTATGGTGCATTTTGTAATGCAATGTAAATACCTTAGATTGTAAGAGGCGCTGGCAACTAACAAGGATATAAGGTTTCTTTAACACTCATCTTTGATAGATATTTGAATTAGTTTTGGTTTTTTATAATTGTTTAGTTTATCTTTAGTGTGTATGATTGCAGTATATACTTTTATACCATCACGTTTTATAATAATGATAATGATGGTTGAAAGTTATTTAAACACGATTGTTCGTCACCATCTTGGATCAGGCACTGAATTAGATCTGAGTCCGTTTTCTCTTTCCAGTTAAGAAATAGGAGTCGGTTGGAATAGTCTGTTGTTTGTTTCCACGCACTATGTAGGGCAGGATATAGATAGCCGGAGTCATAGTTTTCTTCCGGTAACGTGAACGAAAGTCGCGCTGTAACGGATGGACAAACGGAGTTGATTACTGCGAGTGAAATGGGCAGTATTTGGTTTTGGAGCGACTCCACAGTAGTTGAATAATTGACGCCATCTCTTTTTCTTCAACTAGAAACCTTGACATGTAAGTAATGGGGCACGCTACAGTTCTTTGTGCCATTTCCGAGCTGAAGCAATGAATACATGTGTTTGTATTTATAGTAGTTTAATTCATATATACACTTTTTTTGATTTTTGCATTTAGAAAATTAGATAGCAGAGTATTGTCAAGTAATAACGTAGCACTACCCGAAGTGGTAGGTGCAAGAGATCGATTTACCTCGATTTTGTGAGGTGGAGGACGATACTGGTACCTTTGGTACTAAGAAGTGGAATACAGCTTATTGCTGGTATGTTTGTTTTGAATTGGGGTATTTTTTAATTTAATTTGGTTGCGGATGCACTATTATGTAGCAGGTACCATTCGCACTTTGTGGTGTAGTGGACTATGGGTCTATCATGATATGGATTTGTGCACTTGAGGTGGTGTTATTCTATTTCTCGTTCTTTTTCATTTTGTCTAAAAAGAATGTTGCCAAGACCTCGAGAATTTTTCCTCTCTTTGAGCTTTAGGGGCGCCTTTGGGCACCTGTGTCCGTGACTGTAATAGTCGTATATGTATATAGATTTGTATTTTTATTATTTGTATTTCTTTTGTAGGTAATTTTGTACTTGTTGCCCTAAGTCCTGAGGAGGCCTTAAACTGTTTTGATAGGCCGAAACGCGTTGACAGTTATTATAATCGGACACCATACAACTGTGGAATTGATTGTGAAAAATCCTACGAGAGCTTTTCGAAAAAAAGAAGCATAAAGTTATTTTAGCTTCCTAGGCTCTATGACTGTATGGTGATTGTGAAAAAGGAATTAAGGCTAAAAAAGATTATGCCATGAATTTCCTTATGTAAAAAATTGGGCTTCAGTTAAACCAGGGAGAATAAGGGTATAAAGGTTTGATTTCCGTGCGTTCATGTTTATGGTTTGTTGCACTGTGTATATAATGTGTATAGATATATGACGTCTGGATATTTATGTGTATAAAATGAAACAAAAACAAAAAAATTCAGTGTAAAGAAAATTTGGTTGACTAAAACGAGTATTCCAAACCAATTTCTTGTGTTTGTGTATAATTTTGTTGGTGTAATAATTTCTGATAGCGATAAGATGAACAAAGAATAATAGGTGATAGATTTATTCTGTGTGGAAATTAATAACCATGGACGGATAATTTGTAGTATCTGTCTTTCAACTAGAAGGTTCCTTAAAAGAAATACCAGAGGCATCATTGTACTTATTTTGCTTCCGTGCTCTGCAGCTTGTGCTGTCTCTGCACCATGGCCATCACAGGACCCTATGCACAGGGCTTTACGTGGGCCGGGTCTCATCTGTGCTGAGCGCCAGCAGTTTTCAAAAGGGGGCCTCGAAACGGGTTTCTATCATGCTCGGTTTTGTGCCCTGGAACAGGTGGTCCGTTTTTTCCGGACTGCAGTGACAGCAGACTCATCGATGTGCGCGTGCTCACACTGCTCACTTCTCCCAAGGAAGTTACGGCCTGACGTCATGCCAGGTGAGCGTCATAGGGGAAGGGAAATCCTTTAAAGAGAGTCAGTTTCTCTCTGGATTTCCCTTCTCTTTTTTAAATGCAAGAGCAGCAACATTGTTGTGGTGTTAACAGGGCTTTAAGTGGAAGCTTGTTCAATATTATATACAAGCCATAGTTGCTGCTTATTTATATTATGCAACTAACAACCATTGACAAAGCCAATGGTCCTGGCTTGTTGTAGGTATGATGCTACTTGTTGTATTATATATATGGATGCAATGACAGAAACAGCAAAATACCAGACGGGCAGCACAGTATGCTAAGCACCAGGCGCGCAACGCCCATTGGACTCACAGGGCTTCAGCCCCCCGTGGTGTGTGTCAGCCCGGGATGAGACAGCTTCCAGGGCAACCACACAGCCGCATCCAAGCACTTCACAGGTCTTTAAAAGACCATTTGCATGTTAATGAGGCTTTGTTGTTGTTTTACCCCTTCTAAGAGCCCGTGCAGCTCCACTCTGCCTATTGCTTAAAGATTCAGCCCCCCCGCCCAAAAAAAAATTCTTAGCCCCCCGAAATTTGGCTCTAGTTGCGCCTCTGCAAAGCACAGATTTTTAGCGTAGGTGTTTTTAAGCCTCGCCCTTAATTACATGGACCACGCCCCTTTGAGAGTCCCGTCCCCCCCAGTTTTTTCATCCCACTTAAAGCCCTGCCTGTGTACCCAAGCATCATCTACGGTTCTGCTCAAACTCACTTTCTTTCTTCTTTTCAGCTCCAGGAGCCGTACGTCTTCAGCGAACAGGCCCAGAATGCCATGCGCAGTGCCTTGAACCTGCGCTACTCCCTGTTGCCGTACCTCTACACCCTTTTCCATGCTGCCCATGTGTCGGGAGAGACTGTGGCCCGCCCGCTCTTCCTGGAGTAAGTATTGTGACGCAATGTTACGGGGTGAAGCTCTCCGCTTTCTCCACCTGCTCCGTACATGTAAGAAGTTCAGTTGGTCGCTTTGCTCAGGTGGCTCTCCTGCCCAGTGTGTTGCTGCATCCAGATGTGCGATAGCTCCCTGCTCCGCCTGGAAGCGCTTTGCTCGTTCCCTGTATGCACTGCGCAGTATGTGAGCTCACGTACGTGCTTCACGGAAAAGACAAGAAGGTGATGGAATGAGTGTTTTAATTAATATTAATCTCACCTATTGGGAATTGCTCGAGCCGTTTGCCAGACCATCGGGCGGGACTGTTGGGGCAGGGACAAGGTTGATTTCCATATGATAGGTCTCCGTGGAGAGCAGTATAATGGGTGCAAAACTATGGTTTGGTAGGATATTTTTCCAGAAGGACAGATGCACGTGCATGCATGCCCACCTACACCCAGTGTCTTGCACCTACACCTCTTCTCCTATCCCAGCCAAGCTGTCTTTGTGAGTGGGGGAAGGTGGCCATTTCCCTTTGATGTAGTCACGGTGCCCGGGCCAAAGTGAAACCTACCTCGCACCCTCTTCTGCTTGACATCCGATTTTCTTTAAACGCGTCCTCTTTCCGAGAGACAATCCACATGCTCTCGGAACACGACGAAAGCAGTCTTCGGAGGGCCAGCATGCCTGTGTGACGTGGCTGTGATGGGCTCATGTAGGAGTCAGACCTTCCAGGGGGCGAGAAGCTGTTCAAGATTTGAAAGTTGCAGCCCACCTGGTTGGCCAGCTGTCCGCCACCGGAAAAAGATGAATGTTCGCCGCCCCAAGCAGTGAGATTTCAGCTTTTCTGCTGCACGACTAAGAGAGATCTGCATGCCCGCGCAGGACAAGGTCAAAGAATACAGAGCCTGGGTTGGGCCTGTTGCTCCTGTTGCAGAAGTCTGGAAAGCCTCTTATTAGAAGTATACAAATCCAAATGAATGAGTTTTGAATGATGATTTATTCCAGCATGGCTATGTAGTCTATTCATGTGAAGGTCCAGATGCAACTGACGCCAGCACAGAATGTACAAGTACAATACAGCAGGCCAGAACTGAGAATCTTATCTAAAAATAAACAGGTCACATGCCAGGTTGACAAGCATAGTATGACAAGGTTATAGAAATAGAAGAAACATGTAATGAGAGTTAAATACATTATGAGAGATGTAACACATCCCCCTTTAACAATAAAAGAACAATAGAACATTAACCCCTTGCATGCTGATGACGACCCCCAGCTGTCATGCACTACAGTGCTCGTGTGCTGATGACGGCTGAGGGCCGTCATGACCGCACCCGCGCTGAAATCTTCAGCACAGGAGCGGAATCGCGGCAGCATGGAAGGGGTTAACATACAAAATCCAAAACAATGAAATCCATAAATTTCTTTGGTAATTGTCTCACACATTCTGAAAGCTTAACTCTAGAAGCAACAGTTCCATTATTCGATACACAATTGGATGAATTAGAATATTTGGTGGAATGATGCATAGCATTGTCATTATCATTACCCAGATGATGATTACTCCAACGTGGACATTCAGCCAATCTCCTCACATTCCACACCTTACCATCTTGGGTGATAACACTATTAGTAAATACTTTTTTGATTTGAATAGCTTTTCCAAACTTGTTTGAACGTTTACTTATCAAACCTGGTTTGAGAATCTTAACCCAATCACCAATTTGGAAAGAGTGTGCTTTAGTTTTCCATTTGTCATTATACCATCTAGCAGTATTCATCTGTTTTATACCAATTCTTTTAGCAGTATTGTGAACACATTCTCTATTAGTACATTTATTCTGGCATTTGGTCCTGAACCACCATGGACACACATTAGATGCAGGATCTCTTCATTTAAGAAGTTTAAAAGGACTGATTTCAGTAGTGGTAGGAGTAATGCGATAATTCCACAAATGTTCTCTCAACGCATTCATCCAGCCACCACTACATTTCATTGATTCATTAATAAATGACTTTAGTACTCTGTTAAATCCTTCCACCTGTCAATGTCCATGTGGTCCATAAAGCGATGTTAGTTAACGTGTTATACTAGAATCCTTGAGAAATTCTTGCATTTCTGTAGATGTAAGCTGTACCATTATCAGAGACTAAAATAGAAGGACAGCCTTAACGAGAAAAAATGTATCTAAAAAAAACAATAACAGCATTAGTCGTGGGATTTGGAACAAATTTAACTTCCGGCCATTTAGAAGGATAATCTATCATGACCAAAGCAAACCTTGCATTTTCAGGTGAAAAAAATTGAACGGACCAGAAATGTCGAATGCAACCTTTTGCCACGGTTCTTGAGGCCACACCACAGGTTTCAAGGGGGGAACTTGTACCCTTAGCATTTTATCACTTGACACACATTCGCTGCACTCTCTTACCACACGATCAATAAATGAATCCATTCCTGGCCACCAAAATAAACTTCTAACCAAGTCTTTGGGAGGAATACATTTGCCAACTTTGAATATTAGATTTCCTTCTAGTTAAAGTTCTTCTGAAATATTAAAAAATGGTAATAAATCCGGGCTTTTTTTTTGGCCAACCTTCAATAATACACCTTTTCAATTCAATCCATTTGTGATCCAATTGTTCACACTTACACCAAGATTTCTCCGTTATTCCTTGGAATTGTTCCAGGATCAAATCATTAATGGTGACAATAAAATTTCACACTCTTTGATTGCTGACACACTACCCAGATCACATGGTAAACGAGAAAGGAAATCTGCAGTGACTTTTTTTTTCCTGGTACATCTTCTGTTTTAAAATTATATTCCTGCAATTTCGAAGTAAGTCTGGCAATCCTAGCTGTAGCATTCCAACCTCCTCCTGTCAATAAAATATGAACTAATGGCTTGTGGTCTGTTTTAAGGGTGAACTTACTACCCCACACATACAGTCTATATTGTTCAACAGCCCGTACACAAGCAAGAAGTTCCTTTTCTATCACTGCATATTTGCGCTCACATTCATTCAATGTACGAGAAGCAAATGCCACATTCCACTCCTCTTTACCTTCTCTCTGTGAAAGTACTCCACCCAAACCATATGAGCTAGCATCTATTGTGATAATGCATTCTTTCTTCATGTGGAATGGTTTTAATGTGGGAGCCTTTACAATTTCTTCTTTAATGGACTCAAAACCTTTTTGTTGTAAATCACCCCATTCATATTTCACATTCTGTCTCAACAGTTTTCTCGACGGTTCCATTAAGTAGCAAAGTTTTCCACAAACTTACTATAATATTCACACATCCCAGAAAAGGAAAGTAGTTGTTTCTTATTAGCCGGTGACGGAGCTTTAACAATAGCATCAATATTAGATTTTTTAGGTATCACTCCATCGCCAGCTAAAGTATGTCCTAAGTATTCCACTGATTTTTTGAATAATTTGCATTTGTGTGCCTTGAGAGTAAGCCCATTACATTCCAAGCTCTTGCATACCTCATTTAGATGTGTAAAATGTTCTGATTCATTTTTTGAAAATATTAAAATATCATCTTGGAAACATTTTACAAAATTGTCCCAATCTCTAAATATGTGAAACATAACTCTCTGAAACACTGACGCCGCAGACACCAACCCAAAAGGCATCCTAGTATATTGATACAGACCAAAAGGGGTTATGAATGCGGTATATTTCTTAGATTCTTCCAACAATACAATCTGATGGTATGCCGATCGTAAGTCTAGTGTAAATATCTGTGCACCTTCCAACATGCTGACTACCTCATTATTGTTGGGCAGTGGGTGACAATCAATCACTATATTGGAGTTAAGTGCTCTCAAGTCCACACAGACTATAAGTTTTTGGTCAGGTTTGCGAACAAGAACAATGGGAGAAACCCATTCTGAGGATTCTATAGCCTCAATGACTCCCTCATCAGACACATCTTTTAACATTTCCTTCAGTTCTTCTCTGATATTGATTGGGACTCCCCTGAGTTTTTGTTTATCTGGGATTACATTTTCTTTTAAAACAATTTTGTGCGAAAAGTTCTTTAACTTCCCCAATTTGTCACAAAATACTTTGTTAAAGGAATTAATTATTATGGTTTCTCTTCCACTACTACTGTTGTCTCCAATTTTGATCATTGCCACTTTATCAAATAAATAATCATCACAAAGATACGGGATCAGAAGCATGTGAGAGATGTAACACCTCTGCAGAGACGTCCTGCTGGACCTGTGGAGAAGGAGCTCTCACCTGCCTGCTGAAGAACCTGAACACCCCTGCCAAAAGCAGGCACCTACTTCACAGCGCGCCAATACCCAGCGGATGGAAGGACCTGACGAGGACAGCTTCAAACTAACCATGCCCCAGGGAAGAGAAAGATGACGATGCTCATTCCTGACTCTCCATATGCCTATAGGTCACCTGTGCTTTTCTCCTCAACCTTACAGTGTTGTCTTGAGAAATCCTGACTTCGACCCTAAGTCTGGCGTTCAGGTACGTCGGCTGGAGGAGTTTCACCAGGTTTCGTACCCTTTGGAATTGTGTTTCTATCCCTTACAGATGTGGACATATTGCTGTTGCAGCTCTAGTCAGCGTTTCCTGTCACTGGTCAACGTGTGAGTGACCTCTGAACTTCCCATTGGGGTGGGTGTTCCATATTCCATGAGTGTCCACGCCACAGGTAAAAACAGCGCCCTGCAGGTCCCCAAGTGCCGGCCGCTGGCCCTCTATTCTGCACTGCCTGTCCACATCTGTGTCCCATACAACTGCATGTTTGGAAGGAAAGATGGGCAGCACTAATAGTTTAAAGTTTCATATTACCTACAATTTCTGAAAGAAACTCTAGTATGTAAAGTACTTTTCTATGCTCTGCATTTCTGAAGTGAAGGCGCTAACGTGAATTCCTTGGGCTAACAACTTGAATAAATAATGCTGCTTTTAAGACCAGGACTAGTAGTAGCTTGTGTATGCAAATAACCTTGTGTTTTTTTTAAGGTGTGTACATGGTTGCTGTTAGATCTGGCACCATTGCCGTGGGTCTCCCTTCCATGTTTCGCTGTAGTCTCCTCTGTTTTTGCTGATATTAGATGCTCTGGGCGCTGTGCCACCGCCATTCAGTGCCACAGCGCAAATGCTCCCTGTGTAAATGTAACTGTGAATTGGTATATTCCTGATTGGCTTATTTGGGTTATCTGTTAGTCCCTAGTAGTGTGGCCTGTGTGTGCCCAGGGCTGGTAACCCAAATGCTGCTGGTGGGCCTGCAGCGCTGGTTTGCGCCACCCACAGAGGCAGCTTGTAAATGGTACCTCAGACCTGCCACTCTGAGGTTCCGTGAAAATCGTTACGGTGTTTTGGGCATTGCCGAATATGGACGAGTTGGGTATCTATGAACCGTAAATGGTGAGTTCGGTAAGTGTACGCGTTTTCGCTACACTACTTGACACGGTTCGCCTAAATTACGTGTTTTCTTCGTCTGAACCCTCGGGTTCCATTTTAGATACGGCATCCATTTTGTTTCTTGCCCTCACGTAGTCAGCGAGCAGGCAACTGTTCGCTTCATGACCCTTTTAGTTCCCAAGCCATACGGAAGACGCATATTCCTTTCATACGTCTTTATGACCGGAGGAATGACACTGCAGAGGCAAATGGCTCAGCTTGAGGGTAATCTTGCCGTGCCGGCCTATTGTTTCAGCCGTGCATGTGCTGGGATCAAGCTCTTTGATCCTATGATCATGTTTCCAATATTACCCCCACACTCTTTTCTCTAGATGTGTCTGTCTTCCTAGCAGCTGTTCTTGTCTCTTTTCTCGTGCTCATTTACAACTCAAGTGGAATGTGCCTAATGGTGGGAAGATGTGTTTTTACAGTTGGGAACTGGTGATGTTACTGTGATTATGTTCCGGGGTTCTGAAAGCATGAAAGCGACCCTTTTTGAAGTTTATTATGGGAACTGGGTTGTAACCTTTTGTTCACATGTTGTGCAATGGCAAAATCTTGTATAAAAGAGAGCGACTCACATATGCAATGGGAAGCAGACTCGTAGAACCTACACGCTGTTGTACTTCTAGTGACTTTTGCCTCCCTGCAGTAATAAACTCTGATCTTTGACGCCGAAGGAAGTCTCCCGTGTCTCTGTCTTTAGTGCGCCAGAACAGGTATCCCACGAAGGTTTTAGGTGTTGTTCCCTGGCACCGCTGGGCCCTAAATAGCCCAGTCCTTCAAATGCAGTGTCTGTGTGCAGTCCAGAACTGCCATCCTTGGCTGTGAAGTGCCCACACTTCCCAGCCCCTGAACCTTTCCTTGGCATCATGTCTGTCACCCCTATGGTAGGTGCATTGTATGTGTAAGACAGGACATGGCTTGATATGTGTACAATGTCCTGATAGTGAATTACCCTCCATTTTGTTTTTCACTGCTGCAAGGCTACCTGTTCTCCATAGGTTTGAATGGGCAGTCTAGCTATCACATCTTATAGCCCTAACTGTCTCAGGGAACATGGTAGAAATTCGAGTTTAGTATGCCTGAGCTCAGAATAATAAAATACATATTTTAGCAAAGCTGGTTTTAATATTCTGTGTTTGAAAATACCACTTTTAGAAATTAGGTATTTTCTTGCCTAAGCCTTCCAGTGTGCTCTACTGTTATGCGTATTGACTGTCTGGGTTTAGAGGGGCAAGGCAAGCCGAGTCAGACCTGGGTTTAATAGAGAGATCTGCATTGACTACTGGGAAAGGGTAGCTCCTGGACCTGAATAGGGATGGGCCTGGCAAGGTGAATGCTGGCACCACCTCCTACTGTGCGTCTGATGGCAGACCCCCCTCTTTCTGATAGGAAGGATGCAGCCTGGTAAGCAAAGTGCTCCAATCCTGAGCAGAACTGGTTCTGCCTGGGTTCAGTGAGTAGAGACTTTTGAGAAGAAAGACTTTTGGGGTATAAATATCTATGCACAAATGCCTGATTTTTGTATTGCTCCTGGATGTCAAGAAGAACCTCTGTCCGTTTCACTGAAGGGCTCTGCAGAAGAGGACTGTCCTTGTGCTTGTGTGCGGTTTCTTGGGCTGGCCTGCAGTAGTTTCCCCTGGACTTGGAAGAAGAGGGAAATGACTTTTAAGATAACTTATTTTGCTACAGCATTACCTAAGGGCTAGAAGAGAGCTAGCCTCCTGCTGGAGTCACAGGCACATCCTGCTGATTCCTCCCTGCAAGGATTTCTATCTGAAGGTGGGGCCCCTGTGAGTTCCAGGGCTTCTAGTTCTACTCCAGAGAAGAGAGTGCTGAAATCGTCGCTCTGCGAGCCGCCACAGCTGAAGAGCGTCAGAAAAATCACTGCGCTGCTGCCGCCGAGTGCTCGCAAACCAAGAACCATCGAATCGCACGCTTGCTGGTCCCAAAGTGCTCGCTACTGCCAAAGATCATCGCGGAGTGCTCGCTAACCCCAGATCACTGCATCGAAATCGTCGCATCGCAGTGTGGGCGCCGTGCATCCGCCATTTTCCTCCCATCACGCCCGGATCGTCGTTCCTTCGCAGAGCGCCATTTTCTTTCATCGCAACAGTATCGCAAATGCAACAGGCTCAGCGCATCATCCTCCCTTGCAGCAAGGATTCCACGCATCGCCGGCCTCGCGTCAGGAAAATCATCGCCACAGCTCCTTTGTGACATTTTGTTGGTTTTGCTACGAAATCTAGGTACTTTGTAAGTAAAAGGGTCGCAGAGACCATTGCTTAATTGCACACACTGAACTATTTTTATAGCATTCCAAGAATAATCCTATTTTACAGTATTGTGGCTTTTTAATGTTATTGGTCTTGTGTTAAGTCTATATATAAAGATACTTCTCTTTTATAACTACTTGTGTGGTGTCCCTTTGTAGCGTTCCTCACTGTGTTACTGTGTATGATCATAAATGCTTTACACACTGCCTCTGAGATAAGCCTAGCTGCTCGTGCTACTTTACCACAGGGTTGAGCAGGGGTTATCAAAGGGTGTAGCCCCCTTACTCTGACTTAGGAAGAAGGGTCCCTACTTGGACAGTGGCCAGCCATTGCCAACTAGGGACCCCCATTTCTAACTGTCGCCTGGTCCCTTATGCCAAGGAATCACTCTCCTTGTCCAAACTATTGCATTTGACTTCATTAAGCCAACATGAGCCTTCCAAGTATAATAATGCTAGTTGCCTAGTACTGTTGGGAAATTTTTACTACTGGTGGGTAGGGCACCGGGGAAGATAAGGCAGGGAATGATTTGTCCTCTCCCCAAAGAGGTACATGATTCAGACTAGGCACTAGGTGAAGCTACACCGGGTTGTGATAAAGTGCTCAGACGTTCGTCTAATGTTTGGCTGACGATTACTTGATGGTCACTGTATCTCTGGCATACCTTCTTATTCCACATTCAGTTGTGGCACAAGAAACACAGGCTCAGACATCCAGTCATTAATGACACATGACTATGAAGCGAGGTAGCATGAGAATGGGAGAAAGAAATACCCACTTCGTAGAGTGGCCTGTTTCACTCCAACAGTGAAATCCAGAAGTCTTTGCTTCCTACAAAAAGGTCCAGAGGTCCCCTTTCGCTTGGTGAAAGTAAGTGACCAGAACCCAATTAGGAGTATTTTGCAAAGCATACAGGAAGATGGGGAGGGACACCATTTTGAATGATCCTGCCCATCTCATCTGCCCAAGTGAAAGCATCCTATAATGTAACGCATCTCCCATGAAGGAAGCAAGCAACAGAAATGTATTCAGGTCCAGGAATTGTTCATACACGTGATCTCCACTCCCAAGAAATGAAAACGACTCTGAATCACTATGAACTGAAAACTGCGGTGAGTCCCAGAGGATCACTCCTGAACCCATGATAGGGTGGATTCAACACAGATGCCTTGTACATAAGCCAGAATGCAACCCATTGTTCTCAGAAAATGCACAACAGTCTGGGAACCGTACACCAAGGGCCAGCCCTGTGTATATATACATAGAGGAATCCCATCACTAGCGCAACCCAAAACCTCTGTTCCCTGACCAGATAATCTAAACGATGAAATGACGGAGGCTTTTATATAGCGCATGGCTACCCGGAGGCATCCCAGCGCTGCAGCGGGTGCTAGAGGGGGGAGGCTTTTATGGGAATAGTCAAGTTTGCGGAATGCCAGATGGTTAGATTCCTTATGAATAGGGAGCGGTAGGGAGTTCCAGAGCTTTGCAGTATTGTAAGAAAAAAGGCGACCTACCACCTGTTCTGGCCTTTTTGATTCTGGGTACTTCCGCCAGGTGAAGCTCATCCGAGCAAAGTCGTCTAGTAGCCTTGTATGGTCTAACCAGATTTTTGGTGATAGGTGAGACTTTTCCTTGCAAGGACTTATGCGCGAAGCAGAGGGCTTTAAAATGTATTCTCTCCTGTACCGGGAGCCAGTGAAGGGAGCGAAGGGCAGGCTTTGCCGAGCAACGTTTTTATGTGCCCGTGAGCAGTCTTGCACAGTTTGCAGTTTAGCGATCACGGAGTTGGGAGCACCTAGGTAGAGAGAGTGGCCATAATCCAACCTAGAGAGGAATAGGGCCTGGATCAATAGCTTTCTAGAGTGGCAGGGTAGAAGAGGGAGTATTTTTCGGGTCGTCCTGAGGAGACCGTAGTAAGCGGCGACAGTCTTCCTTGCTTGGGCTCTGAAAGTAAGAACTTGGTCAAGCCAGATGTCCAAGCTTTTTATCTCCTTTTTTGGTGCTGGAGCTGGGCCTATGCAGATCGGCCACATAGTGCTCGAGTTGAGGCTTGCTTGCAACATGAGCTTAGTTTTATAACCATTGAGCTTCAGGTGAGATGAGCTCATCCAGCGGGCGACTTCCTTGAGGCAGGAGCACAGATCCGTGGGCGACTGTTCTGCCTGGTTCAATGTCACGACCAGCTGAGTATCATCAGCATATGTGACTATGTGGATTCCAAAAGGGGCTACGATCTCTGCTAGAGGAGCCATATATATATATATATATATATATATATGTATTTTAAAAAGAGTGAGGCACAGGGACGAGCCCTGGCGAACTCCACATTGCAGTGGGAACGGATGGGATAAGTTATTGCCTTCAAATACCTGGAAGTGTCTTTCTTCTAGGAAAGATTGTAGCCATGATAAGGCTGTGCCTGTCACTCCCAGCTTTTTGAGACAGGGTACCAAGGTATGGTGGTTCAGCGTGTCAAAGGCTGCACTTAGGTCCAGGAGGATGATGGCCAAGGATCCTCCAGAATCAAGAATCTTTCTTGATTCTTCCACTACCGCTATCAGTGCAGTTTCAGTGCTTTGACCGGGGCAAAAGCCTGTTTTCGAGGAGTGGAACAGTTTATGGGTCTCCAGATGCTCATTGTCTATTTGTGGGAGATATCGGAGGATAGTTTGGATTTTGGTGGAAAAAAATCCTGCTAATTCATTGCATCGGTGTCCGGACAAGTCAGGGGCCACATGAGGATCAGGGACTTTCAGGAGCTTTTTAGCGATCCGGAATATTTGTCTAGATGAGCTAGAGGATGCTAAGATCTTTTCCTCATAGTAAGCGACCTGAGCTGCTTTTATTTCTGTTTTGTATGATGAGATGGATGACCTATATTCGGATTTCTTGTCTATTGAGAAGTCTTTCCTCAATGATCTTTCAAATCGTTTACAGTGTTGTTTCAACAGACGTAGTTTAGGGGTGAACCATGGGTATTGATTAGGTCAGTTTTTTTTAAATATTGTTTTTCTGGGTTGTACTGCATCAAGTGAGTTCTCAATCCAAGAGGAGAACTTTCTGTTCGCTACGGAAGGATCGGCGTCATGATTGGGTTTAGTTAATTCCAATTTGCGGGTCCAGTCATCTACGGACAGTTTGGGCCAGGGACGAATTTGGGTGCGTGTAGCTAGCAAATGAGAGCCCGTGATAGGTGGATGGCAAGAGATATGACTGTTTCCAGTAAAGAACTGCAAAATTGTCCCTGTGCTCCAGGGGGGTGTATATGAGAATTCCAACAAGTGTAAGTGAGGGGGTAAATTCAATAGAAAAATGGGCATTTTCACAAACTAATAGAGGGCTGTCCAGAATGCGGCAGATCAAAGGGGTTTTGTGAATGACTGCGATCCCACCACCCTTCCTGCTTGTTCTGTCTATACACTGAATCAGGTAGCCCGGGGGGGGGGGGGGGGGGAGTGCTTGTACAATGTCAGGATCTGAGCTTGGGGATAGCCAGGTCTCTGTGAGAAACAGGACGTCTGGTTCTGTATCTTGCAGTAGCATTAAGATTTTCGTGATGTGTTTGGGCAGGGATCTACAGTGAAGCATAGTCCAATTTAAAAAAATTCGTTTCTGGGGGTGAGTGGGGATGGGTAGCTAGTGGAGAAAATTCATATGGACAGTGTGTACACCTGTCCTGTGACTTCTCAAGGGAGATGGAATGGATGCATGTTGACTCTGGGGCTTTATTTAGTTGTTTTAGAAGGCTGAAGGTAAAGGGGCAGGGGTTCTGGCCCCCAGGCCCGGATGGGCGCAGATGGACTTGCCTTTGTCGCGTCATCAGGTGCTTTTATATGGGTCCGTGGTTCAGCGTGGTCTTGCAACTAGACCACTGACCCGGCGCAGGCGCACAAGCGCCCCTCCCCTGAGCTTTAACACAGCTCACCTCAGTGAGAATATTCAATTTCTTTTTTTTTGTAAATCTTTTTATTTAAATAAAAACAAATACATACATTAAGCAATGACCGGGGTGCATAGGGTGACCACAGTTGCAATATATCGACACAGACTTCTATACATTACAGTATGAATTAAGGAGATGGAAACAGGCCTAAGAGTCCTCCGAGTCCACACTGACGGGGTCTAATGCCGGAGGTTCACAAATGTTGCCTCGGTAAGCATTCCATGCTCCCCATATCTTGACCCATTTGTGGGGCCGCCCCCTGGAGACATACACAGACTTCCCACGAAACATACACCAGTCAAGATCTTCCATCCATTTTCCAACCTTGGGCGCCCGTGTGGCACCCCAGAGCTGTGCAATGTTACGTTTGGCGACAGCACAAGCGAGAGCCACCCAAACCTTACCATGACTCGGCAGGTCCGTGGGCTCCCACACATTCAACAGACATCTCCTTGCCTCTGGGTCGACCCTCAGTTCCCACACTTCACTCATTTTGGAATGTATCCGCGTCCAAAAAGCACGGACCCTCTCGCACTCCCATAAAATATGCATGAACGACCCCGGCAACCCACACCCCCTCCGGCAATCAGCCGACCCAGCCAATCCCATCCTCTGCAGTCCCAGGCCCGTTATGTAAGAACGATGCAAAATTCTAAGTTGAACCAAACGGAGCCTCATGGGAACTGCCACTTCCTTGGGGGATGCCACCGCCTCCCTCCAGTCCTCATCGTCCAGAACAAGGCAGTCAGTGACCCATTGGTCGCGTAAGCGCACCAAGGGGTCCTCTGAGTGATTGATCAATTTGCGATACGTAAGAGAGATCGCCTTGGTGGGCAGAAGGCCATCAAGAAGGCGATCCTCCAGCGGGGAGGCCACCGGCAGCACCCCTTCATCAGGAATAGCTGCATTCAAGGCGTGGTGGATCTGGAGGTAACGGAACCGCTCGGTGTCATTCAATCGGTACTTGGCCTGCAACTCCTCGAATGTCAGAACCCTACCTTTGCCCCACATGTCGGGAATCTGCGAAATTCCAATCAAGTCCCAGCGATCGAAGCCTTTCGACTTCCAAAGCATCCCCAACCTTCCAGAACTCCACAATGGCGTAGACAAAGTCAAACGCTCAGCCCATTTAAGAGCACTATTAGCCTCATGCCACACTCTCGTGGAGCACAAAGTGGGCCCCTTCAATGAAAAATGGCCACGCTTCGCGTACAAAACACGGGTGTACTCTCCCCCCGGCACCTGACCACGGTCCATCGCGTAGCCCGGGTCAGCCGGTGATCCATAAATTGTGTGGTTGATGGGAGCCAACTGAGACGCCCAGTAATACCTCCGGATGTTTGGCAAACCGATCCCACCATCATACCAGGGCAGCATCAATTTAGAGAGTGCAATATGCGGCCTCCCCTCCCACAGGAGGCCGCGTTGCAGAGACTCGATCTCACGGAAGTACGATGGGGGCACAGGGTCAAAGGAGTTCTGTAAAGCGTACAGAAATCGCGGGAGGGCCATCATTTTAAAGAGAACCACGCGGCCCAGCATGGAAAGCGTCAACGTTTTCCACCTTGCAACATCTGCACGGAGCCTGGCCAGGGGAGGCAATAGATTCAAACGGAAGCGCACTCTGGGGTCCTAAGAGAATATTCAATTTTAAAAACGATACAACACAGTTAAAACAAATTTGAGCAGCAAGATCAAATGCAATTTTTAAAAGAACGGCCTAGCGAGGTCTTCACAGGGGGCAGGACCCCTCTATCTACCGCCAGAGACCATGCGTAATGTATGAGGGAGAGAGCAAATCCCTAAATTCTCCATCTTCCTGGAGGGAATGTCGTGGACAAAACCTTACAAAGCATCCCATAAGCTAATCAGGTCCAAGGCCTATCTTTGCCAGGACCATCAAGAAAAACCCCTGCTTGATGGTGTCAAAGGCCTTCTCCACATCTAGTGATGATTGGCAGGGGTTCCTCAACATCTTGTGCCCATTCGAGGCAGTTGGGCAGTCTATGAAGATGGGGTCTGCTGGACCTGCTGGGCATGAAGTCAGGCTTGTACGATGAATAACAGAGGCAACAACTCACCCTCTCCTTTCGGTCATTACCTTGGCTAAAATGTTTGTTTTGCTGCTCAGGAGGGAAATGGGGAATATGGGCAACACCCATCCACCTGCTTGTACTCATGTGTTTTAAGGTCACTATTGCCTGTCTGAAGTCCATGGACGGTTTCTGTTCTCCCTTGCTCTCTCTTACACACGTTTAGTAGTCCATCTCTGATCTGACCAGGCAGTTTTTTTTAAAGTCATATGATAATAATATTCAGACCTGATCCTAAGTAGCGCATATTTCATTTGCATGCTGTTTTTTAAATCTTTGTTAAAATTGATTAAATGACTTCAGTTTGATGGTGTTTTTGTGCCTTTTATACAGATTTCCTACAGATGAGAAGGCCCGCACTGTGGACCGGCAGCTCATGTGGGGTGGGGGCCTACTTGTCACACCTGTGTTGGAGGAGGGTCAGGCGGAAGTGAAGGGATATTTTCCGAGCGGTATATGGTATAACATAACCACGGTAAGCCTGTCCTGGCAGATTTGGAGCTGGGCGGTGAAGGGATGAGAGGGGCCAGTCTTTTAGATCTAATCTCTAAAGTCAAGCTAAATTAACGTGAGGAGGTGCATTTGATGACTAGAATACTCTAGAGAACCTAGAGGGTACCTTATAGCAGGTAGCTTTTTTAGCTCTCTTGATAGTAACATCAGATTGCTTTTTAAATCTATGCAATATTTATTTTCCACGTCTGTTATTCGAATTTGTCAACCCATGCTGGACCACGGAAGGCGGGACTACCCTTTTCATGCCCACGCTCTCACTTGAATGTTAATAGTGTTTTAGTTAAGGCTGCCAAATCACTATATTCAGATGGATAGTTCTTTTTTAATTTGTAAACTCTTTATTTGCATTTTACAACATGGAAGAGGGCTATCACATAGTTGATTACATGAATCTTAACTTTATAGACAGTATGTCGGGCAGTACCCAGAGAGAGAGAAAACCAAGGATTACCATTATGCACATGTATATGACATGGGAAGAGTGAATGCAGGATATATAGCAAGAAGCAAGTTCATATAGCAAGAAGATCCGTAATAAAGTTTGTCTCCTCAAGCATCGTTGGTCCGATGCAGGGAAGAGAGAATCACAAATTTGAGAGCGTCGAAGTGTCCAATAAAACTGATGGATGACCCCAGCACTTGAAACCTTTTCATATGTGAAATAAAAAGAAGCCATGTTCTATCGAATTTATCGACTCTGTTGTGTATGGTAATGGACATCCTGTCCATGGCAAAAAATATATATATATGTTGCCCTACCACATGTTAAGAACAATTGAGCCACTGGCAATAAATGAGGTATTGGCTTCCACACACGGGTACGGTTACCTGGAAATCATTATTCACGTCTGAGTCTCCTAACAAAAGGACCAGTGGATGGAGTGGTAGAACTTCCCAAATAATAGGAGATACTTCATATCAGTAAGCTTTAATATGTGGGCACGTGGCGTGTTTGTTCTTGACATCTGCCAGCCTCCCTGCGATTTGGGCATCATAAGTTCACGAAGCACTACTGCCTTGATAGCCAGGTCCAATGGAAAGGACCAATTTGCCCATTTGGTCCTGCAGGAATATTTGCTCTGAGGCCACACCACATACTCAAAGAAAGTAGAAACAAAAAAAATATGAAAGAACAAAATAATGATGAATTACCTCAAGGAGGTTTGGATACTTCTTCAACACATGGAATGTGTACAGGCTGGGATTGAGCAGACACATCTAAATAATTCGTAATAGGTAACCATAATAAGTCTCGTTTAATGGCTAGGGTAATAGGGTGAACATAAGCTCTATCTAATCGATGGTTATAGCAAACACCATACCACCAGGCCTGAAAAGAGACATTTGAAGAGTCTTTCCAAGACTTAGTGATTTGTTGATATGCTACTGCAATAAGTAAATCAATAATGGAAATGTTGCTGTTTGAGGTGGACCAAATGTCAGAGAGACTGCCCAGAAAAATGTGAGTGAAAGAAAAGGGAAATTGAGTAGAAAAAAATGGTGTTAATTTGTTGCCAGACTTTGGACCAAAAGGAGTAAATCAATGGACAAGTGAAAAGCATATATTTTAGATCTGCTACATGGGCGGAGCAGGACCAACAAGTGGAGGGAACTGAGGAATTTATTAAATGTAATTTGGCAGGAGTGATTAAGAGTCTGTTGTAAACAAAAAATAGTTTGAGTAGTATTAGCTGCTCTAGAGGACTTCCTTATTTTGGACCATATCTTATGCCAAGTGTCGGTAGAAAAAGAAACCTCTAGGTCTGTTTCCCAATCTTGTTCTGTTTTAGATTTAACTCTAGTAGAGGAAACGTCCCGTAGCTTCTTGTAAATGTGAGATGCCGAAGAAGAGGATAAAAGAGAAGATAGAGTAAGAGGAGAAGATGTATTTTGAGAGGAAGAAGAAGTAAGAGAGTCATAAGAATTCAGCCGCTGCACTCAGTAATTTATATTTAGGGTAGAAGGATAATGGAAGAGAGAAGGAAGATTGAAGTGCAGAGAAAGGAATACAAACACCATCATTAAAAAGCTGATGAGTCCAAGTCAGACCTAGATCCTTCCATTCTTTCCAGAAAACAATTCTATTTTTAACTTTAATAAGAGTTATACCAGATGGAGGATTGTAAAAAGCGTGAGCGATCTAGACTATCAAAAAGCAAGGGAAGAAAAGTCTTCCTAGAGTTATTAAGGATGGGGAGAGACATTTTTTGTGGAATATGAGATAAAGAAATAAATTCTTCAAAAGAAAAAGGGTGAAAGAAAGGATTCAAGGTCCACCCACAGCAGGGTAGACGAGGAATCAGATGAACTCTTCGATAACAAGAAGACAGAGTGAGAAAGAAAAAATGAAGTGCGATAGGAATGAAAATCCTGAAAATGGACTCCACCTAGATGCTTAGGACATTTAAGTTTGGAAAAAGACATCCTGGCTTTCTTATTTTGCCATAAAAAGCGAGATAAAAGGGAATAAAAAAATTTAAAAACAGGATTTTGGAAGATTCACAGGGAGATTAGAAAGAAAGAATAAAATTATAGGAACTAACATCATTTTAATAGAGTCTAGACGACCCCACCAGGACAGGAATAAAGGGTTCCATCTTGCAGTAGAATCTTTAAGAGTGGATTGTAAATTTTTTAAATTAAGCGTTACAGTATCTTTAATCAAGGGAGTAAACCATAAGCCTAAGTATTTAATTTTAGTAGGGCTCCAATGAAAATAAGATGATGCAAAATCAGCATGGAATCAGAATTTGTTAAGAGGAAGAATTTCACATTTATCTACATTAAGTTTATATCCTGATACCTGAGCAAAGTTTGTGACTTCTGAATAGAGGATTAGAAATAAATAAAAGAATGTCATCTGCGTAAGCCGAGAGTTTGAGGTGATTAGGACCATAAGGGAAACCAGAAATGTTGGTATTCAGTCGGATTTTAGATAAAAAAGGTTCCAAAGCAAGAATAAAAAGAAGACGAGATAGAGGACATCCTTGGCGCACACCTCGAAAAAGAGGAAAGGAAGAAGAAACAAGACCATTAGCAAAGATAAAGGATCTAGGAAAGGAATACAAAAATGAAATAGAAGAACAAAACTTAGGGCCAATACCAAACCAAAGGAGGGTTGAAAAAATGAAATCCCAGTTAACTCTGTCAAAAGCTTTTTCAGCGTCCAATGCAACTGCAGCCAAAGATCGACTGAAGGTGTGGGATTTGCTAAGGACATTGAAAAAGAGACGGGTGTTATCAGATAGATGGCGACCCTTAATAAAGCCACATTGTTCCTTACCAATCAATAGGGGAAGAATTTTATCTAAACGAAGTGCAAGTATTTTAGCAAACATTTTTTAATCTAAATTGCTCAAGGAAATAGGTCTGCAATTTTTGCAGAGAGTATGATCTTTATTCTCCTTGGGCAATAAACAAATCAAAGCCTCTTGAAAGGAGCCCTCAGATTTCCCGAAAGTTATAAAAAACAAAAACAACTGATGAAGCTTGGGAACTAAAAAATTAGAAAAATGGGAATAAAACTATCGTAAAACCGTCAGGTCCAGGGGCTTTGCCTTTTTTAAGAACATGAATGGCGTCCAAAATGTCTTTAGGAAGAATATCCTTTTCTAAAGAAGAAAAATCTACATCAGGTAATGAGGGTGAGGGAATGGAGGATAAATAACGATCAATGTCAGATGACGAGGGGGATGATTCCGGAGTATACCATTTTTGGTAGAAAATGTCTTCGTCTTTATGAATAACATTGTTAGTAGAAGTCACAATAGATTCAATTTTCGTACGTTCCTTTTTAACTTTGAGGTAATTGGCGAGGATATTACCAGCCTTATTCTGTACAGAATAGAATTTGGCACTGGATTTAAGTAAAAATAAATTTGCAGAGTCAGTGGATAGTTTATTGAATGAGATTTTTGCTTTAACGAGGTCATTCAAAACGGATTGATTAATGGATGATAAGTAAGAGTGCTCTAATTGTTTAATTTGCAAAGTAATAGTTGATATGGACTGGGAAGCTAAGTGCCGTTTTTTGGCAACAAAGGAAATAATGAAATCCCTAGAGGCAGCTTTAAAAGTATCCCATACCAATTGAGGGAAAACCTGAGGGGAGTTGTTTTCTGTAAAAAAATAGGGAAGCAAAATCAAGGAAGGCTGGAGTAAAGTTCTTGTTTAAAAGGAGAGAGTTATTAAATCTCCATCTCCTAGAACCTTTAGTGGGAGGGAGTAAATCGAGAAGTAGAGAAACTGGGGCATGATCAGAAATTAAAATACAACCTATGTCAGAATGAAGAATATGTTGGGATAAGGCCTTAGCAGTAAACAGGTAATCTATCCGGGATTGGGAAGAATGTACTGGAGAAAAATATGTGTATTCTTGAAGGGAGGGGTGGCAAAGCCTCCAAGAATCGACAAGGGATCTCTGGGATATAGTAGAGGTAAATTGAGTGTGAATGGGTGAAGGTGAAAAACGAGCAGATGATTTTCTGTCTAAAAAAGGGTCCATTATCATATTGCAATCACCACCTAAAACAAAATAATCATCAGTATATTGCATCGAAGAAGAAAGAATTTTAGGCCAAAACAATTTATCTTGAGCAGTGGGGGCATACACATTAAAAATAGTCAAGGGAATCTTATTAACCATTAAAGACACAGCAACCCATCTGCCATCCGAGTCATTATCTTGATTTACAAGCTGAATGTTCAAACGTTTATGGCAGAGAATCGCAACACCATTACGTTTCCCCGAGCCAGGAGAAGCAAAAACATGAGCAACCCAATTACGACGTAATTTGGAGATTTCAGTTTCTTTGATATGAATTTCTTGTAATAACACTATATCTCCTTTTAAATGAGCTGAATGTGATAAAACACGTTGTCTTTTAATAGGGGAACCCAAACCCTTAACATTCCAAGAAATTTTATTTACTGACATCTAAAATTGTAAAGTGTAATTAACAACTGTAATGAAGTAAGAATCTAAATGAGAAGCAAGCAAAAGGTGCAAATAGAACATTATAAGTGAAACGATTTAAATAAATGAAGAAGAAAAAATATGGAGAAAAACGGTATCAAGAAATAGGAGAGAGTTGGAAGAAAATAATACATGAGCTAAGAAGAAAGAATAAGCGCAAAGAAAATAAACAAGATATTAAAATGAAACTATAACTAAATAGAGAAATAAGGAAATACAAAAGTAATTATATGAAATTGTAAGCACAAATCCAACAAGAAAGAGAGAAAGGATAGAACAGAATGCGTTGAGGTAGAGAAATGAAAAGAAGATGAGAGAAAGAAAGAAAGAGAGAAAAAAGAAGACAAATAAGAGAAAGAGGAAGTAGAAACAGGGAGAGGATAGAACACAACAGAAAAGGACAAAATAAGAGCAATATTCGATGAGAAAAATAATGCAACAAAAGACATACCACAAGAAAATGGAAAGAACAGGGGTGGTGGAGCCACATAAGGGAAACGGAACGCTGAACAGGAAACTACAGGACGAGACCGCGAGGAGAAGAACAACTACCGGGAGAGACATAAGAGGGACAAGGTGATGAGGGACCACAAAACCGCTACCTAAGAAAGAAATGAGGGGAAAAGAAAGAATTAGGTAATAAAAAACACACCAAAAAATAAAAACACACCAAAAAAAATAATGAATAGCACAAACGTCAAACAAAGATGGTACAAAAATGCCACACAATACAGACGAAGGAAGAGAAACAAAAATGAAACAAAACAGAATCCTCAAAAAAGAAGCATTAGTCCATTAAGGTCGAGGTACTTCCATGGATTCCCCACTGCAACTGTCCAAAAATTGCTGAAGTAATGCAGGATCTTCGTAAGTGGTCGTCTTGTTATTATAAGTCACTCTGAAGAGGCAAGGGTGGAACAGGCCATATCTAGCATTCAAACTGCGCAGAGCAGGTCTCATCTCCAAAAATCTTTTCCGACGATCCGCAGTTACCTTGGCGTAGTCTTAAGCAAAAAAGAGGTTAGAACCGTTCCAAGTGATTTTTCCATGTTGTTTAGCCGCATGAAGAACTTTGAACAATTCCGTGTATTCCAAAAAATACAGGATAACACCTCTAGGTTTTGAAGAAGACGAAGCAGAGTGAGAAATCAGGCCAAGACGATGGTCATGTTGAATATTCAGTGGTGGATTATCAGGAAGTCCTAGAAGAGATGGTAAGAAAGTCTGAAAAAAGGATATCGGATTTGGCCCTTCAAGATTTTCAGCCAAACCATAAATACGCAGATTATTGCGTCTATTGCGATTTTCTAATTGCTCAATCTGCTGTTTGAGATGAGATCTCTCTTTGGACATGAGAGGGACTTAAGTAAAAGTCAAATCAGCTTTATTCGGTTAAAATTTTAAAACCATCAAAGCACAGTACCATACAAAATTCAAGGGAGAAATTTGTTACATACACAAAATGAATTCCATTAGTGATGTAGAAATGCACATAATATATAAACTATACAGAAACACTATTTAAATGAGCTTGGCCCTCACCATAACAATACTTGGGATTCAAATAAATAATTAAAAAGATTTAAAAGGTTGTCACCCATGGAGTATATTTTAAAATCCCATAATAATAAAAATTCATATCATCAACAATGTCTTATTCAGAGAGTCACTAGATGTACAAAACTAGAAAATACATCTCATAATAATTGCATCTTGTTCCTTCGTCTAATAGCCCCCGTGATATAACTAGCCACACCAAAACATATCAACGGGGATCTCAGACTTTGCAAATATATTAGGGCTGGCCTCACCTGTACAAAATTACAACCCTTCAACAGTGGCAATATGAATTTCTTGCGTATTGGGAGATATAATCGCAAAAGAAAATCATATGCAAGGTGTTCTGCTCTGAAAAGTTATCACAGGGGCAAGGGCCACAAGCTCCCTCCTTCGAAAAACCTTTTGGGAAAGAAAGTAGCCATGGAAGCATATTGTACTTAAATCTTATCAATACAAACAAATGAAATGGTTTGTTTATATACGTTAAGTACGGCTGAATTCCTCTCCCTGTGTTCAAAATTACAAAGGTCCTAACTGAAGGTTTGCACAACTCCCCTTCTTCTCTCATTAGCATAGATCTGTTTAGGAACTGGGTTTTTATGGCTTTAATGGCCACCTTAGTCAGCATCCTTGGGTTCGTGAACAAGTCTGGGCTGCCCAGGATATCCATTTGAGTTTTTACATATCTGAGCCATGGAATGTCAAGGGCTTTCTCTAATGTCATACAATCCTGGATAATTTCTTGATTTAGGTTTGGCGGCTGCTGTGCCCAAATTCGTAACCAACCTAGCAGTGGGGCAACGGCAATCTGGTCTTGGATATAACCAACACCGCCGTTCTCATGGACATTAAAAGCAGCAGTAGAGATTGGCAGTGATAGCAATTTCCTTAAAAAGAGGTTTTCTGCTACTTGAATTTCTCTAGCATCTGTGTAGCCCCATACCTCACTCCCATATAGAACCATGGGGACACACTTTGCGTTATATATCTTTATGAGGGCTGGGAGTGGTTTTGAACATAACCGCTTAGCAAACTTTAAGACAGCCCCTGTAGTTCTTACTAGGCTATTCTTTTTTAAAGTACGTTGCGTCACCCATGACCTTCTATCTTCAAATACAATCCCTAGATATGGGAACGTTGGTACTTTAGTCAGCTCCAGGCCTTTACAAAAGAATCTTGCCTTTTTGGCCCTCGTTCCACCTATTGTCATTGAATGTGACTTTGAGAGATTTGTTACGAGATCGAGAGAGTCCATAAAATTAGTAAATTGATCTAAAAGTAATTGCAGTCCTCTCGCTGTTGTAGCCACCAAAACTAAATCATCTGCATATAAAAGCGCTGGAATTTTTTTTGAGCCTACCCTCGGAATCTCTACGCAAGATGCTATAAGAGCCTCACCCAGGTTATTTATAAAAGTGAAAACAACAGGGGGGCAAGGATACATCCTTGCCTTACTCCACATTTAACCGGCCACACATCAGTCAGACTCCCATTTTCATTAAAACGGACCGCAGCGGTATTGTTCTCATGTATTTCAGCAAGGAAAGATATCAAGGTGGGATCCAGCCCGATGTCATAAAGAGAGGCCCATAACTTTTGCCTCTTTACAAGGTCGAAAGCGGTTGAGAGGTCCATAAAAGCTAAATGGATGTCCCCCCGCTTTGCAACTGTATTTACCAATGACCAGATGTAAATTCAAGCATTGGCCCACCGTACTTTTTCCTTGTCTGAAACCGTACTGCAGGTCAAAAATAATGGAGTTTTTATCCAGCCATTCTGTCGGCCGCATCAGTACGACTTTCCCCATTATCTTTGCAGCAGAGTCCAAAAGTGATATTGGCCTGTAACAGGCCGGGTCATCTCTTGAACCCTTTTTGAATATTGTGACTATGACTGCTTTGCCCCAAGTTGCTGGGAACCCTGCCGTAATGGCAGCGTTAAAAACACAATTTAAAATCTTTGCCCACACAGTAGGATCAGCCCTGTACACATCTGCCAGAACCCCATCTGGGCCCGGGGCTTTCCCTTTAGATGTTAATGTTATTGCTTTCATAACTTCCCCCTCTTGAAAAACAATTTTTGGCACATGATTAAAGTCCCTATAAGTGGTAGCCAATGTACAGGCCACTAAAATGTTCCACCCATCTCTCTGGAATTATAAGGCAGTCCTGGATGGTATTATCTCCCTCATCGAAAACTGGGCTATTTATCACTTTCCAGAAGTTGGTGCTACTTTTCAGGATACTAGCGTGAGTTAGCTCCTCCCAGGCCATCTCCTTAAGCTCAATTTTCCGTGACTTAATAGCGTTTTTATAACTTCTCCTAGCTTCGGCGATGGTAATTCCGTTCTTTACAGGGGCTTTTAGGGCCACCATTAGAACATTACGTGCAGTAGTGCACTTATGATCAAACCAATTTTTTAATTTCTTTGGCCTAGGTTTGCTTAGCCGAGTCTAATTGGCCGCTATTTGATTAGTAATGCGATCAAATGCATCTAGGATTTCTGTAGATTCTACACCCGACTCAATACAGAGGCTAAAATCTTCACGGTTACTGTCATACAAACTACTAAGGAAGTCAGCCGGGGTGATTGCCTCCCATCTTAGCCTTCGTCCCTGGCAATGAGTAGCTATATTGGAATTTGAAATATGAGCCAGAGGCGACTCAGATAAGAGGGCCTCAATTTCCATTTCCAATCTGAGGGGGTTATGATCACTTAACCCATTTAATCTAACTCCAAGAGGGCCAATTCGATTCATTATAGGGCATGACACTAAAATATAATCAATAATGCTGCTGTGACCCTGCCCTGTATAAGTTGGAATCGGGTTTCCAGGATCTGATTGTACAGGGCAAAACAAATAGTGGGCGGCTAAGAGACTCTCAAGATACAACCCGCTTCTTGTGTGCTCAAAATGCACGAGCCCTTGTGAATCGGAGTCATACTCCAAATTGTGTAAACAATTTTGGGGACAAACATGTATATTAAAATCACCAAGTATTATGAGATGGTGCGGGGTGTCACTATTAGTTTCAAAGTTTTCTAAGAAAACAGACAATGCTTCCAAGTTATCTAATTCGTCTTCCCTTGTAAAAGAATTGTAAAAATGTACCACTAATAAATTCAGAAGGCTATTTTTACCCTTCAGCTTAGCAGCTAAAATATGGGGAGAATTAGACACAACTAACTCTGGGGTATACATCAGTTTTAAACTTAACAATAACGAGAGGCCCCCCCCTCGGCCTCCCCATTTGTGAAGGCTGTGCAAACTTATTAAAAGAAAGAAAGCCATCCAAATGGTAAGTATCCTTTGCCTCCCAGGTTTCCTGTAAAGCGATAATATGGCTAGTGGATAGAAAGTCCTCCCAAGTTTTATCCCCTCTTTTGGACCGTAGGCCGGCGATGTTCCAAGAGAGGATATTTACCTTATTCGTAATCTCAGCACTTCCTATTATATTTTCTCCCCTAGTCAAATTTGTCATTGTATCAAATTGGGACGGCTCATTTACGAGCACCACCTCCAAGTCAACTGTAGTGGCCATCTCCCTTCCCTCTGCGATATGCCCGATGACAGGCTGTCGCATTTCAGGCTCCGGCCTGTCCAGCAGTCAGCCTTGGTCATCTAAGCCTGACAAGGCTTCATATCGGTTTGAAGTCAGGGTATGAGAGTTAATTCCCCCTTCAAATCTTTCTTGTGACCTATAGAAGTAGCCCAGAGGTAATGCAGCAATGCTCGTAGTGGTAAGAGAATAGTCCTGTGCTTCCAAAACGCGGATGGAACACACAAGTTGTTCCATCCGCGTTGCTGAAGTAACGCATATGGAACAACGTGTGTGTTTTCGTCAGTAAAAAGACAGTGCAGCAGCAATTTTCATGTTACACAGCAACCCACTGTGGAATCTAAAAAACCTTGAGGAGATTTGGCAGCGGCAATGAGGCACGGATACTTATATCCTGACACTACTACTACCAGAAAGTAATGCACTGACACGCCCTGGAGGCGAGGCTTTGCAACTACATAAAAGCTACCTGCGTGCTGCCCCTCCCAATCAGCCATCCCTGTGAACAAGGGCCGAAGGAAGCCAGAAACATGTAGGGGAATTGATGGCAGAAATCTAGCAGTGTTCGTGAGTTTGTATGCTACGCTGTATGGCGAAAATAAAAATATTGAAGACACGTTGCTGGTGGGTCTCCAATTTTGGGTGCTCCGCAGGAATTCCATTGCCCATTGGCAAAAGGAACGAGCGGGGGCATTTTTGTTTAAGCTTTAGTAGCTGTTTTTGGGGGGCGGGGGGGGGGGGGGAGAAATTCCGCTAGCGTAGACAGCAGCAGGAACAGAGGGCGATCCGGGGGCGGCCGGGCACGCCCCTTCCCAGGTAAGCCCTCCCCTGGCAGCACGTCATGGTGGCCCAGGAGAGGTGCCGGTGAGGCTTGCCCCACCTCCCTTCCTTGCCCCGCAGGGGAATGGGGGGGGGGGGGGCTCTGACTAGTGGCCACTAAGAAGCTGCCCTGCCAATGTCCCTCTGCGTGGGACGTGTGCAGCGGCATAGTGACCACACCGTCATCCGCTCCCCCCCCAACATTATGTATATTCTGCCCAGAATGATTACACTAGACACATGGTTTATGGGTAAAGAACTGCTGCAGGTTTATTCTTTATACAACAAGAATATGACGTTAGTGGGTTATCTTACGGGCGATCCAGGGCAGGCTGCCCCTCGCTGCCCCGCCCGCCTGAAGAGCCAGCCAGCACGGTGAGTCGAAGCCCGGACAGTGCAGCACCTTATCGATCCTTATCTAACTACTCCCGCCCCTTTCAGGTATGGCACACCCCCGGTTGGTTCAGGCCCCCCAACCGCCCGAAGGACTAACAGGGCGCCGTCGTGGTTTCCCGGAACCTCCTGCGGCTCCAGGTCTTGGCTCAGGCACCCTTACTGTGCCAGGCAGAGGTACCCTTACTGTCCCCGTCTGCCGCAGAGGCACCCTTACTGTACCAGTCTGCCTCCAGATCGCCCTGTAACTCCGCCACAGCTCTGGAGGAGGCTATCGTCAATGACAGAGACCCCCCCTACTCAGAATGGTTCACTGACATCCTGCAGCTGAAAGTGCATCCTTTATGTCGAAGAGGAACATAGCCATCCCCACCTCGGACAAGTGCACCCCATCCTTCTCATAATAACCTTCAATCTTTTCCTGTATCAGAGCACGCTTGATGAATCCCAATCCTCTCCGTTCCATGAACTTCTGCATAGACCTGTTGACCCGTCTACGTGAATGATCTACTGCTATAGGGGATCTTGCCCCCCTCCACTCCCTGCGAGGGACGATCTCAGACCACCATAGTTCGCATGATCCAAGCCGGTTGTTAATAGCCACAATGTCTGTTTGCATGGCCTGTATCAGTGCCCTCCTCCCCTTGGTGACCAAATCATTACCCCCCCCAAGTGGATTATCAAAATGTTCGGTAGGGATCCTCCTATGTTGATGCGCTGTTCTAGACTAGTCCTCAGGCTGCTCCATTTCATCCCCGGCGAGCCCAGCCATACAAACTGCGTCTGTGCGAAACCCTGGGTCCAATTCTTGTGTGCTGCCCACTGTTCAAACCTGGCAACGTATGAATGTCCCATCAACCACACTTGACAGCCTGCTGAAAAAAGGTGGAGGACGCCAATTTATCACAAGTGGTTTTAATCCTTAACACTGCACACCATAATACACAACAGATCACTCTTGTCTTGTTTGAACACTGCACACAATAGTCAACAAAATAATTTGGTAACAAATGTCATCCTGCTCCAAACACCTATTTACACTTCAGCCGGACCCTTTAGAGGCGGATGTATAGTTGGAAACAGTTCGAATTCCCTACCCCTTTGACACCTTGTGGCCCCATGCCCGCTTTAAATACAGCCATGGCCACTCCAATCCTGAAGGAGTGACTTGAAAATCTTTTCCCTTCACCTGCTAGGCCGGATTTGGACAAAGCTGCCCCCATGATGCGGTCCAGCTGGAACCTGGTCAAGGGAGCCCCATCTGCGTGCATTAAAAAATACCCTGAAAGGGCTGGCCTTATCTTCATGTATTCCCTCACTGTATAGACCGGGCAATATCTGGGGTCCCCCAAAGCCTGTAACACTATTGTTGTGCCCCGACCTGCTTGGTCCGTCTTTGACCTTCGAATACGGAGTGCCAAAGCGTCTGTCGCGCAGACATCCATCATACCCAACGCTGCATTTGTCCTGTCAGTTTTAGATTTGGCCACGAGCTCGCTTACCCTGAAAGCCCGGAAAAAAGCTAAGCAGAAAGCAGTGGTAAAAAGCCTGGCCTCAAAAGGGGAATTAGTGACCATAGGCAAAGCTTCTATCATTAGCTGTAGAGATGGGAAGTCTATTGGTGCCCTGGTGTCAGGGGTAGACACCTCCTCCCGGGCCCACCCTCTTAGTGCTGCCCTTACCCTAAAAGAGTTGGTGGGGTCCTGGCCCCCGCTGAGCCTAGTGTCGTGCCTTAGGGCTACCAGGTGCCCACACACCCAAGAATGTGTCTTGCCTGTTTCTTTGGCCCAAACCACAAATGACTCCACCTGTTCTTCGAGTCCCAGGGCATTTACTTTTAATGCCTCCATCACTTCCCTAAATGTGTGCAACTGGGAGCTGTATTTCCTTCGAGTTGCAGGCGCCAGGGCTCGTTCACCCATCCTCTTCAATCGCTCCCCCACAGCAGCAGGAACAGAGGGCGATCCGGGGGCGGCTGGGGCTTAAGTACCCAGCACGCCCCTTCCCAGGTAAGCCCTCCCCTGGCAGCACGTCATGGTGGCCCAGGAGAGGTGCCGATGAGGCTTGCCCCACCTCCCTTCCTTGCCCCGCAGGGGAATGGGGGGGGGGCTCTGACTAGTGGCCACTAAGAAGCTGCCCTGCCAATGTCCCTCTGCGTGGGACGCGTGCAGCGGCATTCCTTAAGCCACTGGGTAAATGGAATTGTCATGATGGTCCCATCTGCTAACTCTTCACCAGGCTCCTGTTGGTATAGTCGCTAGCTTTCTTTAATGTATGTGAAACAATCACCCACATTCATGTATTTCTGCCTGTCATAACGAGTCTCAAAACTATTAGATATGCTCCAGATGACAGTAAAAAATTATTCACAGCAAACTCCCCAGTCCAAAACTTTGGAGCCAAACTTACGGACTAGAGAATAGAGCTTGTTCCTTAGCAGGAGATATGTAAAGGTTTTCATTCTCGATTCTTTGCGGTGAAGAGAAACAGCAGCCACACCTCGAAAGCGCATGTACTGCCTGTTGTTAATTTGTGGATTTAGACCATTTAGAAGGAATTCTGATTAGGAAATCGGATTGGCAGCAGCTCTTACGGCAGACGAACGAGTCATAGTTTGGACAAACTCAACAGGTTCATTCTCAGCCCTTCACAGGTGGACTCTGTACCTAGCATTTTCAGAACTATTCAAGTGTTGACTTACCCAATTAACTTGTTTGCAATCTCGATACCACTAGTGTCTTGTTTGCAAAGTCATTGGAATAATATGTTGCTGCCCAAATAATTGTTTGCACGCGATCCGCCATCTGCCGCCTAGTTGCAGTTTAAAAGATGGCTGCCAGCTCAAAAGCATCTGACGTGTCTAACTGCTGCACGTGAAATGCAGTTCAGTGGCGTCACGCTGCCGGCGTCATAAATAATATAGGAATTCCATTACCCAGTGGCTTAAGGAACGAGAACTCCAGCATTTGCGAGCATTTTTTTAGGCTTTTATAGCCTTTGCAATAAAAGAAATCCACTAATGAAGGAAAAAATGCTCGCGCTCGTTCCTTAAGGCACTGGGAATGGAATTCAAAAATTAGGGAGAAAGGATGCAGCACCACAGGCTGTTACTAAACGACACCTAGTAACAGCCTGTGGTACTGCACCCTTTCCTTCATTAGTGAAACTTATTTTCTTGTTATGCTACCACTGGTATAATTTTAAATGAAAAAAAAAAAAGTTGCCATTTGCAACGCCAATTGCTCACATTTCCACTAATGCTGGACCTATTGCATTGTGAATGCTTGTTTTTATCATACTTAAAGACCTGTCTGCACATATTGTGGTAGCAACCACAGCTGCTGGCTGCAATCACTCATAACTCATAACTGAATTTAGCCAGCAGCTGTGGGTGCTTCCCGAAGCCTGGTTAGATCATTTTCTTCCACAGTCAATGCCGCATGCAGTGCAAGACACTGAGCAAGCACACACTTTAAAGGGCCTCAAGTTATTGCACTGTACAATCTGCACATCACAGTAACTGTGGAACATATTAATATGGTAAGATATGGGGCAGTTTTTAATGCATTTAGTATTTCAAGACTGTATGTTCCCACAGATTTATAAACCCATTTTTGCATTAAATTTAATTTGCCTTAAAATGCACAATTTTCCAATCTTTTTACTTTTTATTTTTCTCGGGAGGAAGACTCCCAGGCCCATGTTTGTCCATTAAGCTTGTTTGCTTCAAAAAGTCATACCCAAATTTTACGCCCCGCCTCTTTCAAATATCACCAACTGCTAGTGCTATTCAGACCCAACAGCATGTATTAGAGTACATGGGGTTCTGTCCTCTAATCCCGATAGTCCAGGGCCCAAGGCTGGGTTGCCCCCTCTCAACAATCCTTTCATTGCGATCATGCTCCAACCTCTAGCCAACAAGCTCAGAGATCCCTGCGTTAGTCTTAGCTCAGTTGTGCAGGAATTAATACAATTTGTCGTATTTCAGGGTGAAGTGGCGAAAGTCAAAAATATTTCCACTCAATGACAGCACAAGTCGCTCTGTAACTGATTTCTAAAGAGCTCCATTAAGTATGTAGTTAACGGAGTCTCTCAAGACACAGAATGAATCATTTGGGAGAACTGTGGCTTGGCTTCCACTAAACTAGAATAGAAAGTGAAACAATGGATTGTAGTTCCACTGTTAGCTGGGCGCGTTGCACTGATGAAAATGATTGTATTCCCAAAGTTACTATACTATTATGTAAATACATCACAGAGGTCACTTGCGATCAAATTGGCATGCCCAGACTTAGATGAGAGACGTTTACTTTTCCTTCCTTTGTGGGAAATTCGGCAATCATTGATTGATACGGTTGCCTACGTGGGACAATAAGAGGCTTCTCGTGAGGCTGGATGTTTTCTCCTCCCCGAAGCACCCACTGACAACACCGAGGTTGAGAGCTACTCATGGTGGGAAAGCGATGGACCCCTGTAGATTGGGGCTTATGACTCCCACACCATCACGCACAGAGATAACCCCACCAGTTGCGGCCAGGGTCCTTGCAAGGTGGCAGGGTCGGGGACCAGGGATGATAGAAAACCGACTCAAACTTTTTCAAAAGAACTTCCCTGACCCTCCTCTCTGGTTCCGTGCACTGCTGGCACAGGCTTCCAGAACCCCCTGCAGCCAATCCTGGCGCTGCTTTCATGCTGACAGCAGTGTCAGTATAGGAGGGAGTGCTCAGAATTTGTGCTCCCATGTAGACTGAGAGCTTGTGCCTGATGTCTCCATCCCAGCACAGCTCGGGTTGCTGACAGCTTCAGTGCGCATGATGATTTGGTGTCCTGAGACGTCTGGCCAAACCGTCAGGCGCACTGACAATGCTGCAACTGCCACTCCTTCTCTTCCTGCCATCCCTATGGACCCGCCCCCCAGGCACAATGCTACAGAGGAAAATAAAACAATACTAAACACGGGTTTATTTTAGTTTTATTTTAAAAATTTTGGGCTGCTAGCAGGGTGGGGGGGGGGCTCACTGAGACGCCGCTGAAGTTCACTCTATTAGAAACGGCTGAGCTCCCTTATTTCCTGATGCAGCCTGGTAAGTGTTTGGCACGCTGGATAAGATCCCATATCAACTAAGCACAAATCAATGCAGGAAGAGGTCCCCGTCACATACCCCGCAGCTAGAATAAAGTTGTCGAACAAACTAAGTAAAGAAATCGGAAAAAAATGATTAGAAATTCTGTTGCACACAGACTGGTATGCTCACTCCAGGCAGCAGGACTTGCCTTAACCATTTTAAGTTCCTGCACAGTATATATTGTACCCCAAAGGTATATGGCAATATGGTTCCAGGGAGGAGTCTAGCTGTAACTAATGTGGGATAGCAAAATCATTTTTTCTGCACTTGGTTTAAGGGCTGAAATGGAATAGAGGCCTACTGGAGACATTTTCTGACCACCCTGATCCCATCATTGAGGATTGAACTGGTCCCTTAGTCCTTAGAGTGGCGTTGCAGGGTGAAAGAGCTTCCCGGTTCTGTACGGTTGGCACTCCTTGTAGCTAATTATCAAAGTAGCATGCCAGTGGGGCAGGGGTAGAGTCCTGAGCCAGAAGAAATGGTTACAATCCCCTATCTACTGCAACGCACAGTTGGAGCTTTCACAGATCAGCTGCCTATAAGTGTCAGTCCAAAATGCCTGCTACAGAGGCGCCAACCGATAATTCCCAATCCCCATAATGTACCAGGATGTAGATTTACCAGCATCGCTATGCCCATGAATGCCCTCTCCTGTGTAAATGTATAGTTGTCCTTGTTTGATCTTTAATAGACACTCAATTATTGTATCAGCATCATTGATTGTGCATCTTCCCCTGGCATTCACAATGCACTTTTTGTTTGACGTCTATGACCTTCAGTAAGTGGCGAGCTATGTGATGCACCTGTCAAATGTTGTTATCTACCCTATGTGGGTAACAGCTACACTATGTATACGTTTCAAACCGCAACATATATTGTGACCTTCTAAATGCTTTGTGTGCCCTTGCAGCCATCTTTTGTGATTTATACTTTTTGAAGTTGTTTTACTTCTTGCTTTGTGTGTGTTTCAGGGCACCCGCATCAATAGCAAGGGACAATGGGTCACTCTGCCAGCCCCCCTAGACATCATCAACGTGCATGTCCGTGGTGGCTACATCCTACCAATGCAGGTGAGTTTACATACACACTTGATGGATTTCTCAGTGTAGATTTTTGGTCTGGTTCCTTTCGTGCTTTAGGTAGCATCTCATGGACTGCACTTGTGCTGGTGCACTTTGCACTGACATTTCTGTGTTACGTAGATGGCACTGGTGCCAGTGGAATATTGTGCTACGATGTGAGCCACATGACAAGTGCAAAAGTGAAACGCATACCATTTGGCTGGTGCAGAAACATTAATCCGTGTTCATGCTGTAAATGTTGGTCCACAATTGCTTCTCCCCTACTGGTAGTGTAATTTGTGCAATCCAGAAATGTTGGTGGAACATTACACCGGTGCAGCCTGTGCAAAACCCAAAAGTGCCACCTGGATCTGGGTGGTCGACATGTTAATCTTTAGTCTTGAAGTGTCTTTACTGCCCTACTGCTGCTGGTGCCAAACATATATTTGTAGGTATTAAAGTTTATTGCCAGCATAGTTCCCTGCACAGTCAATCAATCAATCCGAGATTTGTAAAGCGCACTACTCACCAGTGATGGTCTCAAAGCACTGGGGGGGGGGAGATGGATTTGAGCAGCTCCTTCTCATCGAAGAGCCGAGTCATACTTAGTGAAGGAGGATTGGGTGGTGTTAAAGTAAAAAAAATGTTTTTGGTCTGCGGCATTGGCAGGAGACGCAAATATACTGCTTAAATTACTTATTGAAACTTCTTATCATTTTCCTGGTCACACACGCAGAGAAACAAAGTCATATCTCACACACAGAATATTCCCTTCAAAGGGGGCATCCAGGGTATGGTGATGTTCAAAGCCTTTCTAGGTCGGCAATGAGTCCGGACATTCAGGATATGATCCCAATGTTTCTAGCTCAATCCCGGGTTCTGACAGGGATGGGTCTCTGGGAATTTGCACACCCGATCTTTTGTACCCGTCTGGTCCCTTAAACCTGCTAGCACATGTATGACTTGCAGTGAAACCCCTAGTTCCAGTGGACGCACAACCTCAAAGGAGACAGCTCTGTAACTTCTGTGGGGGCTGTTGGACTTCAGATAGACGTGCGGCATACATTTCTCCCTTACCCAACTAGAGCTCAAAATAGTGATAGAAGCTTTCTCTTTGGGTGAGGCTGTCACCTGGGAGAGGTAGAAATCAGGTACCATCCATCTATCAGGCTTTGAAGACTTTTCTCCCATCCATAGAGGGAAGCTGCTGCACGTTATAATGGACAACATGACTGGCATACAGGAAGCATGGTGGTGGGAGTCTTGAAACTTGTGCCAGGTGGCTCTGTGGCTTTGAATGTAGCTGGAAAATCAGGGGATCTCCCTGGTTGATAATCATCTTGGGGGGTGGGGGGGGTCTCAGTGCCGTTCAGCAGACATCAACTTTCAGACCTCGAATAGGGCCTTCATCCCGGAATGCTTGAGGATGTCTTCGACTAGTGGGATGTTCCCTGGCTGGATCATTTCACCACCACCGAAAACGTGTAGTTTTGAGATTCCTGTGTGCTGGAATTCCTGCAAAGAGGATCCTCTGGTATGCAGTGTACCAGCGGTGCAACACTGCCTCTCCTGCCTCAAGTTCTGAAAAAGGTCATGAGTCAGGATGGACTGGGCCCAAATAATTTTGCTAGCCCTAATTTAAGCCATGGCCATGGTCCCCTGATCTGTTGAGCCTGAGCATTTGCCCTCAAGTACAAATCTAACTCTCTGGAAGGAACTTCTGTCTCAGCAACAGGGCAGGGTCCTTAACCTTAATGTCTACAATTTCCATATGTGGAGTGTGAGCGGTGGCAATTGAGCTTATTCAACCTACCATTCGAAATCGTAGTTGTGATTCTTGTGGTAGGTACTTCACGACTAAAACCGTGTATTTGTGGTGTAGGGAGAAGTTTGTGGCCTGGAGTAGGGACCGCCTGCTTTACCCTCGCAGGCCAAATTACTAGATGTTCCGTTATTTGTCCTATAATTTGGCCAAGCAAGGCTTTGTGACAGGCACAGTTAAAGGTTATTTGCCAGCCCTCGCACCTTTTTATGTGTGCCTAACCAGACGTCTTCATGCCTGTTTTCATGAGGTTGTTGTAAGATTTGGTGCACCTGGTTCCGCCACAGCCCTTCATTATGCCTTAGTGGTACCTTAACTTGATCCTCACATTTCTGATGTACAAACATTTGGATCCAATTTACAGTTGCTTTCTACGGCTCCTCACTGTCAAGACACTTCTACTTATCACAATCAATTGCGTGTGCTGTGTCAGTGAGCTGCAGGCTCAGTCAGTGGCAGTGCACCTACCCTCTTTTGTTGTCAAATTTGTGATGAGAACACGGGCTTCTTTTCTACCAAAGGTTCTATTGTCCTTCACAGGGGTCAGTCTGACACTCTGCCACATCTCTGAAAAGAGGCAAGGCTTCACTGGCTTGGTCCCAGAAGAACCCTCGGTTTTTATTGAGATTGCACATGGGATCACCCTGTAGACGATTAGCTCTTAGTCAGCTTTGCTGGTTCTGAGAAGGGGATGGCCTTACAGAAACAGACCCTACCCTACCCTAGTAGATTCTACTGTGCATAAAGCCATGCTATACCCGGGCCAAGATTAAGCTTCCTGAGAGTCTACAAGCTCATTCCGACTCGTGTCAAAGCTGCCTCGAAGGCATTGGCAAGGGGTGTGTCTGCCTTAGACATCTGCCAGGCTTCTACATGGGATTCTTTGCTGGCTTTCTCCAAGCACCACTGCTGCGACAACTCTGCAGATAGTGCCATATTGCTTGCTCAGGTCTGAAGAACGTTGTGACGGGAGTCCACTCCTCGGACCCCCACCTTTTTTGGTCACCTTCAATTTGTCATGATTGCGGCAACTGAGGGTGCAGAAAAGTTCAAAACAAAGCTGACATCGGCACTTTGGGGTAGCACCTATATGTGGCTCCACCCTGCTACTGCCAGAATGGCACAAGCCATCACAGAGTGTTATGGCTCCACCTGCTGGTACGCAAGAGCAATTGTTATTTGGGGGCATGGGATTATTCTAAAGCTGAGATATCTGAAGTGAGATAAGACTATCCACCCAAAAGAGGGTTTGAGAAGCTAAGTTACGTGTTCGTTATTCTCACGACTGAGATGGTATTTAACCATGAAATATAAAAGTGCACAATGTAGCGATTGACAGACATGGCTGCCAAGCAATGGTTTCTGGTGTACCATCACTCCATTCGGCATTCATCAACTTTGCAGCTGCTTTCAAAACACTTGAGAGAGGCTTTAGGCCAAGATGTGCCAGTGGGTATCAAATACAACACCATCAGTACTCCGTACGGTAACAAATGAGCAACAACTGTATCAATAATCCATGTGGTAACAGTTGGGCCAACACGAGGCTGATTAAGATTAGTTTCCTACTAGGACTGTCTAGTGCTATGTTTATCATTGATTTGTTCACTTAGTTATATGGGACCAAATAGTGTCCATTTAACATGGCAAGAGAACATATGCATGCTTTATTCTAGGCAGATGATGTTGGAATCCGTGACCATAAGTGTTGAACAATGTTTTGATTTATGCACACTAATGCTGTATTAGAGAATCTCAATAAGACTCGAATTTACAGCTAGATTCATCAAAGACCCGTTTTGCGAGTCTTTAATAGCGATTCATAAGGAATCGCTATTAAGGACTTGCAAAACGGGATTCATGTAGGAATTGCAAAAAATATTGCGATTCCTACATCTTCCTTATTTGCGATTAACAAATTGCTAATCGCAAATAAGGAATAACTCCCCATTCATTCCTATGGGCCTAATGGCCCATAGGAATGAATGGGGAGTTATTCCTTATTTGCGATTAGCAATTTGCTAATCGCAAATAAGGAATAACTCCCCATTCATTCCTATGGGCCTTTTCCTTATTTGCGATTAGCAATTTGCTAATCGCAAATAAGGATGCGATTTCAAGGGTGCCAGGGGTGTCCAAAGGACACCCTGTAGCACCCCTGAAAAGCAAATGTAGCCAGATGTTGTGCACACACATGTTCAAAGGACATGTGTGTGTGTAACATACCACGCAGAAAAATGCACTAAAGTGCATTTTTCTGAGTTTTCGCTATTTACCACGAAGTTACAATTGGTGGTAAATAGCGGCCAGAAATAGCGAATTCGCTATTAGAAAATGGTTAATGAATTGCATTTAAGGTCTCTCAAATAGAGATTCCTTAAAAGCAATTCTTCGCAAATATGCGATTTCGCAATTAGCGATTTTTGCATTTGGGATGATGAATCCCAAATGCAAAAATTGCACTCGCAAAGGGCCAGATTCTCAGAATATGGCCCTTTGCGAGACGATTTTTCTTTCATGAATCTACCTGTATGTCCTCTGCTCATTAGAGAACCGCATTCAGGTGGTATTTGGGTTTTCATTAACTGAAGGTAGTATCAGCATATCAATAACCTTTAAGATAAATTATTCTTAAAAACAATCAATTTAGTCAAAATCTAGCTGGCTTGAAATCATTTGAAAAACGTAGGAAAACTTTAGGATAGCAGTCTTTAAGTAGTTTGAATCGTCACTCTCTGAAAAGTGAAATCTAAGTTATGCAAACAAAAACACTCTATTATTAAGAAATAAGGGAATGATTTGTAGTTTAGTGGACAGGGTATTTCATCGCAAACGTGATCTAGTACCCAGTCAACCAAACAGACAGTCCGCCTTCTTCATTTAGAGACAGATGGACCATCAGATTTCTGTTGACTGAGCGCACAATGGAAAGCCACCTCCATACAGAGTAGGAGCCATCGAAGTAAAGCTATCAGACACAATCCACTCTATTTAGAGTGGAAAGTAAGATGTATTTTTTTCTGATCACTGCCAGGACAAAGCGACTGAGAGGAAATAAAATGGCCTCCAAACTCCCAGGATGGATGAAGTTCATTAGTTTTTTCTTTTTCAATAACACTGTAGTTTTTAAAAAAAAGATATATTTTTTGTAAAGTGTGATAGATGGTTGTCAGAACCAACAACAATGGTCCACCAAACTTTTTATATCTTTTAAATGTACAAAGATGTCTGACCGAAGGGCTGGCTGTTATCTCTAAATAGGACAGACGTCTGTCCGCTAGGCTGGCAGAAGTTAAGTCCTCCACCATTCTGACAGACGGACAAACAGTGACAGCGGCACTTGTGTTACACCAATATCTGAGTTAAGGGCAACATGGGACAGTACTAGCCTTGAAAAGGTGCAGCCAGACCAACTAGTTTGTAAATGCACAAGAAGTTATTTCCAAATGGTGTTCAGTTGGGCACTTTATGCTTTTGCTTCATGCAGGATCAGCGACGGGACTAGGAACTGTCTATATTTACTTGTAAAATAATTCTCTCTGCCATAGTGGCAGATCTGCGGTTAGTCTCGAGAAGATAGACCCTTGCATTACCTGATAAATCATATCAGTAGTACCTCGATGCCTCATAATGAAGGAGATTTACACCATTAAGGTAAACACTATTGGCAGAATCAAAATCACACTTACAACCATTGATATGACCAAATCGGAAAATGAAGACTTAAGCCATTAACAGCATTGAATTTGTGTTTTTTAAAACAGTGCATGTACTTATTGGAGTGGGGTCCATCGAAATGACAATATACATGTGTACACAAATGAAGTATTATTGCACTTTTGCTTAACGTGGTTAGTTTTGCCTGTAACTTAAGTGCAAGTTTTGTTGGAGAGATGGAAGGAAGTTATGCCACTATTCTTAATAGTTGTGTGAATTAATATGCATAAACGTGCACCAACATGGTTGATAACTGAATATTTTAAAACTCCGTTTTAAATATGATTAATATATTTTGTATACTTTTGTGAACAGATATAAAATCGATTAACCGTAAACAATGTTCATGAATAATAAATAATTTCACTGCTCTTATAACGGAATGCCATGACACTTAATCTTGCACCTACATTTGAGTTTTAAAAGGTGGTTATTTAATGTGACTAAACTATTTTAGAGTGGGACTTACACGGGCAGGGATTCATTTGTGCTGGTGGTTACTGGTGGTGGTCACCAGCACTCACTTTTGGGGACAGGGTCCTATTTTACATTGTATCAAACGAGCGAGGGAGGAAGGAAGGAAGGAAGAAGTCAAAGTCCATTCAGCTTCCAAGCTTATATAAAAAAAATTCATTAGAGGATAATGGATCACTTGTAACTACGTAGCCAGGGTTTCTTATGGTGCTGGTTAACCCTCATAAAAACCCCTCATAAAGGCACGTAGATGGTATGGCGGTATATCTTGATTCTCCGCTATTTATGTTGCGTTAGTGCATCATCATAGGGTTTTTGTTTTCTTGTATGCTAACCTCCACCCGGAGGTAACCACTGGCTTCGTAGTAGTGTCCAGAGAAAATATCTAGTGATCAAAAATAGTGAGTTAAAATTCTTTAAATCATCTTTAAGATACGTATTTTTCTTTGAATCATCTTTAAAATACGTATTTATATTAAAAAAAGAGGGGATTCAAGAAAATAAAAATTCTGGTGTGTAGTTATGGATCTTGTTACTGAATCCTCTGCACAACATTTAAAACTGAGGTCGACATGTTTCAGCCCCACTATGCCCAGCCGGGTCTATGGGGCTTTCTTCAGGACCAATTAAAAACATGAACTTACACAATTTGTACAGCAACCAGAAGTGGTTCTGTATTCCACTGTAAGTAGACTGAGGTCAATAGTACCATAGCCAGAAAAAGAGAAGAGAAAACAAGAACAAAATAAATATATAGAGCAACACCTTGTCCATTTTCTACATATCTTTTACCCCATTGTTAAGGTTCAGCTATATTATGCTGGACTTCTGTGTAGAGTTTGCAACTTGCGCTGTGATGTTGTATATGAACATCTCAAATGTGGCTAGAGATTGGCTTTGTTAATTTATACTGAAAACTACAGATTATTAGCAAGATCCGATTGTAGTTTATTTCGTGCAACAAGACAAAAAATTTAAAAAAAGTAGTAACAGGTTGATTCATGGAGGCAATTTACAATAACTAGAATGTGATGTTGCTAGGTTCCCGCCATTCTTTCGGTTAACGTTTGTACGTGCATTCTGTTTTAAAGGCATCTCACTGTGCATTTAGTATGAGGGAATTTTAGTATCAAAGGCGAGATGGTTTAATCAGGCAAGGTAAAAATAGCACGAGTGTGATATTGCTAGTCTCGCGCCATTAGTCTATATAGCGTTTGTGCATTCTGTTTCAAAGAGTGTCACCATGAAAACATCGTGCATTTCATTACCTTAGTTTGTGAAGTTCTAAACTTCCTCGGGGAACCGGATAAAGTATCTCGGTATTCTGTAGTAAAAAAAACATGTTGTTAAAGCGGTCTTACTTCTAGTGGTGGTTGGAGGTTCACCTTGTTCCTCTCTCATTACTGGCATCATGTAGGAATTCCCTGCTTTTGCTTACTCCCGGAAGTTTGCGGTGGTTATGGGGAATGTCCATTTTCTATCTTCAATATAAGGAAGATAGATGAAAGACTACGTAATCCTGTTCTTGTTACGGAAGAAGTATTGCTATTTCGAGATAGCGAGTACAATGCTCATGTCGGTGTTATGTTTACAATAAAAATAAAAATATAAAAATATAAGGATATTCTTAAAAAATGTGTAATGGTGAAAAGTGCAATTTATTAATATGTGCATGTGCTTTCATTTGATACTGTGTGGGTGCACTTGGATTATAATAGTGGCAAATAAATTGAAGGGACCTGTGGTCCTGATTATTTTCACGGTAGTGGTGGTCTATTTTGCGAAGAAGCGAGTTCAATTCTCATGGCAGTGTTGTATTTAATTTGTATTCCTCTGTAAATTAACATTAAAGAGAAACACATTGTAATGTTAACTAGAGTGTTACGGTTGTGTTTTGACAATTAGTCCTCTTTGTGTAATACAATCGTGGCAAGTAGATTCAATGCACCAGTTAATAGCAGCTTAGTGATAAAAAAGAGAGGATCTCAATATTTATTTTTAGTTGTCTCTATCCCCAGTTAATTCTCAAGGTTTTCAAATTTGGCTCTTACGGTATCACTCAGCCATTTATATGTTCTTATAGAGCAGGGATGAGTGTCAGTTTCAAATGTCCAAATGAGGACTCAGCAAAGGTCTTAATTCCTAATTATCAATCAATTAATTATCAATACATATAAATAAAAAATAATATTTAATTTACTATAATTAAATTACTTTCCACCCTATTCTTTTTTTTTTTTAAATTTATTTTGTAATTTTCATATAATTAACAGTGTACGAATTCAAGTTACAATTCTAAGCCCCCCCTCCCACCAATCTGACTTTAGCCATCCCTGTATCGTCAGGCGCGTGACTTCCTTCGCTCAGGTGTATACACAGCCATTTAGCCAACAACCCACAACTGGGGAGGCGGCACTTGAAAATATATAATAATGTATGCATCAACATAATAGACAGTTCTTTAACATTCAAAAAGAAAATAAATGCGGCACCTGATATCAAATTAAAATCGCATCTCCGGGGGGGCGTGGCCAGCAGCCAACGATGGCGGCAGCGTAGAAGGCGAGCTCCGTGGTTGAAGCGGCCTCCTTAGAAATCCGACCAGTAATCCGTACAACACCCATTGACTCTGGAAAGGTACTGAAGCCCAGGACCGGGCGGCACAAGCGGAGACCAGCGGATCCTGAATCCGACGGTGAGAAAGGCAGTTCCCAACGTGACCAGTCCGGGCCGTTGGTACAGGCTGGAGCCGGGGCGTCAATTGCAGTAGAGATCGGGCAGGAAGTGCATCAACTGGGGAGAGGCGCCGCCGGAAGTGCCCGCTTGGAGACGAGACTGGGAAGATAACGGAGACGGCGAGGCGGAACCGACACCAGATCAGAGTTTCCCGGGGGCAGAGGACCGGGGGCCGCAGGCAGAGACTCGACGAGATTCCGAGACTCGCACAGCTCACCCGACCAGGCGATCGAGGCGGAGACACCTACGCAGACGCAGGAGCCAAGGACATCATCTTGTGCACCGAACACGGTGAGGTCCGAGGACTTGGACAGACTACCAGCAGCGCGGGCCTTTGTGCATCCCCGCCGCCCCCAAGAGCAAAGAGAACCATCACATGGACAACAGCCTCCCCGGTGGGGAAAGGGGTTGAAGTAGGCACGTCTAGCAGACGATGAAGACGCGAACGCTAGAACAGCAGAACCGGCGATTGACACACCCCAAGCACTACACGAAACGCACTATCTCCTGGGTGCGGACCTGACACCACGGAGCCCCGTGTCCCGTCGGGTGCGGGGGGTCACCGTGGAGACACGGTTTGAACACCGGGACAAGGGTGTGCACACAGCTGCGCCTCAACTCGGCATAGGGAAGGAGCGACGCACAGCTTCACCTGGCTGGCCTCATGGTGGCATCGCCGTTATAACAAACGCGACACTAGCGCCCAAACAGATCGTGCCTCTGGCAACACCCGCCATTGGGGGACAGAGAAGAAAGTGCCGATTCGGAGTGCACGCAACGGGGGTCTGAGGCTGGAAGGGCGCAACGGGACTCAGAACGCAGTTAATCCGATATCCACAGCATACCCCCCATACTGCCAGCAAGCAGCGAGGAGCGAGGATCGCGCACACCACTGGTTCAACGAGGCAGCGGCAATACGAAATCGACCCACACGACTCCGGAGGGGTCGACACAGAGGTAACTTCCCTTTGGACCCTGCACCATCAGCGACTTTGCACGTGGGGGTAAAACCACACCCTTGAATACCAAGTCGAGATTAAACACCGGGATGGCTGGTAAAGGCACAAAAGGCGGAGCCACACAAGCCCGGCTGGAAAAATATGCCTATGACAGAGCTCCCTCCTCTTCACAAGATCCAAAAACACCACCGGGCAAGACAATGGAGGCGGCGGGAGGCAAAAAGGCGACCATAGATGATGTAATGAAGGCCCTCGCTCAGGTGCAGGTAACGGTGGGATCAATATCGACTGAAATCACACTCATAAGAGCGGACTTCCATAAAATGTCAGAGAAAGTGCAATCAATGGAAGTGGTAACCAAATCATTGGTGGAGGATGTCTCGGAACTACAAATTAGCATGGAACGGATCACAAAGGAGAATAAGGCCCTGCGCGACAAGCTGGATGATCAAGAAGGGCGCTCAAGACGAAATAACATACGTATAATCGGGGTTCCGGAATCGGAGGGCACAAGAGCTATGGATCTGTACGTAGAAGAACTCGTCAAGCAACACCTGCGACCAAAAGGACTCTCTGCCTTTTTCACGGTAGAAAGGGCGCACCGGGTTCCCGGAGGCTGCCCGAAACAGGGAGCTAACCCAAGGCCGATCATCGCTCGCCTCTTCAATTTTAGAGACAGGGATGCGATCCTGCAAGCGGCTAGGAACTCCCCACCAGTTCGAATTCTCAACTCTACGCTGGCATTTTTCCCGGATTATACGGCGGAAGTTGCACGAAGGAGGAGAACCTTTTTCGAAGTGGAGAAAGAACTCAGGGCCAGAGAAATTCCTTATTCAATGCTCTTCCCAGCTAAGCTCAGGATAGTAGCGGACAATAAAACATGGTTCTTTGACTCACCAGAGACAGCACAGGATTGGCTGGAGGGATGGAGATCAACGACCCACCCGCGCCGTTCTAACAGGACAAGTATGCACAACAACGGGGACTCACGTCCGAGCTCCCAAGCACCTGGAGGAGAAACGGACCACCGCTCACCTCTGCACGACATTCCGGAAACAGAAGACACAGAAGAACAATGACTTCTCACGACTACAGTTACAGACCGACTGCACCGCTGACCGGGCGTGTCGCCATGGACACTGGGCGGAGGACCTCCGGGACTGAAGAAGGGGGCCGCTGACTCCGGAGGGTCCTTCACCCCAGCGTGCAAGTACTATGTTTTGGGAAGGGATCAGGCACTCTGCTGAGTTGGGGGGGCGGGCAGTTCTAAGTCCGTTGAGCAGGGGGGCAGGGTGGGGGGTAGTTGGGGAGGGGGGGGGGTTTATGTTCTCAAGACGGTTACACTGATAGGGATTGGAAATACATGGCATACTCATATCACATAGCAGGTACTAGGCAAAACAATCGAGCTCAGTCGGGGCGACACGATGATGCACTCACACACGGAGCCCATGGCAGGAACGACACGAGTTGAGCATGAGAGGGAGGACACGGGATCGAGGCGAATATCTCAGTTAGGCATTATGTCATGGAACGTACGGGGATTGGGGGACAAAGTCAAGCGGGGATTGGTACTACAGAGTATACGACGCCTTAGTCCAGCCTTGGTTCTATTGCAAGAAACACACCTAACGGGCACATCTACAAGAGCCCTAGACAGGAAAGGCTACCGTATGATCACCCACGCGGAGTTCACTAGGGGATCCCGTGGTACTGGAATCCTCATGCACCGTTCCTCGGGGTTCATTGTTCGATCCACAAAAACAGACACACAGGGTCGCTTCGCGGCCGCACATGGTCAATGGGAAGGGAGGCCGCTGAATGTTGTCTCGGTCTATATTCCACCGGCACTGCACGCAGTTGCTCTCCCTGAATTGGGAAAATTTCTGTTGGAACTGCCTGAGGGAGATCTGGTCTTGGGAGGGGACTTTAACGCTGTGGCTCACAACACACAAGATAGGTTCCCGATACGAACACACAACCCTGGGCCTTCCCGCTTGCATGGCTTCCTGGAGGCAAAAGGTCTGGTGGACCTTTGGAGGCACTTTCATCCGGAGGTACAACAGTATACATATCACTCGGCGGTCCATGACAGCCTGTCACGAATTGACTATTTTCTAACACTAGGACACGGCCTCCTCACTATTAATGATGTACAAATTAGACCTAGGGGAGTTTCAGACCATTCACCGTTAACATTGACTATCTCAAACCCTGAACAGACCAGAACACGAGTTTTCCCGATATACTCAGGGTACCTTAAAGTCCCACTGATAGCCAAAACACTAAGGGAGGGTACGAGGTCTTACTTTACCGAAAACGAGGGGTCAGTGGAGTCTCCCACCACTTTATGGGAGGCCTATAAAACGGTTCTTCGGGGGCAGGCCATCTCTGTGATCACGAAACACAAACGTACACAACAACAAGAACTTTTAGATCTAAAGAACGAATTGGACAAGGCCAGTACTGACCATGAGGCTGACCCGACAGCAGACACACGACACACACTCCATTTGTGCCAGCGACGTCACACTGACCATCTGCGCAGCAGGGTGATGGATAGTTTAACGACCACAAAACAGAGGATATACGATATGGGCGACAAGGCAGGCAGACTCCTCGCCTGGTTAGACAGGAAAAGAGACGGACAAAGGGCCATACTACAATTGAAGGATCGCACGGGTACATTACAGACCCACCCTTCTCTGATAGTCGAACTTCTGGCGGACCACTTTCAGGCAGTTTACACCCCTGAAACCGAGGTTACTCGGCAGATGGCGGAGACGTCTCTCGTAGGGATACCCACCCGCACCCTATCGCAGGCCAAAGTAGATGAATTAGAAGTAGATTTGACCACTGAGGAGATTCATGTGGCTATAGCAGCCTTGCACCCAGGGAAAGCTTTAGGTCCCAATGGTATACCGATAGAATGGTATAAGATAATGTCCGAAACGCTCTCCACACCCCTACTCAATATGTTTCAGGATAGTCTGGAACGGGGACAACTACCGCCTGACCAACGAGCGGCAACTATAGTGACGATACCAAAGCCAGGCAAACCGCCTGAGAATTGCGGCTCATACCGCCCAATTTCCCTACTAAACGCCGAGAACAAAATCCTGGCAAAATTACTGGCCAATAGACTACTGCCACATCTGGGGCTTCTAATACACCCTGACCAGTCAGGGTTTATGCCGCGTAGAAGCACGGCGATGAACCTCAGGCGGCTGCATGGGGTGATGGCACGGGCGCCACTGTTAACGGAACCGGCGGCGATCCTCTCACTGGACGCTAAGATGGCGTTTGACCTGGTAGAATGGCGCTATTTATTTGCAGTACTGGAACACATGGGCTTCGGCCCGAAATTTATAGCATGGGTCAAACTACTATACCAAAACCCGGTGGCGCGAGTGACGACCAATGGCCGTCTCTCCAGAGAAATATCGTTGAAGAGAGGCACGAGACAAGGCTGCCCGCTCTCGCCGCTGCTATTCGCCTTGGTCCTGGAACCCTTGGCTACTGTTATTAGGACTACCCGGCTACTACGAGGAGTGCAGTGGAGTGACGGATGGGAAGACAGGGTGTCATTGTATGCGGATGACATGTTAATCTACCTGATGGATTTACAGGTGGGTATACCGACACTACTGGCACTGTGTGAGAGGCATGGGACGGCGTCGGGTTATAAAATAAACTGGACCAAATCGGTGCTCTACATGCTACAAGGCACACCGCCGGTTCTGAGCACAGACTGTCCATTGATAATGGAGGACGTCTCCTTCAGATATTTGGGGATCCATATTACACGAGAACATGATACCTTCCAGGACCTGAATCTGCGTCCACTGCTCGAGAGACTGAAATCAGACGTGCGACACTGGAAGACCCTCCCCTTGACATTACTAGGCAGGGCAGCGCTATTCAAGATGATGGCGCTGCCCCGTTTCCTCTGTGTCCTGGAAAATACACCGGCGATCGTCCCAGCGCGATTCTTCAGACAAGTTTCTACTCAACTTTCGGGCTTGTTATGGGGGAACAAACCAGCGAGAGTGGCGCATTTGAAATTGGTCAGGGACTGGTATAGTGGAGGGATAGCACTCCCTAACCTGGAACTGTATTACTGGGCAGCACACCTCAAGGTGATCAACCGATGGTTACATGGGCCGCAGGATGACCCAGCGTTGATGGCAGATAGACAGCAACTAGGCACTGCCACCCTTTTGGTCCCGCTCTATAACAAAGGCATGATTGGGAGGCTGACAGGGCCCACTAGACACACTGTAGCGCTGTGGCATAAAGCCCAGACATGACTGAAATGGGAGGGTGTGATCACACGTATGACGCCGTTATGGGACTCCAAGATATTGGGTAATCTAAGACACAGCAAGGGCTTTGATCAATGGGACATCATAGGGATCTCTACGGTGGGGGATCTATGGACGGGGGGCGGAGTAGTGCCATTTGAAACACTCAAGGAACAATACGAGCTGAGGGTAACTGAAACATATCGATACATACAGATCCGACACGCGTTAATGACCGCATTAGAACCTGATGCTACGGTCCCGGAGTCGGCTCCCCTGGAGGACCGCTTATTGACAGACTACATGGAGGACAAGGCAACGTCTCTCACTTACCGTAAACTAATAAATAACCTGCCTGACCCATTACAGAAACTAAAAAACACTTGGGAGGAGGAGCTTGGGGAGTTAGATGAGGAGGGTTGGAATGCCGCACTGGCATCGCCCAGGGAGGCCGGCATATCGGCGAGATTTAGACTGGTGCAGTTTAAAATACTGCACCGAGTCTACTACACACGGACCTTGCTTCACAAAATACATAGAGCTGACAACCCGCACTGCCTGCGACAATGCGGAGCACAGGGGACACTGTTCCATACTCTTTGGGATTGCCCTAACATCATGGTTTACTGGCGGAGAATAACACGCACTATGGCTCAAACTTTACAACTACCCATCACACCTGACCCCAAGGTTTGCTTACTAAATATATGGGGCCCGAATGATCTGACGACCTATGGGAGGCGATGGGCGGTGATCGGCATGATGTTGGCAAAGCGTGACATAGCGCAAAAATGGGGTGCAGCAGACACGCCTACCCTGACCCAATGGTGCAAGAACATGGACATAACAATGGTAACGGAGAGGGCGGTGTATAAACAAAGGGCTAATCCACGTAAATGGAATAAAATATGGCTACCCTGGAATACATATAGGGGGGATCTATGCGAGCCTCTGCCGGAGGAAGAAGACATGGATAGTTCGAGGGAGGATGACGACGAGGAATAGGGGTTGAAGGGGAGAGGGAATGGTGCAGAAAATGGGAAAGTTACAAACACTATAAGATCACCGGGCGGGGCTACAGACTATACAATACATAGAATGTTCAGCCTATACTACTGCTTAGCTCATGAACAATGTAATGAGGATTGTTATAATCGATGCCAAGTATCCAATCAGTGACGTTGTTAATTAATAGTTATAAAAACAGAAAATGTAAGTTGCGACACTGGTTGATTGTGGCTGAATGTTGAAGCTACAATGACGACAGTTGATAAATATAAATGTGAGTACTACAATGCAACAATAAAAACATTAAAAAAAACATTAAAAAAAAAAAAAGCATCTCCGAGTCCCAGAGAGGCCACTCTCAACTCTGAACATGCACAGTAACCCTATGACTCCTCCGCAGAGCGATTGGCCTCTCTATTAGCCAGGTATGTCTGGTATAGCCCCCAGAAGTTTTTAGGTCTGCTAGTGGGGGCAGGAGCTCACTGTAGTTCTCTGACTGCGTGCAGCAATACAACATATCGTGCGCCCAACGCTTGAGTGTGGGCTTGGGGACTCTCATCCAACAGCATGCAACAACCCTCCGGGCTATAAGCAGGCCCATGTCAACCAATCTCCGCGCCGGCCTAGGGAGTTTTTTGGTATATCCTAGTAATGCTACCAAGGGATCAGGCGTGAGGTCAATCTCCATTATGTTACTAATATCAGCAAAGACCCCCACCCAGAAGTCCCAGACACCAGGGCACTGCCATGCAAGGTGTAGAAAGCCTGCATCTGGGGCATGGCACCTCTCACAGTCCGCAGTATTTCGTAGGCCATACCTGCAGAGTCTAGCCGGAGTGTAGTACACCCTGTTGAGGAACTTAAAGTGTACCAGTCTATGTCGGCCATTGAGGGAGAGTTTCCTAGTGTTAATGCAGCAGTATCTCCACATATCGTCATCAAGAACAGTTTGCAGGTCAGTCTGCCATGCCAGTCGAGCCTTAGTGAATGTGTGCTCTTTGTGTGCCTGAGATATTTGGTACAGGTTGGACAGGAGTTTTTGGGGAGAAGTGACCTCGATGACGTAAGTAAGTTCCGGAACTTCTGGAGGTTCCGCCATGTCTCCGCCCAGTAAGTCGGATAGAGTGCATCGGACTCTGTGAAACTGGAAACGTGCCAGAAGCGGCGGCACCTCGCAAGAGCCAGCAGCCTGCTCCCAAGTCTTGGCCACCCCATCACTAAATAAGTCACCAGCGACCTTGATGTCCAGTTTCTGCAATGCAAGAATCACCCCTTTCTCCTGGAGAGGGGGCAGCCACTGGGCCCAGTCTAACGGTATCACAGGGGAGTACAGTAGAGCCCCACCCTGCGCCTGCAGAAGGCTGTGCCAGGCATGGTTTGTGGTCGTGATGGAGTCCAGTACACCAGTCCCACCGTCGGCTGGAAGATCGTATGCGGATGCGAGAGAGGGCGGGCGAAGAGTGTTTCCATGCGCACATGCGGAATACCGCGGTCTCCATGTATCCAGCAGATGAGCAGCCTGGGCCACTCTGTAATATAATTCTAGGTCCGGGGCACTAAGCCCCCCCCATGGTGTAGGGCAATGTGAGTAGCAACCATTTGGCTCGTGGCTGCCCACCCGCCCAGGCCAGTTTAATCATTAATTGTTGAAGCCGTAAAAAAAAGGATTTGGGGAGGAATATAGGGATAGTCATAAACTGAAATAAAAATCTGGGTAACACAACCATTTTTATTATGGATATACGTCCCTTTAGGGAGAGCGGGAGCTTACACCAGGCCGCAACGTCATCCTCCAGTCTGCTAAAGGCAGTGCCGTAGTTAGCTCTAAATAGGTTCTCTGCATCGGTGTGAAGTTGAACCCCCAAGTACCTGACCGTGTCAGTAGTCCACTGTAGTGGGTACTCCATAGTCGTGCTCTGCGTAATGGGAGTTAAGGGGAAGGCTAGTGACTTTGACCAATTGACCTTCAAGCCCGACAGGGCACCAAATCGGACCCCTTCTCTAAGTACCGAGGATAGGTTACTATCCGGGTCTCGGACATACAGCAGGGTGTCGTCTGCATACATTGACACCACAATCTTGTATCCAGGAAAGCCTATGCCCTCGTTTCCGTGGTACTCCCGAAGGGCGCAGGCCAGTGGCTCTGCTACCATGGCATATAAAAGGGGCGAGAGCGGGCACCCCTGCCTGGTGCCTCTACTGATGGGAAAAGAGTCAGTGACCAGGTCGCCCATTCGGAGCCGAGCCTGCGGCTGATTGTATAGTGCTCCTACCATCTGCAGGAAAGGCTGTCCTAGACCCATACGTTGCAGGACCAATCGCATAAAAGGCCACTCTATGGAATCGAAGGCCTTTTCCATATCGAGGAATACCGCCGGTGCCTTCCTATCCTGTCGCACATGTTGCATCGTGTCCAATACCGTACGGATATTGTATACTAGGTTCCTGCTAGGGATTAATCCGGCCTGTTCTGGAGCTACCAGCTTTGGTGCCAGGAGCGCCAGCCGGGTGGCCAATACCTTCGCGAATAGTTTAGCATCTACATTCAACAGAGATAGAGGCCTGTATGAGCTACACTCATCCCGAGGTTTGCCTGGCTTCAGTATAGTGACCAGGAGTGCCTCCCTCATGGATTGGGGCATGCTACCCTCCACGCAAATATCGTCAAACAGAGCTGATAGATGAGGGAGCAACTGATCCTTGAAAGCTTTGTAGAAGCCCGCTGTGAGGCCGTCTGCGCCCTGCGCACTGCGCGACTTCATGCTGGACAAAGCCTCCAGTATTTCGTCTTTTTCTATTGGGTGCATAAGGAATTCCCTGTGCGTGTTGTTCAGTGTGGGAATGTCAATGTGGCCCAGGTAGTCATTTATGTCATCCTCCAAGTCCCTGCTCTTTGAAGTGTACAATTCAGTATAGTAGGCCTTGAAGACGTTCGCTATGTCAGTTTCGTCAGTGATCTCCTCTCCGCCCATGGACTTTACCTCTGTGATATGTTGTCTCCCTCTCCTCCCTTCCAATATCCCAGCCAGAACTGCACTGGGTCTTTCACCCTCTCCGTACCCTCTGGCTGTGGCGTATTTACCCATATGTCTAATTTCCCTGTCTGCCTCCTCATGATATTCAGCGAGTAGCGTCTTAATGTCATCGCCTATCGTCCTGTCCGCTTGTCTGCTCTGTCTGCGTTCCAGGTCCCTAGCTGTCTCTCAAGTTCGGCTAGTCTCCGTCTAATGGATTTAAGTATTCCGGAATGTTTGGACGTTGCTACGCCCCTTATATATACCTTCAATGCCTCCCATACCACTTGGAAGCTGTCCACAGAGCCCGCATTAGCTTAGAAGAATATGTCTATTGCTTCAGCAAGTTCTCCCCTGAACACCGGGTCCAGTAGGGAGTATGGTGGGAATCGCCATGTGAATGGCGGTATAGCCTTACCCGGGGTACGTATCTCCAAAAGTACCGGCGAGTGGTCTGACAGGGTTCTAGGTAGCACTTTGCAGTCCCTAATTTGTCCTAGCCTGGAGGAGGGTGCCAGCCAGTAATCTATCCTGGTATGGATGTCATGGTAGGCGGAATAGAGAGTGTAGCCCCCCTGTTGTGGATTCGGGAACGCCAAACGTCCTCCAAGCACAAACACAACATCCCACTCTGCAACTCCAAGGCGGCAGCCGGGGGTCTACGATGAGGGCCAGCAGACCTGTCCAGCGCAGGGTCAAGGATGAGGTTAAAATCTCCCCCCACAAGAGCCTATTCGGGTCGTAGTGTTTAGCCTTGGCAGCGAGGGACCGATAGAATTCAGGTGAATCATAGTTTGGGCCATATGTGTTAATTATTACTAACTCCAGGCCTGGTCAAACGCACTTAGATATGACAAATCTGTCCTCTGGGTCTGCTACTAGGGTTTGTAACGTAAGTTTAGATATCGGATTCACCCAGGTTAATACACCCCTGGCGTGCAAAGTGAAGCCAGCAGCAGCAATATTGCCCTCTAAACCCCTGCAACGCAGCATATTGCTGTTCATAGGGAGATGAGTCTCCCGAAGGAGAGCTATATCAATGTGTTGATGCTGTAAGTAACTGATAACTTTTCTGACTTTTCGGTGGTCATTCAGGCCACGGACATTCCAGGTGAGTGCCTTTAGTATGGGAATATGTGGAGTATCTATCTCAGTGGTCAAGTCAGCCATTCCATAGGGTAGCGGGCGCCCCAAGTGTGAAAAACACGCATGTGCCTAATACTTGTATAGCGTCAGAAGTCAGATAGAACACCCTCCCAATATTAGCTAAACGTTCCCCCCCCACAACCCCTCTACCCCCCACCCACAGCAGACCAACCCCAACCCGGCCTTGCATGGTTGAACCCCTTCCTCCCCCCACCCAACCCTGTTAGCCAACTAGAAATCCCCAGAAGGGTCTAAAGGTGCATACAGCGTGGGGGCCAAGGTTGCCAGGCAGTCAGTAATGAAACTGAGTACTGTACTAGCTTGGGACCCGGCCCGTGAGCCACCGCCTGGCATCTTTGCTTCGGCAAATAGAAACAGTCTAACACTAATTAACCCGTGGTCCGCACCGTTAATGAGTATATATTATGGGCAGCCGCTCCTGCACTGACCTCTGGCATGAAAACAATCTCAACAAACATATGAGGCAGAAACCCAATAGGCTGGGTTCATACTTAGCATGTGTAACAGAGCAATATTACCACCAATCAGTTCAGACCGTTAACCTGTGCTCGATCCGAGTTATTCAGTCCACCCCTAGCTCGGGAATATGGTGTGTGCCAGCTTCAATTCCAGTCCTGGGATTGGCACTGGTCTGGCGCTCGGGGTAGGTAAGCACATCTCGAAGCGCGACTAGGTCGTTGTCGGGCCATGTCAGTCCTGTTCATCGAGCTGGCTCTGATTCGCTTCACCTTCCTCCTGTCTGCCGATGCCTGTCCGACGTTCTTTGGACCAAACCTTCAGGGCCTGCTGCAGGGCCTGTGAAAATGTGGGAGTGACCTTGCCGGTTAACTCTCAGTTTCGCAGGGTACAACATGGCGTAGTCGAGCCCAAGATCACGAAGCTGCCTCTTGTATGGGGCAAAATGTCTGCGTTCCTCCTGCACTCTAGCTGTAAAGTCTGGATACAGGGAGATTTCAGATCCCTCGTATTGCAGTGTCTTCTTTTCGCGGGCTAGTCGGAGGGCCGTGTCCCTGTCTTTGTAATTTAGGAGCTTGGGCCGTGGGCAATAATGGGCCGTGGTGGGGCTCACGGGCATGGGCGAGGGCCCAGCGAGCGATGCGCCCTCTCTACAATAAACATTGGGGAGAAGACATTATCTCCCAGTCGAGCGACCAGGAGCTTCTCGACAAACTGTTCCATGTTGCCCGTAGACGTCGTCTCTGAAACCCCCGTGATTCGTATGTTGGAACGTCTCGAGCGGGCCTCCAAATCCTCCACCTTATCCTGTATGACTTGCAGTAGTTTGTTGATTTGCTTGCGATCATTGTCCAGGTCCGTTTGGGCCTCCTCTACCTCTGTTAGGCGTTGCTCGGACATGTCCAGACGCTCCGCATGCTTGTCTACGCGCTCTGCCATGCGGTCTATTCGATAAGTGAGGGCGTCTATTTTAGTGCCTATAGAGGCCATACTCTCTTGCAGGCCCTTCTCCATCGATAAAAGCAAAGATTTGATATCAGAGTAGACCGAGTTCTCTGCGCCGCCCGCTTGGTGGGTCTGGTCAGCCTCTTGTGTTTCAGAGGGCTTGGTTTGGCGGTTCTCGAAGGGGAATTTACTCTGAGTCTTGTCCCCTTTGCCCTTAGTGGTGTCTGGTCCGGTGGTGTTCCTGGGGCCAGTACCCCACGGTTTGGGGTGTGCGTGTGTCGTCCAATAGTGGGGTACCGCATTGAACGGCACGTCGTGAGCTGTGTCCGGCAGAGACCCAACTCTGGCAGTCTATAGGAGCTCCCTAGAGTTCAGGGGGATGGCAGGGCCCGCACAGGGTGTTTGACAGAAAAGATTCCTCCAAAACGCCAGGGGCGACGCGTCCTCCCCGGGCGTCCTCAAGGCTCCGTCCGCAAGGGCAACTCCCCTCGCTCTCCTGCAAACCAGTAGGGGAGAACCCGCCGCGCCACTAGGTGACGCACGGCAGGTAAGGCCCAAAGTCTGCTGAGGGATTGCCTGTGCACCAAACACTGTCTATAGGCCTCAGAGGCCCGCCGCGCACCGATGTGTCGAGAGTCCACTGCCCAGATGTATAGTTGGGGCGTGCCAGTACTCCAGCAGTGCAGGGAATCAATCCTCGCTGGTGTTCCTGGCCCCAGGTAGGTGCAACTAGTGGGAAGCGCCACGGGCAGTCTGGGTGCAGGTGCTGGAAATGCAACTCCCTTGGAATGTCACAGGTGTGTGGGTGCAGGGGCTTCCAATAGTCTGCAGCCCCCAGAGCACAGTATTGGACCAAGGGGGGGGGGGTGGAAGAGGGAGGCCGCGAGGATGCCCCGGGTGCCGTGCGCCTCACCTCCTTGTGAATCGTAATTCCCCCCCCCCCCCACCCCGGGCACCGAGGACGCGACGTCTACCGGACCTGGCCGACTTCCCCCAGCCGCACGTCGCAGCACGTTCCTCGGTGTCTGGCACACGCAAGGCCGCGGATCTGAGGCCTCGTCCGCAGTCCAGGACGTCTGGGGCGCCGGCGACTCTCAACTTCCCCAGGGTCACAAATTCGGCCCCCGCTGCACTCCGGAGTGTGGCAAGTGTCAGCTGGTGCTTCCCTGCTGTGGAACAGACAGCCGATGCAGGATTATTGATGAATTATTCAGGCGGCGGCACAGAGCTCGGGGATCACACGTCCGCCATAAGTGCCGGCAAGCTCCGCCCCCACTTTCCACCCTATTCCCCTATAAACCCACAACCCGCTACGGAATTAAATTACGCAAACATTAAATTAAATAACATTCATTAATTTAAAAAAATGAAACATACATTACAAAAATAATACATAATTTTAACACATACACTACCATACATAACTCTAAAAAAAATCGATATTATGGAAATTGATATTTTAAATTCAATATTATGGAAATCAATATTTCCTACCCCAATTTTGATATTCTGACTAGCTATATTTTGGTGATTCGATATTCTGGCCTATCTATATTTTGGAGTTGATATTCTGGCCTGTCTATATTTTGGATTCTATATTTTGAGCGTTGACCATGTACCATAATAGTGCTACAAGCCAGACTGCACATTCACTCACTGCAGGAGTACCTCATGAAATATATAAAAAAGTGATGGATGGAATGGTTGCATCAATTTCAGACATTGGAAATTGCTCAGGGCCGCATCCCATTCCATCATTATTTTGCACACAACGCCAACTTACCCAGCCATGTGTAAGTCAGTTTTAACCCTGGTCCAATAGAAACAGTTCAGCCTGAACTACGAGGCCTGGTTCTCCCTGAACTGGAATACAAGCAGCCCAAGACCGGTTTTGCCCATGAGACCCACATCTGGGCATACCCATTCCACTTAAGACATTGCAGTTAAGTATACAAAAAAGTGACGGATGGAATGCTTGAATAAATCTCAGCCACTTGTAATTACTCGGGATGCATTCCATTCCATTGTTATTTTGCACACAATGCCACCTCAGTTTGGATCCAGCCATATGCAAATCATTCTTGAACCTAAACCGGAAGACAAGCATTCCAAGACTGGTTTTACCGTAATAAAAGTTGATAAGTGGGGTATTGCTTGGTTCCAGTGGTACAGTGTGCACAAAACCCATGTCTGAGCATAGTCTTCTCAGTTAGGGCATTGCACTGAAGTATACGCAAAAATTGATAAATGGAATGCTTGAATCAAACTTAGCCACTGGTAAATACACAGGGGCACATTCCAGTCCACTGTTGTTTGACACATCATGTTACCTGAGTTATCCTTCTATATGCAAATCAGTCTAGACCCTGCTCCAATAGGAACAGTCCAGCCCAAACTGCCAGACCAGTTCCTCCCTATATCAGAACATAAGCAACCAAATAGCAGTTTCACCCTTATTAAGGCTCATCAGTCTGTTATAGCTTGATTCCAGTGGCACTGTGTGAATGGGACCCGCATCTGGGCATACCCACCCACTTAGGGCATTGCACTGAAGTATACAAAAACTTGATGTACGCAATGCTTGATCAATCTCAGCCACTGGTATCACCTGAGGGCTGCATCCCAGTCTATCATTATTTTGCACACCATACCACCTCAGTTTGGACCTAGCCATATGCAACCATGGATTGGGATGTCAAACCTGCACTGTATGACTGCCAAAGTCCTAAGGCCTCCTGCCTTATGCCATGTGTTACTTTCACTGGACAGAGTCCAACACCATGCACCGGGTAACTTCCGAAGTCCAGCAGGCTCCACACGATGCAGTGTATTAGCAACAGCGCAGGATCGTTAAAGGGGACAAGGTACTCAGTTGCTTTTGGCAGAGAGGTTTTGTCACTCCCTTTCTGTAAGGCTCTGCACTGAAATGGCCTCCCAGCTTTCAAGATGGCAGCAGCTAGATTGTAATTTACACATAATCTCCTTTAACAAAAACCAATACATTTACCACTAACTTGGTGGTCTGGATAAAGAGCTTCAGTGCTTTGTCATGTAAGAGCTTTATAAATGTATTTAAAATACAATACCAAACTGTACAATAATCTCTAATTATGTTTTACTATGTTGTGTGCAGAGAAACAGAATGAGGGTGAGCTAAATCATGTTATTTTTAAGTTCCTGCTTAATGAAGTGGAATATTTAGATTTTTTATACTCTGCTTCTAGACCCCAAATGATGGTAATGAAAACGTTCTTTTAACTCCTGGCGACTAGTTGTAAGCTAACAGATGTATCTAGGCTAGGAGGCTCTTGAACAAGGTCTTCAGGGTGAAGAGGCAGAATCATACAGATTGTTATTTAGCACCGTGGCTGCATTGACTGGATTCCTATTTGTGAAATACGGATTCAGCAGGAGTTACTCGTGCTTGGTCTGGTGGATTCTTGGACCGGCTAGCATAATACGCTCCAGGATGTACGCTGCTAATCTACACAAGTGCAGAAAATCACTAAAGATCACAGTTGCTCGGAATTTACTGTAGAGTTTTGCATTATTTCCGACAACTTTTTTTCCTGCAGAATTTTAATATGACTCCCGTAAAGGCACCCAAGGATGATGTTCTCTACCTGTTCTGAGCATTTTCCATGTGATTGAGTGATTTCCTCTGTGATCATGGCCTTTTATCTGCTCGCAGTCATGCTTGCCATCTTTCATAGGTGCCCGCATTGACAACGGTGGAGTCGCGGAAAAACGGGATCCAGCTCTGTGTGGCATTGTCTACCAATGGCACTGCCCAAGGAGAGCTTTTCTGGGATGACGGCGACAGCCTGAGGACTTTCGAGAAGGGAGACTATAGCCACATCATGTTCCTCGCAGAAAATGTAAGTCTTGTATTGGAGAGGTAGGTAGAGAGGTGGGTGAAGAATGGGCAAGACGTCTGCAGCCGGTCAATTCATCCACCGGAGGACAGTAGAGTGGGTAGCATACTCTGCAACAAGGTGAGGAGTACCTCTTCTAGTTTTGTTGGGAAGTACAAAAGGTTGGGTTTCATCATCAAAGACCACCTCTCTTAGAGACATCCTATCCACAGGGCGGTAGTAGGCAAGTCTCACCACGGAATGTCAATAAAGGAGACATCACTTTAGCATTACTCCCCTGCATCAAGGCAAGGATACGTCCCTTTATTACGGAGGGAACACAAAAGGTAGTTTCATCTTTATAAAGCACCTCCCCATGGAATGTCCTATCCACAGAGCATTATTAGGCAAGTCCTACTTAGAAGAACAGCATGACTTACTCCACCATTAGACTCCAGAGGTTTTCTTCTTTGCTTCAACAGATGTTGGTGTTGAGTTCTCCACTCTGATTGATTGTTTTTTTTCTTCAGAATATGCTGCGGAATGTGCTGGCCCATGTGTGTAGCCAGGTGGACACCCTAAAGCTTCAGGACGTGATGGTGTACGGTGTGCTCACACCCCCCAAGAAGGTCCTAGTCAATGAGGTTCCCAACACAGACTTCTCCCATTATCTGGACACTCAGGTAAGGATGTTCAGTTTCCTTAGAATGACACTTTGCCTGTCTGTCATTATATCTATATCTAGGATTCGACACAGGTGGAGTAAAAAACTTGGAGGTACAAACCCACTGCCAAATTAAAATTGCTGCTGGACTTTACCTTCTGCTGTATTTATTCCCTAAACGAAGAATAAGTGTAACATATGAAAACAACATTTTAACATGACTTGGCTTATTTTTTTCTTGAGTTGCTGGCAGAGTTTTCCTGATGATATTGTGCCTTTTGTTTTGCGGCGTTTTGCAGTATTATTGGACCTGGTGCAGTTATATTGAACGAAATAAGTGAATTGGCCACTATTCTCTTAGCGGTTATCTGTATAAATGTAGGATATTTTGGTTAACACCATACTTTCACAGAAAATTGCATTTACATTTAACTATAAGTTTAACTAGATGGACTGGCTGGGCTTGGACTGCAGCCCTGTAGGTCCAGCACATCATGTGGTGCTTGCGAGGACATTCACAGGTTTGGTCTAGCTTTAGCTGCCTGGGAGATCTCATGTTAACAATACTTTAAACAAACATTGGCATAGCCAATAGGTCTCGGCTTTGGGACTTTATAAGTGTTTAGCCATGCAACACTTGATGTTGTTGCACCAAGGATATTGTTCTGGATAACTAAACACTTATAAGGTCCCAAAGGCCAGACCTATTGGCTATGCCAATGCTTGTTAGATTTGATTTAAAAGTATTCCTCATCTCATGCAGGTTATCCTGGCCTGGTTTATCGTTAGCAAAGTCCTGATAGTTACACTTTCGCTTTTATATTTGTAACTCTGAATTCGAAAAAAGTATTCAATGAGCTGCAGAGGTAAAATTGGTTTTATACGCAAAACAAATAAACCAACTGTCCAACTCATGTCTGGCCTATCCCAGTTTTAAAATCTGGTCACCATACAGGATAATAAATATTAAAACCATCGGGATAGGCTGATCAACCAATGGCATAACAGTAAATGATTGGGGGCCCGGAGACTTCTACATGTCACAAACATTCATGGTTCTGTGGCTGCTCGGGCCCCTGGAGGGTCTACAGATGGCCTGTGTTCAATTCTAACTGGCAACAGGCAACCTGGAGCATCTCTGTGTCATGTGTGCAGAAACAGGATCATGAACCAGACTCCCGCGTGCTCTCGCTCTGAGCCCCAAAGCCGAAATTCTTTTTCACGACACTCTACATTTTAGCCAGGCACGTGAACACTCGGCCCTGAAAGTATCCCTGAAAAATCAGTAATGTCCCCAGATGACCAGCGTACTCAGCACAATGAAGAAGAAAACAAGTCCTAAGGGGTTTGTTTTCACAATCGAGCCTGGGCTCACGTTTCACTGAAATAAACTTTCATTTCACAAAAAGAACCAGTGTAAAGTTGGTAGAGTGCATGATTCACTCGGGAGGGCACCCAGTCATATCTTCGAATACAACAGTGCTTGTTACAGGAAGGTCAGGCACACAGAGGACCCAGTTTTGTTGATAGCCCAAGGCGGCCTCTTCCCGCTCCCAGCTACCTCCCCTCTGCACAGGAAATGTTTGTGTCTGAAAGATCAGGAGTGCAGATCCCCTGCCCAGGGTGCGATACCACTCAGTGCACCCAAAACACTAGACTCAGTTGCCTAACTGTATCACTTGACATTAGGGACCGGGCGTATTTATGTAGCCGATTCAAGGAGCTAGATTAAAGAAGCTATGTCAGCTCTAGATCACAGAAACGTATTTCGGAAAAGCTGTCAACAGAAAAATGCGCCCCAACCCAGTGAAAGCGGAAACCAGAGAGGGCCAAAACACAATGGAACCAGGCTAAAAGACATAGATACCTCAAAATTAAGCCTTAGGACCGAATGGCGCCATCAACAGGGCACGGAGAAAAACTAGCACATTTGTGTATTGCTTAGATGTCTTTCCCCTCACATTTAATTGCCCTTTCACTGTATGCCCACATCTAATGAGGTACCTAGTGGAGCAGTGACATCGGGCCCCTTCAGCCATTCCAGTTTTTTTTTACCCCACACAACTCTGCTTTGCAGGCACACACAATTGAAAGGAAAGTTACACAATTAAGAAAACAGCATTGCAAATGCATTTAAAACATCAGCGCGCGCCTCGCGCTGAAAGTAAAAAGCAGAAGGGGGAGGGGAGAGAGGAGGTGGCCAGAGCCTATTTCCCTTACGGGAGCTAGCAGGAACCATATGTTAATTACAAACAGATGGTTTTAAAGCTCGCTCCAGCATGGGAATTGCCAAACGTGCACATGTTGCCATTGATAGCAATGCAACGCGGGCACGTTTTTGCCTGCAAAACTAAATCGATTACTAAAGGTCTCCTCCTAAGCAGCCCATGCGTGCTGCGTAGGCGAGACCTAAAAAGTGCAGGACGAAGTGATAAAGAGAGGGTGGGATTTGGATCAGCCCACCTAAGCCATTGACTTTTATGGATTTTTCATGGCTCGCCTTTGTTTGTAAGGGCTGTCAATTAAGGCCTTGGCATTTTGTGGGTTGTTCCATTTGTGTTCCCACTGGTGGTAGTGCTCAAGTAATCCTTTTGTTAGACTGCAGAAGCAACACAATGAGTAGCTTGTACTTCAGACTGTGGATGTTCTTTGATGAATTTACCTTGCAGATATAATATTCTAATTGCTAGCTTATGAATTTTATGGGTTTATTTTGCGTAGGAGCCGCATCTTAGTTGTCTAATTACCCTTGCAAGTGCACATGAATTTACAGCTTGTTAACTCATTAATTAAAGGTGTGCCTGCACATTAGGCCACATTCTGAGACTCATTTACATTTGTAAAGAAAAAGATGAAATTATATTCTTCTTTGCAATATTGGAAAGTTCAATGTTTTATTAGTAGTGTATTCGAAATCCGCAGTCAGTTCACCGGTTAGCAGTTCTTGGAAGTACAGCAAATATGTATTTCGCCTAAGCCAAGCCAATCCAAGGGCTATTTCAGTACTATGTGGCACTGTAAGTGTTGTGATCTAGTTCAACATCAGAGGAAGTTATGGTATTACAAGTAGTGAGGTAACACTGTTCAGGTGGTGTCTGGGTAGATAAAAGCAAAACTGTGTTTTACCTCCATGCAGTCTGGGAATTGGTCTCTAATCACATTTTGGTGTCTCACGTGGAAATGCTACAGTGGGCTATCCAGGAGTCTCATGCGATAATGTGCTGCATTAACACATGAAACACTGGAATGCCACCACAGCTGTGCTAAGTATCAGATTTTGGTCCAAGAGAATGACAGTCCATACACGAAATTCTAACCACGTAGCTTTGCCTAGAAACGAAGGTGGCGCGCATGACTTTGGAGTCCTGGTGTTGAATGAATTAATAAGATAACGCTCAGTGTCTACTTTTAACCAACTTGAAGATCCGCTAATGGTTTGCACAGTACACCCCACACACAGAGAAGAACCTACAGCCACGTCCTGATGAATACACGAGTAAGTGGACTCTAGGGTCGAAATGCAAGGCATGTGCACACGGTCAGGAACACCAATTAAAGAAGGAATCCAGGAGAGGCCCTGGGCCAAGGGCTACAAAAGGCTGTTTGACAAATGCCCATTCCCAGACCTCGTCTGGCCCCATGATAGGACTGAAGGCAAACAGTACTGCTGTACTCAGGATGTATGACGTTACAACGCAGGCTATTACAACGCCTGCCTTTACAACGCGGTTTTTACATTGCATACCATTACAACGCATAGTGCTTTTAGGCGCTGGATAGTGATTTATTTAATTTACTATTCCAACCCCAGTCCCCGTGGATAGTAGGGAAGGTGTTGGATAGTAAATTAAATATATTCCCTATCCGAGAGCGCCCCCCAGCGCAATGCGTTGTAATGCTTTGCGTTGTAATGACCGCGTTGTAATGGTAGTGCGTTGTAAAAGTTTCGTTGTAAAGGTTGTTCACCCTGTACTCAGTAGCCCTGAACAGTAGACAGTTCTGATAAGGAACTATCACATTACCATCAGGGTCTTCCCTTTATAGGCTGATTGTGAACACCGCACAAGTGTCCTTTCATGGTGAAATACTAGCACTACAAATATGCTGATGATATATAATCATGACATATGTGAAATATATTTATAAATAATGTGTTCGACATGATTGTTAAAAAACACACAGGGCCTTGGCAATTAATTTATACTTCAAGGTATCTAACAAACTCTTTGATTAGTTTTCACAGGACTGCGATTAATTCGGGTTTCCTGACAAAACTACCCATGTTTATCTCTAATTGTTGCAGTATTATTTAGGCTTACCAGGCCTTGTGCCATCCTTGTCATGTCACCATACTTCAGTGTCTTCCTGCTGGGGCTTGTCTCTAGTGCTTCTGTAACTGTGCTCTGGTATTGCTGAGTCTTTGAAGAGTTCTCCATCGCAGAGTGGCTGTGAGGCTGCTTCCTGCTGGTTTCTCGGATATTGCTAGAGTTTTTTCCCAGACTTCCTGGTGCTTTAGGAAGTGCAGGGACTTCTGAGTCTTCATTTATGTTATGGCATCTAGTTGGGTTCCTTGCACATTGAGCGTCGTAATTACTACTCAGAGGCTCCCTGCAGGCACAAAGTGTAACTGTAACAAAATAAAACAAGCATTTGCAATGCAATATGTCTCGTATTTGCAAGAGTTTAAGCTCTTGGCATTGTATGACAATGCCTTTTATTTATCTGTTTTGATAATTAACACATAAATAAAAGGCATTGTCATTTACAATGCCAAGAGCTCAAACTCGTGTAAATGCAAGACCTATTGCATTTCAAAGCAGCGGCTGCCATTGTCTCGGGCTGCATGGCGCACTGAATGTTGCAGGAAAGCATGTCATGCCTGCAGTAGGTGAAACTCATTAAAGAAAATAGTGCTTACAGACTAAATAAGACGTATCGTATAACAACCGAAGAGAAAGGGCCAGTCCTCATGGGAGGTCACAAATGAAGAAAAAGCGGTACTTAGGAGGGACTAACAAGCCTATGAAGGAATCTGAAGCTAGCATTTACAAAGGACAATGACACAAGCCAATGAAAAATATGGGCGGGGAGTGGGTGGGGCTTCAAACCCATACTCGAATACAGCAGGCTCGACCTAAAAAAGGCAAAAATGGAGTAACTAAATTTTATTTTGCATTTTACAACTGTAAGCTTTGGTACTAAAAATTAAGGTACGACATGGACAGCAGTGCAACCTTCCCAAACACGAAGGATACTAAAGGACAGGTGGCAGTTGCAAAAGGAACTTCACATGATTCTCCCACTCATGCAAGACAAGTACAACTTAGGTAGCTAACAAATTATAGAGAGAGTGAGAGGAGGTAAAGGACTGTTGTACGTTTTCCCTAAACAGAAATAACTAACTATATTAAACTCTCTAATTTAGATTAAGAAAATATTAGGCTACAAGCCAACATCTATCATCTAGTTGATGTAAGCAAGGGGCACTAACCTTCTCTACGCACCCTCATTGCAATGCATTGCACAAAATCCCCCAATCTGTCACAGAGACTTTTTTGTGAAATGTTATGCACCCACTGGCTCTGTCCCCAACAACAACCTTTTGTGGTGTACCGCAGGGTTCGTCCCTGTCGCCATTATTATTTAACCTCTGTTTGAGGCCTCTGCTCTATTCTTTAAAAAATCAGAAGGTCACTATTTTTAATTATGCAGACGACCTCCAGATGATTTTCCCCCTAGACGACCCTAATGCTGCTGTGGAATTTCAAACCACCATGCTCCACATTCAACATTGGATGGACAGTAACCATTTGAAACACAACCCAGGCAAGACGGAATTGGTGTTGCCTGGAGTAGAGTAAGGACTGTTGGGGTCAACACTTCTGGCCTAGTGAACTGGGTCCCCCCACTACTCCGTCCTCGTCTGTAAAAAGTTTTAGGGTAGTAATTAATGCCGACCTCTCACTTAGAGGACAGGTGGGTGCGGTGATCTCCACTAGTCTCTATCAGCTTCGTAAAATTAGGATAATTGCTCATTTGCTGACCCATTCAGCTCTAATCCAAGTGGTGATAGCGCTGGTTCTCTCACGCCTGGATTTTGCAAACTCCCTTTATATTGGTCTGCCTCAGTACCTATTAAAACGTCTGCAAATGGTTCAGAACCAGGCGGCCAGACTCATATACAAACAGCCAAAATGGTATTCTGCCAGGTGGATCACTGAAAGAATATCGAGGGACATAATATCGACTGGAAAAAATATCGTTGACAAAATATCGACTGACAGAATATCGAGTTTGTATCTACAAACAGGTAAGTACAAAAATATCGAGTTTAAAATATCGTTTACAAAAATATTGTTGTAAAAAATATCGACTTTAATAAAAACAATGTTTAATTACATTAATATAAAAAATTAATTACTAAAATATACTTAACAATACTTAAAATAACTTTTAATAATTAAATAATTAATGAAAGTAAAAAAATAATATTTTTTTATTCATATTTCTTAAAACATATATATATATAGTAACAAAATTTAATTAAATATTAGCCAATATTATTAACATACAAATACAAAAGAGTAAAAATTACTATTCTATTGGTAAGTATATAATAATTTTTTTTAATTTAAATGATTTAAAATTAATTTAATATATTTTAATTTAATTAAATTTCATTAAATTAATTTAATGTAAATTTAATTTTACTTTATTTTTACACTGTACCCCTGTACCCCAAAAACCCAAAACTGACCCTGAACCCTAAAAAAAACCCTTTACCCAAACACCCAAAACTTACCCTGAACCCTAAAAATACCCCTTTACCCAAAAACTAAAAACTGACCCTGAAACCTAAAAATACCCCTTTACCCAAAAACCAAAAACTGACCCTGAACCCTAAAAATACCCCTCTACCCAAAAACTAAAAACTGACCCTGAACCCTAAAAATACCACTTTACCCAAAAACTAAAAACTGACCCTGAACCCTAAAAATACCCCTTTACCCAAAACTAAAAACTGACCCTGAACCCTAAAAATACCCCTTTACCCAAAAACCAAAAACTGTAAATATTTCAATTAGTTACCTATTAATACTAATTTATAACTAATTACCAATTATTTATTTGATAATTACAATTTAATTTACAATTATTTTATATTAAATACAATTAAATAAATGTTATTATTTCATTAATTATTATTAAATTAATTCCCACTCTATTCCCCTATAAACCCACAACCCGCTACAGGAAATAAATAATTTAATTTAACATAATTAGCAAGTAATCAATTAAATTAAATTAATTACCAATTAAATTTTAATTAATTAACAAATATTTTTTAATTAACAATTAATTAAATATTACTACAAATTATTAAATTTACATATTTAATTAATTATAATTAAATTACTTCCCACCCTATTCCCCTATAAACCCACAACCCGCTACAGGAAATAAATTATTTAAATGTACATATTTAGCAATTAATCAATCAAATTAAATTAATTACCAATTAAATTTAAAATAATTAACAAATATTATTTAATTACCAATTAATTAAATATTACTACCAATAAATAAATTTACATATTTAATTAATTATAATTAAATTACTTCCCACCCTATTCCCCTATAAACCCACAACCCGCTACAGAATAAAATTACACAATAATTAAAAAAAATCATGAATTAAAAATAATTATAACATAAAATGACACTTTTCACACATATTATAACATGAAAAAACACTATAAATAATTGAATATTATTTAAAAAACGATATTTTTTACTATCTAGATTATATACTTGGATATTTTCACTTTCTATATTATTTACAGTCGATATTACTTCACTTACCTTAAAAACGATATTTTGGCTGTCTATATTCTGTCCTGTCGATATTTTGTCCAAACGATATTTCAAACTCGATATTCTGTCCAAACGATATTTTGGAGTCGATATTATGTCTGTGCACCCTGCCAGGTCCCAGTTGATCAATCTCCACTGACTTCCTGTGGAGCAACATGCGGCATTCAAGACTGGGTGCCTAGCTTTTAAAGCACTGTATGGCAACAGTCCAAAATGTATCACGGCCATGATCAACAAACATGTCTCCCGGCGCAATTTGCGCTCATCCTATCTGCATCTTCTATCTGTCCCGACTATGAAACTCAAATGCGCTGGAGGTTGTAGATTTTCTTACTTGGCACCTACTCTCTGGAGTTCTCTCCCGGTAACAATGAGAATCTGTGACAACCTACTTGGCTTTAGAAAAGCACTAAAAACTTGGCTGTTTGGGCTAGCCTACTAATCGGGTCTGTCGTAACAACTTAAGCAGGAGTAGCGCCATGAAACCTTTGGGTGACCGTGCGCTTTATAAGTAAATGATAACATTAACATTAACACATCCAACATCACGTGCTCCACTACAAGATTGTCCACAATCAAAGAACCCAACTGACACTTCCCCACATTCCAAGGCAGTCATCCATAGGCCCTAACTCAGGACACCATGATCTTCCTTAGAAACCCTCCTTAGGCCGTCCCTTCTACCGTATCTGAGATTCCCACTACAAACATGCTCCTGCCTCCCGCTCCCTCTGATAATGTTGCATCAACTTTGCAGCTTGTCTAGCTGCACCCTGGCAACATTTGTGCTTCTGCTCTAGGCAGTACAACCAGAAAGAAATATCCACTTCAGCTTGTATACCGCAACATTAAATGTATTACAGAAGTGGGGATTATGTAACATGGTGGCTTCTCCAGCTCTATTGGACCTTCCCTTAAAATTTCCATGGAAAATGAAGTCTTATTTAAATAAATTCTGCCCCTGCAATGAACCACAAACACTTTACTCATCAAATGCATTCACGCAAGAAGTTCCTGAAAAGATTGTATTCTCTAATATATAGTTCATGTCATGTTACTTGTTTATACTGCATTAACATCATATATATGAGGAAGGTTTTCTTTACTGTTATCAACCCTTTACCCATCAGTGGCATTAAATGGCATGCCACACACAAAATTAACGAAATCTATATAAATAAATGAAATGCACCGTAAGCAGCAATGCTTCAATTCATCTTTAAATTAGCAGGCATTTCCAATCGTGCTTGCGTGTGTGTGTGTATATAAAAGCCAAGGTTGCTCCTTCCGGGATGCTGGGACCCAAGAAGGGTGGCGCACACGCCGGCGGAGCGTTGCCGGCATTCAATATCCAAATCACAATAGTAGTAACGTGCGCTCTCTGGAAAACGGAGGCAGAACACCAGTGTGGAAGTCCAAGTTTATTTCACACAATGCGTTTCGGCAACAGCCTTGTTCAAGTGTAAATGTGCACAGAACAAACAGTCCCTGATAACGTTTTTGACACAACCACAAAGTAAACGAAATAAACATAGGATTGTGTCCCAAGTCTAACAAAACCTTGGTGGCCATCTTAGAATGGTAAAATCCGTAGGCTTACACGTGAACAAGGCTGTTGCCGAAACGCGTTGTGTGAAATAAACTTGGACTTCCACACTGGTGTTCTGCCTCCGTTTTCCTGAGAGCGCACATTACTACTATTGTGATTTGTGTATATATATATATATATATATACATGTATGTTTGCCTTTGAGCCTTTAAGCTTATTTAAGCCTTTGATGTGAAACAAATATGGATGAATGTAATTGAAATAAATAAAAAGCCTACGTTTATGATACCCGCGTACGAGTGCCGGATGATTTCCTTGACGAATGAAAATGGATTTCTTATCTTTAATATATATATATATATATATATATATATATATATATATATATATATATATATATATATATATCAGCTCCCAAACACCAGCCGGTTGCACTCATGGGCGGGTGCACGCCATGACGGGGGTGTACCCGTTTCAAAGTATCAAAGCACAATCCTGGAGAGTAAAATTACCAAGGAAAGCAGCACTCGCAGGGGGTTGTTCCAACCAGTTTATTACGGCGGAACAAACATATATATATATATATATAGATATATATATATATATATATATATAAAATAAAACAAGCGGGTTGCCCTTAACAAATCAGACCAAGGAGATCAAGCGGTGACACTCACACAGGAGTTGGCCGGACTATGGGAAACGGAGGGGGCAGAACCAGTGGGACAGGTGGAAGATATGCTCACCACGGACAATTCAAATAAGAATGAAAAAGCACTAACACCCTTTAAGCCCCCATCCACGTTTTGTCCAATAATGCCACGCGATGGACTTGACATCTTCCATGAGAATGTAACAAATGAACTGAAAGATTTGCATAAAAAGATATGTAAGAGTCATTACAGGAACAATCAACTCACAATGGACTATGAACAACTGGTTGCCAAATTGAATAAAGATAAAAATGTCATAGTACGACCAAGTGAAAAAGGTGGTAATGTGGTTTTATTGACGAAGGCACTATATGAAAAGGAAGCACATGCACAGTTAAATGATCGTAATCATTACGAAAGAGTGAATGCAAACACAATTAAGGGAATGCAAACCGAATATCATTCACTGTTGGGTAAATGGAAGGGCATGAAATTACTGTCTGAGTGCGAATATCAATATCTCAAAACAGATCATCCGGTAATGCCCATCATATATTTTATCCCTAAGGTACATAAAGACCCAGAAAACCCCCCGGGTAGACCCATCATAAGTGCACGGGGAGGATTGCTGGAGAATACATCAGTATATATTGACTATTTCTTGCAAACTTATGTACAATCCCTGGACTCATATATTCGAGATTCGGGGGATTTTCTGTGCAAGCTTAAAAATATCAGGTGGCAACCTGGGGATTGGATGCTGGCCCTTGATGTTAGTGCCCTTTATACGAGCATCCACCACCAGGATGGGATCAATGCTGTAAGATACTATTTGGAAAGGAGGTCTGATGTTTACAAAGTACATAATGCCATGTTGATTAAGATGTTGACGTATTTATGTTCAATAATCTTCTGTACAGGCAGCGACAGGGAGTGGCGATGGGGGCCAGTTTCTCCCATAGCTTCGCATGTTTACACATGGGAGCTTGGGAGGAACTGGTCCTCAAAACCAACTTTGAAAAAGAGATGAAAGAAAATGTTATTTCGTGGTACCGCTACATTGACGATTTATTTGTTGTGTGGAGGGGTGGACGTGAAGAAGCTGAAACATTCATTGAGGCAATCAATGATAATGCATTCAATATCAACTTCACAGTCACGATGAGCCAGGAACAAGTCCCCTTTTTAGACATTGAAATTTATGTGCACGACAACAAATTGGAAAGTAGATTATTCCGAAAAAGTACGGCAGGTAACACTATACTGCACGCGAGCAGCACTCACCCAGCCCACTTACTACGTAGCATCCCGTATGGGGAGATGCTGCATTTGAGAAGGTTATGTAGTGAGGAGGGGGAGTTAAAGAAAGCTCAGGAAGCCAGCACTAGTAGATTTTTGGAAAGGGGGTACCACATTAACACCATTAAACAATCAATACAGAAATCCATGGCTATGGATAGATCAGAGCTGCTAGGTCAACATGATGTCTCGGCTGAGACACAAATTCAGTTAAATATGACAAGCAGCAATGCAGCAATGAAAATTGAACCTTTCCGGATAATTATGGGGTACTGTACTCAACATAGGGAGATCCGCAAAATCATTGATAGAAAATGGCCTATAGCAAGTAAAGACCCCATTATTGGCCAGGACCTACCCAAAAAAGCGTCCGTTACATTCAGCAAGGCTCCCAATATGAAAGAGAGAGTAGTTGTCACATGCCCTGAGATATTTGACACCACATCTTGGTTTAAAAATAACCAAGGGTTTTTCAGGTGTAAAACCTGCAAAGCATGTGTCCATGGCATTAATGAACGGGTATACAAGGATGGTTTTGGTGATCGAGAACACCGGATCACTAAAGTATTGACGTGCAAAACGGAATACGCGATTTACATCCTGGAATGCCCATGCCAACTCAGATATGTGGGGAGCACAAAGCACCCCGTACATAAAAGAATACTGCAACATCTCAGGGCAATTACCTCACAGGACAACACCTACCCTGTGGCTCGCCACTTCAAAACACACCACCAAAGTAACAACAAGGAACTCACATATTATGTGGTGGATGCCATCACGGCAAGCAGGAGGGGAGGCAACAGGGAGGCCAAGTTACGTAGTTAGGAAACCAAATATATTCTGAAACTCAATAGCAAGCAGCCAGGGGGGTTGAACCTTACTGAAGACTTATATACATGCTTGCATTAAGGAAGAGGGCATCAGAAGTCAACATGAGTATGAAATTGGGGTAAAGGAGGAAGGATTTGAATGTATATAATTTGTATATATATTAACTTAGTACAATCTAATGTGTAAATATTTACTGGTAAATCTATTTATTTATTTATTTATTGGCTTTTAGCACAGACACAATTCCTTCTTCCATAAACAAATGACGGAATCTATATTCCTTTAATAGGAATTAAAAGTAAAAACATATAATATAATCGTATTATGTGTAATAACATCTGAACCCGAATCCATACATATATAAGGCATACTAACTTAGTTGGATAGATCGACTACATGGAAAACCTTCACCTCCCAGTCCATTGTTATAACAAAATATCATTATGTGTCCTGTATTCTAACACCAGTAAAACAAAAAATTACAAAAACGTGAAATCAAAAATGAAAGTATCAAATGTATGAAATCCGGCAATAATAGCCCACAAATGACCTTTGGTATCTATGTTCATCATATAGGAAATATGTCAAGGAAAATATTGGGTATTATCCATATGATATACATAAGGGAGATCTGTGAGGTATGTAAATATAATGAGAATAAAAAATGCAGAGTAAAGGGGCTGCGGATAGCAGACGTATAACAACACAAATAAAGGTTCTGGGCTCAGGCCTACTCTGTTAGAGAAACGTATACATATTTTAAGACAGCACGGAAATGCACTTTAAAGCACACTTATATATTTTGTTTCATGATAATAGGAGGTATTAGACTGATTGAGTATCAAGGAATGATATTCTTAAGGGATTTAACCCATTATTAATTTTTGAATTATCTTGATGCCAAAACAGTATGGGGATTTAACCTGCTATTAGCACATAAATGTAAATATAAAAATTTATTTTAACATGTATATATACGATTATGAAAGTGAGTACGTATAATTATACCATGTTAAATTACGGCTGATGAAATGCCTGAGAGTCTTTCTCCCATGTTCATGAAAAAAGAATGTCCAATCATGAAGCAGCACTGTGCACTTTAAATAATCACTGTGAATGTTGTTGCGCTGTCATGTGATCAAGGCTTTGTGCCAAAACGTTATGGCGACAGCTGAATAAAGATTAACAGCATCCAAGAAAGTTTGGTCCGTGTCTGTGTTCACAGGCGTGGTCGTGGAAGAACGAGTGCGCGAGGAGACGGAGGTTGCCTCATAAAATAAAAAAGCTATTCTTCATTCCGAAAAATTACAGAAAGTGTAAGGCTGGCTATGAAGGCAACATTTGTACATTAAGCATACAGAACATGTAATGAGTGACTAATAAGGTTTATCTGTTCAACTGTAATGTAAAAAGGCAATTAATGCTGCCTATTGCAGGGAAAAAAGCGTGTTGCCATATTCAGAAAGCATACTTGACAGGTCCGAATAACTAACAGTGAGCACATGCTGTTACAGCATTCCATTCTGCTATAAGAGTTGGTGAAATGGTTTGCAGCTTGTCTATCTTTTCTCCAAGCGACCGCCAGTTTACCGTGTCCTAGTTTCAAAAGAAACGTCAAGCCAATCTTGGTCAGGGAAATGGTAACAATCAAAATGGCAGTTCCCTCTGGTGAAACTTATTACGTAATAATGTGAAATTACCTATCTGGGTATTTGCATTTTACCTGGAAATTAATTCTGATTATTTTTTCAACCCCAACTTGAAGCATGAAAGATACTCATTGCTTCCAGCTGCCAAGCATCTCCTAACAATGAAGAAACATGGGAGCTTATTTGCAAGCCCATTGTGCCACCGGTGCGTCACTTTTAATATGTCCCGAATGTCAGATGGCATATACGGGCCCTATAGTAGAACTTCTGGTTTAAATAGTTCCAACATTATGGCTGCCTATCCAACTCCATCCAGATCTCGCAGATGACAGTCAGGATCGTCTTTGCTGGCAAACACCAACCTGTACCAAATTGGCACTCTCCTATCCCCACTCAGACTTCATGGTTGCGACAGATGAATCCTGCTGAGGTTGAGATCAAAGGCCTCTGGTCTCCTGCAATGAGCCTGCTCCATATCAATGTCAAGCAATCCATCCACTACTGAAAACCTTTCTGTCATCCACCAAAGGAAGGCTAATGCAGGTCCTCATGGACAGTACAACCACTATGTGGTAGTGGTACTGCAACAAGACGGATGCAGTGTGGTCCTGAGTCCTGTGCCAGGAGCCATACACCTTTGAAAGTGGTTAGACCAGCAGAACATCCTTCAGGTAGCCATTCCAATCATCTGGCAGAGTTGGTTGAACAAAAGTGGCTTTTCCACCCCAAGGTGACAAGGGGCATTTTCGACCAGTGGGGTGTGCCCTAGCTTTATCTGTTGACCACTGGCAAGTACTCGTAGTGACAATACTACTGTGCTCTGGAATTTCATTGAGGAATGTCTCTAAGAGATGCATTTGACACAGGTCTCCTTTGTTCATTCCCACCACTGCCGTTCCTTCCTCAGAAAGACAGGACAGATCATCCCAAATCATCTTAAACGACTGGGCCTTAAGAGAATGGTATCCATTGCTCCACGGCATCAGTGGTGCTTGAACAATTTTTAGAGTGGTTACTTTCCTGGAACAATTTTTAGAGTGGTTACTTTCCTGGAACAATTTTTAGAGTGGTTACTTTCCTATCTGTTCATATATTTTTAAATATTTGTAATTCATTTATAGGTATTTCTATGTTGTTATGCATTACAAAAACAGGACATCTTACAGCTTTTCCAGTGACACCAGCAAGAGTGTCACAATGTTTCACTTTACAAAATCCTCTTACTGCATCCAAACAAAAAAGTAGATACCACTTTCTATGTTAAGAGAATAAGCAACAATTTGTCAGAAGACATAGCCTGACATTTGACCACAGTCTTTGGATGCACAGCAAATGTGAAAAGATAAAAATAAACGTTAAAGGTATATTTAGTGCTCATGGACCTTGGGAACTCCGCCATAGTTATTCCGAGGTGCTACATTAGCCCCCGCACTGTTACTCTAGTGCACAGCATGAACATTTGCAGTCGATCCAGCTACCACTTCGGCAGGACCTCCTGTCTCAGTAACAGGGGAAGGTAGTGTACCCAAGTCTCTACAACCTACTTTCCATGTGTGAAAATTGAGCAGGAACAGTTAAATTTGTTCCATCTGCCGGGAGCAATATTCAATGATATCCTTGCAGCCCAAAGCCCTTTGACAAAGTCCATCTACACTGGGGAGTGGGAGAAGTTTGTGTTTCTGGTGTGATGCTCAAGATACTGAACCCTCGGCAGGCCAAACTTTCAGATGTGTTGTTTGTCTTATTGTTGACCAAGGAAGGCCTTTCAATGGGTAAAGTTAATGGTTCATTGTCAATATCATCCCTTTTGGCTCTTCTGTGTTTACCTGATCAACTATCGCTATTCAAATCACCTGTTGTGAGGCGTTTTATGAAAGGTGTGACTCACGTTTCCCCTACAGCTGTTGGTTATGCCGCAATGGGACATAAACATTTCTTATGTTCGCATTTTTTGAGCCAAGGCGTAGCTGCTCACTGTGGCTACTGACACTCAAAACAGTCTTCCTAATTGCCATTTCTTCTACGCGCTGCATGAGTGAACTGCATGTGCTTTCGGTACAACATCCCTGCACAAGTTGTTTTCCAGCAGGTCATGTTATACTAGCCAATCCATCTCTTTGCCAACATTTTTAAGTCCTCGGAGGAAAGACTTCATTGGCTTGATTCTCAAAAGGCATAGTGGGGCCGATTTACAGAACTTATCTGAGATAAAATCCTAAACTTACTACTTTTGGTATTCACAGAAGGCATTTAGTAGCAGTAAAGTTAGGACTCCTAACTTTACTGCTACTAAACTGAGATGTGTGCGCTGTGTGCGCCATGGATGGTGGGCCCTAGATGGTGGGGGCCTAAACATGATAAAAATAAATACCCCCTGGGGCGGCTGCCCCTGAGGCACCCAAGGTGCATTCATTTTTATCATGTTATGGGCCTTCCGCCCATGGGACATGCCGTTGGCCCAGGGGGCAATATCTTTTACTTAAATCTAGGGCCTACTGCCTATGGGGCAGGTGGCGGGCCCAGGGGGGCATCTTTTTGTGTCTTTTTCTAGTGCTTACTACCCCTGACGAGGCGTCAAAACACTGTTCGTCGAGTAGCACACTGATCTGATACCCAAAAATCCTTTAATATCAAGCAGCCTGTACTACAGGTGAATGTATTGGCCGTAAGAGCGGTATGAGGTTCAATTAAGGAAGGAGGCACACCCTTGTATATTACACACCAGGCCAGGAATGTAGGAGGCACACACTGGAGCAAGAAGGTGACGCTGTATCAAGGGCAGCACACTGCTAGAAGCATATGCCAAACTGGCAGTCTCATGGTGGGTGTTTACAGGGGCATTGCTAACATTGGTGCAGCAGGCGCAGTGGTATCAGGCCCTAGACTCCTAACTGGGCCATTGAACCATGATCATTTCTATATTTTGCTAACCTAACAGCAGTAAGGCCATTCTCCTTGCTTGCACCACGGCCCATGGCATCCTTGCTAAACTACTGGGGGTGTATGACAATCAGACTAAGCCACAGCTGAGTACACACCAGGGAGAACGTATCCAGGGGCAGGAGTCTAACATGAAACAAAGACTGGGGAGACACACAGTTGGCTGTGTGCCCGAACCCACATCCGGCTGGCATGGCATCGCGGGGAGCGCACATACTGGCTAGCTGCCACCATGCAACCGTTCTTTGTATAGCCAAAGCAATAGATCACAGCTAGGATCTCTTGTACTCCATAGTGCATGGACAAGGAACCTAGCTCAGCACACTGGGCACATAGGATAGAGGTGCCCATCGAACAGTGTGAGCACATGGAGATGAGAGCATATAGCCAGCCGAGAGCACAGCACCTTGGGTCGGACACCAGTCCATGTGCAGTTCAGAGGCCAGGTGGGCCGGTTACAGCCTCGTCCACATCCAGGCCACTTGCTCCGTGTACCAGTAGGGAAGGGTGGGATACCCCGGTGGGTAGGGGTCCATGGTGCCTTTTAGGGGGAGTGGAAACCAAGGGCATTCCCTGGGGAGTGCGGTCGGGCTACAACCGTCTTCTAGTGGCTCGGGGCAAGGTAGGCCTAACTCCTGACAGCAGAGCTACAATAATGGACGTCTAATCAGTTGATCCGTTTGTGTCATCAGCCACGTGCGCTGACGCCACCCTTTATTATATACTACCCAGTCCACGCCCGGCCCAGGGAGTTGAGTGTGTTACATTGTATTGCAGTGGCCGGGTGGCTCACTACATCCCATCCAACACAAGAACTTTAAACAACACATAAACCACAAGGCCATTCGGGCCGCTTCCGGAGACCGCCTCCTGTACCTGTCCTCCAGCACTAACCATGGTCGGCCTTCCTCCAGGAGCTCTCAACACAGGAAGTCTTGCAGCCTGGTGCTCGGCTCCGGATTGTTCCGTAGCCTGTAGCGAGGGTGCCTACCCCGTTCTTCTCCATTCTCGGCACCCCAGTGGTTGCTGTCTCGACTGTGGTCCGGATCACTGCACTCGACCACCTCCCTCGGTCTTTCGAGGTTAGCCTCGACTGTCTGGCTCTCATCCCTTGTCATTTCTGCTTCTCCTTCTTCCCACATTTCCATTTCGGACTCCTCCGCCACCTCCCTGGGACGAGGGGCCTTTTTGAACCACAACATATTACGGGCTATACGCTGATTTCCCTTCTCCGCAACAACCAGGGTACCTTTGATCTGCACCGCCTTCCATGGATCCTGCTCGAATGGTGTGTGAATCTTTGATCCCGGGTGTTGATCTTTGCCCACCACGTAGTCTCCTACTTGGATAATGGCCAGCCGAGCCACTCTTTTCTTACTGGCCCGGTCATTGTTACTTTGGTGGCGGGCCTGGGACCTCTCCACATCCAGAACCGCAGCTGTCCAAACTTCACTGCTGGGTATACCATCAGGCTCCGCTATTTTTAGCAGGAGATCCTGGGGTGCACATTTGGTCATGCAGTGAGGTGTTTGACGTTAGGCCTTCAAAAGCTGGTGCAAGCAGGTTTCCAGATTGACGCCTTGAGGCACTCCAATCCGTAGGGCTTTATTTTAATGTTCTCATGAAACGCTCTACGTCTCTGTTGGCTTGAGGCTATTGAGGCATTATTTTCCGATGCCGTATGCCTTGCTAGTTGAGGAAATCGCGGAATTCCTGTCCTTGGAACGGCGGCCCATTGTCTGTTCGGAGTTCCTCCGGCAGTCGCAGCAGGGCAAAAGTCTCCTCCAGTGCCGGCTGAAGGCATTCAAAAGCCGTCGAGGCGACCACCTCCACTACCGGAAATTTTGAATGGCTGTCCACCAACACCGCCATTTGCCTCCCATCTTGAAAACTCCCAAAGCCAAGCACACTCCCGCCCAGGGTGACATACTTGGGCCTGCCTTTATGATCGGCACATCGGGCGGGTCTGCTCCCGTTATCAGGCACGCATGGCACCTCCTTACTTTGTCCTCCACGAGCCGATCCACAACAGGAAACCATACTTTAGCTCGCAGGCTGGCCTTGGTCTTCTCGATTCCCTAGTGCCCCTGGTGCGCCAGATCTACCGTCCGGCCTCGTAGTGCTGCAGGTATTTCTGTGCGCGGGCCCCGCAAGATTATGCCACCCCCCGCCGCACTCAGCTCTTCTCGGCACTTCCACAGGCTCTCCCAGTATTCCTTGTCGTCGGTCGATCTTCTGTCATTTCCACTTAGGAACCACTTCCACTAATGATCACGTAGCGTGCGGCTAATGGCATGTAAACACTCATCTTGCAGTGATGCCTTCCTAATGTCCTCGAGCAGCAAGGCCTGGGGGCGGGCCTCTTCTAGCAGTTGTCTCACAAATAACTCAGCTCCTTCATCCACTTCCTGTCCCTGGACGCCACTCGGAGCCAGAGGGTGTTGTGACAGATAATCAGCTGGGTTGCTCGCTCCGGAGCGGTATACCACATCAAACCGGTAGTGCTGGATCTGAACAGCCCTTCTCTCAATTCGGGGAGGCCCATTCCTCGCCGTTCCTGCAAAAAGAGGTACCGGCGGCTTGTGGTCCGTCACCACTGTGAACGTGTGTCCACACAAGTAGATGTTGAAATGTTGACACGGCCACCGGATGGCCATGGCTACCCTCTCGTGTTTCCACCGCTGTGAGCCCCCGGGTGGTGTATGCAATGGGCACCCACTCATCTTGAGCTGTCTTCTGTAAAAGCACGGCTCTTTGTCCCACCGGGATAGCATCCACCATCAGTTCAGTGACCGCTCCCGGACGGAAGTATACTACAGTTGCACCCACCCAACAATGCCCTCTTTATGTCAGCACACGCTTGTGTCCACTGCCACATTATGTCCTTTTTGGTGAGTTGCCGGAGAGGTTCAGAGACAATGGCCAACCGAGGAATGAACCGGCCACAGTAGTTGGCCATCCCTAGGAAACTCCACACTTTGGATGGCGTTTGAGGATTTGCCGCCGTTTGGATGGCCTCCACCTTAGCTGGATCCACCTGCAAGCCCCGGGCCGAGGACCGGTACCAAAAGAACTCGACCTCTGTGGTATAGAAGTCACACTTCGTTTGATGAAGAGTTAAACCTTGCTCCACCAATAACCGAAGAGTGGCTCTCAACCTCACATGCTGCTCCTCCAGCGATTTCGAGAATATCAGGATGTCATCGCTGACATTGATGACTCCCACTAAGCCAGATAGCGCTTCCCGAACCGCCTCCTGAAACACTTCCGCTGCCGAGGACACCCCAAAGCTCAGTCTTTTGAATCAGCGTAACCCCACATGTGTGGAGAACGTAGTGATGTATCGGCTTTCTTCCGCAAGCATCAGTTGATGGTAACCAGAGTTCAAATCCACTTTTGAGAACCACTGTGCCCCATTTAGATCTGTTACGATTTTGTCGATGGCCGGGGTGATATGCCTCTCCCGGCGGATTGCCCTGTTCGGCAGCCTCATATCCACGCACAGCCTGATGGCCCCAGGCTGCTTCGGGTTGGGTGCTATTACCAGCGGTGATACCCATGGCGTTGTACCGGATACCTTTTCAATTACTCCATCACGTTCAAGACGGTCCAGCTCAACTTCAACCATTGATCTTAGAGGGAATGGCACCCTCTGGTGGTGAAGCGCCTCCGGCTGTACTGACTCATCAATGTGGAGCTGGACCTCTACTCCTTTCAGGTAGCCCAGCCCCCGGAACAGCTCAGGGAATTCTTCGAGAATCTGATCCGCCTGTGACTGGTGTAAGTGCTTCGCGAACATCACCAGCCCAAGATCCTTGGCCGTGTGGCAACTTAGCAGCAAGCCGGCTCGATCGCAGGTGACATAGAACCTCGTGGCAGTGACTCTGTCCTTGTACTTTACTTCTGCATCAATGACCCCCTGCAGCGGAACCGGCGTGCTCCTTCCGTATGTGAGAATTTTGGCAGTGTTCGGCATTAGCCATGGTCTCGGGCTGAGCCTCCCATATTGCTCAGCATCGAGTATGTTCACGGACACCCCAGTGTCAATCAGCACCCTTACACAAGACTTCCCTAGCCATACTTGGCACGTAGGCGGTGGCCTCTTGGTGGCGTTCACCCCCCGGATGTGTGAGATGACAAAGACATTGTCCTCCTCGTCCTCAGTGACTGACGATTGCTGACCACAGCTGTCCACATCTTCCTTTTCCTGCACTGTCTTAGCCGACTTTGTGAGCCTCGGTCCTGGCGGCCTACTTCCGCCCTGCTGTTGTCCACTCTGGCACACTTTTGCGAAATGTCCATATTTATTGCATTTGAGGCACTGCCTCCCTTGTGCAGGGCATACTCTTCGGGCATGCGCCCCCATGCCACAGTTCCGGCATTCTCGTCTTTGGCGCCTGTCTTCCTGTTTGGCACCCGCTCCAGCCTCTCGGCTATATGCTTTTTTGAGCACCTCGACCCTCTCTTCCTTGATGGGCATCGGGAACACCGGTTGAAATCCAGTCGACTTCTTTGCCAACGCCACTTACATCTGCCAGCTCATGCGACCTCCCCAAGATCAGTATCTCTGTCAGGTCCGGCGTTGGTTCTCTTCGGGCTGTGTTGATTGTCCTATAACCTCCCCCACACGACTCTCTCAGAGTCTGAAACAAGTAATACAGACTACCAAGATCGTCCCGTGAGGGCGGGAAAGGAAGGGGACAGCGGGAAGGGAGATCTGAAACGACAAGGACAATGAGTGAGAAAACACCCCCCTAAAACCCCACAAAAGAATATCCTACAATCCTTTCTATTATCCACAACCTTATTCTATGCCCCTACCTGTGAAGGAAATATAAGGATCTTTGTATTTTGGGAGGAATGATGAGGCCTTGATTGGGAAAGGAAGCCAACTGCAACAACAAGCACATAGGAACACAATAAACATCTGAATGCATAAGACACTATGTTACTTCCTCAATTCAATCTACCTACCACTCGTATACAGTGTTCTTCTTTAGGCTAGATCTATTCCCATGATCAAGTACCCGTTTAGCGTCTCCCCTGTATAGTCAAAATACAAAGTGCAGGATAATGATGAAACGAAAGAAAAGTCACAAAATGAAAATACGATTGAATAGGTTGAATTCTCTAGCTTGAATTGATATTACACCAAAAACCTATCCCCGCAATGAGGACGCGGAAAAGCGTCTCGTCCAACGGCAATAGGAGCAAAAGACCTTGTTAAATCACAAAGTCAATAATCACGGTTCTTAGTCAGTGCACACATCCGTAATGCACTCATACTTCATATCCAAAAGGCTTTCACCCGACCCAGCGCGGGGTGACAATAAACAGAAACAAAGTCGGATACTGATTCTCCTTACGGAGCTTACCGCTACCTCTCCTCACTGGCTCGTCAAGGAAATAATTATCGGCACCGCGATTGAGTGCCGACAGTGTTTATTTCCGGATGGTGCGTGACTGACGTCCTGGAACGTGACGTCTTTTCCCGGCCTTCTGGTAACTAGAGTTTGTTCCGTGCGGTCGCCAATTCTCCCGCATTAGGCGGACGGCGTCCATACACGGTGGAAACCTAACAATCTCGTCCAACGTGATCCCCGGCTGACGTAGGTCAGTTTGCGCAGCTCTATGGACTTGCTCCCCGCAATCAGCTGGGCCCTGGTCTCAAACGCTCGGTCGACCCCCACGCATTTGCTGACCAACTTCCACAGGCTCGCAAAGAACATATCAATCGACTCGTTGGCACGTTGCTTCGCCTGCCGCAGCTTGAAATGCTCAAAGTCCGGGTTAACCTGTGGATCAAAATGGTGATTCAGGGCCCAGACTGCCTTCTCATAGTCATCGCTATTGCCAGTGTCAGGCAGATCCTGGAACAATTCATAGAGCTCATCGTCACCCATCAACAGCATCAACGACCTCTTCACTGCGTTCTCAGTCTCTCGAGGTGACAACAAAGTAGTTTTCCAGCTGCCCCAGCCACTTCTTCCAGCGCGGAGCCGCCGTCGCGGGGTCCGCAACTTGACTGAACTCTGGGAGGGACTTTGCGGCCGTGCGACCCGGCCGCCATCCCGCCACCTCTGCTCCCGAGGCAGCCGCTCTCCCTGGTGAATCCAGCGTCACGGCCGGGTGCTATGCCACACGTCGCCGGGCAGTCGCTGGCCCAAGACTCAACGACACTCTGGACTCACCAGGCCATGCCTCCCCTCTTCTGAGCAAGCACAGGCACTTCCTCACTCTCAGGACTTTACCATGAAGACCGGTGCTTCCGCCGACAGCCAGGCGTCCACCAACCCTTCCTCCCTCCAGCGGGTTCCACCAGCCCAGCTAAAGGCGAAGGCCAGCCCACGCCCCAGACACGTGGCCGCCCGTGGGGTCCGCTCTCACCTCGTGGCCAATGTGAAACCCCGCGTGGGAAGGGGTCCATGGGGCCTTTTAGGGGGAGTGGAAACCAAGGGCAATCTCTGGGGAGTACGGTCGGGGCTACAACTGTCTTCTGGTGGCTCGGGGCAAGTTAGGCCTAACTCCTGACAGCAAGGGGGCGTGGCTTGGCTGCCGAGCGGAATGGCTGCCTGAGTGGTGAGCTCCGCCGATCGAGTCAATTAATCCGTGAATAATCCGCTCTTAACTGTCTCTGGGGCTCGGGTGTTGTGCCCTATGCGCTTGCGGGGCTTCCCCGCCCTATCGAGTGCAACTCCGACGATCCTGTGCCCCGGCCCGCGGTGGTGCCGACTCTCCGATCTCCCTGCGCTGTGGGGCCTGCAGCGGCGAGAGACGCCGGGGAGCTTGCGTGAATGCGAGCCGGCCGGAAGTGTGGGGGTGCCCGGCTCGGCCCATCCTGCGGGTGCCGCCTGGTTGGTGACTGGCTGGCCAAGCCTAACTGCGGTGAGCGCTGCCAGGTACGGGGGACATCACCGCGCGAGCCCGCACCGTAGGTGAAGAAGCAGACGCCCGTGGACGTGTCGGTGAGAAGCCGCGCTGCGCAGGCTTGCCGGCGCGCAGACACAGCGGAGGCTGCGGTGGGGGCGCCAAGACATCGCCGGAGAAACAGAGTGCCACCCGGTGAGCGGATCGAAAGCGGCTGACCTGCTGTGGGGAAATACACCTATGGACATTGATTGGGCCTACTAGTGCTTGCTGGCGACCGCCATTTTGTCCAGACACGGCTGACACTGTTGGAGGTGTAACACTGCACTGCTCTCCTTTTCTTTGCGTGTTGGGGATATCCTTGGGTGGACGTGCGGCCCTGAAAGCACTGGGATAGAACAACGAGGTGCGGGGGGGTGTGGTTGCGGTGCACCTGCTTGTTGGCGTGGGTGCCCGACCCCTTCACAGAACCAAGTTGCAGCCGCCTGGCGCAGAGACCAGTCAAGTATTCCTCAAACCCTGTGATCGCCGCAGCCCAACTTGCCTGAATTGGTTCCTCGGCCCTCCTGGACCGTGGTTGGACACACGTCGGAACTGATCGACGCCATGGGCAAGCCCGACACGAGGCAGCCCAAACTCGCCTTTGAGAAATCGACCAAGAAGTCCACGTGCAATGAAACGCCGGATCAGGAACTATCGGGAGATGCCCGACCAGTGCTGCCGGCGGACGACATCAAGGCCATGTTCCAAGACCTCAAGTCGAGTCTGCAAGGCATCGATGGAAAGATGGACGCCCTGGCTGCTAGGATGGACAGTATGACCAGAAGAATGGACAAGCAGGAAGGAGTGGTCGGGGTGCTAGAAACACGTGTGACAGAAACGGAGGAGTGCCAATCAGACCTTGACAAGAAGCTGCGAGGAATGGACAAAGTGCTCTGTCTGATCCAAATGAAGAATGAGGATTTGGAAGCCAGGTCCAGAAGAAACAACATACGAATCACGGGCGTGGCGGAATCAACGGACATAGCGAATATGGAGCGCTACGTTGAGAAAATGCTAAAAGATCTATTTGGAGCGGAACTGTCCCCGATGTTCCTGGTGGAAAGGGCGCACCGCACGCTGGGGCCAGTGCCCAAGCCGGGGACTCCACCACGGACAATCCTTGCACGCATCCTAAACTACAGGGACAGGGACACAATACTACGGCTGGCGCGCAACATGGCAGATTTGCAATACAAGGGCAACCGGATTGCTATGTACCCCGACTTCACGCTCCAGGTTCAATCTGCCAGGCGGGAATTCTTGCCCGCAAAGAAGGTGTTCCAACAGACAGGCACAAAGTACTCCTTGATCTACCCGGCAAAGCTGCGGGTGGAGGGGCCGGGTAAACCCACCTTCTTCACGGACGCCAAGGCGGCGCTGAAATTTGCCAAACAGCTTGCCAAGGATCAGAGGGGACAGACCGAGCCTGACAAGCGTGGAGACGCTGACCAGCTAAGTGATGTTGAATAGTGTCATGTTTTTCTGTACTGAAGCGCGGCTGGGACTCATGTGTTAGAGTGGGACAATGTAATCATGCCACTGCGGGAGGTGAGGGCGCTGCACTTCTGCGGGGAATTGTTGCATTTACTATTGACCTGTCCAGTTCTTTCTCTATAGCTGCTCGCTGCCCCGCTGGCCCTGGGGCGCAATAGACCCTGTAGCGTACTGAGGCAGAGATGCACTCGATCGCCCTGTCAAAAGTACAGGGTTAGTAGGCAGACACCTGCGTACCCCGAGGGATGTATCCCACACTATGGTTCAACCATCTCTTGATGTTGATATTTGGTTATGTTGGGTTGGTACTGGGGGGGATGACTGCACGACCTGATTGGGGGGTTGGAGAGGGTGGGGCGGGAGGGATGGGGATTGGGTTTGTTGGGTTTGCTCTGTTACTTTTGAAAAGCTGTGTGTTTACTGTGTCACTGAAGATATTATGTTTGATAGTCACCGATAAGGCACGAATAGACTGTGAGCCCTTGAAATACGTTGTTATTGCGATGAGTGCTCTGCTGAGCCGGTTGCGCCTTCACATTTTAGTGTCACTATGGCCGATAGTGAGTGCTTGACGTCCGGTGCGACTGCTGCCTTGGGTGGGAGGACTGGATTACCGACCATAGCATGCATGTCTTGGAACGTGAGAGGGATGAATGATAGGCGGAAGGCGAGATTGGTCCATGCCTACTTATCGCGGAAAATGGTAGATATTTGCATGCTACAGGAGACGCATCTGAGTTCCACTGACGCCCCACAACTCAGGCACTCCAGGTGGGGGGGGGGTGATACATGCCCCATACTCGAACTATGCCAGGGGGGTGGCTGTCCTGATCCGTCGTGGCCTACAGTGGGTGACACAGAGGGTGCTACGGGATGCGGATGGCAGATACGTTTTGATTCTGGGCATGTTGTGTGGAATGCAGGTATTACTGGTGAATGTCTATGGCCCGAATAATGACAACCCAGCCTTCTTTGAGTCTCTTTGGGGAAAAATGCGTACATTTGGTGACGCAGCAATACTATGGGCGGGTGATTTCAATGTGGTGCTATCTGACGCGGTAGATCGACGGGGCGCAGCCCGGGAACACCACCCGAAGGCGGCCGAGGCGTTGAGAGCCATTATCCTAGAGGCGTCCCTGGTGGATTCCTGGCGGCATTTACACCCCCAGACGCTGGAGGGCACTTGCATTACAGCACACAGGGCCGCTTGGTCGCGGCTGGACTACTGGCTGCTGTCCAGGGACCTGCAGGCCTCGGTGCTAGCAGCGGTCCATCTACCGAGATCACTATCGGACCACGCTCCAGTGATGGTGACATTGACCACACCTGCACAATACGCACAGCCCTTCAGCTGGCGATTTCCGTTGCAGGCCCTCCTAGATCAAGTATTCAGGGAGGAGTTGAGACTTAAGTTGGAGGAATTTTTTGAGTTCAATGAAGGGACTGTGGAATCGCCTGGTACGCTATGGGAGGCGTGCAAGGCGGTGACAAGGGGACACTGCATGGCGCTAAAAACGGGAGTTTTGCGATCCATCAGGAACACACTGGATACACTAGAAAAGGAACTGGCGACTCTGGAGGTAGAGCTCACCAGATTGCCTACTGCCAAGACCCAGGCGACGTTCAGGGCGGCCCTCACTAAGTATCAGGAGGAAGCAGATAGAGAGGTGAAGTTCTTAAGTAAGTATGCCCAGGCTAGGAGGTACGGGGAGGGTGACCGCCCGGGTAGGACACTGGCTGCGATGCTTCGAAAGCCAAGAGGTGAGGAATATATTTTGGAACTTACGGATGAGACTGGCGAGCCGATCAGGACGCCTAATGGTATATTACACGCTATGGCGGCCTATTACGAGGACCTATATGGCTCTAAATTAAGACCGGAAGACGAAGTGATAACGGAGTACCTGGACACAATTGCGCTGGCGTGGTTTAACAACGGGGCACGTGAATACATGGACCTGCCGATCACGCAGGACGACATACGGACGGTAATAGCTGGCATGCCGTCGGGTAAAGCGCCGGGACCAGATGGTCTTACAGCGGCCTTCTATAAAGAATTCGCTGATATCCTGGTCCCCAGGTTACATAAGCTGTACATGGAAGCGATCGAAATGGGGATCCTCCCCCCGTCGCTCCGTGAAGCAATGATAATCACGCTGTTAAAACCGGACAAAGATCCCACGAGCCCCGATTCATACAGGCCACTCTCGCTGATAAACCTAGATGCCAAGATCTACGCTAAATTACTGGCAGAACGTTTGAAACCGATGCTGCCCCAAATAGCGCTGTCGGATCAATCAGGATTCGTGACGGGTAGATCGACCTCGCAAAATCTGCGCACACTGTTTGGCCTGCTCCACTACTTGGACCCGAAGGTCCAAGCGGCTGCTGCCTTACTAGATGCCACCAAGGCATTTGATTCGCTCGAATGGAAATTTTTACAAGCGCTGTTCACGAGAATGGGCTTCAGTAGGCTCTTTATTCAGAGGATTTGCATTCTATACAATGGTCCCACGGCGAGAGTGAAGGTCAATGGTCAGATTTCGCGGACGATATGTATTTCCAGGGGAACCAGGCAAGGCTGCCCCCTGTCGCCGCTGCTCTTCGCCATCGCCACAGAACCCCTTGCGGCGAGACTGCGACAGCACCATACCCAACGCAGTATTGGGTTCACTTCGAGGGGGCTCTTGGTGTCCCTCTATGCCGATGACATGACGATTTTTGTACAGAACCCAGCCGACAATCTAGACCCCCTCATGCGGGAACTCGTGCGGTACGGTGGTTTGACGGGCATTACCATCAACTGGTCTAAATCTACGATACTGCCGTTGACAGACGGTACGGTACAATGCAGTACTGAATTCCCCATAACCTGGGTGTCAGAGGAGGTGAAGTACCTGGGGATCCATATTAGCCGCTCGATACAGGACCTATGGTTGTTGAACTACGGACAGGCAGCAGACTGGCTTGAGACGAAGGTGAAAAAATGGGTCACCTTGCCGCTGTCGATGACAGGCCGGATAGCCATAACAAAAATGGTTATACTCCCGAAATTTTTATATTTGTTTGCAAACATACCTCTGCCACTTACCATGTCGTTTTTTAAGCGCATACACTCTGCGATTCTGGACTTGGTATGGGCGGGCAAACAGCCCAGAATCCAGTGGAAGGTACTGACTCTTCCCTTTAAACAGGGTGGTCTGGCGGCTCCAGACTTTGAGCTGTACGCATACTGTGCTCAGGCTCAATATCTGCACTATTGGCAACACCCGATCCCGTATCAGCCGCATGTGGCGATCGAGATGGACGTGTCGGCACCCGTTCCCCTAGCCACGACGGTCTACCAAAAATACAAACGCTCGCCGGAAGATGTGAACACAGTTGAAACAACACGATGGGCCTGGCAAAACATAGCGAAACGCGCGGGCATTTCTGAACTGTATGCTCCGTCGATGCCGCTTGGTGGTAATCCATTACTGGGTCCCTTGCTGGATGCGGCGATATCTGAAAGGGCACGTAAGTGCGGGCTTTTGGTTGCTAGTGATCTCTACCCGGACGACACTTTCGTGGAGCTGGGAGACATATGCGGTCCGGAGCTCCCCACAGCATCTGGCCTACTCCTGTATTATCAGCTCAGGGCGGCATGTAGAGCAAGGTACCCGATGTTCCTGATGGTGCCGCCGACGGTCTCGGCGTTGGAGAACATATTGACGACCAAATCTCCGCATAAGTTGATCACTAGAATCTACAAAATAACACAGGATACGGCACCATGGATACGTCCAGATTCGAAAGCAAAATGGGAGGCTGAGACGGGACTCAGCATAACAGACAAACAATGGGCATTCAGCTGCACTCAGTTGGAGAACCTGTCTCACAATTACAGATTGAGGCTAATCCACTTTAATTTTTTGCATAGACTGTACCGCACACCGGCTCAGCTATTCAAACTAGGGTTAATACCCGACTCTAGCTGCTGGCGTTGTGGTGCCCTGGACGCAGACTTCTTCCACCTAACTTGGACATGCACTCCTATACAGCAATATTGGGCTGAGGTGTTCTCAAAGTTGGGACAAATCCTGGGAGAGCGGTTGCCTCCGGATCCCCTGGTGGCGCTCCTGGGAATGGTAGCTGAAATACCCTGTGCCTCAAGGAAACTGATCGCTATGTTGCTGCTACTGGCGAAGAGACAGATTGCACTACATTGGAAGCAAAAGGGCGCTCCTGGGGTAAAAGGCTGGGTTAACTCGGCACTATACTGTCGAGATCAGCTGACAACTTACTGGGAACTACTCCCGCTGAGGTCAAGACCGGCTGATATATGGCAGCCCCTGACGAGCCTGCTGGCTGACACCGTACTGGATGACTGAGGATGGACAGTGTGTGGATGTGCAAGGATGGGGTTTCGAATAGCAGGAATGCGAGAGCCTGGATGACGTTGCGCTGTGACTGTTACGCTGGTACAGAGAATGCTGAGACAGAGGATGGGAGGACGCTAGCCCCTCACCTGAGACTGTTTGAATGAGTAGACTGCCCGGGGTAAGACGACAGACATACCATCGCCCCTCCCTTCCCCCCCCCCCATCCCTCCTTTTTCTATTGGCCGGAGACTTAAGGGCCCGCCTATGTGATGGTGACACGGTACTAAATGAGTGGCCAGGATTGACATAATGAAACACAGAAGCTTTAGGTTTAGTTCAAAATGTTTGTTTCTTTGTTTTTCTTCCCGAGATATATCACATACAACATGTTGCAGACTGTCAGCGAGTATGTACGACCTGTGACCGCCAAGAGAGACCTGATTGTACTTATTGATGCTGCCTGCCTCCGGGTTGTTGGCTAAATAGCGGTGTACTACTTTGCAACTCTAAATAAAAATCTATAAAAAAAAAAGAAAAAAAAAACCTCCTGACAGCAAAGCTACAATAATGGACGTTTACTCAGTTGCTCCGTGTGTGCCGTCAGCCACGTGCGCTGCCGCCACTCTTTATTATATACTCGCCAGTCCACGCCCGGCCCAGGGAGTTGAGTATGTTACATTGTATTGCAGTGGCTGGGTGGCTCACTACAAAGGGGAAGATTCTCCCCCAGAAGACAGAAAGCACAGCAAACCGTGGCATAGTACCTCTAAACCCTGGGCGCAGGCTCCCAGCAGGTGAGGCAGCATTGCGCTGCACCCAGCTCCAGGCAGCCTGGCTCGCAGCATTGGCTCAGTGGCCTTTACTGCGGTCCTCTTGGGTGGCGCTTGTGTAGGGCTCAGAGACAAGACAAACTGAGGCGGGAACAGCTGCTGGGAGGTAGAGGTGGGAGCAGCAGGAAGGCTGAGCGAGGCAGGCACAGCTATCTCTTTTATGCGGTTTCGGGCTGTGAGACACTCCTTCAAATTTCGACTTCACGTTTGTAAAAAGCTTGGCCTTTTTATAAAACTGCTGATTTCGTAATTTGTTTGCAAGTCGCAACATCACGGAATCCTGGAGTGTCTCCCTTGAACCCTTTGAAGGATATTAAGCTTACATCAATGTTGGGGGGCGTGGCCAACAACATGGTGGAGTAAGACGTGCTTCTGATCGGCTCCCGGTGTCCTGCACAAATCCGACGATAAAACGATACCGAAACTTCAGAAAAACCAAATATTCAACGGCCGAACCGGTCCCGACACCTTTGCAACGTGAATTCACTGGGAAATCCTGTTGGCGGTGAGCACTGTTCGGCGGTGAGGAGACTTCGCTGGCGCAGATTTTCCCTCTCAAGATGGCGACCGGGTCCGTTGCTACGGCCCGACTGTGACTGTCCCCGGGCTTTGGTGCCTTCACCCCTTGGGATCCTGTGCCCTCGAGTCCTGGGGAAGGGTCCGACTGGCGGTGGTGAGATCCCCCCCGCCCCTGGCGGCTGCTGGATCGTGGGGCTGAGACAGCCGGGACCGAGGCGGCCGGAGGGGGCACCGAGCGGAGGACCACCGCCTGACTGAGGCCGGTAGGGGGCCTGCGTGGAGACTGTGGGGCGGCCGCTGCCGGTGAGGGCCGCGAGGCATATGGTCCGGAGGGGCCGGGGATGTGGGGAGCCCGGTGGCCCCGGTGGGGGACCTACGTTGGCCACTACCTGGTTCTCCCACGCACCTGAGACCAATTCCGGTGGGACACACGGCGAAGCGGGTGGGGCCCCGTCTGAGACGAGGAACACACTCCGCGAAGAGCCCTGAAAGAAGACGGCGACCGGGTCACGCTGCCCTGGCACTAGCCGGTGAGTGAACGAATGCAGCCATCCCCTCCCCCCCCCCTCCCCCGCCCGACATCACAAACTGGGCGCTGGTGGAGGCTCTGGTCTGAGTCATTAAGGATCCGTACCCTGAGCCACTGGCGGCGACCTGAGAGCACCAGTGCGGGGGGGACACGCTAACGGAAAGGAGGCAATCAACCTTTAGAGACTGCAACTTCGAGGGGTCTGGCCCGCGGAGGTACTTCTGGCCCCGGAACCTCGATTCTGAATACCCGCACTCCTCCCGGAGAGGACCGCGATGCGAGGCGTTCTCGGGGACGCCTAGGATACCCCTGCCCAGACTGCCAGCTGCCTCTGGGCGCCTGGGGACTGTTACGCCTAGACTTTCCCGATCGGAGTTCCCGGAGGGCCCTGCGGCAAAGCGGACTACAGGGTGGGGCGCCCACTGTCTGAGGTGTCCCCGGATTGGAGCGGCGGCCCCACGGACACAGTCGCGCGACTGCGGTCCCGGGCCGCTCGGCTGTCTCCTGCTGCTCGGCCTGCATTTTTCACCTACAGAGGCCCAGGGGCCTGGTGTCAAGAGGGGTGACCTTTCCCCCCTCCTCTCCCATCCGTCTGACCACGCTGGGCGGCTCTTGACCGGGTTGGGAGAGAAAACATGGGGAAAAGAGATCCGGCTGCGAGACCGGCGAGGCAGGAATCCATTGAGAGCTATGCCACGACGCGGGCGCATAAGGAGGCGATCCCAGAGACGCTGGGTTCACGCAACGACACGGCCATGCTGCTGGAGGCAATCCAAGCCTCTAGGACGGATATACAGGACTCTAGAGCGGCGTTGAAAACTAAAATAGGTGAGGTGGGTTCTGAAGTCCTCTTACTGCGTCAAGACTTTCGAAATTTGTCTGAGAGGGTGACCACAGCGGAGACCAGACTCGGGGAAGCAGAAGATTCCCTTACATCCCTCCGAAAAGATATGGCGGAACTACAAGCGTCCCACAGACAGCTGCTATGGAGTGTGAATGATGCTGAAAATAGGGCAAGGCGCAACAACCTACATTTCGTAGGCTTTAGAGAGGGCATCGGGAAGACAGATGTGGCAGCTTTTCTACGCACCTGGCTAACGTCGACCTTTCCGCAGGCCCAATTCTTGAACTGCTTTGTCATTGAAAGGGCGCATAGAGCCTTGCTGGTCAAACCACCAGAAGGGCAAGGCCGAGACCGATCATCGCACGTTTCCTTAACTTTGCGTATAGGGACCTCATCTTACGAGTAGACAGAAAAAAAGGGGAACTTAGAATGGAAAACACAAATATCATGATCTTCCCAGACTATAGTCAGGATGTGCAGAAGCAACGTCGATCCTATGACTCGGTGAAGGCAAAACTGCGAGATCTGCACATATCATACATGCTGCTCTTCCCGGCAAAGTTGAAAGTACTCTTCAAAGGCAGGTCCCACTACTTCAACCGACCCGAGGAGGCCTGGTAGTGGCTGGAGGAGAGGCCCCTGCTCCGAGAGGCTGAGGAGGAAGGTCGCAGAATTCGATCCGACATGGCGGCAGCCAATTTCCGAAGGAGTCCGCCTAGGGCGCAAAGGTCCCAAATTCCGAGAATGAGAAGATACTCACACTCGTCGTCCGGCGCGGAGAGACCGCCGGTTGGCCGGGGGGAGCGGGCCAGAGTGCAGCCACAGAGGAGGATCCGGCACCGGGGTCCAGGTTCAGCAGTCTGGCGCAGCATACTGGAGCAGAGCAGGAAAATGTCGAAAGTGAACACTTGTCTGATATAGAGTAATCTGCAAACACCTCGCTAACCCTCTTGCAGTAGCGATCCGAGAAATGGAACAGGGAGCGCATGGCACAGCAGAAGAACTTGCCATGGAAACACAGGATTCTCAATCCTGAGGAAGTTCGGAACTGATATCCGACACAGCAGCACACCGCTGTTAAGGGCACGCAAGTTACGAGCACCTTTTTTCCTGATTTGACTTACACCAGTGTTAATTTTTGTTGGTCAGTTGCCACCTCTAGGGGTCCAAGCGGAGAGGATAGACCCGCCCCGCTGTTAGCTGGACGGTAAAGTCCTGTGGATCCCGGTGGGAGCCTAATTAAAGACTTTGAGATTACCTAGTTGGGGTTGCTTGTGGGAGGGCGACAGACCTTTACCACCTGAAAGTCCTGTAAGTTAATTTGTTCCACAGATGGGATGGACGGGAGGAAAAGGTGGGGAGGGGGAGGTGGTGGATGGGGATTTTCTAACAGTTTTGATGAAGGGATGTTAGGGGGGAGGGGAGGGGAAACAGTTGGTTGAAAACAGTCATGTACATGAGCACAACATGATACACTCCTGCACCAGGGACCGCCCATACGGTCTGGTTTGTACCCTAGAATGGCAAGTACACTAGCAACTCAACCCACAGATCGTGGGAAACTCAGTGTCCTGACATGGAACGTTAACGGACTCGGTAATAAGATTAAAAGAGGACTAGTAAGTGCCTACCTTAAAAGGATGAGCCCAGATATAACTTTCCTACAGGAAACCCATCTGAAGGGTACCAATTGCCCCTTTATAGCCAGGGGACACTATAAAGTACTGGCGCACGCGGGAGACACCACTGACTCCAGAGGAGTAGCAATCATCATAAAAAACACCACCCCTTTTTGCACTGCACGCACTTGGGTGGATCCATTGGGGACATGTGTAGGGGTTCAGGGGACATGGCGTAGACGCACATACACGCTAATATCAGTGTATGCACCCCCAAACTACAGGCAAACACACTTAAGTCATTGGCCAACATACTTCTTGACACTGCCAACACTATTCAAATAATAGGTGGAGACTTCAATGATGTTATGGATAGAGGAATGGACAGATCAGGGTTGCCACCCTCGAGGGAGACCCGGACCCCCCTAGCTCAGATGATTACCACCTTAGGCCTCACGGATGTCTGGAGACGGCTGCACCCGGTCCAATCGGCCTACTGTTTCTACTCGGCCGCACATAAGGTGTTCTCAAGACTAGACTATATATTCCTGCCCAGACAGTACTTGACCGTAGATGATACAGCGGAGTATAAAGCAAGGGGAATATCGGACCACTTACTCTTGCTGGTGAGGGTGGGACAAAATTGAGATGTTGGAGGGACCTCCTGGCGCCTCACTGCATGGGACCTTAAAAATCCAACGGTGCTGAAAGGTATAAGAGCTGATATGAGGGTGTACATGGCCGAAAATGTAGGATCAGTCGCGTCAGGGTTAACCCTATGGGAAGCCTTGAAACCTGTGATGAGGGACAGAATACAGAATAGACTGGGAGAGGAAAAGAGAAAGCGACAGGGGGAGGTGGCTGCGGTTGAACGGGCTATAGTCGATTTAGAGAGTGAACATATAAATACAAAACGTCCCAAGACTCTCCGGAGACTGATAGATACACAACGCCAGTATAGGGAGCTAGTGACTGATGAGGCAAAGACCCAAAACCTGGCCACCCTCCACCGCCTATACGACGTTGGGGATAAGTCAGGCAAACTCCTGGCATGTCTCGGTAGAAAGGATCGGGCGGAACGATGGGTGGATCAGGTGAGAGATGCGGATGGGGTGCTTGTTAACTCAGATTTACATATTGCTGAGGCCTTTTCTACGCACTACGAACGCTTCTACACGGCTAGAGATTTAGGCTCGTGCGATGATGCCCTTCAATACATGGAACAGACAGAGCTTCCATCATTGGACCATGAGGCCCTTGCGATGCTCGAGACGGACATCACGGCAGACCATATCTCGGTAGCCTTGGCTAGACTGCGTTCTGGGAAGGCTCCGGGACCGAATGATTTCCCGGCAGAATTTCTCAAATACTTGACAGATATCTTGGCTCCCCACTTGAGGAACCTCTTTCTAGGGGCATTTGAGGAGGGGAGGCTCCCCGCAGATCTCTCCATGGCGACAATTATCCCAATTTATAAAGAGGGCAAACCAAGGGAGGAATGCGCGTCCTACCGACCCATCTCCCTCCTGAACACTGAGGTGAAACTCCTCGCGACTGTCTTAGCGCTACGATTGAGGTCGGTGATTCCGGACCTAATACACTTAGATCAAACCGGCTTCCTGCCAGACAGGGCTACTAAGCTAAACCTTAGACGCACCCACAACTGGTTGCAGGAGGTGAGAGATAGAGGCACTCCACACTGGTTTCTCTCACTGGACGCAGAGAAAGCCTTCGATGCGGTCCACTGGCCATTTCTGGAAGCGGTTTTACAAAAATTTGGCTTTGGCCCCAAGTTCCAGACATGGGTCCGGCTCCTGTACACCATGCCGCGAGCTAGGGTAAAGGTAAATGGGAGACTGTCACGTGAATTCCCGATCCAAAGAGGGACACGCCAGGGCTGCCCCCTATCGCCCCTCTTATTCAAACTCACCATCGAGATACTAGCAGCTAGGACCTGGCAAAATCCAGGGATCACTGGATTCAGGAGAACCGAGACGGATTTGGCCCAGGAGAAGCTATCCCTTTATGCGGATGATGTGCTCCTGTACATCACCAACCCGGGGACCACGGTCCCGGAGCTGTTCCTGGAGCTGGAACAATATGGTACATACACCGGATATAAAATTAACTGGCACAAATCGATCCTATACGATCCTGGGGGAGGCGACCGCTGGACGACTCTGTCCGAGCAACTGATTAAAACAACGGAGGGCTTCCAATATCTCTGGATTTACATCACCCTAAATAAGAAACTCTTGTTACAGAAAAATATAGAGAGAGTCATGCTGAATTCTAATGCTGATATGGAGCGCTGGAGACAGCTACCGCTTACACTCCTAGGCCGAGCGGCCATGTACAAAATGATTATTCTCCCAAAATATTTATACGCCCTTCAGAATGAATACTATGCACTCCCGGAGACGCTGCTGCGCAAGGTCCACCAGATCTCAGGGCCTTTCTCTGGTTAGGTAAACAACCCAGAATCGCGCTGACCACTCTCCAAAGGCACCAATATAGTGGAGGTATCTCACTCCCGAACCTGGAAGCCTACTACTGGGCGGAACATCTGACCCCAATTAATGAATGGCTACATACCCAAGCAGACCATCCCACATATGCCCTAGAACGTCATAAACTGTCCCCACACAATCTACTACATTATCTATATGGAGGTCCCATACGGAAGACACTGCTTCCAGCGACTCTTATAACCCTACGGGCATGGATCATGGCCACGAAACGTACAGGCTGGGAGAAGACTCCTACCCGGCAGACGCCCCTATGGCATTGCACATGGCTAACCGAACTTAACAAACTCAAAGGATTTAAACGGTGGGACGACATTGGGATCTCTACTATTGGAGATGTGATCACTAAGGGGGAACTAAAATTCTTTCAGGCCCTGAGGTCATAGTTTGGGCTCCAACACTCACAGCTTTTGAAGTACACCCAGCTACGCCATGCATGGAGAGCACAGAACATGCACTTGCCGGGACTCCCAGAATATGCACCACTGGAGGGCAGGCTCCTGCAGGAGCAGATACAGGGGAAGGCAGTCTCACTCACCTACAAAACTCTAACCAACAATATGCTGGGGGATCTGGTGAAACTCAGACATACATGGGAGGGTGAAGTGGGAGCACTAGACGACCTAGATTGGGACATAGTGTTGATGCACCCTCGAGAAGTGGCGATTAAGTCCAGGCTTCGCCTCATCCAATATAACGTGCTACACAGAACCTATTATGACAGGGTGAGACTTCATAAAATGGGGAAATTAGAGGACACCAGATGCCTCCGATGCCATAGGGAGGGCGGAGATTTTTACCATATAATATGGGCATGTGAGGTGATTCAAGTATACTGGAACCTCATCTTTACGGAACTGAGGGAGATATTGGAGGTGCCGCTAACGCAGGAGCCCTAGCTGGCTTTACTGGGAATGACTAATGATGTGGATCTTCCGCGACCGCTCCTAATCTTCCTGGTACTGGCCTTAGTGGTAGCCAAAAGAGACATAGCGAAACACTGGGGGTCACCGACTCCCCCGGAGTTGGAGGAGTGGAGAAATGGGTTGGACCTATACATGGCGGCCGAGAGAGTGACCTATAAATCTAGAGGGTGTCCTAGGAAGTTTCGTAGGGTTTGGTCCAGGTGGAGACACTATCATGAGCTGGATGGGGGACTGGGAGAGAGATGAGCTCGGTACAAATTTACAAGGTCATGCGGGCACCGGAGGGAGGGTATGGGAGGGGGTACTGAGAGAAGACTGTTCATTGGAGGATCGGACACTGCACATGTACTATTTGAAATTTTCTTTAGGTGAGCACCAGGTAGCCCCGACTCGTGATACCAGACGCCCAAATAGTTGTATTGCTGCGTGCATCCCAAAATCAAGTGGCCAAGCCTCCATTTAGCTAGTTTTTTTTGGGATAGTGCCCAAAGATTACTATTTTTGATTTGGAAGGGTTAGCTACCAGCCTGTTTTTATCGTTATATATTGCCAGGGCCGTCAACGCCTTTTGTAGGCCTATCTTGGTATGATCCAGGAGTACCAGATCATCGGCGTATTGCATGAACTGATTTTTAGTCCCCCCGATCCTTGGAGTGGCTAAAGCTTCCCCGGTCAGGGCTTGCTCCATGTCTGCTGTATATAGGTTCAACAACAGTGGTGCTAAGACGCACCCTTGTTTGAAACCTCGGTCCGTTTCAATCTTCTCAGATGCAGAGTCGCTCGAAAGTTTAATTCTGACCCACGCTTTTTGGTACAGCGACTGAATTGCTCTTAGCAGGGTCGGGTTGATGTTCCATAGTGCCAGCTTTCTCCATAGGATAGCGCGGTCTACCCCATCAAACGCTGCAGAATAGTCAATAAAGCAGGCGAATAAAGGGAAGCTTTTGCGCCACCGTGCTTGGTGGGCCAGATAAGAAAGTGCAGGTATGTTGTCCACAGTTGAAGACCCGGGTCTGAATCCGGTTTGGAAGAGGGGCAGAAGACCTTCTTCACTTGCCCAATCTGCGAGATCCGACAAGATGGTACTAGCATAAGCTTTGCCCTCGATGTCCAGGAGGGCAATCATGCGGTAGTTGGACGGGTCTGATTTAGACCCTTTCTTGTGTATTGGGTGTAAGAGCGAGCCTCCCCAGGAGTCTGGCACGTCCCCCAGGAGCCAGCATTCGGCGTATAAGTGGGTCAGGTTTTCGGACCAGAATTCTATGTTCGCTTTAAACAATAAACCTGGGAGGCCGTTAGGACCCGATGCACCATTTTGCCTGATTTGTTTTAGGATTTTGGATACCAGCAATTTTCCGGGAGCGGCCTTCTTGTGAATAATGGAATCTGGCTCTTCCCTTACTGTGGCTGCTTTCTTTAAGTGGGGGACAGGATGGTCTTCGTTGTATAGAGCTTTGACGTGGGCAACCCAGGTGGGGGCATCAAGGGAATTTTCTCTATGATTTATTCCTCGTCCGAGATTGTTTAAATAGCTCCAGAACTCTTGCGATTTACCAGGGCTCAGCAGATCGAAGATTTTCAGCCATTGCGCTTCACAGTGTTCGCGTTTCGCGGCCCACACTTTCTTTGAGTAGCTTTTTGCAGCCTCTTGTAGTTGTTTTTTACATGATGCTGTGCCATTTTTCCGAAATGCTTTTCGTTTTGCATTCAGATATTTGGCACTTTCTTTAATTGCCGGGATAAATCCGAGTGTAGACGGTGGATGCCAACGAGTTATACTTGCTGTATCCCCTCGAAGTATCGCTGCTAAGCTCCCGGTGGTTCTGTCCCATACTTCTATTACACCCTTCTTGTGGAAGCTCGGTGGCCAGCCTGCCCACGTGTTTGTCCAATTATTGAACGTGGAGGTTGATGCCGGCCCCATTTGATTCTTCTGGGTAGCTTTAGCAATTCTTCACCGTTTGCAGCCCCAATGCATTGTAACCTGTGGCGTGTTTCTGCTGTCAGGTTCAGTGTAAGTGTTAAAGCGGCATGGTCGCTGTCACTACGCTGATGAACTGTATAATCCGACATCAAAGGTTGCAGTTTATCACTTGGGAAGATATAATCGATCGTTGTTTGATTATTGTATGTGGGGGCAATGAAAGCCCCAGGGGTGTTCTTTAGGTGGACAGAGTGTGCTGTCGCGAGTTTATAAGATTTTATTAAGGGGTTCAGTGCGTTGGTAGCCCCAGAGTGGTGACTTTGTGTGGATGTGACCCCTATGTTGTGGATATTGAGGTCACCGAGAATGATACAATCCAGTAACGGGAATTGTAGTAACAGGGCCTCCAGCTGAATTATTAGCGTGGGCCCGTGAACTGTGGACCCATGCGGAATGTGGTAAATGTTAATTACTAGAATTGAAAGTGGCCCGTTGGTTGAGTGGAGGCCTTTCAGGATGCCCGCCAAGAGCATGTTCGGAAGATTTTTTATTTCCGTGAATTCTAGATTCAACGAGTGCTTGATGTAAACGCATATCCCCCTGATGGTCTTCCAAATATATTGGTCTTTGTTGCGGGTTTGCTGTATTCTGCATATCCTCTTAATGAAAGCAGATTTGTCACCCAGGATTCTTGTATGCAGATTATGTCCGCCTCCTCCAGGAATGTCACTGCGGCATGGTTTTGTAACAGCTTTGTGAGTCCTGCGACGTTCCAGGTCATAATATTCAATCTATTAATAATCGGGGTTTGATTTGTGTGTTTCACATGCCCGGTAGTTGTGCGTTGATGAAATCAACCCTTTTCTCCAGGGCTGTGCGTGTTAGGAGCTGGGATTTAATGCAAGCGGCAGCCAGGATCAGTCTTTGCTCGCGCACCCCCTTGTTGCACAGGAGCGTTTGCCTTGACTCAAATTTGTTTTTATCTTAATAGGGGTACCGTTGGTTAAGCCTATGCTCGTGCTACCTTTGGACCCCTGAAGAATGGACCCCACATGTGGGGCACGGTCGGGCAGAGCGTTCAAGCGTGAGTTCCCCCCAGCGATCTGTTCCTGGTTTTCCAAGCCGAAAAGCGGGTAGTGAGATTTTAAAATTGAGGGATATTTTTGTACGGGCTGAGTCTTTATTTTCATGCCCCAGCTTTCCAGTAGCGTATGTTGTCTCTTCAGTGCCTCTGCCATAATTGGGCTGGTGAAAGTTAGCTCTGTGGTCTCGTTTTTCTCCACCGGGTCCGGCGGAAGGAAGGAGATAGTCTCAATATCTGTGGTTTTTATCCCTTCCAGCCCAGGGATATTTGCGCAGAGTGTTAAGAGATTGCTGCGGTTGAGGATGTCCCACTTGCCCTGTGAAGCGTATTCAGGGTACAGCATTATTTTCCGGTCCTGGGGAATTATTTGGATTGGGTTGTTAGCAGAATCCGCGTCCTTCTAGTTTTTGGCCTGCGTGCCAATAAAGAGTGCCTGTGCCGGGCTAGATGAATGGAATTTCGCCTGGTTTGATGACCCTGTTGTCTGCTGGGGTGCCGCCTCGAAGGGTGGACTAAACGGTCTGGTGTTGTATGACCAATTTCCGGTGTGCTCGGATTTAGGCCCAAAAGTGCCTTGGGGTGCGCACAGAGCAGTTTCCGCCATTGTGTTAGTAGAGATTAATTTTTTGGCGTCTAATGGCGCTTGAGTCACTCTGCTCATTGTTGTCTTTGTGTGTGCGGAGGGCTGGTAACTTTTAGGGCAAGGTTCGTGGTCACTTGATGGGGCTTGATTTGCTTCCCCAATGCGTTGACCTTGTGGGTCAGGCTCTTGTTTTTGTGTTTTCAATGCCAGGGCTAGCTGGGGGGCTGCAAGATGGGCCATCGTGCTCGGGCCTATATTAGAATTAATTATATGTGAGGCTTCCATGATTGCCTCAGTTTTTCCTGTCATTTTAGTAGTGACTGCCAAGTAGGTCGCTTTCTGGGTCTCGGTGTGACCGGGCATCTGGTTGTCGGGTAGTAGCCACTGCCGGATTGAACTAGTGGTGTGAGATTTATTTTTGCTCTCCTTGTTGAGTTTTCTGAGTTTTTCTTACTTTTCCTGGATAGATTTTGAAATTCTGAGATAGCCAGTTTGGAGGTGTGATAAGAGTCTTGATTGTTGTCCCGAGTCAGAGTAGGTTTCGTTCCACTCGCATTGATCATCTTCGAAGACACCCTGCTCAAGTTCTTCTCTCCTTTAGGGCTTTCTGTGATGCAAGTTTGGTGATTTGTTGTGCCTTGTGTATTTGAAAGTGCATAGGCGGTGTTCTGTGCAGGAGAATTATTCTGATTTTTACTGACTTCATTCTTAAGATCCTCAATTAATGTGTTCATTATGTTTGGTAATTTTTCTAGATTAAGCAATATGGGGCTACAGCCGCATGTCTCTGGCTTTAAATGTGTGCTGTCCTGAGCTCTGTGGATCAAAGAGTTCAGGTGGTCCAATTTGGAGTCTATCCCGGAGATCAGACCCGCGACAATTTGTAAGATGTTGATTTGGGCGTTGAGCTTATCCGCGTGCATTATTGCTGCGCCTGTCATTGAGATGAGGGCCTCATTGATCAGTGATAGGTGGTTTGTGATCAATGGGGGCTTCTCCCCCTTGTCTGAACCTCTGCTCTCGGAAGTTGGAGACTGCACCTTTTTGTCGTGTTCCAGGATGCTGAATCTTGACAGACTCGCGAGCTGAGTTTGTGGGATATCAGGTGGTGTTGGTGTTTTTCCTTCATTGTCGTCGTGGGTGCTATTAGGTCCGTGGGACGTGATTGTTCTGTGTGAAATGGGACTCAACTGAGGGTCCTCTGGATGTTGGTGGATCGGAGCTAGGGGGCTTGTGTAAATAGGCCTGGACGGATCCATGTTTGGTATCACAAATTTGGGAGATCTTCCGCCGTGGAGCGTGAATATTTTGGGTGAAAGAGGAATGCCGGACCCCCGGGGGGCTGCGGGGCTTGAAATTTGCCCGTCCTCCGTTACCTTGTCAGTAGGTGAATAATTCGAGATCAGACAAGGTTCAGTTAGTGAGGGTGCTTTGGGGCACAGAAAGTCTCTTATGTCTCTGTTTCCTCCTGTCCCGGTGGATGTTTTTCTCGCGCTAAGGCAAAGCTTGTGGGCTGTTGACTTGAGTGGGCTGCAGTTCTTCCCTAATGGAGCTGCTGATGCCGGTGCTGGAAATTCCTGTGACGTCGGTGTTGCTCCGGTTGCTCCGGCTGCTCCTGTTTGTTCCTCGTCCCTGAGCCCTGGCCCTGGGTAGGAGCCCCCTATTCCCAGTGGATAGAATAACTTCACCTTCTGTCTCCTGGCTGATCTGTGAGGGCGGGGTTTCTCCTGTAGTTGAATCAGATTTGAATTTCTAGTCCTCATGGTTTGAGAGTTTGCTGGATGTTTCAAATAAAGTGCGGGTAAAGGGACTAGAATAAGTGCTGGAAATTGGGCGTTCAACCTACTCGCCTGGTTATCTCGAGGGCGATCGCGGCTACTGCTGCTCAGATGTTCTGCGCTGTTTGGTCCTTAATAGCGGCCCTTGCGGCCGTGCCTGTGCAGTGTGGTAGTCAGTGTTTATGAAGTTGATTTTGACGACACTGTGGCCAATGTAAGCGCTGGCTGACGCTGATAGTGGCAGTAAGAAACTTATTAGGTTGGCCCAATTTTCCCTTTTCCCTGTTTTTTTTTTTGTGGTTCCTGGTTGCTCTTTTTCTGCTAACGGTGGGTTGATTATGGATTATTCCTCTTCAGTTTGCCAGTTTTTATCAGTTGTAAAATCAGTTGTCTCAGTTGTCTCGAGAGAGATCCACGGCTCGTTGTGCGTTGTTCGTCAATTGTCGCTCATCATTGACCCGCCGTGTTGTCTCGCTTTTTGTGATGGCGTCTGGTCCGGTCGCGTCGCGTTGGATCAAATGAAGTTACAACTGTCTTTGGCCTTTTGGCTTCTTTGGGATCCAGCGCTTGTCCTCACGGCACTTTTCCAAGTCTGCGATCACAGTCACGAAGCTCTTGATGGTCAGTGCGCTGTTAATAGCCAGTAGTAGGCGGTGATGGACGCTGGCGTGATGTGACGTAAGTGTAGCGGCTGGGGAGGGGGCTGCGAGCGATGGAGGGTACGGGTCAGGGGAAGTAGAGGAGGCCTGATGGGCTAGTGGGGGTGGGGGTGGCACACTTCAGCTGTGCACACCGGCAGCGCTCGGCTTTCGCGCGCCATTACACACCTGGAATGTTCTTACTCCACTTCTCCTCTTCTCCGACCCCCCTGCTCACTCCTCCGCACCTCCACTGCCCGCATCTGCTCCCGTGGGTGTTGATCCTAGAACTGCCTAGTTCTAAAGGAGTTTGCTCCAAGTCCTCTTCTAAGTGTCCTTAATCTTTAAAATTACACCCGTGACTTTCCCCATAGAAGTTAATGGTGATTTGCGGCTGTGTTTAGACACTGCATGCGTCGCCTGTGGGTCCCCTGTGTCACTACCTTGGGTGGTTCCTGGTGGCCCCAGCAGTTCTAAAGGCTCTAGGCCATGTATCTATGTCAGTTGTGGTTCTTATACCACTTTCTTAATATATGATTTGGTACGCTCCTAGGGCTCAACGTATATTGTGCTAATTTACTGTGTGCTAAATAAGTTTACTGAATATACTTTTGCCTCTAGCCTCATAAAGAGACTAGAGGGATGTGTTTAGAATAAATACATATATTTTATATATATACCTGGTGTGGTTCTCCTTTCATTTGGTCATTCATGAGATTATAGACTGGTAAAACAAGCTGCTTTACATTCCTTTAACACTTAGCCTGAATGCTGCTCTCCACAGCTACCACTTGGATTGCTTTCTATATAGGTTGTCTTTAAACCTACCATCAATAAGGGTCATTTCGACTGGTGCTGTCGTGTATTTCTATAGGTTCTGAATCAGTCCCCCTATTCCTGACCCTATTCTGGTTAAACTAACTATCAAGTTAACTAAACAGTCAGCCCATGAGGCATGAAAACCCCCATGATGCAGATACCGTTATCTGATGCAGTCACACTACGGCACAGGAACGTGTTATCTGATTAGGTCATAACGCTTGAGATCTAATTAGACAAGCGACATTCCTCCAGCCCCTGATAAGGCATACGACGTTCTCATAACAAATCAAACCTATGACAACCTGGATAATCCGTGCGGCCATTGTTTTGATTTCACAGAGAACTTTTGCAAAAGAATGTGCTAACGAGCAAGTCGTATGACATCTTTATTAACGTACCTATGTCCATCCTTACGTCAATCTCGGCACCTTTAAGGTATAAATATTGCCGACCTTGCCCTATGCAAACACACGCGTGGTGACAAGACGGAGCAGCCACCCTTGCCGAAGCCGAGAGCAGAAGCAGACCCCGCTGGCAGCAGCCCCGCCTTCCTGACGCGCTGAGAGACGCGCTGCTATCTCAAGCCGAGAGACCCAGCACCGGCGCTTCTGGGCAGCCCTCGCAGGCAGCCTGGAATATCGAGAGCAGAGAAAGAGATACCATTCCTCATTCATCCTAAATTCCAGGTACAGAACTGAATAACCCCTCACAGAGAATTCTTTAGTTATTCACTTGGCAAAAACCAACTTAACTTAAACTGTAACTTTCTATTCCCGCCCACGCATTAGACTTAGGTCAGGTACACGGGGTAGGCGTATTTAGAAACACCAGTTGAGTACGTTTAGTCAAATGTATATGTGTATGTAAATATATTTTAATCATTTTAAACATCATATGGCTCAGAAACCATATCAATGTTTTTACAGTATTATTTTATACTATTGCTTTTAATATATGCACTTTACTTAACTATAAGTATTGCAATAATATCGATCCATTTCTCATGTATGAGAAAAGAGACTGATCAATAAATAACACCTATTTATTGAACACGCCCGTCTCTTCCTTTTCTCTACATTCTGATGAGACTAAGAATGCACGTACTGACTGAGTAAAATAATTGCCTTGTGCTCACACGACTCTGGAGATTGACTCTTGATTAGGGGAGAGCAAAGTTGTCATGTTCTATGGTTGTCAGAAACTAAATCCCTTCTTGTCTAATCAGGGAAGTTAATCCTTCCTTGAACATTCGAGAAAGTTTCTAGCGAACTCTGAGCTTAGCTGGCAAACCCAAAAATTAAGTCTAGTATCGACAGTAGTAGACCTAGTTAACGTCTGGCCTAGGCCTTTACTGCTGTAGGTACTATTCCAATGCGCAGAGCCTATTGGGAAGATAGGAACTACACTACATGGCGCCCAACGCGTTTGGAAAGGGCGATAAAACTAACGTAAGACATTTAGAGTAACTCAGTCGTGCTTTCTCACTCAGACCCCTTTTCCCAAATACTCCAAAGACGTCTGGAGTGGGTGAAAGGTAATATCCTCCAAAACCTCGCAGGAGGGAACTCCTATGTATGGTTCTTGGTCTAGTCAACGTTGAAGGATAAACAGTGTTCCAAAATATTGTGCATCTAATCTCTGTTTCCATAAAGAAACCTGATCTGCAAATAAACATAATACCATCCTGTCAGTAAAATGGGAGACAGTGATGAAGAAAGAGAGGCAGCTAGATTAGCAGCTGAAATAGCAGCAGCTGATGCTACAGCACTCGAAGCAGACCCGGATATAATACTCATCCAGGTCGCCAAAAGGAGATCTATAACCTTAAAACTTATAGAAAATGGACTGACACCTAGAGGTGGTACAGTCATATTCGTAATTGAGGCACACGAATATCAGCAGACAGAGGTATACTATACATGGATACATTTTCCAGCAGCTAATGCTGTAACAAAGTACTTCCACTATTACAAAATTGAGGTACCACCTGACATTTACACTCCTTTCGAGGAGGTGGAAGTACCACTCAAATTCCAAGAGCATTTGCTCTTATTTGATGGTGCCCTAAAACATAACAATCACATTACAAGGCTCGGTCCTTTAGGTAGACCAGGAGCAACGTGGCCGGTCCTAGCCGGATACACACCACATCCAGACATCGATAGGATGCCTGCAGCTGAACTATTAACACAGCTGAAACAATTACTAAAAATTCATAGACAATTAGTTCAGTATGTAATGCGGACTTCAACAATTCAGCCAGCGATTAAACTTCCACAGCTGACCCCTCACCAGGGGAACACAAATAAAATTACACCACAGAACATCCAATCCTGCCTAGGTAAAGTCCCAGCTAAACGGGAACAAATACCATTCTGGTTGGCACAGAAAATCACCCAAATAGAGGCGGTGTTTCCTGACACCACCCCATTAGAAAAACACAGGATTCTGACTATATGTCTCCCAATGGGAATCGCACCACACATTGAGGACTGTGACACTTGGGGTACAGTCTTTGCTTCCATCTACACAAAAACGCACGGTGTCCCATCCATTTCGGTGATACCAGATGTGCTAAAACAAATTCAAGATGAATACGGTCCAGAACCTGCTTTAACTCTTGGTATGAAATTACTAAAAGACTTCAAGCAGGTCTCGGCTATATTACTAGCCAACATAAAAGGTGAAGCAGCAAACGTGGCGATCCGCCAGAGGTTAAAAGAGACAGATATAGCAGACCAACCAGCTGAAATTGCCAGAATCATAGAAACATCCTATGAGGAACTAGGCAGAGATAGTCTAGGTGGAATACCAGTAAAACCGCAACTGACTACAAGTCCAGAAAAAATATTTTTTTATAATAATAATTCACCAAAAAAGAACTGGGATGGAAACAAACAATCCAATCCCAAAGAAAAGAAATTCCAGTCCAGAGGAAGGTCTCCTAGGCGAAGAGAGAAATCTCCAAACCAAAGACAGAGGTCACCGCAGAGTGACCCCTCTGGGAATAGATATAACCTTAGAAATAGGGATAATATTAAAAAACCTGATAGATATCAAGACATTGATACGCGTCCCTCTCAATCTTTTCAGAATTCCTCGCAGAAATCGGAAAGAAGAGGACGATCAGAAGAGCACGCCAAGTCCAAAGACAAGGAACCTGCTCAACTGAAAAAGAAATTACAATTTCCAAAAAAGAAGGTAGCCAGTATCAAGGTAGTTAACAATGCCGAGAATACTGAGGACACAACTGAAAAACGGAGAATGGGCTCAGACAATGCTAGACAGCGCAGCAGAGGTGAGCATAGCTCGCAAAGTCCTTATGAATCATCTGGAGACAGTGGACACGAATGAATACCTTCAAGTGGAAACTGCAGATACCAGAGTTAGCAAGCCCCACAAGATATACGAGATAACATTACGTATAGAGGGAGATAAGACTAGGAAAATAAGGGGACTATTTTGGGATAACCTCTCCAAAGGCTATGACATCCTTCTAGCTGAAAAAGACTGGCCACCAGAGTTTGTCAGGGAGTGCCCTCATGGCGAAGAAGTAATTATGCCTGCCTTCTCGAATCAAATACCGATTCATAAAAAATATACACTTGCTAGAAAGTGGGCAGTGGCCTTAGCACCTGCTTTATATAAAAATCATGTAGGATGGGATGAGGATTCTCCTCCTCACAAAATCCAGTTAAAATCACAACCAACTGCACAAAGGCAGTACCCAATTAAGCAAGAAGCTAAAAAACAGGTAAATGAAATACTAGATCAGCTAGAATACCAGGGGGTGATTGAAACTTGCACCTCACAAATGAACAATCCTTTGTTTCCGGTCTCCAAACCAGACAATTCATACCGTCTAGTTTTGGATTACCGACACCTTAACACATGTTGCAAAACTTTTGCAGTGCAAAACTCACACAGTGCTGCACTAATGAATAACATAGTGCGCAAAAAATACAAAACAACCTTGGACATCTCCAATGGATTCTTTTGTCAAAACATAGCACCAGAGAGCAGATATTTAACTGCATTCTCAGTAAATGGCACTCAAAAACAATTCTGTCGGTTAGCCCAGGGGTACAAGAACAGCCCGGGGGTATTCTCAGCGAGAGTAACAGAATTACTACAACTATATGATGATGAAGCATTATCTTATGTCAATGACATTTACTTAACAGATGATGACTTGGAGACTCACTTGAAAAGAGTGAACACCATAATTCTTGGGTTCGCTGCAGAGGGTTACAAATTCAACTTCAAAAAATCCAGAATTGCCCATCTAAAAGTTCTATACGAAGGATATGAATTATCAAGCCCCATTTGCAGAGAATTGGGGACTCGTCAGCACTCTGTTGCCCTTCGGATTCTTTTAACGAATACAGCCCCTCCTATTGTTTGTGCTGTTGCAAAATTTTTAAAATGGGCTTGGTTGATAAGACTTAGAAGACTGTCCATATCAATTTAATTCTTTTTTTAGCTAATTTATTCTGATATATCGTGTTTTAATTGCCATTCTATTTGTACAGTCTTACTTATTTCGACATGCTGTTTTTATATTTTTTGTACTGCTTTTATGATATGTGCATATCGAAATAAAGCATCAATCAATCAATCAATCAATCAAGTATAGCCTGGTTGACAATTTTTTGAGAACTAGAAGAATTAAAAAATCTAAAATATGAAAAGACGTATCCTCTGCCAATCGACATTCTGCCTCTACGACATTACGCCTGTGTAATCTATACAGACGGACATGTTCAACCATCCGTTTGGGGAGAACAAGCATACAACCCCACATGTGAGATTACAAAAGAAGTGTGGCGCGGAGGTAAATTAAAACCTCTATTAACAAAATCACACTCAGTAGAAACTAATTCAGAAAAACAAACTGAAATAATCGCATTGAAAATGGCGCTAGATAATGCGGATCGCGAATTCCCGACACTTATAGTGTCAGATTCATATTACTGCGTCAAATCATATAACAGCGATTTGCAGACATGGATTCAGAACGGTTACAAAGATGACACAGATGCACCAATAAAGCAGAGACTGCTCTGGGAACAAGTAGCTCTTTTGAAAAAAGAACTACCAAAGACTCACGTGACTCACTCACTGAGTCATCAACGTGATGGCGTTCACGTTGTAGGGAATTCATTGGCTGAAACAGCCGCAGCGGCAGCCACTAAATCGGCTCCCGTAGATCGAAAAAAGCGTACATTAAAATACATTGACGGTGAAACATTGCTGGCGGTGAAAACGTCATCAAAAGGCGACTGCTCAGCGTTACCGATCAACTATCCACTCAATTACACATACATAATCGATGCAAACTCCGTCCCTTTTGCTCGAATCCCTGGAGTGGGGGATAGAGTGATTCCAAACATGGACAGGAGAAACTTGTTAATCGCAGACGCACACATGGGCGAGGGTCTCAGACACCTTCAATTAAAAGATTCTCTGGAAGAATTACAATCACGGTACTGGTGGCCAGGCATGAGCCTGCACTACACCATGTTTGTAAAAAACTGCCCAAACTGCAACAGAGATCGCAGTGGGGAGAGAAGCAGTTTAATACCTCGTCGTATCAAGGCAGATAATATTACCAGCAAAAAGAATGGCTTGCGATTAACATATACAGGCTAGTTTCCACTTATAACGTAGATCCACAGCACTCGGCTGACGTCCGGACTGTTATACAAAGATTTGCGAGTCTAAATGGCATATACGCTAAGAGCATGTTACGTTTGACCATTGTTTTCACTCAGGCAAACCAGCCTAGGGGGGAAACATGGCCAAATGAGCACAGCCCAGCGGGAATCTTCTCACTTCCTTCCTGAGGGTATGGGATGGTGTAAAGAAAAAACCAAGGCAGAAAGCAATCTATAATAGAAAGGATATTAGGTTCGGGAGCTGGGTGGGTCAAACATCTAATAAGTGTCCAACGTAGTCTAAATAACTTGCCAAGAAATTCTCTGAGGGGATTCAGTCCGTACGAATTATTATTCGGAACTAGGATGTTGATCTCTGACCTGGATAGTCAGACTTCAGTGGTAATAGAAAAAATCTTTGATGTCAAAGACCGTTTGGCTATTTTGCAGGACTTAAACAAAACAAGAAAAGACCTGAGCAACATACAGTTGAAACAACAGCCAACAACCACTGAAGAATCACCACCTGTCCCAGCAAGACCTGTCTGGATTCCAAAAGTCGGGGATCTAGTCAGGGAGAAGATCGCGGTAAAGAAGGAATTTTGGCCTTCTTACAGAAAAGCAGTTCCTGTCTTGTCTGTCAACGGGACAAGATCAGTTGTACTACCGCCACTTGCTGGAAAAAAGGAGAACCGAGTTGTATCCATCGACCTGGTAAAACCACAACATGTGGCCGATAACAAACAGTAGGCCAAGTGGACTCCCAATAAGTAGCAGAACACCAAGGTTTGCTACCAGCACAGAGGTCCTATCAAAGAGGCTCATCACATTCGAAACGCCTACAGAAGAACAACAAGGACTATGCAACAATGCAATAGAACTCAGACCTCTGAAAACCCAAATAAAGACATTTAGCAGAGACACACCAATCTATACTGAAGTACCAAGTGAAAATGCAAGAAACAAAAATCCTGAACCAATTGGAACAATTGACAGAACTGCATCTGGTTACTTCATCAACTTCGATGATTCCTCTGAAGGTTTCAGCGAACAAAAGACACAGCCATCATCAAAATCCTTTAAAGACAAAGCTAAGGAACTTTTGAAACAACTGAAAGAATCATATCTGGTTTCTCCATGGATTGAATTTTGGGTGGGTTTTGGTGCATTTATCCTCATACTTTGGCTCATCATGGTATTTACTTTGGGACGCTTCATTGAGGGAAAATATGCTAAAATGGACACAGCAAGTCAGAACATCAACTTGGTCCTCAAACCACACACATCTTCACACGTCGAGAAAAGAGAACTTTCTCCAGAACTTTCTTCAGCCAACTTCACAGCCAATCCAATACCTGGTGGGGTAGCCTGGGACAACACTGACTATGAAATTTATGGTCCGGTCGAGATCCTGAAATATCCACACCAAATCAAGATCTCCTTGAGTGACTTTGCAAAACCAAACTCATTTGCTGATGATTGGGACTTTGAAAGTATTAACAATATGATGTCTGACTTAGTAATGTCTGCTAAATTTACAAAACATGATTATTTGCAAGGTTCTACAAATTATGATAGTATGTATTGCTATAACCATTATGGTAACCATTTCTTGCATAAATCTGCACAACCTAGAAATGTTTTAAATTATAATCAATGGGAACATTGTGCAACACCTCCAAAAGGGAGTTCAAGAACCGTTTATGACAAATATTCATACTTTCAAGGTTTTAACACAAGTAATGCTGAAACATTTTATTACAAATTGTCAAACAAGACAGGGATGAAAACCATGATAACCAACACAAAATTGATATATTCAGATTCATTCTTTGAAAAAATGAATACTTTTGGATTTGATTATTGGGACAAAAATGTTGATTTGAAAAGTGTTTGGGGTACAAAAGAATGGCAAGTACAGGGTTTAGAAGCTTTGTTTAGAGCCTGCATGATCCCAGAACAAATGATATTTTTAAATGACACTGTTCAACAAACCACCTGTCTTGGCTTAGCCAAAATCAAAGATTTAAATAACCTGTCTATTCCAAAGCCAACAATGTTTAGCAATAACTCTGATACAGATGAAGAAATAGACATAAACCATATACTTAACCAAAACAGAACACATCCTGATTGGAAACAATGGTTGATCTGGCCCACAGATACAAATAACTGTCAAGATAGATTCCTGAATAAAACACAGGGTTTCAAAATGACCAGGCCAGACCCTAGATATCCTCAAAGACATCACCCAGGGATAATAACAACCTACAGTGTGGGCAAATTATGCCTTCAATGGCTACAAACTTCCACACTGCCTGAAATTAAGCAACACCTAACTTTACTTACTGATGGTGCTGACTTGCGTGATTTCATAATGGGACCACGCAAACAGCGTCAAAAGCGTTTCATAGCAGCCTCTGTATATGCAGCATACAATGAGGCCTGGAAGGTTACTCAAATTGAAACAGCAGAGAGAATACGTGAAATTGATCGTATTAATTTGGAAAAATCACTTTCTGTAGTGGACAATGGGTTAATGACTCTGTCCTCCAGAATATTTTCATTGGACAGCATTGTGTCTTCAGCAATCGATATATTATCGCAAGACTTACTGTTATTACAACATGGTCAGTCACAATTGCGTTCTATTGTACAGCTTGGCTGGACGTTACAAAATCTGCGTTCAGGCTATGTGCCTTGGCGTTTAATCAACACAACGTCACTATTCCAAATCTTTAACCTTACTGATAGACAAATCGGTATGGCGCAAAAGGGTGCTGATTATACAATCTTGAGCATTGAAAAACTAGAAAGATTACCAATGACAATGTCAGAACGACCTGTCAGTGAATGGATAATACACGGAATCATAAATATTCCAATCTCAACCTTCAGGTTTCAATACTGCCAAAAATATATACAGGCTGGCATGTACGAGAAATTGGGAAAGGGGTACCTTAAAACAACTTGGAACCTGCCCTATTCACATGCATGTGTCAGTAATAAAGGACAGAAAGTGTTTCTTAGTGGCAACAATTGTGCTATGTCACTAAGCGGCACGCTTCTGTGTAACGGTATTAGTTTGCACGGAGCCTGTGAAGGGAATTCATACAACCTTTCATGTCACCAGCAAGGCGCACCTGCAACTGAAATAGAACCATTCTTTCAAAGACTCTATAATGGGAGTTACATTCTTATTGTAGACCGCAGATGTTGTAGTCTTATGCCCGGGACTCCTTATCTAGTCACTACGACGGCCAAGGTCAAGTGCTGTGGACGTTCTTTGTTCCCCAGCTCCTTTCCAGACAGGGAGGCAAGGGCATGGCCCAATTTGAAAATTACTTCTATTCGAATAGACACTTTAAGCAGAATGAAAACAGTGCTTCTTCAGACGCCTACAAGGCTCACGTCATCTAAAGAAACGTATGATCTACAAGTCGCAAGGACGACTGCAGAGATACATACATTATTATCAACCAATTCCCCGTACATTTCGCGGAAATCCTGAGCGAAATCTTAAATATTTCTGATACCACAGGGGTCTCAAAGGTATTTAAGACAGTATTTTCGATGGCATTAACACCATTCAAAGCCATACTGGGTATTTTTCCAGATTTCGTCCATTCGATTTTTGGCGGACTTCCCCTGATCCTGGGACTAATTGCAGGAATCCTATTCCTAGTCCTTATTTTTCGTTATGGCAACCCATGTCACAGATCAAACTCTCGCGACAATGGAAGATACGATCCTAGCCATTGGATACCGGGACCGGATATCAAAAATCCTGGGACTCTCCCGGCTTAGAGACCTGAACATGACTTGGTTTCTATCATTTCGACCAATGTGGCAAAGGTGTGTTTTACCTGTACTAAGGTGTCTGCTATGCGGAGAAGAATGCGTGTTAGACACCTGTCTGACGCTACAATCGGATGCGCCGGTGGATGCAGATACACTGTTGGTTCCTACCAAGGTTCACACTTTGTGCTGCCCTCAAAGGCTGCCAATCCTGATGACGGCATTCCTGGAATCTTCACCACTACGATTGAAGAGTAGTGAAGTTCAAGATGAAAGCAACATCGAACAGGTACGACCTTCTGTCAGCAATGCAAATCAGAATGTCAATGGAGACAATCATGCGCACGAATGCATGGTTACCCCTATTTCCGACTTAGTGGAACTTTCCCATGAAGCTGTTGACAGTTTTTTCGAAAGCCTGAATGATATGATGTTCTCTCCGGAACAGAAATAGAGACTTTTGAGTAAACTCGCACACGGCGTTCCCTGAATTCGGCCTTCAACTTTAAAAATAAAGTCACATGAACAATTTCACTCCAGCTCACGGACAGCAATTTTTTTCAGCAAGCCCCTAAAATATTTTTCTATATATTTTTTTCCGGGACTCTGATCTTCTGCTTAAAGTAAGAAACTATTCCTAGAGAACTAAGATTTCTATTTTTAGATACTTTATAGACTTTAGCTGCCCGCTGGTATGTTCACAAATATTTTATTATGTGATGAAATGGTCTCGACCTTCCTTTCTGTATAGCCATATTAAGAGCCATTTCATGTGTATTTCTCATATACCAAAAAGCAATAATGCATAACAATGCGTGTTTACTTTTGCATTTAATTCATTGCTTAAGTGCATACGATATATATGACTGCAATTTTTCAGTATATTTGAACATTTCAAAATGCATTTATGTATTTTGGGGTGGTAAGGTATACACTATACTCTATAGTATGTTATACTATGCATAGATTAGTAGATATGACCATAGTTAGCGTGGAGTGGGTGTCGTGTATTTCTATAGGTTCTGAATCAGTCCCCCTATTCCTGACCCTATTCTGGTTAAACTAACTATCAAGTTAACTAAACAGTCAGCCCATGAGGCATGAAAACCCCCATGATGCAGATACCGTTATCTGACGCAGTCACACTACGGCACAGGAACGTGTTATCTGATTAGGTCATAACGCTTGAGATCTAATTAGACAAGCGACATTCCTCCAGCCCCTGATAAGGCATACGACGTTCTCATAACAAATCAAACCTATGACAACCTGGATAATCCGTGCGGCCATTGTTTTGATTTCACAGAGAACTTTTGCAAAAGAATGTGCTAACGAGCAAGTCGTATGACATCTTTATTGACGTACCTATGTCCATCCTTACGTCAATCTCGGCACCTTTAAGGTATAAATATTGCCGACCTTGCCCTATGCAAACACACGCGTGGTGACAAGACGGAGCAGCCACCCTTGCCGAAGCCGAGAGCAGAAGCAGACCCCGCTGGCAGCAGCCCCGCCTTCCTGACGCGCTGAGAGACGCGCTGCTATCTCAAGCCGAGAGACCCAGCACCGGCGCTTCTGGGCAGCCCTCGCAGGCAGCCTGGAATATCGAGAGCAGAGAAAGAGATACCATTCCTCATTCATCCTAAATTCCAGGTACAGAACTGAATAACCCCTCACAGAGAATTCTTTAGTTATTCACTTGGCAAAAACCAACTTAACTTAAACTGTAACTTTCTATTCCCGCCCACGCATTAGACTTAGGTCAGGTACACGGGGTAGGCGTATTTAGAAACACCAGTTGAGTACGTTTAGTCAAATGTATATGTGTATGTAAATATATTTTAATCATTTTAAACATCATATGGCTCAGAAACCATATCAATGTTTTTACAGTATTATTTTATACTATTGCTTTTAATGTATGCACTTTACTTAACTATAAGTATTGCAATAATATCGATCCATTTCTCATGTATGAGAAAAGAGACTAACACCTTTTTATTGAACACGCCCGTCTCTTCCTTTTCTCTACATTCTGATGAGACTAAGAATGCACGTACTGACTGAGTAAAATAATTGCCTTGTGCTCACACGACTCTGGAGATTGACTCTTGATTAGGGGAGAGCAAAGTTGTCATGTTCTATGGTTGTCAGAAACTAAATCCCTTCTTGTCTAATCAGGGAAGTTAATCCTTCCTTGAACATTCGAGAAAGTTTCTAGCGAACTCTGAGCTTAGCTGGCAAACCCAAAAATTAAGTCTAGTATCGACAGTAGTAGACCTAGTTAACGTCTGGCCTAGGCCTTTACTGCTGTAGGTACTATTCCAATGCGCAGAGCCTATTGGGAAGATAGGAACTACACTACAGTGCAAGGTGCCCACTAGAATAGTGGACAGCATATTCCAGACCAACTTCTCACATTGGTGTGCAGTGTGTGGGATTCCAGCGTTCCATTGTTTTACCAGATAATCTCAAGTGATTGATCATTTGAAAACCACTAAAGGTACCAGAGGTACATATTATACAAGCTTAAATACAGTAAGTTCTACTGAACTTAGAGTTGTGTGTTAAGGGCTTAAGCACACCCTTTCTACAACTCATGAGAGTTTAGTAGGTACTGCATACACCACACCTCACTAGTTATGTCTTCAGGGACAGGAACATGAGTGTCCCTGCCAGATGTCAGTATGTTACAGACATCCCAGTATGACATGTTCCCTTTTTTAGAATGAAGGGCTCTGTGTACTATGAGGAAACTGAAGACAGGCAAGAATGCCACCACCCAACACCTCAGAGAAGTGTTAATGCTTGATGACCAGAGGAAGGCTTCAAAGCCTGAAAGAGTAGGCAGTGGGGTGGAAGCAACAGAAAGGCAAGAGGCCAGTGGTACAAACCCACAGGGCTCAGACTCTGATGTTGACCAAGCAGGTGAAAATGACCTAGACCTGGATGGTCCAGCTCCAACTGGAGATGAAGAAGGCCAAAGTGGCCCTATCTTTGTCCTCCTAGGAAGAGTTGGGGGTGTGCCTAGAAGGCCAAGATCTCCTTCAGTGGAATCTAACCATTCTGACACATCTGTAGGGACCTCTGTTCTTTTCATAGGAGGGACACCTCCCAGGAGAAGAGAGAGAACCAGCTGAGGTTTGAAGACGCCCAACTGGAGATAAGGAAACAAAGAGTAGCCTTAGAAAAGGAGTCCGTAAAGCTTGAAAGAGAAAGAAAAAAGTTGGGACTAGAGTCCCATGGTGGCAGCAATGTCCCTAGTGGTAGGGATAGGTCATATGACCATAACAACTTGAGCAAGATTGGTCCTCCCTACACGCGTGGGGATGACATCCACATATGGACAACTGCACTGGAGAGGGCCTGCAAAGTACAGAAAGTACCCCAGGAGCAGTGGGCAGCAATCTTGGGGCTCTTCTTTGCAGACAACGGTAGAAACAAGCTCCTCACTGTCAGAGAAGAGGATGCTGATAATTACAAAGTCCTGATGAGTGCTTTGATTGATGGGTTTGGCCTAACCACTGAGCAATATAGAATACAGTTCTGAGATACGTAAAAGACACAGACTCAGGACTGGGTTGACCTTTTTGATTGTGCTACTAAGGCTCTGGGGGGCTGGTTACTGGGTAGTAAAGTGTGTGATTATACAGGATTGTATAACTTGATCATGAAGGAGCAGATCCTTAATAACTGTCAGAATCTGATCTGACCTCTCCCCAAGAATTGGGAAAGAAGGCAGACAAATGGGTCAGAACCATGGTAAAGCAGAAGGTACAGAACCAAGATGGTGACCAGAAGAAGCAGGATCCTAGTAAGGGTGGGGAGAAGGGTAAAGACTAGAAGTCTTCACAAGGCCCCCCAAAAGCTTCTAATGGTGGGGATCCCCAATCTTCCAAGAAGAAAGCCCAAAAGAAACCATGGTGCAAAATCTGTAAGCAGAACAGCCATTGGACTAGTGATTGCACTAAGAATAAAGATTCAACTCCAGCCACCATTGCCCCTAAGGCAACTGTTTCCCCTAGTTCAGCTCAAGGTGGTGGTACTCAGCAGAAGGGTGTAGTAGGGTTAACCCTGGGTACTGAGATGGACTCTAGCCTAGTCAGAGTACCAACTCAGGATATTCTGATCTGTGATGGAGGCATGGCTATGTCCTCCTTTTTGAGTATGCTGGGGGAGTGTAGGAACCACCGACACTACTTCCAATGGCACTCCGGTGGGGATAAATATCCTTTAAAGAAAGTTTTAGTGGTGTAGACGATGTAAACTGAGGGATACAATTTTTCTCAAAATTCAGTTGAAAAGTTTTATTCAACGAGTCACATATTTCAATCATAGTGACATAGATCATTGTTCATGAGACATATAGTCCTTTTATACTCCAAGGTATCCGATTGTAGTACCAGTGTCCCTATGCATTTCGGGACTGACGCCCTTCCTCAGGGGACTAGTTACAATCTGTGGATTAAATTACTCCTTTGTGAGTCCCAGTAACTTTGGCAAATACAGACAACAGCCTTTGATAAATGGAAAAGAGGCTTTGGCCTACAGGGATACAGGGACAAGTATCACAATGGTGACACAAGACCTTGTGGACCCTGGGCAAATCATACTTGGTGAACTTTACCAAGTGACCAATGCTAGCAATGTCAGGACCAACCATGCCCTGGCAGTTGTTAATTTCTCCTGGTGAGGGGTAACTGGCCTTAAGAAAGTTGTGGTAAGTGCAGACCTCCCTGTAGAATGCTTGCTTGGCAATGATTTAGAGACTTCAGCATGGTCTGAAGTGGAGTTAAGGACCCATGCAGAAATGTTAGGAATCTCTTCACATGTGTTTGCTGTGACTAGGGCACAAGCCAAAATGTCTAAAACTGAACAGGCCCTGGATGCTGGAATAATGGACCATGTGCCTTCCAAGAAAAGGAGCAGTAGGGTTAAGGCAGTGCCTTTCCCCCTTACTCAGAGTGATGATCAGTCTCTTGAGGGAGATGATAGTTCCTGAAGAAGGAACTGTCCCAGAGGAGCTTGAGCCTGATCAGGTTGAGTTCTTGGGAACAGGGGGCCTTTCTACGGCACATCTGAGCCAGGAGCAGCTGAGCTGCCCTTCTCTTGAACCCCTCAGACAGCAAGCTGCTGCTGAGGCTGCTTGGAATGCTAGTGGCACCCATAAGATTTATTGGGATGATGGACTCTTGTACTCAGAGGGTAGAGACCCCAAGCCTGGTGCAGCCAGAAGGTTGGTTATACCTTTGAACTTCAGGGGCTTCCTATTGACACTAGCCCATGATATTCCCTTAGCAGGACACCTGGGCCAAAACAAGACTTGGGACAGAATTGTCCCTCACTTTCATTGGCCCCACATTTCTGAAGATACCAAGGAGTTTTGTCGCTCCTGTGTCACCTGTCATGCCAGTGGTAAGGGAGGTGGCATCACAAAGCCCCCCCCTGATACCACTATCTGTGATGGGGGTTCCCTTTGAGAGAGTGGGGATTGATATTGTTGGACCAATGGATCCTCAGACAGCATCTGGGCACAGGTTTATCCTAGTGGTAGTGGACCATGCCACTAGGTACCCAGAGGCAATACCCCTTAGGACCACTACAACACCAGTTGTGGCAATAGCCCTCTTGGGGGTTTTCTCAAGAGCGGTTTACATGAGGAGGTAGTATCTGACAGAGGTGAAAACGTTATGTTTAGCTACTTGACTGCAATGTGGAAGGAGTGTGGAGTGAACTACAAATTCACCACACCCTATCACCCACAATGCAATGGTTTAGTTGAACGATTCAACAAAACCTTAAAGGGTATGATCAAGGGTCTCCCAGAAAAGCTTAGGCGGAGATGGGACATCCTGCTACCCTGCCTTTTATTTTCATACAGGGAGGTTCCTCAGAAGGGGGTTGGCTACAGCCCTTTTGAACTTCTGTTTGGGCATCATGTAAGAGGCCCATTGTGACTGGTGAAGGAGGGATGGAAGATACCCCTCAAACCCCCTAAACAGGACATAGTGGACTATGTACTTGGTCTCCGCTCCAGGATGGCTGAGTATATGAAAAGGCAACTAAAAACCTTGAAACTAGCCAGGAATTACAGAAAGCCTGGCATGACCAAAAGGTTGTAGTGACTGTTTACCAGCCAAGGCAGAAAGTGTGGGTGTTGGAGCCTGTGGGCCCAGCAGCTCTCTAAGGCAAGTGGAGTGGACCCCACACTATTGTTGAACAGAAGGGAGAGGTTACCTATTTGGTAGACCTAGGACCTCCCAGGAGCCCCCATAGGGTGCTTCATGTCAACAGACTGAAACCATATGTTGAGGCAGACATGGGTTTGCTCATGGCTACTGATGAGTAGGTGAGTGATCCTCACCCTGACCTGCTCTCACAGAACCCTGATGATGGGTCAGTAGATGGTGAAGCGTTGGCAGGCAGCCTCACTGATCAGCAGCAAAATGATTGCAGATAAGTGCTCAGTCAGTTCAGACGTATGTTTTCTCTGACTCCAAGTCAGACTACCTGGTGCTCTCATGAAGTGGACACTGGAGACAGTCTGCATGTTAAAAATAAGATTTACAGGCTACCTGATCATGTCAGGGACTGTATCAGGACTGTAGTCTAGAAAATGTTGGATTTGGGAGTTATTGAACCCTCAGATAGCCCTTGGGCTAGTCCAGTGGGCTTGGTAACAAAACCTCACACCCAGGGTAGTAAGAGAGAGATGAGGTGTTGTGTTGACTACAGAGGTCTCAATGCAGTCACTAGGACTGATGCCCATCCATTCCAATGGGCAGATGAGCTTAGAGATACTTTGGCCTCAGCCAAGTTTCTGAGCACATTTGATCTTACAGCTGGCTACTGGCAGATCAGATTAGCTGATGATGCAAAGCCAAAGACAGCATTTTCAGCCCTCAGTGGGCACTATCAATTTGTGGTAATGCCCTTTGGTCTGAAGAATGCACCTGCCATTTTTCAAAGGTTGGTGAACAAAGTCCTAACAGGTCTGGAAGACTACTGCGTAAGATATCTAGATGATATTGCTGTCTTTAGATCCACCTGGGAGGATCACCTGATCCACCTGAGAAATGTTTTGGAGGCCCTGCAGAAGGCAGGCCTAACTATTAAGGCTACTAAGTGCCAGATAAGGCAGAGCCAGGTTGTGTACCTGGGCCACCTTGTAGGTGGAGGCCAGGTTCAACCATTGCAGAGCAAAATCCAGACCATCATGGAATGGGTTGCTCCAACTACCGAGACTGAGGTCAGAGCTTTCTTGGCCCTGACTGGGTACTACAGAAGATTTGTCAAGGGGTATGGTTCCATAGTGACACCCCTGAATGACTTAACTTCTAAAAGAATGCCAAAGAAAGTTCAGTGGACAGTTGACTGTCAAAAGGCATTTGATGACCTGAGGCAGGCCATGCGCACTGCACCAATTCTGCAAAGTCCTAACTACTCCAAAGAATTCATTGTCCAAACAGATGCATCTGAGTTGGGGGTAGGGGCTGTGCTATTACAATTGAATGATGAAGGTCAGGACCAGCCAGTAGCTTTTATTAGCAGAAGGCTGACCCCTAAAGAGAGACGTTGGTCAGCTATTGAGAGGGATGCCTTTGCTGTGGTTTGGGCTCTGAAGAAGCTGAGGCAATACTTGTTTGGCACTCACTTCACTGTTAAGACTGACCATAAGCCCCTCTTATGGCTAAAACAGATGAAGGGTGAAAACCCCTAACTTTTAAGGTGGTCCATTTCCCTACAGGGGATGGACTATACAGTGGAACACAGACCTGGGAGTAACCATGCCAATACAAATGGACTCCCCAGATATTTCCACTTAGAACATAAAGACTCAACTGGTCAAGGTTAGTTTAATGTCCCTGCGTTTGGGGGGGTAGGGGTGTAGGAGAGTAGGATCTGCTTACTAAGGTTACCCCCACTTTTTGCTGGTGTTTCACTGTCTTTTTACTTTAGTCTGGCTGGAGCCCTGCTAACCAGGATCCCAGCCTAGCTGCTTCCTCTCTAAATTGATTGCATGTACATTAGGTACACTCCAGATGGGTTACTGAGTTACCCTTGTGAGTCCCTAGTATATGGTACCTTAGGTACCAAGGGTATAGGTACCCCAGAGGCCTACCAGGGACTGAAGCATGTATTATGCCACCCCTGGGAAGCCTTCCAAAATGGCACCACGGGTATGCTACTGCAGCCTGGGTAAGGTGGTACATACACCCCTTACTAAGATATAGGTTACCAGTATCTACCTTTAATCACTGACACATATAAACCTATAAGTCACTCCTATGGCAGGCCTTATCAATCCTGAAGGCAGAGTGCTTGGTTTTGTGTGAGAGGGTGCCCATGCATGAGCGGAGCCACTCTGCAGCTTTCAGAGCCTATTCTCTGAGACTGTTCTGTGATACAGCCAGACCATATACTCTTAAGTGCATTATAACCTCTTGGTTAATGCTAACTTTGGAATGGCTGCATGGAAACATGTCGAGTTTGGTGTCCAACACTTTGGAATCCTACCCCCCCCCCCCTCCCAGTCCTGGTGGCGGGGGTAGAATTCCACCCTTATAGAGGGCGAGACATGTATACACTGGTCAAACCGGTAATGGTTTAAAAGAGCCCTGGCATCACAAAATGGATGCCACAGCCTCAGACACGGGTCTGACCTCCTGCTGCTGGACAAAACTCCGGCAGGGGAGGCCAGGACAATAGGTTTCCCGTCACAGGGAGGTGTAACTACCTCCCAGCCAGGCTTTAGTGTATTGGGGCTGGGTGGGTGCATTCATAGAATGCTTTTCAGGCAATGCTGGGGGCACACATGGTGTCTCTGTGCATACCCCAGTTCAAACCGGTTGCAGGGGCACTCAGCCCCTGCTCTGGTGCGGAACTGGACAGAGGGAACAGGGTTTAACCACCCCTCTCCCCAGACTCTCCCACAGGTGGGTCCCCAGAGTATGTCCAACCCCCTAACTTAGCATAAGTATGGGACCCCAGTCCTTAGGACTTCAGATTACACCTGAACAAAAATCTGCAACATATATCCTGGAATTTCGACATTCTACATCGACTAGAAGATGGAAGAATCTCCCTTGGGGTCAAGGAGTGACTCCCCTGTTCAAACAGGCACCAAAGAAGCTTCTTGCCGGTCTGCATTTCCAAGGCTCCCGCCGGATCCCGACGGATTTGCGACTCAGGACATGGACTTCCAGACTTCGCAGAGGCTGACATGAGATCCCAGCAAAGCTGAGACCCGCAGCCCTCACGAGTGACGTGGGACCAGAACTCCTGGACACCATGCACAATTGCTAGTGCATCTACTTCACAAGCTTTCCCGGAGTTGTGCATTGGGCTACTTTTAGTCCAAGCCCCGAGCACCATCTGCACTGAAGATTGTGGGCCTACAATCCACGAGTGTTCCGTGAGTCTGCTTCTAGCATTTCTGCTTGAGGCACCTTCGCTATCCCAGGTCCGTCGACTGGTGGGTCCCCACGAAGGTAACTCTTCTTTCCTTTGGGCTTCCCTGGTTGCTCCAGATGTTCCCTGACTCCCCTCCAAAGGATGAGTCCCTCAGACCTTGCTGGTCTGCACCGAAGCCAATCTTTGCTTTCTGCGTGGGTTGCTGTTGCCAAAGCTTGTTGGGTCCAATCCAGAAACCGACACCGCAGCACTCAACATCCTTTGTGGGACAGCTCGAATCCAGCACCTGGTCATCGTCGACGCCTCCTGGTCCTCGTGGCTGAAGAGTCAAGCTTCACCTCTTCACCTGAAATCACCTGATATCGGTGGGCATCTTCTCACGGCCTTCCTGGTCACTGGCAAGTGACCCAGACTCTGTCCCCTCTGCTTTCAGGTTCTTCACAGCTCCGATCCACCCTTGGATCCACCCGGACACTTCGCACTTGGTCGCCTGCCACACTTTTCAGCAGCTCGCCATTGAAATCGACGACGAAACCCGACACGAAAAGACACCTAAGCACCGGCTTCCCTGGGTGAGGTAACTAGAGTATTCCGGTGCTCGTGTGGGTGTTGACTCTAGAACTGCCTAGTTCTGAAGGGGTCTGATCCAAGTTCTCTTCTAAGTGTCCTTAATCTTTAAAATTCCAACCACGACTTTCCCCATAGAAATTAATGGTGATTCAAGGCTGTGTTTAGACACTGCACGAGTCCCCCGTGGTGCCCCTGTGTCACTTACCTTGGGTGGTTCCTGGTGGCCCTGGTGGTTTTTGTTTTTGCTTGGTTCCTGGTGGCCCCAGCGGTTCTAAAGGCACTAGGCCTTGAATCTATGTCAGTCGTGGTTCTCGTACCACTTTCTTAATATATGGTGTGGTACACCCCTAGTGCTCAGCGTATATTGTGCTAATTTACTGTGTGCTAAATACGTTTACTGAATGTACTTTTGCCTCTAGCCTCATAAAGAGACTAGAGGGATATGTTTAGAATAAATACATATATTGTGTATATATATATATATATATATACCTGGTGTGGTTCTCCTTTCATTTGGTCATTCATGAGATTATAGACTGGTAAAACAAGCTGCTTTACATTCCTTCAAGACTTAGCCTGAAGGCTGCTCTCCACAGCTACCACTAGGATAGCTTTCTATATAGGTTGTTCTTAAACCTACCATCATTAAGGGCCATTTGGACTGGTGCAAAGTGCCCACTAGAATAGTGGACAGCATTTGCCAGGCCAACTTCTCATAGTGTCCCTGATAGTTTAACACGTCTTGCCACACTATCCTTTGCAAAGCATGCAAGTGATTTCTTGTCATCTCACACTGGGTTCACGTTGCTACGATCCGCAAGTTATGTCTCTTATAATGTGTTGTCATCTCATGGTTGTTAATGGATACTTAGACTTTAATATTTTTGCTTTATGTCTTCATTTGTTGGTCCGGTGCTCAGTCTACTGTACTTTTTCTTCCTTTATTACAACTCTGTGGGCTAACTGCCTAAAGCTGATATTAGCCACATTAACTGAAGCATTGATAAGGGATTAATTTTGCCCCCTTTCAAAATCAGTTTGGCTTGGGCTTTAGTTTCCTCCTGCAACTTTTGTTGCGGAAGCACCATATTATGCAATAATTGATAGTCATACCTGTAAAGAAATGGCATGGAATGTTCAACCTTCATGGATATAGTTTGCAAATTGATTTAATTTTTCTTGATGGCATCCAGTCTATTTACCTCTGAGGAGAGTGAAACACGTTGTCTTTTCACCTCATTGACAGTAGCGGCCGTGGGGCGGTGAGGCAGGGCCGGGGAGGGGCAGGGTGGGGGGTAGTAAACTCCGGCTCATGGCCGACCGGAGTAATGTAAATAAATAAATAAAACTAATTTCATTGCACGCAGAAACGCATTTGGCGCTACTGCTCATTGGCCAAAGTTCAGGTCCCATAAGGAGATAGATAGACTGCAGAAGGTGCAAGGCTAGGCAGAGTGAGTAATGGCACTGCTGTTTAAACTCTGAATTCCAAGGGTTACTGACTGATGTTTAAATAACAAGAATCTATGAAAGATACCAAAGCTGAAGAACTGCAGTTACAGGTAAGTAATCTATTTATTGTGCCTCTGACCACTATGCGCCCTTCTCACAGCCATGTGACAAGCAGTGTTTCTTGTGTCATTGCAATGCCAGTCAGTGTCTAATTGCCCCTTCCTGCATTTTGTGCTTCTTGTAGGTGCTGACTATCCCAAAGCTTGCCCTACCTCTTGGAAAGAAGTTTCAGATCACCTGGATTTGAATGAAGATGCGACCTGCTCTTTTTGCACTTGATGCTGCTGCTGCACACTCTGATCGGGGCTGAACTTTGGGTGCCATTGATTGTCGTTGCTGCTGTTGTTATGCCTCTGAGAAGAGAGATGTTCTCGCATTTACTTTGTTTAATCTGCATTCGGGTAATGCTTTAAAGCTTCTTGGGAATGTTAAAATGTTTGAGGCCAGTAATGGAACGGAGACCCTGGAGCAATAGCATTTACTTGTTATTGCATGGAATTATAGCTCTTGCTCTGCCTGTGGTGCAAATGTGATTGTGTGACAAAGATCAGGGTTGCTCGTACTGTGCAGCTTTCTGGTAGATTGTGTGTCAGAGATCTCAGTAGCTCATACTGTGGGTCTTTCTGGTTGATTGTGCGATAGATCGGGGTAGCTCATACTGTGGATCTTACAGGTTGATTGTCTGTCAGAGATCGGGGTAGCTCTTACTGTGGATCTTACAGGTTGATTGTGTGTCAGAGATCTCAGTAGCGTGTACTAGGTCTATCTGGTTCAGACCCTGTTTTGTGATTATAGGAGAGGTGTTAGGAGGAGGAGACCTTGTGGCGTTTTGATCACTAACATTCTGTTTTGATTACAGTGGCCACCTAGCTCCATTTTGTCACGACTTGGGTTCTTCTTTATCAGTCCAATGTGTTGTAGTAGATGTACTCATGGGTTGTTTCTATTGATTTGTAACAGAAAAGACCAGGTCCGGAAGTGTGATGAGGGATCTCCTGGCTTAGCAGAGTAATGTGTTCACTGTAGGGGCCGATGTTCGACCTCATGGTCATAGGTTCAAATCCTGGTGGGTCCACTCAGCCTTTCATCCTTTGGAGGGCGATAAAATGAGTACCATTGAGTTGGGTAACTATAAGCACCTTTTTTTCAGTGCCAAGATGCCCTTAGGTGGATGTGTGCTTTAAAAAATACCTATTTTATGTTAAGATAACTAAGAACTGGTACAGGAGTAATAGTAGCTGGGACTACTGCAAACATGACCCTGGCTTTATGGATACTGTTTCTGTGAGGTTTTCTAGTCTTTCTAAACCTACTCACTTCAAACGCTGCAACAAAGAGGACAAAAGTAGGTGGAGGATATGGTTGAAAATTACAGTGAAATAGTCTCTTAGGGGCGATAATGCCGGAGGTCTCTGTCCTACTTAACACCTGAGCTGTATTTGTGCCTTGTTGGGCAAGGTTGGGCCCCAGATTCCTGCAAATGAGAAGGCATCAGGGCATCTCTCCACCATTTTGGTTATCCCATTGTTTACCTCAACAAAGCCGCAGCAGTGAACCGGAGCTGAGGTCGCCCTTCCTCGAGGATTCTCTCAGCTAGTTGCACTGTCCACCAGTGCGTTCCTAAATCGGCATGTACGGGTGGACACTGCAACAACCTGAAAGGGGCCATAGCCACATTGTTTAACAGATTCATAGCATCTATGTCCTAGCGTCTGGAGGTAAATACAAACAAACAAAACTGAAATTTCAAGCTTTAACCCGTTTACCGCGGCCGTTATTTCGGTGCAGTGCGAGCGTTCTACGGAGTGGGCGGGGCCGCGTTGGCCGTTCGCAGCACCAGCCAGGTAGTGCTCGCGACGGCCAACGGGCGACGGGAGTAAGGAAGGGGTTAAAAGCCACAGCTAGAGGTGGGTAGATCATTTGCCTCCACTCTCTTGGATAGCTGGCCATTCACTGCACATACAACTGGCACCATAGGAGATATATTTCATTCGTACGTGGGCACACTCGCAATTCAGATATTGTAGCACTTTTTGAATTAAATGATTGTATTTCACATGTGTTGGATACAGAAATGAATGACCAAGCCAGCACAGCACCATTTAAGGGGCAATTTCTGAGATTTTGAGCTGTGTTTGAGTCACAAAAGTGACGCAAATAAGTGGAAAATCTTCTTTTTCTGAGTTACTTTCCAGCCCTAAACTTGTTTAGTTAGCACCAAGGGAGCGTACCATGGGTGGAGCATGAGCGTTCTTCCCATGCAACCACCAAAGTTTTCTGATGCTAAACCCTATTTACTAAATAAAGTAGACAGGGTTTAGCGTCAGAAAACTGTGCCCATTTGAAGTAGGCGCAAAGAAGGAGAAATGCTATAATTTCTCCCTCCTTTTCCGACTTTTTACGTGTGCTGCACTTTACAGCACACATACAAAGAGTGAAAAGGGTTAAAGTCAGTCTATGCATAGATTTTATACTGGAAGGGTAATCTTCCAGTACAATACTTATGCTAGACTCACGGAGACACCCTTGCACCATGGCACAAAGTCTCTGTGGTGAACTGCAGCTGATTTCAGCGCTGGCGCTAGTGAAAGAGAGGGAGAGAGCCATATTTGTGTAGACATGGCATCACTCTCCTCCTCTCTCCTTTTCGTGCAGCACCTGCACAGCATTTGCGGCTACTGCGCTGCGTGAGTAACTGGTAAATCTGCCCCTCAGTGTGCACTGTGGTGGCACTTGATTTGCGTTGCCTCAGTATCAGTTTAATAGATCCATTTCTAAAAACATTTTTCAGAGATTCCTTTGTAAAATACCACTAACGGCCTGCACAGTGCGATGAAATAAGCTGCCCTTCATTTGCCGCAGCCACTTGTCACATACAGGGAGGTAACCACGTCAAGTCAATATTTAAGGCTTTTTGAGAGTGTTCGTTGTTTTAAACGCAGTTTCTAAATAAAATAATTCAATAGCTTTTGTAATTTGGGCTGTCAGTGTCTGATTTCTTGTGATTGTTCCTTCTCTGTGTCTCCATCGCCGTGCAAGGCCCTCACACCCTTCGCAGCAAGGCTGAGTCTTAAATCTTTAGCTGTAAGGGGAGCCTCCCGCCCTTGTTCGGTAGCCTGTTCCCATCTATATGGCTTTTTCTGACCGTAGCATAGATATGTGGGTATCTCCACCGCTCCACCCTCTGCAGTAACAGACCAGCTTTGAAGCTATGTTCTACTTTGTCAAGTCAAACTGGTATTTTATTTTGGTGGAAGGTGAACATATCAGTCTTTGTCACTTCCATAATCTTCAGTGCTTAATTTGTAAAAAAAAGAAGTGCCGGGGCTCTCGTTAGGAGGCCACTGCAGCTTGCACCACACATTGCCCCTGCCAGTGCTGCCAATGACAGTACCAACACAACTACTAACCATCACACTCCTACAAGTGTGACAATTCAGACTATTTTAGACCGCAAAAACTATAAGAATGGCTTGGGCAGCAGGTAATACTCATTTTTAATGTTGATTGATGTAATATTATGCATGTACTTGCTCCTAACATTTACATATCATTCTACTCATCTGGCTTATGTTTAAAGGTGCACCATGGTGATAGAACCTGGTGTGGGGATGTTACTGATCTTTGCTGTTAGTTGCATCTGACACTGGCTGCTGGATGGCTGGGATCATTTTTACTGGAATAAACTTATCCTACAGTTTTACTACTTGAAGCCTGTTCATCTTTATTTCAACTTGAATTTTACACTGGTGACGAGGATGAGATACGAACCCACGCGTGCAAAGCACAATGGATTAGCAATCCATTACGGAGCATCGACCTACAAGCAGGTAATCACTGTCACAGTTTTGACAGTGGACTCTGAACATTACTCATATTGCTTCACATCGATTTTACCCAAAAACTATAATGATACTACAGTGCCATCTAGTGGTCCTTCAGCATTAACGCTTTGGGTTTTAACATTTATTACCTTTCAGCATTACTTTATAGCAAATGCCTTTTAGTCACTTTACTGTGATTAAAATAGGTTTACCATTCTTGTATTCCTTATGGTGTGTTAGACACGTTTTCATGTCAAAATAATCTCCACTTTGTCTTTAATTATAATTTAATTTTGGTGATTTTGAGGGAAATATCATCATGCAGAATGTGGCAACTCCTCCATTTTTCAGATGTATGTCAGTACAACGCGATCTTTTAGATCGCGGTACTTAACAACGCGGTTATTACAACGCAAGTCATTACAACGACTTGCATTGGAGGACGCGGATTAAGGAATATTATAATTTTATATTCCAACACCAGTCCACGTAACAGTAGGGAAGATGTTGGAATATAAAATTACTATATTCCTTAACCAACAGCGCCATCCAGCGCAAGTCGTAGTAACAACTTGCGTTGTAATGGCAGTGTGGTAAAGGTCGTGCGGTGTAAACACCGCATTGTAAACGACGTTTACCCCATTTTTCCTTTCCACACCTGCTGATCCGCCAATCAAATGGCAGAAGTGGAAGAAGGTTTTTTAGAGGTATGCCAAAGTGTGTGGTACAAATCTGAGTGCGAAAAGGAGGACTGCTATTCTCTATCTTTGCCTCGGCTCGGAAGAACAAGAGGTATTTGACCATTTGCCTGACGTTGATGATCAAACCTTGAATGAATATGAGACGTGCATTTTGAAACTTTATTAGCACTATTTGCCTAGGGTCAGTACCATTCTAGAACAATATCATTTTGGTAGGAGGACACAAAATGAAGGGGAGTCTGTCGAGAATTATGTCACTGCTCTTAGGAAGTTAGCACCCTCATTTAAATTTTGCGACCTTCTTGAGGAAAGAATTGGACCAATTTATGTTAGGGTACAATGTGGAGAAGGTTAGAAGTAATTTATGGCAAAAGAATGAACCCACTCTTGAGGAGGTTATATCTATTGCTAAACAAATTGAGCACTCTTTGAAATGTGTAGATATCATTTCTAAACATGAAAACAAAGACAACACTGTTCATTCTGTGAAAACTGGTACAAAGGAAAAATATTTTTTCTAAAGTACTTTAACCAAGGCACAGAAGAAAACTGTGAGAGATGTAAGACTTAAGTGTTACAGATGTGGGAGTGAGAATCATTTGGCGAATGATAAAAAATTTCCAGGCCTTAAGTCGACGTGTGCAAATTGTAAAAAAGTAGGACATATTACCTTTATGTGCAAAATCAAGAAAAACAAAGGAAAAGTTCTTGCTATTGCAGATAACAGCAACAGTGATAGTGATAATGAGTCTGAATGTTACTGTGGTCAAATTGTATCCCTAGTCTCTTATTATCGCAAGAAAGATCCTTTGGACGATATAAGTGTTGAAGGTGAGTCTACTAGAGTCTCGGGAGCGAAAATCACCATAATATCAAAACAATATTTTATGAATAAACTTGCTAAGACTGTGAAACTGCTTAAAGCTGACATCCAACCTGCGCCTAAAGGGGAGAATCTATCAAATTGTTGGGTTATTTTTCAGGGTTCATAGAGAATAGAGGCAGATATGTTTTCTGGGAAAATATATGGCTCACATAAAGGTGACAGCCTTCTCAGTTGGTTTCACCAGAAAGACCTGGGAGTAATGTTAGACCCAAATAGCGATCCTCCCATTATCTTGAAGGAAGATATTCAATTTAATGATGTTTTGGCTCAGAACCGTGACTGTGACTTTACCACTCTTCTCAAGAGAGAATTTCCCAATGTTTTTAAGGAAGATTTGGACTGCTTACGTGGTTATTCTCATAATATAAGTTTAATTTCTGGGGCCATACCCATAGCTGGTAAAGTGCGCAGTGTGCCATTATCTGTGAGGGACAAAATGAAAGGGAAACTAGAGAAACTAGAAAAAGATGGCATAATTGAAGAAGTAGAAGGCACTAGGTGGTTGGCCCCAGTGGTAGCTGCTCGAAAATCCAATGGAAGTCTTCGTCTATGCATCGACTTAAGAGAATTAAATAAACAGGTCATCATAGACAAGTATCCTCTACCAAAAAATTCTGATATGTTGATGCTCTTACCGGGAGCCAATGTTTTTTCTACTGTAGACTTAAAATCTGCCTATCATCAGATAAAACTGGAGGATAAGTCCAAAGACCTAACTGCATTTATCACGCCCTTTGGCACTTACAGGTTCGTTAGATTACCATGTGGACTGGTGTCCGCAGCATCTGTATTTCAGAGAGCGTTGGAAAGGGTATTGAAAGGAGTTGTGGGTTTGAAAATATATCAGGATGATGTGCTTGTCTATGGGATGAATGAAGAGCATGATGCCATACTCAGAGAAGTTTTAAAGAAATTTCAGGAGTATCATTTAATGGTGAGAATAGACGAATGCAAATTTAAAAGGTCATCTATAGTTTACCTTGGGCACACCATTTATGGTCACGGTGTATAATCCAAAGCAGAACTTGTTGATACTATTCAAAATCTAGCCTTCCAACAAAGATGTACGTATGAAATTTCTTGGGATGTCGGAATATTATAGTAAGTATATGAAGAATTTTGCTGGAATGTGTGTAAATATGCGGAAATTATTATGCAAAGGTGTTGATTTCATCTGGTCAGATGATTGTGAAAAGGAATTTACTATGATTCAGGGTATTTTCAAGAACACTCCTAAGTTAAAGAGTTTTGATCCTTACAAAAGAGCTCTTCTCATTACTGATGCCAGCATGAAAGGTTTGGGGGCTGTTTTGCAACAGAAGGATGGGGACACGGAGAATGTCGTCATTTTGCTTCTTTCACGAAGTCTTAGAGGTGCAGAACTACGATACTCTGTCATTGAAAGAGAGGCCTTAGCTGTTCACTGGGCCATAAAGAAACTTAAGAATCTTCTAAGGGGTTTGAAATTTGAAGTACGGACTGATCAGAAGCCATTGTGTCAAGTTTTTAATAAGAAGGGAATTGATGCAATTTCAGGAAGAATTTCTAAATGGGTAGTAGCATTTCAGGGATACAATTTTAAAGTTGAGAATTTACCAGGTGCTAAGAACAGTGTTGCAGACACATTGTCAAGGTTGGTTGTACAAAGTGATGATACCACCAATGCTGAAGAGGACCATCTTGATTAAGGGGTTTGCGCCATTGAGACTGGTGAAATAAAGGAAAGTAGATGGCGGGAAGAGAGTTCTATTGATAAATAATTTCTTGAGTTAACCTCATTACTCAAGAAAGGATAGGACAAGAAGGTGAAAGGCAAATGTGAAAAGTATTGGCTGGTAAAGGATGAATTATCTGAGAGTGAAGGCCTTATTTTTAGGGGCACTAGGTTTGTTCCACCAAGTGAACTTTGTGAAGAACTTCTTGAGATGGCACATGAAGGTGATCAGGGGATGTCTAAAACCAAGGAGAGATTAAGACTTACATATGGCCGGGTATGGACTTGCAAGTGGAACGACTTGTGAGGGATTGCATACCTTGTTGTATGAGTGAGAAATGTCAGAAGCCCAGAGTTCAACCCATGGTTATTAGGGAAAGGCCAAAGAAGCCATGGGAAGAGTTAGCGTTTGACATTTTGGGGCCTATTTGTGGGAATGGTTGTCAGAATTATGTCTTTGTCTTGATTGATTTACATTCCAGATGGCCAGAAGTTAGAATCACAAGGTGCATTGATACAAAGCATGTGATAGAGTTTCTCAGGGAGGTTTTTGGGAGAGAAGGTTTATCTGGAGTCATATTAACTGATAATGGGACGTAATTGGTCTCCAATGAAATAGAGGAGTACTTATTAAAGTGTTCCATCAGACATAAGAGGTGTGCTCTATATAATCCCGAGTCCAATGGTATGGTGGAACGCTTCAACCATTTTTTAAAAGAAACCACTGATTTACCCAAGCAGAACTGTTTAGATTGGAAAGAGGAAGTTATCAGAAAAGTTGAAATTTAAAGGGTGTCTCCCCATACCATTACAGATTGCACCCCTTTTGAATTACTTAAAGGAAGAAGTGCCAACACATTGGTTGCTCCTTTCTGGATCAATGACACTGAATCTAAGAAAGGTGTGAAAGTCTCTAGTAATGATTGGAGGCTTAAAGAAAGTGAAAGAATAAAAGCACGTAAAATAGCTCATGATCAAAGAAAAGCTGTGAAAGTTCCTGCCATCAAAGTGGGTGACTTGGTTATGATCAGAGCTCATGTTGGTAGGAACACTTCCAGTGTGTTTCAAAAACCTCATAGGCTAATCAAAGTGTTGAATGCTATCTAAACAGAGGATTCACGCATATGGAATCTAAACAGAGTGGAACAGTAAGTTGAAGGTCAATGAAGGTGAATCTTCCTCACGTGCTTCTCAATTGAGTTCTGCAGAGGATAGTAAAAATGATAGCAATTCAAGAAACAAGAGGGTTACCAGACTACCATTGACATTTGATGATTATCAGATGTAACTTACATGCTTTATTTTATCCAGTCTTATTGTAGTGTTTCTTAGTTTTTTTTTTGTCTTGTATATAGGGGAAAGGTGTGTAATATTGTGCATGTACTTGCTCCTTAAATTTACATATCATTGTAGTCATCTTGCTTATGTTTAAAGGTGCACCATGGTGATAGAACTTGGTGTGGTGATGTTACTGTTCTTTGCTGTCAGTTACATCTGACACTAGCTGCTGGATGGATGGGATCATTTTTACTGTAATAAACTTATTCTACAGTTTTACTACTTTATGCCTCTTCATCTTCATTTCAACTTGATTTTCACAATTGTATTATTAATTACCTGTTGCGATCACTTCAAAATTATCAGACAGCACCATCTTGTGGCAGACTGTCAGAAGCGCCAGTGTTGGCAATTAAGTGCCGGTGCCGAGCACCGGAAACCACCAGCACAAATTAAGCACTGCCCTTCTTTACCTCTTGCATGAGGCCTTCACCCCACCCACCCCTCTTCTACCGAGTGACCGGGCTCCGCCTTCCACTTCCCCCTTGCACGTGTTGCTTCTCTTCCAATGATCCGTGCGTACGGCTCCTCCACATGTGTTACTATTCAGTTGCTTTCTATCTTCTTTCTGGACCATTTCCGCAGAGAATTCCCTTGTTCTGATCTGAATTGATCTTATCTGAAAGGTTAACGTCTTGACTGCATTTCCAGAAAAGAAGTACATATTTTTTTTTCTTTAATTGTGATGTTTTCAAGATGTTTCACGTCTTCTAACCCAGCTACTCCTATTCCAGTCCTGGCATCTCACGTGAGCCCGCTCCTTCTTCGAGTTTCTCCCTTCAGCTTTAGTGCTCCCTCTGGGAGTCACTCACTTGTCCTCACCTTGTGTTTTTGTGGAACACCCTATATACGCAAAACGTTTTTTCCTTTTCAGCGTCTCCTACAGGCCCAACATGCTCTGCTTGGGTCACCTGTGTTCCCGCCTCGGATAGACGCTCCTTTAACATAGAGCTCGGTTCATGAATCATGCATGAAAGAGGTTTCACCAATTTCCAAAAAGCACTTCCACTGACGGCTGAGCTTTGCCTGCAAGGAAGGCCTGGCCACCTGAGACAACCAATGACACCACTGATGTATCTTTTAAGGCTGGGTGGAGAACTACGCTCTGCCGGCAGAGTTAGCAGAGTTTTTGGAACTCCACTTGCATTCTGCTGCATAGTGGAATTTACTGGAGCACGGGAGGTTAGGTTTCATCATCACAGTTACGATGAGAGACTGCACTATGTATGTACTAACCAGTAGATTGCAGCATGACGCAAAATAGGCTGCTCTAAGCTAGCATCACAGGGTCAGTCTTGTCTAAAAGAACAGCCTCAACCTCTCTATGGGGCACAGTGCAATTATCAGACCGAATGTCTGTCTTAAAAGAAGTAGATTCTTTTGGGCAATTGTGTGAAGTAGTTCCACGGGCACCGCTGCTCTGCTTGGCTGGTTCATGGGAAGGTGCTGCAGCCTCTTTGTTCTCCTGTGGGGGTGGGGGTCAGTGAGCCCCATGAAGCCGTGGTGAGGGGGCCCAAGATGAACAAAGCCACACTGGGTCACTGTGCTGTCCTGGCGCTCATGCAGGACAGCTGAAGCCTGGACGGCATTAGCCAGGCCTTTACCACTGGCAAGAGCCACCGTCTCCAGCGCCCTGTGGCTCCTTGGGCTACGAGGGGAACCTCACCTCACCTGACCCACTTCACCGCCAACAACAACCTGCAGCTGGTAATCCAACTGAGCTGCAGGCTGCATGGGCTGGACAGTGAGTGAGGGTGAGGGAGAGGACGGGGGAGCACAATAATGAGAGAGGAGAGAGCTGCGGGGTGGTCAGTGTGTGCTTGTGCGTGTACGTGTGTGTGTGCTTGTGCATGAGTCTGCGTGTGCCACGGAATGCGTGTGTGTGTGTGCAGTGGTGGCTCCTCCGCTATTGCGGAGGAGCATCGCCCCGCTGCTTTTAAGCAGTGTGAGGAAGAAACGTAAAATGATAATGACTTTAAGTTATTACCATTTTATGCTTTGTGTCCTGCTGCTTTGCTGGTGGGCGGGGCTGCTCTGCTCTCAGAGCCGGAGAGGAGTGTTTTTGCCTACTCCTAAGTGTGCAATGACTGTTTGGCAGGCCCTCTCAGGCCTCCCAAACCAGCCATGCACACTTTACCCGTTCTCCATGCAGGCTGCATTACTGCCTGCATGGAGAACATGCATACCCCTCCAGCCCATGGCTGAGCGCTGTGTCACGAAGCTCAGACCAATCACAATGTTGCCTTGCAGCGTTGTGTTTGGCTTAGTGGAAGGAGGGAGCCTGGCTGCCGGCTTCCTTTTCCTAGAGTCGGAGACAGGAGAGCCGGAGCAGAATTGCAGGACTCGGCCTAAAGCGATGTTTAAAAAGAAATCCCCCCTCGCGACAACCCACACGACACCCCTACCCCCCCTAACCACTCTTACGAAACCCACCCCCACCACCCGCGAGCCACGCCACCCGCCGCTGTGTGTGTGTGCGCGTGCATGTATGGGATGTGTGTGTGTGTGACAAAAAGTAATTTTTAACAGTATTTTTAAAATAGTGAGCGTAGCATTTTGATTTGCGCTTTATGCGTACTTTGTCAGGTTTCTTGAACAGGTAATACAATTATTATTTACAAAATAAAGTTTACCTTCCTCAATTCTATCTTCCTTTCTCACAACTTACAAAATATGTCCCAAGCAGATTTCACATTGGCAGGCACCTTTGTTGGTAATTACTTCTGCGGCCCACAATTAATTCAATTTGCTTTTAGAGAAGTGTTTGTTTCCAGAGATATTTATAACCACGATCATTTTTAAATTAAACAGAGTTTTCTTCTATAAATCAACTATATGACATATCATTTGAATTTTGTGTTGACAACAATTTATGTGCACCGCTGCTAAGCAGCGAACACCGAAAAGACACGCTGTATTAATTTCAACAAAGATTCATAAAACAACAGCGGATGAACAAAATGATCCAAATTATATGGCACACAGCTGGCGAACAAGGCGTATCGGAGCTGGAATATGGCTACAGGGCACATATCTGTTAAAAGTTGAATAACCGTGTTTTTTCTAGGTGGAGCGGAACTCCCCGGAATTCCACAGAGATTGTATGCAACTCCGAGGAATTCTGCGTAGTGCAACTCCCTGAGCTCTGCCCACCCCTAGTATCTTTGCCACCAAGGTTGACTCATAGTTTGCATGGGGGCAGTTGTCTGGGCTTGAGGAAGACACCATTGAGCTGAACTTAGTTGACTGTGACTATCACTCAGCCTTCCAGCTGCTTTACGGGTAATGCTAAGCCTCTCTGCTGGAGCATGTACCAATGCACCCAACACAGACAACAATAAATGTTGCCTGGGGCGAGAAGCAGAACGAGCAAGTTCCACACCGTGGTTCATGGCCAGCACACACCACTGGAAGAAGCCAAGGATGCATGCACCAACACCTAATTTATTTATTTTTAATTTGTTTATTTTATACAAGTTATAGAGCGTGCAAATACCTGTGGGTGTCTCAGCGCTAAGGACAGCGAACTAGAACCAGAGACTGTAGGCTATATCCCTGAATAGCCATGTTTTTGTCATTTTCTGGAAACCAAAAGGGTTGGTCTAGATTTGATGTGGATTGGAAGAGAGTTCCATAGCTTGGCTGTGGCAACAGTGAATCGTTTTTCACCCCATGAGGCTGTCTGTGCGGGAAACCCTTAGTAGGTTTGCTGTGGATGACCATAGAGACCTGTTGGGGGTGTAAGCACCCAGGGCCTCCTTTCGGAACAACGGACCAGAGTTGTGCGATTATTTATAAGCGATGCAGAGGGCCTTGAATTTAATGCTGTTTCTTTATTGGGAGCCAGTGATACTGTCTGAGAATTTTTTTTTTTATATATATTTTTTTTATTTATCAAACTTTTTATTGAGCATACAACATACTTACAGCATATGCATATCTGTTCGACATATATCCGCAGAGTAACGTTCAATAAACTCCAACATAACAAAGCCAAAGGTCACATTGATCTGTGTATGAATAAAAGAACCATACATAAAACGAAATAAAATGGATAGTCACAATTTGCAATACCTCCCACTGCCAACATTCCAGGACGTAACAACAGCGTCCCGGCCCAACGAGCAGTTCCAACATCATAGTCTTTGTCTACCGGTCTCATTCAGAGTCTAATTTACTGCAAGTCAGTAAATACTCCCGCAGAGGGGCCCAGAAGTCTTTGGGCCGTGATGAAAGCAGGAGTTCTTCGGCATATGTCTCCAACTGGTCCCTACAATACACCATGTCTTTCAACCAGCTGTTCGCTTTGGGGCACAACCTTCTATCCCATGTGAATAGGGTGTGCCTCTTCGCCAAGAGCAGGGCCAACTGTACAAATCTCCCCACCATGCCTTTAAGCTGAGGAGCGTGACCTAGGAGACACAGCGACGGGGTATTATGTAAGATTAATCCTGTCATGTCTGTGAGCAGAGCTAGGACCTTCTCCCAGTAATTAAAAACCTGCCTGCACTGCTACGCTAGATGTATAAAGCCGGCATCCTCCAACCCACACCGCTTACACCTATCAGTTGCCCTAAGGCCTATCCTCCACAGTCTGTGGGGGGTGTGGTATGTTTGATGTAAAAATGTAAGGTAAATGATGCGGAGGTTACTGTTGGATGTTAAGTGACCTGTTACGGAGCATATTTTCATCCATTCCTCCTCTGTGATGGGGGGATCTATCTCATTGTTCCAGCATGTCAGACTGGTGTCAGTGCTGTGCGGAGTGTCCTTCTGTACGGCCCTATACAACTTGGTGACTAGTTTCTTTCTCGTTGAGGCTGTGATTATCAATTGTAAGGCCGACAGTGTCTCTGGTTCATCCGGGAAACTAGGGTAGTGTCCCTTGACCGCTCGTCTCAGCCGATAACAAGTGAATTGAAATAGGAGTGTAGGGTTGTGTATATAAGATAAATCATCCCCTGTAATGTACGTACCCTCAGGGAACAAGCCACTCATGTGCGCGATGCCAGCCTCGCAAAGCGCCAGGACAGAACCCCTATCTTGGGCCACCGACAGTGCGGCATGTCCCTCAATGGGCATTGCAGGTGCATATAAGGGGAGCTTTTGCGTGCGGTGTCCAATTGCCTGCCAAGCCGATGTTGTGACATCGAGTGTATTGATCTCTGCTCTGGGAGTGTGCCTGTGTGTATGCGTGATAATATCTCGCAGAGGTACAGGGTGAGCATCGCCTTCCTCCACCGCAACATGTGGTATAAAGTCGTGTGGTTTGTACCAGTAGTAGGCATATTGAGCCTGACAAAACAGGTAGTAAACATAAAAGTCCGGCTCTTTAAACCCACCTCTCTCGTAAGGCAGCGACAGTGTACGCCAACTTATTCTCGGTTGTTTGGTGCCCCAGACAAGTCTCAACAGCTGAGTTTGAATAGTTTGAAAAAAGTACTTGGTTAGCGGGACCGGTACATTGCAGAACAAGTATAAAAATTTGGGTAAAACCACCATCTTTACGATTGAAATCCGTTCCGCCAGAGACAGTGGTAGACAGAGCCATCTGTCCACCTGCGTGACTATCGCTGCGTACGCCGCACCGTAATTTTCAGTGATAACCACTCCAGGATCCCTATATATCCATACCCCTAAGTATTTAACGGGGAAGATGACGGACTTGTCCCAGTTTATGTTGAGACCTGAGAATAGGCCAAATTTGACATATTCACGGAGGACAGGGGACAAGTACTGTTGCGGACATAGAGGACCATATCATCCGCGTACATTGAGATTCCCACCGGTCTGTTGTTAAAGTTGAGGGACGCCGCTCTGTGTACCTGCTGGAGTTTGCATGCCAGGGGTTCCAGCACGATGGGGAATATGAGTGGGGAGAGAGGGCAGCCCTGCCACATGCCCCGTTCAACGTCAAATGGCTCAGACGTGTCACCTCCCACTCGGACCCTCGCTGATGGCTCAGTGTACAATATCTGAATCCAGCGTAAAAAGATTGGGGGCAACCCATCCTGCGCAGTATATGTATCATGTACCGCCAATCTATAGAATCGAATGCCTTGGCGGCATCTAATAATACTGCAACAGCTGGTAAGTCTGGATTCAGGACATGTAGCATAGAGAAAATGGTGCGCAGGTTAAGGGATGTAGATCGGTCAGGAATGAACCCAGCCTGGTCCGGGAGTTCCAGCAGTGGCATAAGGGGCTGTAGCTTTGTAGCGAGAATTTTCGCCAGTATCTTGGCATCTAAGTTGATGAGAGATAGAGGACGATATGATTCGCAGTACTCGGGTGATTTGACTTTTTTCAAAAGAGTGATAATCATTGCCTGCCGCAAAGAAGGGGGTAGGCGGCCAGTCTCATACGCTTCCATGTACATTTCTAAGAGACGAGGAGCAAGAATGTCAGCGTGTGCTTTATAGAATTCCACGGTGAGACCGTCGGGTCCGGGGGGCTTTTCCATTCGGGAGCGACCTAATGGCGTCTAGCACATCCTCCACATCCAACAGGAGGCTGAGATATTTCCGGTGAATGTCGGACAACCACCCACAAGCGATGTCGTCCAAGTAAGTGTTCATGGCCTGTTCGTCCATCCCTCCCTTGGAGGTGTAAAGTGTTGCATAAAATTGACGGAATTGATCCACTATGGCAGTGGAAGAGTAGTGTGCCTGCCCATCTGCATCTACAATTCGCTCAACTGGGAGGTGCGCTGCCCTGCTCTGCACTCTACCAGCCAGTGTCTTGCCGGGGCGACCTCCTTTGCCATAACGTGTGGCGACATGTCTTTTCAATAAGTATTTCACTTCTGTCTCTGCAAGAGTGTTATACTCGTCAATGTGTTCATGTATGCTACAAGTGTGTCTTTAGAAGGTGCACAGTCGTATTGAGCTTCCAGCTCGCTTGGCTGCCTCTTTAATGTGGTGAGCCTACCCCGTATGTCCCTTAAAATCCCCGCTGATGTGCTAATGCATGTGCCCCTGATCGTGGCCTTGAAGGCTTCTCACAGTGTCTCTTGGCTTTCCACTGACCCTACATTCGTCTCAAAGTATTGTATGATCCCAGTTTTGATGGTGTCAGCATATGTCGGGTCTAGTAGCGCCCCCGCTCGGAATCACCACGTGAAAGGCTTCCGAGGATTGAGGGGAATGGTTAGAGTAAGGATTGTGGTCGGATAACGTCCTCGGGAGATTTCGGATGTCTGTGACCCACTCGTTCGCTCCCTCACTTAGTAGCCAATAGTCCAATCTGGACCAGCTATTGGTCGCTGCTGTAATATGTGTACCTGCTAGTACCCCTACGTGCCTTTTTCGCCAAGTGTCTACCATCCCAAACTCCAACATGCCATCCCTGACACAGTTGGCGACCTTAACCATCCTGGCGTCCTGTGGATTAGATTTATCTACTTTGGGATGTAGGTGTGTGTTAAGGACCCCTCATATGATTTCTGTTTCAGGCCATGTGCGCAACACTCTAAACATGTTCAGGTAGGTGGTCGTGTCATCCACGACAGGACCGTAAAGGCTTATGATTGTCACCAACACATTGCCCAGTTTCCCAAGTACCATTGCCCAACGGCCTTCCTGGTCTTGCTAGATTGCAGTGCTGTAAACACCACTTCCTTCTTAATTAAAATGAGGACTCCCCTCGCATACGAGGAGTAAGAGGACGCTAGTCTATATGATGCCCACCTTCTGGCCACTTTATCCTCTGTTACCTTATTGAGGTGGGTTTCCTGTAGGAGCGCAATTTGTATATTATCCCTGTCCAGTTGTGCCAGCACTTGCCTGATTTTCTGCGGAGAGTTTAGCCTTTGGACATTCAATGTGACATAATTATAGGTGTCCCCTGTCATGTGTAACGTGGAAGTACAAGGCAATGACCATCAGTCATATAAGCATGTAGGCGCTTGAGATTGTCTCTAAAGCGTAGTGTACTGTTCCCGGAACCAGGTACCTTTGGCCTATAACAAACAAAACCTTCCCTCCCTCCCACCTCCCACTTCAGCATTCCCAAATTGCCAAAGACATGACCCTCATTCAACTCCCACTGTAACCCCCACCTAAGTAAACACAATTCCCATCGGGGATCACCCATCGGGGGTCGTGGCGGCTGCATCCACTCCCAGATAACATAGGGAGAGGAGCCACCGAAAAGTCATCAGTTCCGCCAACCCTGCATAACATGGCAGCTCACAGAAGCATGCCCTACAACTTGAAGTACTATTTCAGTCACCCCATTGAAACCGCTCTCAAAACATTGCCACCCCGCCATGTCCTCTGGCCCGTAGCATAACCTTTCCCATAGGAAATCTTTTAAGTACCCCCTTACTGTTCACTTATCAATGTCCGAGGTAGGCGAGGAGGAGGAACGCTGTCGTTGACGCCGCATGTTCCATAGCGTGCTTGGGTTTTGTGAAGATTTTTCCATTCTCCATGGTACCAACCCACAGGCATGCAGGATAGAGCATTGCGTAAGGGATCTGCTCTTTTTGTAGTAGCTTCTTGACGTTCTGAAATTCCTTGCGGGCCACCTGTACATTAGCTGTGAAGTCCGGATAGAATGATAATGCATTGCCTTGATAAGTGATCAAGCCCTTCAGTCTGGTTATTCGTAGCACAGTATCTCGATCTCTGAAGTTGAGCAGGGGGGCTATGAAGGGCCTCGGAGGGGTCCCCGGTTGGGGGCGCGCTGCTAGGGACCTATGTGCTCGTTCAACTGCGAATAGAGGTGAAAGTTCTTCTTTGGCACAGACTTCTTGAAGCATTGCTTCGATATAGTCTTCCAACCGTCTCACATTTGTACATTCCGGTAGGCCCAGAACGCAGATATTATTGCGGCGAGACCGCGCTTCGATGTCCTCATTTTTTGCCTGTATGACTGCTAGCAGTTTAGTGATGCCCAACGTCTTCTCTGCGACCTGTTGTAACCCATCTTCCATGTCAGTGAAGCGTTCTTCGGCTTCGCCGAGGCGTACCGCTTGTTTGTTCAGCTTTGTTGAGAATTGGTCCATCCTCCCTTTCAATGCCTTGATCTTCCCGTCGATGGCCTGGAGACTTGCCTGAATAGCAGCCAGCGACTTCTCAATTGCCGTGGGGGGTGGTGTCGATAAATCTAGCTCGGAGTCCGATGTCGCATTTTGCCCTGGCTTGCTCCCCTTGCGCAATTCGAATGTAAGGCGAGCTTGGTTCTTCTCCGGTTTCCCCATGGCGCAGGATTGCTGGCACTGTCCTTGAATTCCTGTGTTGTGTTGCTCACACTTTGGACCGCTCAAAAATCGTGCAATGCCCTTGTGTGTCTTGGGCCCCGCGGAGTTCAGGAGTATCTGCTGTGTTCAGACTCCACAGCTAGGACTGCAGTCTCTCCACTCAGTGGGGCCCTGCGCTGGCCGAGTAGCACGCCGTGGATCTATTCTTAAAATGGCGCTGAGCTCCCAAGTATGGCGAGAGAGCGTGGACCATTTAGTCTCCCCCAAGGCACAGCCCCGGTGTTTCCAGCCCGTGCCTCAATCTCAGCAATGCGGCCTTCCAACAGCAAGGCCGATAGCAGATGTGCCCCCGTAGCCCGTTCCACCAGCCACTATTGAAAAACTTTTTCTGGGGGGGGGTGAGCGGCAGTCCTAAGGAGGCCCCCTCGTCCAGTGACAGGAGGATTGGCTTCTCGCGCTGTACTCGCGTGTATTCACTCACCGGCTGTCTTGAAGCACCCGCCTGTGTGTCTACCAGCCATTCTCTCGCTGCCAAAGGCCCCAGTCAAGCCCGCCGCTTCTGTATCGTTGGAGGCTCAGGCCTGTACCCGCACTTGAAGGGGACCGCCCCGGCGGGCCAGCCTCGGACAGCCGTCTAGGTTTTACGGCCACACGGCCCCCAGTGCTGAAGTGTGTGGACCGGGGGATGGAGGGGGGGCGGCCAGTTTGGTTAATAGCTCGCTGCCCGGCACTCCGCTGCGCACCACCCCTGCGCTGGGCACTTGCGTGATCTCACTCCCCGAGCTTCCCCCTCGGCAGCCTCGTCTCCCGCCCCCACATCGCAGCGGGTGGTCTTGCTCGTGCCGGTACCACAGGTACGATCCCGCACCGTCCGCTCCGTTCCGCGGGAGAGCCCCCCAGCAGTTCTCATGCGCCGTCGGTGCACTCCCGGTCACAGCCAAATGCAGCAGTCTAGTCGCGCGCCGCCATTAACTGCAGTCTGTTGGCGGCCGCGTGATGTCTTGGAGCCCGCACTTTCAGGGTGATGCGGTTAGCAAGGGGTATTTTCGGGAAGCGCCGGAGCTCAGCAGTGCAGTCCCTAGGGCTAAGTATCAGGATGACAGGGTTGGGGCAGGATAAATGAAGGATTTTAGATGATGGCTGGCAGAGCTGCACTACAGTGTGGCCATCTTTCCGAGCTCCAAGCCACGCCCCCTACTGTCTGAGAATGTTTGAGATGGATTTATACTTGTGGGTTCCTGATAAGATTCTGGCCACTGAATTCTGGACTAGCTGAAATTTATTGATGATTTTGCTCTGTGCATTTATGAAGAGACCATTACCGTAGTCGATGGTACAGTAGTCAGCAGCCATTTATCTCGCACAGAAATTAACAATCTCTGGTGGCTCAAGGTTCTCTAGGGGTGCAGATAACCTTCTCCTGAAACCTCAAAGATTCAATAAAAAAAACATATAAACGTTCCTTCTCTGGGATGGCGCCTAGGATTTGGAATTCTCGTCCCCCTGAAACCAAATTGAATTCTTCTTTCGTATCTTTCAAAAAGGAAGTAAAAGCGATTCTCATGGCAAAATTTACTTGACCACTCTGCCTGGCCCTGAACCCTTTTCTTCCGAGACTCTCTGTTTATGTTCTTGGAACAACTATGATCCTATGCTTTGGTATTTTTACGACTTTTGTGTGTTTTATTTTATTTATCCTATGCTTGTTCTCTATATTGTGTCTTACTATTCATTTGTTATACTAAACTTTGTTCATTGTAAAGCGCTCTGATTTCCTCAAGGATCTTGTTCGCGCTCTATAAAACCTTCTAAATAAAATAAAATAAATAGATCCATAATCCCTCGGAGCTCATGGAAGGTCAGGTGTCAGATAATAGAGATGATAGGTCTGGCCTCCATGCCTTTCAAATGGCCATGGGGGCGATACTGGTCTGCAAATCGGGCTCCCCGTTAGACGCATGTCCCCGATCTTTCGACATCATATCAGCGATATGGTGAATACGGTGATCAATAATATTGTGAATTCATCACTTTCTACCGGTATCGTACCGGACGAAGGGAAATTTGCTACAGTAAAGCCATTGAAGAAAAAATCGAACATCGATCCCTCTAACCTCTCTAATTACAGGCCTATATCCCTGTTACCAATCCTAGATAAGATTACAGAGAGAACAGTATATAAAGAACTCTCTAGTTACTCAGAGTCAACACAGATTTTCTATTCCTGTCAATCCGGTTTTCGACAAAACCACTCAACTGAGTCTGCGTTACTCGAGATATCGGACACTATTACATTTATACTGGACAACGGCAAGAAGGCCTTCTTGATCCTTTTAGACTTGTCTGCCGCTTTTGATTCCATTACATCTTGCTAGCCAGATTGAGATCTTGTGGCGTATCTGATTCCGCATTGGCTTGGATTACATCTTTCCTATCAAATAGGAAGCAGGTGATCTCGCTGGGATCTTTTCTTTCACCAGCACGGACCGTTTCCACTGGTGTACCACAGGGGGGGTTCACTCAGTCCACTTCTGTTTAATATATATATGGCCCCTCTTATCTCGCTGATTTCGACCTATGGGATCGAAATCACATCATACGCAGATGATACCCAGTTAATTCTGTCACTGGATAAGAATTCTACAGATGCTGAAGAAAACTTTAAATTTTGTTTTGCAGCAGTCATAAAATGGATGAAAGATAATCATCTTTGTTGCAACACTGATAAAACAGAGATTTTACCAATCGGTAAAAACAACTTCTTTCAACCAAAGGACTGGTGGTCAGACGATACTACAGCCCCCCCATCGACGGTGGAAATAGCAAAAAAACTGGGCGTTTTGTTCGATGCTTCCCTTTTGTTTAAGCCCCATGTCCTGAAAACAACCAGAACCTGCTTTGGTCATATAAAAACCTTGAGAAAGTTCTTCAATCTGATTCCGCTGGCTGCCAAGAAATCAGTGGCGATGGCTCTTATACTATTGCGGCTGGACTATTGTAATAGCCTCCTCGCAGGAATTAATAAAACCATCCTGAGGAGACTACAGGTAGTCCAGCACGCTGCAGCCAGACTGGTCCTAGGGCTCCCGCTTAGGGCGTCGGCCTAGGCTGCCCTGAAGACCCTCCATGGCTTCCAGTTCATAAAAGAATTTTGTTTAAACTTCTACTGATGACCTTCAGAGCACATCGTCATTTGGGCCCGAGATATCTTTAGTAAGATTTAAGCCATATACCACAGCAAGAACACCAAGATCTAGTGCTGTAAGCTTGCTCAGAGTGCCAAGCTTTAAATTAGTAGCTAGAGGTGGGAAATCAGCCACGGTACTGGGAGCAAAGGCTTGGAATTGCATGCCAAAGGGACATAGAGTAATTGAACATGAGGGGCAGTTCAGAAAGGCATTAAAGACATGGATCTTTAGGACATCTGATGCTTGCTGTTTAGGCCTAATTTAGGCCTTATTATATACAACTGATCCTTGTCAGTTACAGCGCAAGGAGACTCAGTTAGGAGTGACAGTTTCGCTATATAAAACTTACTTTTCATTTCACTTCATGGTCGACATGACCAAAGTACTCACTAGGGTCTTTCCAGCACTGAGTGGGAGGAAAGGTAAGAGCTTTTTTATCATTCTAAGTTTGTGGAATGAGGATGAGACCACAGAGTTGACATGAGGTACGTTGGGCAGCTTGTCGTCAAATATGATGCCCAGGTTCCTGACCTTGGAAACCGGGAGTGGAGGGGGTCCCAAATTGGACGGCCACCAGGAGGGGGACTAGTCTGGACGTAATTTGCCAAAGATCATTACCTCTGTTTTTTTAAGCGTTACGTTTTAGGCAATCATTGACCATCCATGTGCTGATGGCCAACATGCCTTCCTGGAAGTTGGCTGCCACTGCCCCTCCATCATTGTGCACCGCAAGCACCTAAGGACAAGAGGCACTGTTTCACGGTGACCCCCAAATCAGGGGTGAAGAGCGATCACCTAATCAGGGAGGGAGGCTAGACAACATGCATTCTTGGGCAAGCAGAGTAAACTTTGCCATAAACCCTTTCTCCACAGTCACATTTTCAAGAGTCCTCTTGGAGGGCCATGGAGCAAGAGCATAATCACTTAAGACTCAATCACTGGGAGTAGTACAGGCTACCCCACATATTACCATAGTACTGAGTGAGTTACCAGCAGTACATCCATTTCTAGGACTCTAAAGATTGTGTACAGTAATTGTACTGTGTGTTAGAATTAGAACACTTTTGTTTTCCAAACTAAAATACTGGTTGAACAGTGATTTATTAATTGTATTAAGATAGCTATTAAGTGCTGAATCTCTAACCCCACATTACCTTTCAGAAGCACCTTGGACTGTCAGACATCTCTGCCTTGAGGGTCAAGTGTTAACGAGGTGTCCTTGTGCTCAGTTTATGGCTCAAAAATAAGCTCATCATAGAATCTCAGCTAATGTGCAAAATAATTATACTGATATGTAAATTGGTATCCTATGTTTATGTTTATAGATTTATAAAGCGCATGGCTGCCCGAGGGCTTCCCAGCGCTGAGGAGAAGATGCAGTAAGGCCGAAGAGTTAATGAGGAAAAACCCAGGTTTTTAGTTTTTTCCTAAACATCAGTTCATCTTTTATCAGTCGTGTTTCTTTAGGTAGGGCGTTCCACAGGCTAGGTGTAAGATGTGTGAAGGATCTTCCTCCCCATCTGGATCTCTTAATTCTTGTCTTTTTCATGAGCAGATCTGAAGAGGATCTTAGAGATCTGCCAGGGACATAAAGGAGTACAAGCTTTTTTTATTAGGGCCGGGCCTTTGTTATTCATAGCTTCGTGGGCAATACAAAGCAATTTAAACTCAATCCTGGCCTGGATCGGGAGCCAGTGTAGTATTTTTAGTGCAGCTTTTGCAGAGTTTTTCTAGGGACACCTAGCAGTATATTGGGGCGGCTTTCTGAGTCAACTGTAGTCTATTCACTACATATTTGGGGGCGCCCAAATGAAGGTAGTTAACATAGTCCAGTCGCAAAATCACCATGGCCTGAATCACAGTTCTCCATGTTTGTTCCTCGATCAGAGGTAAAATCTTCCGGATCATGCGGAGTTATCCAAAGCAAGTGGCTGCCAGATTTTTGGCTTGTGTCTCCATAGAAAAGTTATGATCTAACCATATTTCCAGGTTTTTTACGGATTCTTTTGGGACTGGGGCGGTCACCTAGTTCTGAAGGCCAGCCTTAATGTTTCTAGTAACAGATTTTGTTTCCCAGGAACATAGGTTCTGTTTTTCCTCCATTCAATATTCGGCTGTACCTGTTCATCCACTCTGCTACTTTTACCATGCAGAGGACCAAATTGGTGTGCATGTATTGTGGGCCTTGGGTCACTGATAATACCAGCTGGGCATCATCCACGTATGATACAATAGACAACCCAAATTCCTGTACTATCTTTGCCAGTGGCTGCATGTATACATTAAATAGTGTGGGACTCAAGGCCGATCCCTGAGGAACTCCGCATTAAATTTGTAGGCTAGCTGAGAGGTGCTCGCCTTCCATTATCTGGAAGGATCTATCTTCTAGAAAGGAGGACAGCCATTTCAATGCAGTATCAGTAATACCGGCTTCCTTTAACCTGAGGATCATTATGTTGTGATCAACCATGTCAAAGGCTGCACTAAGATCCAGATGCAAGCCTGCAGCTATACATCTTTGATCTAGGATTCCCTTGAGTTCCTCTGTTACCACCAGCAGGGTGGATTCTGTGCTATGTTGTGATCTGAAACCCATATGGGTGTGGTGCAGCACCTCATTTTCTTCCAGAAATCTAGACAATGTCTGATTGACATGCTTTTCCGCTATTTTACCTAAAAGAGGAAGAAGTGAGAAGGGTCGATATTCACTGGGTCTAATGGATCACGGTGTGGTTTCTTCAACAGTGGTCAAACTATAGCGTGTTTCCATATTCTGGGGATTACCCCTTGTGTGAGCGAGTGCGAAAGAAGTTCAGCTGTTCTATTCATTGCATTTTTACCTCCCTGTAATAGGATGTGTGGTGGAACCGGGTCTTGTGGAGAGCCGGACTTAATATTCTGCAGGATCAGGGTCATGGTTTCCCCGCGTAATTCTATGAAATGATCTAAAACTTGGCTCTGTCTTCGTTCCCGGATTAAAACCGGTCTCTGATTGTGCATCAGAGTTGTCTGAGTCAATGTTCCCTTGTAGAGAATTATATATCTTTTCAACCTTGCTTTAAAAAAAAAAAATCCTACGAGCCACCCTTTTTCCATCCTGGATGTCTGAGACATTTGTAATATATTCAAAGCATCTTTTTGTTCTGTTGCCTGCTGCTGTACAGTGGCAAGGTCTTGTAGGGTTGGCATGAGGGGTTCAGCAGTTTGGGATACATACAGAGTCACGACAGAATTGAAGAAAGGGGAACATTTAGTAGCATGATCAGCAAAGACCCTTCCCATGGGATACTTCATCCTAGGTAGATTGTCCTTTCTCACAAGAGCCTAAGGAGGTTTTAACAGTGTTAACATAACCAATTATCTATTGAAAACATAAGGCACAATTCCTAAAAGAGTATGCATCTTATACACAGTAACTGGGTTTGGTAACTTATAATAATGATTAATTGAAATCGCTATTTGGAAATCACATTATATGTACAGAGGTAAATATTCCACTATTAGCGATTCAGTCAAATTCCCAATTGCAATTAGGAAATTCCCTATTAGGAAATCACACTGATACAACTTTCAAATAGGAAATCGCAATTAGGAAAAGTCATATTTTGGATGCAGATTGCGGATGTAAGAACCAGGAAGTTTAGAAATACAAAGTGTGCCTACAAGTCAGAAGCCTAGGAAGGCACTAGAAGGAAGATGTGCTCTTGTGTGATTACTGGCAGTGACATTTACATTTGACTACAACTCCATGTCTAAGGATGGCAGCAGGAAGAGGAAAATGAAATGTTCCAATTAAGAGCTGGAGCTATTGATTGAGGAATGTGTGGCACACACAGACCAGCTGTTTGGCAAATCACCTTTTTCTGTATCTGAGTCCCAGAAAACAAAAATATGGAATAGCATCCTTGAAAATGTGAACTGTCTTGCTGTCGCCCAGAGGACCTTACCAGAAATAAGGAATTGCTGGCATGACCTAAAATCCCATACAAAGGAGAATCTAGCTAGCAGGATGGCTGAGGCTCGCGGTACAGATGGGGGTCCCTCCAATCATTCTCCTCCCACTCCAATGAAATCACTTAATGAGGGGGCACCTTAACCAGAAAGTGTGGTGGGAGGGTCAGACATTGACACTTCCAATCCTGCGGACTCCAGCCAAGGTACATTTTTTTCTTGTATAAAAGTTTCTGTAACATATTGTTTGTTAGCCTTCAAGTGCAACATATTAGCTACAAAAACTCCATTTAAATGTTTGCTGTAATTTGGCAATAATTTATGGGAGTTGTAGTACAACCATGTAATATGGAGTAGTCTGTGTCGATGTATACACTATGTATAGTAATATATAATCTTAATGTAAAAAATTCATAAATCACATTGAAAATTATGTAATGCAAACTTAGGAACCATTTATTTACAACAACTATATACATACATTTCCCCAAATCACACCCAGGATGTGTCTGAAAACACTGAGCCTGATGAAGCAATTGACACACAAGTGGAAATTGATCAGAGCACAACTGCTACTCCTACACCCATAATTCAGACTCCAACTATTACAAGAGCAAACGTGGCACCACTACCAGACTTTGAGGAAGGTGAAGGAAGAGTAAACACAAGGCCGGAACGCAACTTCATCTGTGTGCAAGATTCCAACGACATTCAGTTTGCAATGATAATGTCTCTGATGACATCTCAGACAGTTTACAATTGTTTGGTGGGCTTGAAAAATCAGTTGTCACAGTAAAGCGCCTGCAAGGCAAACAGATAAAAACAGTGAATAGGCATCTGGAATCTATGTCATATTCAATGCTTAAATTACAGAAAGGTCAAGAGTTTGGATCGGATTACTACTGTGGCAAAGGAGCAACGGTTCCAAAGCTGCAGGCACAAGCAGGACATAGCACAATAGGACGCATTAGCAAAATTAATTAATCGATTGGCAATAGCTACCACCGCTTTTGCCAGGAAAACTGTGAACATCCAAAATGACATGGGGCACTGCTGCCAAGATGTAGCACGTAGTCTGGTCTAAGTTACCACAGCTCTGGAGAACATTCAGACATATAACTTGTCAGTCCCCAACGCATTACCACCACCTGAAACCAAATGCAGATCTAGCCTCACCTCACATTACCTTACAGACGCACCTTGGACTGCCCGACATCTCTACCTTGAGGGTCAAGTGTTAAAGGTGTGTACTTGTGCTCAGTTTTTGGCTCAAAATTAAGGTTATCATAGAATCTCGGCTAATCAACAAAAACATGATACATATGTGCTACATTGCTATACTAGAAGCAACCCTTTTTCTATCCTTGTCTTGCCACAAACGATCTGGATGTCTGAGACACCTGTAACATATACAAATCATAATTTTGTTCTGTTGCTTGCTGCTGTACAGTGGCAAGGTTTTGTGGGGTCGGCATGAGGGGTTCAGCAGTTTGAGATAAATACAGAGTCACATCAAAATTGAAGAAAGGGCAACATTTAGTATCATGATCAGCAAAGACCCTTCCCATGGGATACTTCATCCTAGGTGGATAGGTGGGAGCACATCGGACAAACGCCACCGTGTGCGCAAGCATGTAGGCTTCCCTTCCGCCTTTGCATCAAGAGCAGAAGAAGGGGCAATTTGGTATTTTTTATCACCATTGTCTTGTGTGAATACTCAGGGGCCAAAACACTCTCTTTCATCACAGTACAGAGTAAAACACCAGGCAGACCCAGAGCAGAGACAGAAGAATATGCATTTCTCTGGGAAACAAACACCTGGTCTGCATCCCTGAACAGCACAAAAGTTAAGGTGTGTCCTTTCTCACCAGAGCCTAAGGAGTTTTTTAACAGGGTTAGCATAAGCAATTAGCTATTGACTACATTTTTTTAAAGAACTTTATTCGTGATTGTACATGTTCAGCATGTTATAGAATCCACAGTAGCATGACATACATCACGGTTTTCATTTTTCATCCCCAACCTACCAACAAGTGCAAAGCTTTAATCATTTGTTTGCAAAGGTCATCGTCATTTCCATCAGTTATAAATTCTGTGCTCTCCCCGTGGTGCCCCCCTCCACCCCTTGCCCACCCCAACTAACCCTCCCCCCACCCATCCAACTTTGGTGCTTAGTCTTTCTGCCCCTTCAATCCACGCTCCCCAGTGCTGTTTCCGTCTTCACCAGGATTTACAGTGATTCAGTCATTACCCAACCCCCTCACATCACAGTGCCTTCCTCATGCTATCAGGGTTCCTCTGGGGTCTAGTATGTTTAAGTGGCCTGGGACTGAGGTTGATCAATGTCTTCCAATGCTAGGAGCGTAGTCTCCCAGTCTAGTGCCACTGGGATTTTCGGCATCCCCACTTCTTCCTCCCTTCTAAGGGCAGCACCCTCTGCTCTACCCCATTTCACTACTTCCATCCGCCATTGCTCCACCCTAGGCGCTCCCAGCGATTTCCACTGCATTGTAATTTTTCGAACTGCTATGAGCAGGGCCAAGTCTATAAATCTCAGTTTGGGCTTCAACTTCTTAGGGCGAGGCCTGGCTCCTATCAGGCAATACAATGCACTATCCTTCACTTGAATCCGGGTCACCTCTCGTAGCATCTGGCACACCTCACTCCAGTATCCCCGCAGTCTCGGGCATGACCAGAGCATATGGAGGAGGTCTGCCTCGTCTGTGTTACATCTCGGGCATTGATGGGAGGCATTGGGGAACATTTTATGTAACCTCTTCGGAGTAAAGGTACGCCCTATGAAGGATCATGGCTTGGATGTATTTAAATCTAGCATTTCTGGAGACCCTCCTCGGGTGTTCCAGAGCCACCTGCCAGGTCGTGTCCGTGAATTCCTCCCCGGTATCCCGGGACCAGAGCTCCCTCAGGGTGTCAAGGGAGATCGCGGCCTGGGCCCTGATCCCGGTATACAGCCATCGGACCAGGTGTCCCCCGGTCCCCATGTAGTGCATTAGGTGTACTAGTTCGTGTTGCTGTGGGCGGGTGTGTAGGGGCGCCCATGTCGTCCTAATGTAGTGAGAGATCGAGGCGTGTAGTAAGTAGTGTCTGTCCGACGCCCCAGTCACCTACACGAAAGTACGGTGGTCTAGTAGTAGATCGTCCCCAAAGAAGCTGCCCACCCCTTCAATTCCACTCGCCGTCCAGTCCATAAGGGCATGTCTAGTGAGTCGTCCCTGTGGTGTCGGGATGCCGAGCAGTGGTATGTTGTCCGCGTATGGCAGGGCAGCGGATGTATAGGCCAGAGCCTTCTTCCAGCATAGGAGGGCAACGCGGAGCAGTGGGTGGCACTCACGCGGAATCCTGCTTTTGGGTAGCAGTAAGGCGTGTAATTCCCCTCGGTCTAAACGGCCCGCTGTCCATCCAATCTCCTGGAGGTTCCTCCCCGCCAGCCAGTAAGACAACCATTGAAGTTGGCTTGCATAAAAGTAGCCTTGGAAATCAGGAGCCCCCAGTCCTCCCTGTGAGGTACTGAGTTGTAGTTTCCGCAGGCCAACCCGTCGTCTACCCGGCCCCCATATCAGGGTAATCAGTAGGGATTTCAGAGACTCAAAGGTACGGCGCGGTACGCATATGGGTAGATTCACAAAGTAATATAGCAGGCGTGGTAGCATGACCATCTTTGCTATCGCGACGCGGCCTATGACCGACATTTGGAGCGAGGTCCAGAAGTCGATACTACCCCGGAGGCCGGTTATGGCCCTAGAAATGTTGCCCTCTAGTTGGTCCTCCGGCTCCCGGTATACGTGTATTCCCAGGTATTTAAAGGTCGTTTGGGCTACCTGGATTATATAATCGCCAAATGGCAGAGACTGTGGGCGGGGTCCCTCATGGAAGTAAAACCCCGTTGATTTGTCCAGGTTGATAGCCAGCCCCGAGGCCGTTTCGAATCGGCGGAAGGTGTTGTATAGTGTTGCATGGTCGGCTTCCAGATCCCGTAGGTACAGCAGCATATCGTCTGCGTATATTGAGAGAAGATGATACGAACCCGCCACCAGTATCCCTCTCTCCTCCGTGTGTTGGCGTAGGGCAATTGCTAATGGTTCCAGTGCCAGCACGAATAACAGTAGGGACAGGGGACATCCCTGCCTGGTGCCCCGGTGAACCGGGTATTCGTCCGACACATGGCGTCCCGTGCTCGCCCTAGCAGTGGGACCGGTATACAGCAGCGTGATCCATCGTATCAGTGGGTCCGGGAACCCGAATCGGCGCAGGGCCTCGAACATAAAGGGCCAAGAGAGCGAGTCGAATGCCTGCTTTAGGTCCAACGCGATACAACCCGCGCGCGCCAGCATAGCCGGCGTCGCCTCCATGACAGCGTGCAGGCGTCTCGTGTTGAGGGAAGTACTGCGTCCCGGGAGAAACCCGCATTGGTCGCAGTGGATAAGCGTGTTCAGGTGGGGCTGAATTCGGAGGGCAATGGCCTTACTCAGGATTTTGTATTCTGTAGCCAATATGGACAATGGTCTGTAGTTCGCAAGCTCTAGAGCGTCCCTATCCGGCTTAGGGATATATATCACCATAGCCTGCATGGTCGAGTGTGGCAAGTGACCTTTCTCGAAGGCCTCCTTGTAAATTCGTTCCAGGACCGGCACTAGCGTGTCGGCATAAGTGGAGTAGAACTCCACTGGGAGTCCATCCATGCCCGGGGTTTTGTTTCTATTCAGGTGTTTGATTGCGGCGCGTATTTCGTGTTGGGTGATGGGGCCTGCCATGGATTCTCGTACCTCTACCGTCAGTTGGGGGAAGGGGAGGTCCCGCATGAAGTCAGTCAGAAGGGCAGGGTCGTCCGGTCCGAGTCGGGCATACAGGGCCCGTAAGTGATCATAAAACGCCCGGTTTATGCCGCATTGTGTGTCTACCAAGGCGCCCCTTGGGTCACGAATCCGAGTGATAACCGGGGTGTCCGGCTTATCTCGTATGATGCGGGCAAGCAACGCCCCTGAGCGGTCAGCCTCTGTATGTTGCCGTTGCAAATAGGTCTTGTAGTCTATATTACGCAGCGTTTCTAATGTTTCAGCGTGTAGGATATGTTGTGTCTGCAAAGCCAGCTTCCTCCCCGGGTCTCCCACTGCTCCCCGCTCAAGTTCCGCCAAGCGGTCCTCCACCGCACACAGCGTCCGGTGGATCTCTTGTCTGGCGCCCACTAATTTCCCGATCGCCTCTCCCCTCACTACCACCTTCATCGCGTCCCAGACTATGACGTTAGAGGAGGCTGTATCCCAGTTGATGTCCCAGTACCGTGACAGGGTCTCCGAGAGAGCAGCTTTAAACGGGCCGTCTTCTAAGTGTCGGGGGTTGAGTCGCCACGTAGGGATGGGAGTCGGGATCCTGCCCCAGGAGATAGCGCATTTGAGGGGTCTGTGGTCCAAGAAGGTCTTTGCCAGATATTCCGGGGCGTTCATCAGTGAGATCAGTGCTTGGGAACATAGGAAGCGGTCTATGCGTGTATGCAGGTCGTGTACAGGGGAGTAAAAGGAGTATTCCGTATGTGTGGGGTGTGCCTCCCTCCATACGTCCCTGAGTCTCCAGCCGTCCACCCATGTTTTGAATGTGTCAGTGAGCCTAGTCGCGCCGGCCGCCTGTAGGGGCGGGTGCGACCTATCTAGGGCCAGGTCCAGCACAGCATTCCAGTCCCCGCCAAGAATGAATCCTGATCGTAATTCGGAGCATATATACTGCCTAGGACTATCAACTTGCCATCTAAGGCCCCTTTCACCAGGATGTATCTGCCCTGATCGTCTACTTTCTGTTCAATGCAGTGAACGGTGTTCCATGTCGCACCCAGATGGTGGCCCCTCTGGAGAATGCAGAGTAGGATGTTGTGTATATAGTCCCTCTCCACTTTTTCCGTAGCTTCTGAGCCTCGGATACCGTAAGGTGTGTCTCCTGTAAGAAGGCGATTTGTGTATGCTGTCTAAGGAGATAGGCATGGACCCGGTGTCGTTTTTGCACTGCCCCCAACCCACGCACGTTCCAGGTGACTATCCTATATGTGCCTGTCCGGTCAGCCATGGTCGGTATGTGGGGAAGTCAGTTTCGGGGTTGAGTCTATTTCGGGAACATCGGGGAGCTGAAGACAAAAGTGTGCACCTGTAAAAAATGTTAACAGTTCTAAACCAAACCTGGCGCAGCCATACAACCTAGCTGAGCCCAACGTTAACAGTAACAACTTATAGAACCAAATGTATGAGCATTCGCCTTGGGGGGGTGGGTCCAGCACACATACAGTCATTTCGTTAGCAATTCCGGTCTCCACCGGCTCAACTGTGGCCCGGCCGGGCACTCAATGTAAGCAGCTTGTGTTCACGGACAGGGTTTCATAATAGACCCGTATCGGTCAAAGCCGCACCCCGGGGCTCCACCATGCAGTACCTGTTCCAGCCGTTTTTGGTGGGGGGGGGGGAAACGAGTTCTTATGTGTCCACTCCAACCCTACACCCCTCTCCCACCTCCACCACCGCCCCTTCAGTGTTCAACCCCCGGGGATTAGGCATATCAAAAAAGGATACTCTAGTACATTATAGGAAACTCGCTGCAGCCGCCGTAGAGGATTCCACACGGGGAACATCTGGCAGGTCAGCTGTCTATGAGATCATCTGCAGCTCTAGGCGTGATGGTGGGAAAGAGCAGCACGCTGTTGTCTGAGTCCGAGTGACGGGTGGTGTCCTCGGAATCCGAGGTTATTTTTGCTGGGTCTTCCCTGAAGGGTCCGGCCAGCGAGATGGCCTCCCGTTGTCCGTCTCTCTGGTGGTTCCTTGAAGGGCCGCGGTCAGTGTTCCCTTTTCTGGATCCAGTTGGGGATCTGCCTGCGACCACCTCCCGGCCCCTCTTCCGGTGCTCTCGCCTCCGCGTCCCGGGATGCCTCTTGGCTGCCGTCTATGCCCGTCACCTCTAGCCATTCCTCAGCGTCCGTTGGGCTTTCAAAGAAGTGGGACTTCTTCCCGTGGATAATTTTCAGGCGGGCGGGGAAGAGTAAAGAATATTTCAGGTGCGCGCTTCTCAGTTTCTTCTTCACCTCCAGATAGGAGGCCCTCTGCTTCTGCACCATATTCGTATAGTCAGGGTAGAGCGATATCCTCCGGTTTTCGAAGTGGATGGTGGATTTCTCTCGAGCTTTTCTCAGGAGGGTGTCCCTGTCCCGGTAATTAAGAATGCGGACAATGAGAGGGCGAGGCGGACGCCCCGGCTGGGGCTGTCCCGTCGGGATCCTATGCGCTCGTTCCACACGGAAATACGGAGAGAGTCCATCCTTCGCCACATGGTCTCTGAACCATTGTTCCATGAACTCCGCAGCCCGCGGTTTCTCACATCTTTCCGGCAGGCCAATCACCCGTATGTTATTCCTTCGGTTGCGGCCTTCCGCATCCTTGACCCGGTCCATCAGTGCGGCCATCTGCCCCTGGATAGCCTGGATAGATTTACCGTGGTCCGCCACCTTGGGTGTGATGTCCGTGAGCGTCATTCCCTGGTCCTTGACCCTGTCTGCTAACTTGCCATGATCTGCTTTTAGTAGGGACAGGTCACTGGCGAGGGTCCCCAGTTGGTGCTCCAGCGCATGTCGGGAGTCTCGGATCTCTTGGAGAATGAGGTCCAGCTTGTCCGGCTGCACCCCACTCTGCCCTGCCTGGCCAGCCCCTCCGTGTCTCGTTCCGTCCCTCCCAGCTCCATTCAGCGGGTCGGATCCCGTCAGCTCGCCCGGACCCTCCACTGTCCTCAGCCCCTTTCGACCCATGGTGTCCCAAACCAGGCGGTCTTCGCCCAGTCCGTCAGGTGCCTCTCGGTAGATAGTTCGTACACAGTGGCCTTCTCAGTACCAGGTGATGGGGCAGGGGGTCCAGGAGTCAGCCGCTCGTGTTCCGGCAGTGGCTCTACTGTCCAGAGGTCGTAGGTTCAATGCAGTCGGTCTCCGCGTAGGTCCCGCTCTGCATACACTGTGGCCCCCTGTTCGTGTGTAAATAACTCAGCAGCCTCGTTGCAGGTGTCAGCCCTCCGGGCCCCTCCGGCCACGGGGCGCATCCCCGTCTCCTACGGCGGTGCCTCAGGCGTTCCCGCTTCCAGTCCTCAGGTGGGGGGATGGGCCGGCGCGTTGCGTGATTCGGGTCCAGGCAGAAGCAATCTGGGCCCCTGCAGAGAGGGTCCCCCCCCTGGTGGGGTCGCCACCCGAGGCCGGGGCCCCCGCAGGGCCAGGGTCGTCATCAGAGGCAGCCCCGGTCCCACACAGAGTTCAGTCTCGGCCCCTCTCAGCCCCCGGGCGCAGACAGCTCGCCGCCCCCAGTGCCTTCAGGGCCGGAGTATTGTGCGCAGGGTGTGCCAGGGGCCCCCAGTAGTGTATAGGGCTCACCTCGCTCCCGGCCCCCGCCGCAGTCAGGCGGCACAAAATGGCGGATCCGCTCCGTCCAGCGGTCCGCCGCGGACTCTCGGGCCTCGGTGCTCCCGCTCTGGTCCTCCTCGCTCCACTGCGGACACTCCCCTGCAATGCGATGGTATCCGCGGGTGGCCTGTCGGGCGGCTCTGCCTCTCGCAGGGTGCTCCCGCGCCGTCCCCCGTCCGATCCCAGTGCTCCAAGGGCCGCCGGCGGGCCGGAAGCGCACTTTACCTCCCGGTCTCACGGGCCTGCTCCCCGAGTCTCGGCGCGGTCCGGAGATCGCTCCCAACGGCGGTTTTTCTCGCCGCCGCTCAGGGTTCCCGCACCGGGCAGTGTCCCGCTGCAGCTGCAGACGATTTCGGTGCTCGGGATCCCCTGTGTGTCCGTGTGTCGACAGATTGAGCCCGGCCGGGCACGGAGCACTAGTCAGAGCCGTCCGCCATCGTGGCTGGTCGGCCACGCCCCCCCTATTGACTACATAAGGCACAATTTCTAAAAGAGTATGCATTTGATACACAGTAACTGGGTGTGGTAACTTTTAACAGCTAAATCCGGTCATCAGACATGTGCCTTTCTTTTGCAGAAAAATTAATTAAATCATGGACAAATTAAACTGTTGCTTTTCTCTGGAAGACATGCTTTGCCAGTTCGGTGAGCAAGTACAGTGAATTACATTTGCACCTATCCAGAGAAACTCTTCTCACAAATCATCAACATACTGAGCAGGAATAAAACCTCATGGAAAGATCAGAAGGCCATATGTACAAAGGTTTTGGTAAGCAATTTCCAAATTAAGGGAAATCGATATTTGAAAATTGCATAATGAGATGTAGGAAGGTAGATATTCCACTATTAGCGATTCGGTTAAATTCCCAATCGCAATTACGAAATTCTCTATTGGGAAATCACACTGATACAATTTGCAAATAGGAAATTGCCATTAGGAAAAGTCGTATTTTGGATGCAGATTGATGATGTAAGATCTAGGAAGTTTAGAAATACCGGGTGTGGCTATAACTCAGAAGCCTAGGAAGGTACTAGAAGGAAGGTGTGCTCTTGTGTGATTACTGGCAGTGGCATTTACATTTGACTTCAACACCATGTCTAAGGATGGTAGCAGGAAGAGGAAAATGAAATGTTCTGATAAAGAGCTGGAGCTATTGATTGAGGAATGTGTGGCACACACAGGGATATATGACGTTACCACGCGTTCTTTTACCACGCAGACCATTACCACGCATTTTTTACAACACAGGACCCTTTACCACGAATACCTTTACAACGCAATACACTACAACGCAGGTACTATTACAACGCATACCATTACAACGTAAGTATAGGTAAGTAAATAATATGGTAAAACAATGTAATTATTAATAATATTTTTTTAATTAATAAATTATTATTTTAATATTTAATATTTTAATTATTTATATTAATATTTATTTATTAATTTTTAAATATATATGTTAAAAATACCCCTGTACCCCAAAACCCAAACCCAGCCCTGAAACCTAAAAATACCCCTGAACCCCAAAACCCAAACCCAGCCCTGAAACCTAAAAATACCCCTGTACCCCAAAACCCAAACCCAACCCTGAAACCTAAAAATACCCCTGTACCCCCAAAACCCAAACCCAGCCCTGAACCCTAAAAATACCCCTGTACCCCAAAAACTGAAAACTGACCCTGAACCCTAAAAATACCCCTTTACCCAAAAACTGAAAACTGACCCTGAACCCTAAAAATACCCCTTTACCCAAAAACTGAAAACTGACCCTGAACCCTAAAAATACCCATTTACCCAAAACCCAAACCTAAAATATTTTTAAATAAAATAATATACTTACCAATACTTACGTTGTAATGGTATGCGTTGTAAAGGTATCTGCGTTGTAAATACCTGCGTTGTAATGGTATGCGTGGTAAAGGGTCCTGCGTTGTAAAAGTTGCGTGGTAAAGGTAGGTCGTGGTAAAAGTTGCGTGGTAAAGGTTGTATACCCACACACAGACCAGCTGTTTGGCAAATCATCTTTTTCTCTATCTGAGTCCCAGAAAACAAAAATATGGAACAGCATCCTTGAAAATGGGAACTTTCTTGCTGTCACCCAGAGGACCATACTAGAAATAAGGAATCGTTTGAATGTCCTAAGATCCCACACAAAGGAGAAGCTAGCTAGCAGGAGGGCTGAGGCTCGTGGCACAGGTGGTGGTCCCTCGAATCATCCTCCCACTCTAATGGAATCACTTATTGAGGGCACACCAAATGCAGAGCGTGTGGTGGGGGTGTCAGACATTGACACCTCCAATCCTGCGGGCTCCAACCAAGATATATAATTCAGGAGTCTCCAACAGGTTGATTGTGAACTATTAGCAGGTTTCAAGCTACCTTTAAGTGGCTTGAACATGATAATTGAATGTCACCTGATACAAGAGTATATTTTTCTTTAAGTCTTTATTTTTTCCCTATCGTTCTCTCCATCTCTCCTTCCTTCCTTCTCCCCTTTTCTGTACACAGCAACACTTGGAAACTGAGAGATGCTCACTGTCAATGTTTTGTTTTGCCCATTTTTCCTCTCCACTGCTTTCACCCCTTCTTTCATCATTCTCCTCTCTTTCTTTTCTTGATTTCTCTTTCTTTCTGTATTTTGCTTCAACTCATTACTTCTTTCTCAACTTCATTCCTTCTTTATCTTGTTTCTTCTTGTGCTGCCTTCTCTCTGTGTTGTTTCCCTTCATCTTGTTCTTTCTTTTTCCGTTTTTTAAATACCTCTCTCCTTTTCCTCGATGTTCTCATTTTTCTATCTTTCTCTTCTCTTCTTTCTTTTCTCTTTCTCTTCCTTTTCCCTTTTCTTTTCTTTTCTCGTCTCCTTTTCATCCCCCCTTCCTCCCTTTCTCTTTCTTTTAATCTTTTTCTACCCCTCCTTTCTTTTACTCCTGTTTTTCCTTTTTCTTTCTCTAGCTTCATTTTATAATGACTTACTGTCTTTTTTTTCATTTTCCTGCTTTCTTTTCTTTTGTTATTTTTCCCTGTGGTTTTTGTCTTTCACTTTCTCTGGTTCTCGTTTTGTTTTTTGTCTCTCTTACCTTCCTTTTATATTTTATTTCCTTATATTGGTCTTCTTTTCTTTCTGTCTTTCTTGATTCCCTTTGGTATGTCTTTCTACCGTCGTTTCTTTCTACAACAATGTGCAGCTTCTTAAAACAATCTCTTTATGCATTAATGTATGTGTCATGATTACCTGATAGGTACACCCTGTATGAGTGACTGTATAGACAAGTTTACTTGAAGAGCATCGTGATGCCTGCATTTCCCTTGCAAAATATGTTATTGCTAGTGGTGTTATTTAATGGTGAAATGTATAGGTTGAAAAACTTCTAATGTGCTAATGAATTGCCTTGTGCATCATCCATCACCTGTTATGAACTGTAAACTTTGCCTTGACAGGAACACCAAAGGCTTATTCAGTGAGAGGTAAAGCATCCACTTCTGCTTTGATAAAGAATGTACCATTTATTGATATTGAGATTTCACCCACTAATTCTTTTTAAGAGGGCCCTCACTGGTACTCCAACTGTAGCTCTGCCTACCAGAGGTATCATTGCCCCTGGTCTCAGCTACTTCATGGGAAGGGAGTATAGTTAAAAAGGGGAATGGCATGGCATTCAGTAGGAGGCCCTTCAACTAGCAAGCCTTCTCAATTTTTTGTCACCTCCCAGATATTTATTGGAGGAGTGTAGGTATTCTGGATGTTTGTGGTGGAGAATTTCAACGGTGATGCAGGCCAGTTTTAATTTTTTTCTAGTTTTTAGGGGAGCCAGTGCAGATCTTTAAGGTCTCTGGAAATGTGACAGAATTTTCTACATTCAGAAAAAAACATTGGCTGCTGATGGGGATTTATTAGTGCAAAAACAACAGTTGATGGACAGAATGCAGAACAATGTCATACATTCACCCGAACTGCCAAACCATGTCTTCCCTGGACCGGAATCAAGCATCCTAGGACCGGTTTCTGGCTATCAGCCGTCATCAGCCAGGATAACTTGACTCCAGTGGTGTGGAGAGCACAGGACTCACGTCTGAGCATACCCGTCCCACTCTGGGTGACAAATGCAAAAACAACAGCTGATGGACAGAATGCAGAACAATGTCATACATTCACCCCAGTACAGAGATATGAGCCTAAATCCATTGTTTTTTTGCTCACCACACCAATCCAGTTCAGACATGGCCATATGCAAATCAGCCTTGACCCTGTGCCTTATGGGACAGTCCAGCCCGAACTGCCAAGCCATGTCTTCCCTGGACCAGAATCAAGCATCCTAGTACTGGTTTCTGGCTATCAGCCATCATCAGCCAGGATAGCTTGACTCCAGTGGTATGGAGAGCCCGGGACTCACGTCTGAGCACACCCGTCCCGCTCGGGGTGACAAATGCAAAAACAACAGTTGATGGACAGAATGCAGAACAATGTTATACATTCATCCCAGTACAGAGATCTGGGCCTAAATCCATCATTTTTTGTCACCACAACAACCCAGTTCAGACATGGCCATATGCAAATCAGCCTTGACTCTTTGCCTCATGGGAACAGTCCAGCCCGAACTGCCAAGCCATGTCTTCCCTGGACCGGAATCAAGCATCCTTGGACCGGTTTTTGGCTATCAGCCGTCATCAGCCAGGATAGCTTGACTCCAGTGGTGTGGAGACCACGGGACTCACGTCTGAGCATACCCGTCCCACTCAGGGTGACACATGCAAAAACAACAGTTGATGGACAGAATGCAGAACAATGTCATACATTCACCCCAGTACATAGATATGAGCCTAAATCCATCGTTTTTTTGCTCACCACACCAATCCAGTTCAGACATGGCCATATGCAAATCAGCCTTGACCCTGTGCCTCATGGAACAGTCCAGCCCAAACTGCCAAGCCATGTCTTCCCTGGGCCAGAATCAGGGCATCCTAGGGCCGGTTTCTGGCAATCAGCCGTCATCAGCCAGGATAGCTTGACTCCAGTGGTGTGGAGAGCACGGGACTCACGTCTGAGCATACCCGTCCCACTTTGGGTGACAAATGCAAAAACAACAGTTGATGGACATAAATCAGAACAGTGTCATACATTCACCCCATTACAGAAATTTGGGCCTAACTCCATCGTTGTTTTGCTCACCACACCAATGCAGTTCAGACATGGCCATATGCAAATCAGCCTTGACCCTGTGCCTCATGGGAACAGTCCAGCCCGAACTGCCTAGCCATGTCTTCCCTGGACCGGAATCAAGCATCCTAGGACCGGTTTTTGGCTATCAGCCGCCATCAGCCAGGATAGCTTGACTCCAGTGGTGTGGAGAGCACGGGACTCACGTCTGAGCATACCCGTCCCACTCGGGGTGACAAATGTAAAAACAACAGTTGATTGACAGAATGCAGAACAATGTTATACATTCACCCCAGTACAGAGATCTGGGGCTAAATCCTCGTTTCTTTGCTCACGACTCCAACCCAGTTCAGACATGGCCATATGCAAATCAGCCTTGACCCTGTGCCTCATGGGAACAGTCCAGCCCAAACGGCCAAGCCATGTCTTCCCTGGACCGGAATCAAGCATCCTAGGACCGGTTTCTGGCTATCAGCCAGAAGCCAGGATAGCTTGACTCCAGTGGTGTGGAGAGCACAGGACTCACGTCTGAGCATACGTCCCACTTGGGGTGACAAATGCAAAAACAACAGTTGATGGACAGAATGCAGAACAATGTCATACATTCACCCCAGTACAGAGATCTGGGCCTAAATCCATTGTTTAGGGCCCCATTAACATAACATTCCCATAGTCAATTCCTGATAATAGCAGGACCTCAACTAAGACATAAAAGTCATTGAGATTGTAAAAATTGACCCCTTTTTTTTAGTGAATGGAGAGAGCGTGATGTGTTTTGCTATGTGTGTAGTGTTTGATGATATGATGATCTCAGGATGAATCCACATGCCCCATGGCTTGACTTCATTCGTAAACATGGGTCGAGAAACCCTTACTGTGTCATTTTGATCCCGTCTTTCTTGAATTTGAAGTCATGACTGACTTTGAAGAATACATTCAGTTTCATCTTGAGTGGGTCTGAGAACGTTCATAGATATCCATTTGTGCAGCTAGAAAAGGCAGTTTCTTAGTGTTCAATATCGTGAGATGCGTTTATTTTTTATAAAGATCTTCCTGTCATCAGCATATTGATATATAGCAAACCCGGCCTACTGTATCAAGATTCTTCTTGGTTTCATGTGTGAAATAAACAACATAACAGTAAGATATATCCATAAGGACTCACCACGTGTGATTAGGATAGAGTCAGATAAAAAAGTGTTGCTATTCTATGCAATTGTTTGCAGCTAGTTATGAATGAAGTAAACCAGCCTAGAACCACTCCCTTAAGGCTCATGTGTGTCTTGAGAACACTAATGAAAGAAAGGTGATCAATAGCATAGCAATAAATCAAGACGGGCGAGAAGAGAGACCTCAACATTGTCCAAAATGTGGTGGTTATGAACCAGAATTCTAATACTGATGATTTAAGTACTGCAGCCTTATCAAAAGCCTGATGATGTGGGGTGTTAGAAATGGGTGTCTCTGATTAGCAGAGGTAGGTACCTTTGTCCAAGTAGGAACCCTTGCTTCTAGTCAGGGTAAGGAGGATACACACTCTATATAACCCCTGCCTACCCCCTTGATAGCTTGGCACAAGCAGACAGGCTCATCCCAAAGACAATGTGTAAAGTGTTTGTACTCCTAACACACAGTAACACAGTGATTACACCACAGAGGGACACAACACTAGTTTAGAACAATAAAGTATCATTATCTAAAATCAAAAACGACAGAAATCCAACATACATTTAGTAAAATAGCAGTTAAAAACTGTTATATAAAAAAATAAAGCTTGTAGAAAACAAATAGCCCCAAATTGTGCTCTTAGGGCGTCGTGATGACAATAAACCCAGAGTACGGCACCGACCGCGAGGGGCGCGGCATCGGGCGTAGAGTGACACGAACCCCCAAAAAACAGTTTATTGGAAACGAAGTCTAGGACGATGCACGGTGTCATGGAGGTGAGGCGTCGGTGGCGAGGTCGATACCGGCTCCCTGGCTGCCAAGGGGGAGGTGAGGCACCTTGTCCGCAAGGAGGTGATGTGTCGAATTCAGGACAGGGTAAGCCGGTTGTATGGGTGGTGAGGCGTCTGTTTCAGTGAGGCTATACGAAGTTGGCGAGTTCGTGGAGTCCCCCTCGGCGGTTATCGCGCCACGATAACAGGATGCGGGTGCTGGCGGTGACAGAGTCAGAGCGAGCGCTGGCATCAGGAATGCAGATAACTGCAGGCAGTGAAGGGATTCGGAGCTGCGGTGCGCTGTGCACTTTACAAGCTGTGCCCCTGGCCTCTGTGCAGGTCACGGTAGCATCGCTGATGGAGTCAGAGATTGTTTTTTGCTTCTCTTTTTTGCTCCCAACAGCAGGAACACCCTCCAGAGGCCCAAAACTGGAACAGGCACCTCCAGGCAGGTCAGAACTCTCAGAAATAGAGTTCAAGGGAGCTGGGGGTGAAGTATTTCTGCCCCTGAGACTTCAGAACAGGAGGCCAGCACACACAAGCCCTTGGAGATTTTTCATCAAGCAGGTTTCTCAGGAAAATTCCAGTCTTTGTTCTTTCCTTACAAAAGGGGATGATGGACGGAGTGTTTGAACAAATCAAACACTCACCCCCAGTCAACTGATCTGGGTTTAATCCATCACCATTCTTTAGTTCACTCAGCCACCCCAGTTCAGACATGGCTATATGCAAATCAGTCTGACCCTGTGCCTCATGGGAACAGTCCAGCCCGAACTGCCAAGCCATGTCTTCCCTGGACCGGAAACAAGCATCCTGGGACCGGTTTCGGATTCATAATCCTCATCAACCAGGCTATCTTGAATCCAGTGGCCAAGTGAACAAGGGACTCACGTCTAAGCATACCCTGCCACACTTAGGGCGAACAAAGCGATACAAAAGGGGATGATGGACGGAGCGTTTGAACAAATCAAACGCTCACCCCCAGTCAACTGATCTGGGTTTAATCCATCACCATTCTTTAGTTCACTCAGCCACCCCAGTTCAGACATGGCTATATGCAAATCAGTCTGACCCTGTGCCTCATGGGAACAGTCCAGCCCAAACTGCCAAGCCATGTCTCCGATTATGAATCCGAAACCGGTCCCAGGATGCTTGTTTCCGGTCCAGGGAAGACATGGCTTGGCAGTTCGGGCTGGACTGTTCCCATGAGGCACAGGGTCAGACTGATTTGCATATGGCCATGTCTGAACTGGGGTGGCGGAGTGAGCTAAAGAACGGTGATGGATTAAACCCAGATCAGTTGACTGGGGGTGAGTGTTTGTATTGTCACCCACCTTTGGTTTTTCTTTGTTCGCCCTAAGTTGGCAGGGTATGCTCAGACGCGAGTCCCTTGCTCACTTTGCCACTGGAGTCAAGCAAGCCCGGCTGAAGACGGCTGTAATGCCAGAAACCGGTCCTGGGAAGCTTGATTCCGGTCCAGGGAAGACATGGCTTGGCAGTTCGGGCTGGACTGTTCCCATGAGGCACAGGGACAGACTGATTTGCATATGGCCATGTCTGAACTGGGGTGGCGGAGTGAGTTAAAGAACGGTGATGGATTAAACCCAGATCAGTTGACTGGGGGTGAGTGTTTGTATTGTCAATGCTCCGTCTATCACCACCTTTGGTTTTTCTTTGTTCGCCCTAAGTTGGCAGGGTATGCTCAGACGCGAGTCCCTTGCTCACTTTGCCACTGGAGTCAAGCAAGCCCGGCTGAAGACGGCTGTAATGCCAGAAACCGGTCCTGGGAAGCTTGATTCCGGTCCAGGGAAGACATGGCTTGGCAGTTCGGGCTGGACTGTTCCCATGAGGCACAGGGTCAGACTGATTTGCATATGGCCATGTCTGAACTGGGGTGGCGGAGTGAGCTAAAGAACGGTGATGGATTAAACCCAGATCAGTTGACTGGGGGTGAGTGTTTGTATTGTCAACGCTCCGTCTATCACCACCTTTGGTTTTTCTTTGTTCGCCCTAAGTTGGCAGGGTATGCTCAGACGTGAGTCCCTTGCTCACTTTGCCACTGGAGTCAAGCAAGCCCGGCTGAAGACGGCTGTAATGCCAGAAACCGGTCCTGGGAAGCTTGATTCCGGTCCAGGGAAGACATGGCTTGGCAGTTCGGGCTGGACTGTTCCCATGAGGCACAGGGTCAGACTGATTTGCATATGGCCATGTCTGAACTGGGGTGGCGGAGTGAGCTAAAGAACGGTGATGGATTAAACCCAGATCAGTTGACTGGGGGTGAGTGTTTGTATTGTCAACGCTCCGTCTATCACCACCTTTGGTTTTTCTTTGTTCGCCCTAAGTTGGCAGGGTATGCTCAGACGTCCCTTGCTCACTTTGCCACTGGAGTCAAGCAAGCCCGGCTGAAGACGGCTGTAATGCCAGAAACCGGTCCTGGGAAGCTTGATTCCGGTCCAGGGAAGACATGGCTTGGCAGTTCGGGCTGGACTGTTCCCATGAGGCACAGGGTCAGACTGATTTGCATATGGCCATGTCTGAACTGGGGTGGCGGAGTGAGCTAAAGAACGGTGATGGATTAAACCCAGATCAGTTGACTGGGGGTGAGTGTTTGTATTGTCAACGCTCCGTCTATCACCACCTTTGGTTTTTCTTTGTTTGCCCTAAGTTGGCAGGGTATGCTCAGACGTGAGTCCCTTGCTCACTTTGCCACTGGAATCAAGCAAGTCCGGCTGAAGACGGCTGTAATGCCAGAAACCGGTCCTGGGAAGCTTGATTCCGGTCCAGGGAAGACATGGCTTGGCAGTTCGGTTGACTGGGGGTGAGTGTTTGTATTGTCAACGCTCCGTCTACCACCACCTTTGGTTTTTCTTTGTATTGAAGATGTCTCTCTGATAAGCCTAAGGCTGCTCCACCACACCACCCTAGCACCTTGGGATTGCTAGAGCAAGTCCCTGTCCATTCATAAGGGATACTTGGACTCTTTGCACACCTTATAAATTGCTAGCTTCCTATAAAGTGATGACGCTGAACATGTGTCCAGGATCTGGCAGATTGTCAATATAGATTTTCCACGCTGCCAAGACATGAACAGAGTCTCGTAAATGAAGGTACCAGATGCAGTGGCCTGAGGTGGTCATGTCAAAAGAGGAAAAGGACAACCTAAGACTGGACTTTCACGGTATGCAACATGCAACCTCCATAATTCGCCATTCACACCATCCATCAGCTTACAGACACCATACACATGTGCACTGTACCACTACCCGTCCATGTACAACACCCAAGCAGGCGGATGTACAGATCTTTACAGGTTAGGGCCAGCAGGCCTCCTTCCAGCCGGAGTACAAAGAATAAAGGCTGAGGCCCTAAGACTATTGTTTCAAATGTCACCATCTGTCAGTCTCCCCATAGTCTGATTTGAGAGGGAAATAACCACCCTGCACTAGGGGCAGGGAACACTTTGGGTGTCGTTTGGCAAATGGTTCAACTTCAAAAAATATGAAGCAACCACAGTGGGCTTTACTAATTATGGGACAGATATAGGGGGAAACATAGGGCACACCAAAAACCAAGCAAAGGGGGCAGGTCCGTATAGCATTTTTTGCCATGCAATGCCTTTCATCCCTACAGGTGTATAAGAAAATGTATACATTCATATTGAGTTGCAGCGAAGTTCTCAACTGTCCATGATTGTGAGAGTTCTTGCTGCCCTCAGGTCAGGATGACCTTGCTGGCCCCCATTGTGTCAATTCTGCAAGCAGTGTCTTCACAAAAGAAGACGCTACTGCAGAGCTAACTTTTGTAACATTTTGACGTGGACTCACTCGCCTCCTACAGCCTACCCTCCTTCCTGCAGACTAACTCTACCAGTGTGAGGAGCAGGGTTCTGGCCTGGCGCCCGGTTCTGAGGCCAGTGGAAGAACAGAAAAGTGAGGGGCCTGTCAGGAGGTTATCTTCTCCCACACCTCAGTGCTGCCTTTTTATATCCACCGCTGAGTATTAAGATCTGGTAGAGTGAAAAAATGTGCTACGATCATTCTTCCAACAAATGAAAAAATGAAGGTAATTAGAGATGCTACAAGATACACCCTGTGTCGGATGAATTTTCATAGATGTCGTGTAGCCTGGAGTTGCTATGCAGCTCTTACTACTCCTATTTAGTCACATTCGTTAAATGAAGCAAATCAAGACTACAACACCCAGAAAGCATTAGGTTATGACCCAATCCAAACCTCCCTGACTCCCACACCTTACAGGCTGTACACTGCATCTTGGCTGTGTGTCATAGTTACCTCTTTGGAAACAGTCTGCTCTCTGACAAACCTGCTCTCCCACTGCCTGCCTAATTCTGACCCTCCCATCACTTTGGAATCCTTCCGGAGTGGTTGTGACAGCAACGCTGGGACCTGGCCCTTGTGGACGCCAATCAACAGCGACGGAAGAGGCCTGAGCGGGCGACAGGTGAGTCTGAGCAGGGGAAGCAGTGTCTGTGTTTATGTTCATTTATTGCTGCGTCTGGAGTGGGAGGGGCCGGCTGAGGTTGTCGGCTTCGTACTTGTCTGTAAAACTTCCTTGAAGAGGAGGCGGGAGGCGAATGTGGAAGGAAGAACAGGCAAAACAAATCTCAAAACTCCTATTTGTTAGCGTGAGCCGAGACTAAAGTCATTTAGGCTTGTGGTGACTTGGAAGAGAAGCAAGTAAATGACTAGGATCATAACCAGCAAATCATAAAGCGAAGAGAGAAAAGAGATGGCGAGGAAAAGGGAAGATGGAAGATGAGTGCAGTGTGGTGAGAGAGGCACAGACTGCACACAGATGATGACTCTATTTGACTGCCCCGTTCGTGGCTGGGGGGGGGGGGGGGGTGTATTTTCCTTCCTTGGGTTAGCCCCCATGTCACCCCTGATATGTCACTGCACTAGGAAGAGAGGCGAGCGTGCAGAGGGGAGATGGAGCGAAGAAGAGGTGGAGTCACTCTGACTTCAGATTTTGAGAGTTGTGAATTTTGCCTCTGTAGTTCCCAGTAGCTCCACATGGGGTTTCTTAGGAGGTAGCTTCAGGCTGCCAGTCACAGATCCCCAGAGCACCACAGCTGGGTAGTGTATGAGATTACATCAAACAGGGGCTGCCCCATTCCCCAGAACCTGGGGCCAATAAACAATAAAACAGCTACAATGGTGCAGGGAGCTGATTTGTACAAAACAATGACAACACCCACATCACTGTACATAAATACAACAAACAGTTGATTAAGACAAAAACAGATAATAATGAAATGGTATCTACATTTTTCCTTTGGCAAAAAATTAAGAGGAAGCATTTTGTTCTTGTCACTAGACGGATTTCTGTTTTCTGTATTTTTCTTTCATTTTGCCACTGTTTTCTGTTTATACTGTGAATTGTATTTGTAATTGTTTGTTTTGTGTAACTCTGTGAGCAACAACTATATATTACATGTTGTATCCTAGTATTCGTTCCATAAACATTTAGTAATAACAATAATAACTGCTATGGGTACCGTTCCATTAGTATCTCTTTTTGTCCTAATCAACCAATGTTTGTTGTATTTATGTATAGTGATTCTGGTTCCCTGAACCTTTGTGGCTGCTATAGTGGTAGTTTCTGAGGGCTTCACACTGCATAGTATTCAGATGGTACCCATGGGTGGCTCAGGGTGGGCCATCTACACCTTTTCTTATCGTGTCATTGGTGACTGTAAGGGCCCTAATCTATTTGCACTGGTTCCCAGCGCTGCAGCCATTACAGGGAACCTGCAGCGATGCCCCTCATAGAACAATATCCAAGTTGGGACTTATTTTGTCAAAAGGGTGAATCCATCATGGCAGACTCCTGAAGAATACTCAAGGGTTCCCACAAGATATATCTTGCATGTAAGCACCCTTGACCTATAGGCAATCTTTTCAGCTCTGCAAGCTTTGCGCCGTTTTAAAGTACGCAATGTGTCTAGTCATTAATGGTGTAAATATCTACATGGAGCCATCATTTCGTACCTTATCCACATAAAAGCCCACAGTCCCTTCCATATCTTATATACATGCATTGCTTGAGAAAGTAAAATGCGTGCTTTCGCAGTTTGCTCCTTGGCCTGCCAACTTGAGAAGTGACACCTCAGGATATGTTTTTGTTTCCCCTGAAGTCCCTCTCGTCCTCGAGATGAGCTGAGGCAGGACCCTGGAGGGCTCCCTTGACCTCTGACACCCACTGTCTGCCAGGACACTCTAAGAAACGGCATTATTGACAGTCTTGATGTGAGGTTCTATTTGAGGTGTACCATTTCTCATACGTTATTGCAGATCACTTTGCTGAAAGTACTATGGAAGTGACACATATTTGGATGGTTTGACTAATTAGGGCTCTGGAGGTGAGAGCCCACAGCCTTCAGAGACCTCCTCCAGTCTGCTGCTCTCACGACTCGTAGCAATTAATGAATGTGACAATGCGGCACAGCATCCGCAAACACCCGCTTAACACTGTGTCCTGGTCTTTCAGTGCTGCAATGAGGCACAGTCAAGGCACTCTGAGGCCCTGGAAACGGGTTTCCGCATAAGGACAGCTGCAACAGTAGCATAGCAAGGGTGCCCTGGGCCCTAATGCAAGGCAGGAAAATAGTCACCGATCCCTGCTTGGTAGTACAAAAACAGTTATATTTAGCCTCCAGTGGACCTCTCAAACCCATGACTACTGGTGCCACTGCACCTGCTGCACTTTTGATAGCTGCACTCTTTTTTTTTTTTTTGGTAACTTTTTTATTATAATAAAAACATAGAAAACCAAACAAGGCAATATAACAGTAGTACATCAATCGGGCGAGTGCTCAAGGAGGACGGGAGATACACAGTAGTATGATACAGGAGTTGTTGTATACAGGTAAGGAGGAAGGAGGAAATGCAAAATCAAGAACAAAACACGCTACACTACAGCAGGAATGTCGGGTCAGGGAGACTGGGGGGGACTAGAGATCTCTGTGTGAGGGGGCGTACATATATCTCCCCGGTACGAGTTCCATTGATTCCAAATTTTCCCCCATTTTCTGGGTCTGCCTCTCGCCACATATACAGTCTTCTCTCTAGACATGCACCAGTCCATATTCTCTTTCCAGGCCGTCACTGTGGGGGGCCTCTGAGACCCCCATAGCTGTGCAATGTCTCTCTTAGCAATCATATTACCAAGGGTCGTCCATCGTAGCTGCGACACATCATAGTCATTTGGCCCCCACACATTCAACAAACATCGTCTGGCCTCTGGCAACATCACAACACCTGTTACTTCATTCATCACCTCATGTATACGATTCCAGAAAAGCACCATCTCAGGACATTCCCAAATTATGTGGAGAAAGATAGCTGCACTCTTGCTACCAGAACATGAATTATTTTGGTTCCTGATCTGGTGAAGAGTTAGGAGCCCCAGTGGGCCCCACGTAATGCTAATGTGAAATAATGTTTTCTTGTATAGTGAGCAATGCGAACTGAATTGCCTTTAACAACTCCCGAAATGATGGCTCACAAGGGAACTGAGCTGCAGGGACAAAGTGTTTTCCCAGCTGGAAACGAAACCTAATTTTCCTGCTTCGAAGTGTAAAACTTTGCTGCTAAAAAGCATTTTTTCCAACCTCAAACCATAATTAGACCTACCAAGGAATCACTAATATCAACCAAGAACCTTTAGAATTATGTGTGCCAGTTGGAAATCTTTCAGACATCTAATCTAATTTCTTTTGAATGATCGGGTTGGGTGATGCATTGCCATAGATGTGCGAAGGACACAACACCTGGGCCATCTTCACAAGTACTGCTCTGGCCTATCTACTCGACTATACTGTGTGACCCTGGGCAAAAACTGTATGACCCACGGCCTCAACTTAGGACCCGTCAGCGTGAAGAGCGCTTTAAAAATGAATTTTTATTATTATTTATTTATTTTAATTTGTTTATTTTTATAGCGGGTGTCCATCGGAAGGCTTTCTGGCGCTGCAAGTTTAAAGCAAAACATTGGAGAGGGGTAACACAAGAGCTGTGCTTTCAATCGTTTGAGGAAACTGCACTGCTCAAGGTAAGTCGCAACCAAACCGTCCCATTATTTGTAATGTGGCCAAATGCAAACAACTTCATTTTGGGGGTTGGATTGTCTAGTAAAATGCTCTTGTCTCCTCCATTGTCCCAGAAGGTCATGAAGCACACCCTTGTGTATCTGCATGGTACCTCCTAAGACTCTCGAATGCAGCCAGAGACTGCCTTGTTTGAAGACATTCTTTAGGGGGATCACGTAGAGCGAAGCTCTATTTTGGAATACGCATTTAGTGTTCAAAGTGGATGAATAAGTAAGAAGTGGGCTAAATGATAAACGTCTACAATAAAACTCCTCCGATGTTATGTGACCCTAAAGTTGTAATTGTATGTAAAGGATCCCGTCTGCTTGGAAATAGTTGTGCTCTCGAGCCTTGCATGGCCCTCCTTGTCCCCTTTGTATTACATCTGAACTCTTTCTGAGTCCTAGCACCTCATACAAACTCCCTGGTGAATCCAGCTTCAACTGTGGTCAACCTTCAGCCATGACAGAATGTTCTTTCTTTGTAGTCTTTCCATTTCATACTACTGAAATGCTATGTTTGGGAAGAAAGGCCAAAACTGCTGGCACTTAACTGATTAATTGCACTTGTCTGCCTTTTAGAAGCTTCCTTTGTAAACTGTGTGGCCCTGGAGCCAGTCGTTTTCTCAGAGTGTGTTGTAAAGGACTTGTTTGAGCCTGAATTGCAGTTTTGCCTTTCAATAGTAAATCTTGAGCTGTGTTTATTAGTTTCTGTCAGTTAGTTTTCCATGCCATCTTCCCATGGTGTTTTTCTGCTTGTCATTGTGGCAACCGGATGCGTGTTAACTACACAACCATGTCACTGCCTCCTTCTATGTGTTTCAACTTGATCTTGTATTGTCTGAGGCTTCAGCATGTGCACTTTTTAGGTCGAGCCTAGCCAGTGCGCATGCGCTGTCTGCAAGACCTGTTGTAATGCAGCCCAAAGGTTCACTCATGTGTCACTCTTATTTTCTGCCTCCTAACTAGTTCTGGCAGCTGATAGCTCACTTCCGTTCGAGGCAGATGAGCACCGGCCAAGTACAGTCTCCTTACGGTTTAATTCTTGATCTGTTTATTTGGATAACTCTTTTTTTTGGAAATGTTGCTTTACTCCCGCCTTAGCTTGGTTTTTTTGCTTCCTCCTTCTGCTTCACGTTATGAGCCCTCCACCCACCCTCTGAGCACTAATGCTGTATTTTCCTTCATCAGACCGCAATGCTTTAAGACCACGACTCTGTGTGAAATTATTAAACCCTACAAGTAATAAAACCCTAACTCGGTGTGGCTCTGTCCCTACACACATTACTAATTACAAGTTTCACGGATACATGCAACACCACAAGTGGAACATGACTAACACGAGTGCCATTGCAGACCCTGGGAGATTCCAGCTGGTACCATAAACGCTGCATTCTATGTTGAACTCGCCGTGTTTTGGGATGCACTAGAAGGGTTAGTGTGAGCACAGCGGACTTGTTGCAGCACATCACTTCTTGGTTGCCGGCATCTCTTCTTGATTCATTCAGAAAAGCCATCTCGGTGCTTCAGGTCAGTCTATTCCCGACCTCCATTGCTTTTTCAATTTATGAGCAGGCCTCAGTTGATCACAGAGGCATGGGCTGGGCTCTCTGAATTTCGCTTCCCTTAGGAAGCTTTGCAAACACCTCAGCGGAGTGGGCAACTTTCAGAATTTAGTTTTTTCAAGTGTTACATAGAACAGTGCAAAATGTCAAGACCAAAGACCGTGGGGCTATGTGCCTTATCTAACAAACTAATTTTTTAGAGGAGTTGGAAAATACATTTTCACCAATATCAACAGTGTGCAGAAATATTTATTGTGGTACTCTTGGGGACTCCGGTATAACTTGTTGGTTAAATGCATCATGTTCTAATTAACAGTGACAAAAGATACAGCTGCACTAACTTTGTGAGCTTCGTGGCTGCCCACTCCTGTTCCTTGGTCAAACACAACAGCCTTTTTAAATGTAATATGCACAAGACCATTCACTTACACTTGATCTCCAAAATAGCCCACAGCTATGCCATGCTCTACTAAAGCCGAAACATGCAACTTCTGCTTCCTGTCCGCTTTCTATGTAAATGTAGGGCGTGGTCTGTTTCTTTCATTCTCAAGAAAGCTAACAGAAAATAACATTGAAATATATCTCTCTAATAACTATTAGGTTTTCCCAATATGTTGACATGTATACATTGGGGGTCTGTAATGTAAGTGGCCATGGTCCTTCTACCTATCTTTAATACATGAAAGGAGATTGCAGGGGAAAACACTGGCACAGCAGCATCAATATGCACACTCCTAGACTACTGCTTTACCATTTTTGTCTTTTTTAATCTAGGTAACACCAAACTGTATTTGTACAGTCCTGGGCATTGTCCCTCCTTTAGCACCATAGTTTTCAAGAGATCCTCATTTAAAGGCCTCATCCTCATTCCCTCCTATATGCAATGAGATCTTGGCAATGTGGGATACTGGGTGTTGATACTTTAGTATGTTAATTTGGCACTTTATTACTGGGTCTGCAGCGGGTGTACGGAGCAGAGTAGAGGCAGTGATGAATGGGGCCTGTGTTAGTTCATGGTTTTTAAGCGCTATGGAAACAAATCGATGACAAACATTTTTAGCGTCTGGAAGGGGGATGTCAAACATCTCAACCGTCCCTTTTTTTGAGTCATGAATCCACCAGCCCAGGTGTGGCACAGCAAAGCATGAAGGCAGATGTGCAATTGTGTCTCCCTCACACATGGTCTTCTCACATCGTTGTTAATTGGTATCAGAAGTTTGAGTAGATAAATATTCTAGGGCAGATTCTTTCTAATACTATCCACATCTCATTATTTTAGCTCAGTTATCCCTAAAGATGACATTACATTCTTTGAACAGTATTACTATTCATGCATTACAGCCACCACACTTTAGAATACTTAGCATCTGCTTCCCCCTGCTTGAAGACAACGAGCATCTAGGAACTTCTAGGGTCATGGTTATACCTATCCTACGTAACACATGGAAATATGTTTGAGGCCTCAGATAATCAAGACTGACTGGCTTGTGGTGTCTTCTGGATCAGAAGGAATCTCAGCTCACAACCCACATTTCTTTTTCAGAACGGTGATTTAAAAAGGTTGTGTTGCCTACAGTGAAAGGACAGACTAAAAGAACTCACTAAGTACAATGGACGGATTCTGCAAGTCTCACTGATTGCTGGACATGTCTTGGAATTATACCCAATTAATCCATTCCCCATCTTAAAGATTGGGACAATGATAATATAGAGCAGAGGATCCTTCTCTTACAACCTACTGAATCCCTTTAATGCATTTTATGCAGCCATGCCAGATTCTATTAATTGCTGTCCCCTACCCACCATCCCGCACACACATGCACACACATACGCCCCTAGTCCTCTCTCATCTTAGCTCGGGACAATAGAAAACAATAAATGCAGCAAGATCGTCACAGATCGGTCCTTCTTCAGATCCTGCAGGAAAATGAAGCCCAGCTAACCCCCTTTTCATTTTAAGGTTTGGTCAGAGACAGCTGTCTCATCAGCCTTATGAAATTAATTTCCATAAATAAAAAATACACATGTAGAGGGGAATTTCACTCAGTCGTCTTCATCCTTGGGTCTGTTCAGCTATCATGCACATTCTGCTTCCACTGACAACACAGCAAATAGCAAGGGGTATAACGGCAGCCCATGAAGGCAACTAACCACCTTGCACTGTGAGTGACGACATTTTTCCTAATCACATGGGCAAATTTGCCTTAAAAAGTGCACTTCACAGCCAGGCTGGTGGGCCAGTACTTTAGTTTGGCAATTCTTTTTTTTCCCGTTTTTATCCATTTTTAGTCATTGTGTTTGTTTAAAATAGGTCTCCAGGTCACAGTAATTAAGGGCCAATGTAGCTTTTCCTTGCACCACTAAGAATCATACTTCCATATGATGTGTATTAAAACTAAAAAGGGGTTCTAAACCAGTTGAGGAGAGGATGTTGCCGAAAAACTAGAGCAGTTGACCTTGAAGCTGGAGAACCGGGTTCAAGTCTCGACAAGGATGCTCAACATCCTTTGACTCTGGGCAAATCAATGAATCTCCCTGTGCCTTGCAGAAGAATTAATGTGTCCATCTGTAACGCAACTGGTGCTCATGTAAAGTGCTCTAATACCTTGGAGCTTAGTTTGCGTTGTAAAAACACTTCCTGCCCCAATCAAAAAACAATTCTAAGTCACAGGCCTGATAAGGTGCACTGATACTGTTAAATCATATGCAATGGTAAATCATTTTTTATTTAAATATATTTTTGAATGCTTTAGCTCACCACATATAGGAGGCATGTTTTCTTTTTTCGTGGCATATTAGTGCAACAATCTTTTTTGCCTTAACAATTGCACCAGCGTTACCAAGACCACAGCTAATGGCTTTTGCCAATACTTGTTTATCTAGTGCAGCTTCTTGATGCTACACTGTTATTGTCAGGAAAGTGGAAATATGCGATTCCTTTTCATATAAATTATGCATCTACCGCATTTGCCACATCATCTACCACTGACAGTTCAAAAGTTAGTAAAATCGTACCAACACGTGCTTCTGAGCAGTGGAAGGCCCTTTCTAAATGTTGATTTCTCCAGACAGTGTTAACAAGTATACAAATTACAAAATAATGACGTAATACAATCAGGAACTATTCTGCTTTACGCAGCATAAGTTGCCTTTTCTTGCTGCATAATGAATCAACCCTGATGCATAATTACAGTGGCTCTGATTATTATTATTTATTTGCATTGTGCTTAGTACTCAAATTCTCGTGTGCAGTTACACTCACACAGGCCGAGCACACGCTCACACAGGCCTGAGCACACATGCATGTACAAAGCACTCCGCACACATTCCTAAAAACACCTTCTTGGACTACCCAGATTCTATATCTTCCTCTTTCCCTTACACCTAAAGGCACACACAAGCCGTTAAACACTAACTATTTGTCACACACTCGCACAAAATGCTCACAGGATAAAGGACACTTTTACCTCCTTACCTCCCGTGGCTTAGTTAATTGCCGCTCTCAGTGGATCACCTGGATTCCAGGGTGTGCACAATGCACATCAAAGTGTAAATGTGATTGACAGAGCAGTGTCTGAATGGTATGGACACTGCTCTGTCAAGCTCAGCGTGAAGGTGAAATTATCGACCCCTACAAGTCAAAGACATAATGCAACTGAGAACGGTTTCGGTTCCGCAGCGGCTCAGCACAGGGCTACAAGGGCACTTTGGCTGTCAGAATATCAGAGGCAGGCGCCACCCTGCCTCCGCAGAATTAGCAATAAGCAATGCATCAGAATATAGTACCGGTACTCTCCTTGGTGGGGGAGAAGTGCCGGTACTTGAAGGGATTAAAATAAGAAGTGCCAGTACTCAGTACTGGTGAGTACCAGGCCATTTAAAGCACTGACATCGAGGATACACACATGCAGACCCCCAGTGTGGCATAGCCACAACTGTTCTTTCAGTGGAAATGTTTTAACTCTGATTAAAGGACAATTTCAGACAATCACATTTGATGAAAGCAGCATCAGTAAACACAGCAGTGAAGTTTTGTCGACTTTCTTGTTCAGACTACATTAGCTTTAATTTTGGGAGCGTACACTCCAAGCCAAAACACATAGATAAAAGACATTGTCATTTACAACTCCATCAAACTCTGACATATGCGAGACCTATTGCATTGCAAACTTGTTGTCTTTGTTTGCTAATAAATTATTCTGCATTTGCACCTCCTAGCTGAGATAAGAAAAGAGAGAGGGACCCCTTACAACAAACTAGGGGAATAGGGTTCTACTGAATGGTAGAAACAAATATCCCTTGGCAGAGAGGTAGCTGACAGCAGTGGAGGTGTCAGGGTAACGCCACGACTAATGAGTGACTTATCATGGTCATCATACAAAGTTAAGAATTTCTGAATCCACCTTCACGAAGCATGACTTGTTATTAACTAAGTTTATCCTTCCTTACACTCAACAATTACTCTGGATGCCAGTTCATGCCCTTCAAGAGTATACATCAGTGAACCTGATCATAATAGATTGTGTGCTCAGTATATATTGTTTCTGGGAGTGACCTTACTGGTGTGACCGTAAAACTTGGTTTCGTCCACTTTTGATAGCAAGACCCGTGATGCTTAATACCAGTGCACCATTTCCATCTTTTTGGCCTTGAAAAAGTCTCCAAAGAGACGAAACACGTGTCGGCAGGACAAGCTGGTAATAATTTTAATGATTATGAAATAAAAGATTTGAAGTCTAACGTTTGACTCTGGATCCGTATTTTGGAAGCTTTTCTTCTATCAATGAACTGTATTTTACAAACTTATGATTATTACTTGGATCATTATATATTTTGTGAGGGTGCTTGATAAATGCCTGTTTTTTCTTTAGGATTTCTTATCATGTCAACCCTATGTTACACCATCTCACCACAACTACTAAAGCCCATATGATAGAGCCTAATAGTTACATAAACAACATAAATGTATTAAGAATAAAAATATTTTATTTCGTTTTAAAACATCCCATAAATCACTATATCATAAAAACCCCATACATATCACAAAAGTACAAATGTAAAATTCATATAGATGTAAAATTAGTTTCCCCGATACAAATACTAGAGAGAAACACAGACAATACACTTTGTCATAGAAAGCACATCTAAAAGGAACATTTCTCTAGCTTCTCCTGGATACACTGTATTGTCTTTTGTCTGCAGGATAAGCTTGTTCCACAGATTATGCAACAACAGCGTCGATGCGTTTCGATGGCTTAATTATTTTTCCATCTTTTTTAAGACAACATTTAGCTCTCTCTTATTGGCACTGAATGGTTACCATAAAACAACTCCTGTATGAGGTAAAAAAAAATACATAGGTACAATCAATTTGAAAATCACTATTATGTATTATTAAACCTAAATTGAGTTTCATAGCACATTAAACACAATGGAAACTCGATAAACTAATATGTGATACTCCCTATACTTTGAGCAAATTCATTAAACCTTCCCTCCAGAAACCATTTATTCATTATTTTATGCCCAAGTAGATTCAAACCACATAATTGTGTAGCAATAAGCCTCCAACACTTTCCGTATAGCACTTCAAACCCCATTTGGGCACTGAGAGTGTACTACTTGTGGAGTCTCTTTGTTGGCCTTACCTAGAGGCACTATTTCAGTCTCTATCATATGGCCTCAACCTTGTATAAACCCCACCCTCAAATGTAACCAGTTTCTTTGGGGCCTAGAAGTGGGTTCTCATTAATGCTGCCATGTTACCTCAAGAGTAAAACACAATCACATTATATACGGGTTCTTTTACAATTACCTTATTACATTTGGATTTTTTGTGCCACTTGTATCTATGTGTACACCACAGTATCAGCCCTCAGGTCCCCACATCAATTTAAAAGAAAAAAGTACCAGAATAATACATGACTGGCTTCACTCCCTCCTTAACAGGGCATTTCTCCTTGCTCACATTCTATAGTTACATTCTCCCGTTATCATCTGTTAAAATCGAGAGGTTCTCCTCTCAGTAGCTCCTAGCTAAGCCTTAATTAGTGATTCCACCAGATTCCCTCTCCTCCTCCCTGTGCGTTGTCTTCCACACACTGCTGTTTTTACCCAGTTTTCATAAAAGCAGTGGCGGCTGGGGGCTGTAAAAAGGAGGAGAGACCCCACTAATTGGGGAGCTTTTCGGAGCCCTCCTGAGGAGTTGTGGGGCTGTTCCATCAGCTGTCCCATTGGCTTGAGCCGCACGTGAGAAGAAGAATGGTTGAGCCCCAGGCCTGCTAAGCCTACCCAACTAGGTCAGTGTTGCAGCCGGCGGTGCCTGGTATAGCTCCCGCTCACTCCCCTTCTCGCTGATGTCTGCCTTCCAGCCCTGCTGCCCCCTCACATGTCATCATTTTGACAGGTAGCAATCAGTGATTAGTCACCACCACTCAGAAGGTGCCAGTTCTGACACCCACAGTTCCATTTTTCAAGCCTGTTCACTGCTTTAATTCTCTCAAACCCCCCACATCTCCTCCATCATTTCACCGCACACTGAGGGGGCCGAGGAGGGCCACGGAGGAAGTCGGGGAGGAGGGCTTACAGCCATAATTCTGTAACTTTTGAAAATGCACACTCGCAACTTGCAGCTTCCGACTAAAAAAAGGGAGAGGACGAAGAAAAACAACATAAAGAGACGCAGAATTAAAAACACTCCCTTGAGTGCTCCCCCTTAATAGACCCTGGCGCAGTGGTGAGGATGGAGCCAATCAATTCGCCTCCTTGATCCTGTCGGATAATTTTCCAACCGTACGGCCTACACGCCCTTTATCGCTGTCGGCACAAAATTAGCACCGATTGTGGCGCCTTGTTTTATCATTTCAAGCATTCGTTGCCAAGCTAATCCATCTCCTTTGGGTTCCAGCCATGGTGCCCCATGTGAGTATCTTTCCAATTTGTTTTGCACTTTGGCGGTGTGCACTCTGTGTAACACTAGCATGACTCCATCAGGTGTGTCTACTATCCCTTTGGTCGTGATAGTACCCTGCATTTCAAAGGGGGTCAAAATGTCATCGACACAAACAACCAAACCAATTATCTGACTCCTTTCATTGGTAAAAAGGGCTTGGTTGCATTTGCTAATTTAGCTATCTGGTTGTTTGTCACAGTTTTAGAAACGTACACATTTCTTCTTCTGTACTGTCTGTAAAATGTAATGTCCTTTATTGCTTGTTCTTGGTTCAGTTGCATACATGGGACACACTGCATATCATGCAACTGCATTTAAGAAAAATACAGATAATTTATTTTCCAATCAATTTATAACTACTTCTTTTCCTTTCCCTAGTGCATCCTTGAACAGTCCCATTGTATCCTGCGATTGAGCTTTTTCTTACTTCTTGTATCCAGTTGTATTCCTAATAAAAAACATTGTTTTTTTTCATAGTACCCCCTTAATAGAGACATCAAGCAATAATGTACTCCCAATCACAGAGCTAAAACCACAAGCTAAAGAAATTAAGATCCCAGATTGCACCACAAGATAATGACATAAAAAATCTTTTAACACAAGCTTGTGTAAGAAAACCTGCAGAGGAGCCATCAGACCTCAGCCGCTTTCATGAACTTCAATCTTAGCGAAGGTTTATTGCAAGATTTGCATTTGCCGACTCCACTACTGCCTAAGTTTTTTAAATCTACCATGTTCGCCTTTGATTGTAATTTTCCTACTAAGGAAAATGTATGGCCTGAGAAGACAGTGGATATAGGAAATGGTCCAATTGAGGATGGATCCTCACTAGGGACCCCATAAGGCGATGAGAGATTGACATTTCAAGACATGCTTATGGACAATTGTAAGATATCCGCACTGGATACTACAATAATAGAGACGGACAAGCTCACGCCTTCCACAGAACCAATTTTTCAAATCTCTTTGGGGTAGAAGAAGCTGCAAGAAATATAGATAAAGCTAAGAACAAAGCATTGACAATCCATTTCTACCTAAAGATAAACAATAAAGGCATTAATGGAGAAAGAGTCAAAATATTTGGAGTGATGTGCTGTGAAATTCTTATAAAAGAAGCTTGGCATGTATTGTAAAATGTTTTCATTATTATTTGAATAAAACATATAATGAAAGAAGTACATTTAAGTATAAAGTGGGTAAAATAGAACTATTGTAGCCAGTTTTCTGAAGCATATAAAAACAAATTTTTCTTGCTATAGGTACTCTTGTTTGTAGATTTTAACTTTCCTGACTTCCCAAGGTATCATTGAGCTGTTATTTTTAAGTGTAGAGATGTCTGGTTGGTTTGAGGAAGCATGGCCTCATATGAATATGTAGCGGTCGATCACAGCAGTGATTAAAGGTGGTTGTGTTGGGGGAAGCTTTTGGACAGTGTTGTATCAACATAGACGGTATTGAGAGAGGTATCAATTAAGAGATGTTTCTCACTGGAATTAATAACATACCATATGTGGGGTAAATTTTCACTGCACAATAGAAGGGATTATCATAAATTAGCATGAGTGGTTGAAAGCCGAAATAGAAGTCTTCCATCAACTGGCAGCTAATTGGAAGGTCCACATTTGTAGAGATCCAGAGGTTGTATAGAATAATTTGTGCAGAAAGTTGGTATTATTTGATAATGAAAAGAAATTTGAAGGGGGGTGTGGCTTGGAGCCGATGGTAGCGGCCGCTCAAATCGCGAGCTCCGCAGCTGACCCCTTAAAAATCCTGATATACCGCTGGACCAGTTTCTCCACGCCGACGGAACGATAGGGGAAGGGGTCGTGCTTCTACTGGTAGCAATTTAGGAACAAGACCTGCCCCAGACTTCAGGTACCGTACGTCTGAAAGTTGGCCGGTGCGGAGGACGGAGCGGCTCAAGATGGCGACCTTGGCACAGAAACGAAACTTAGAGTGCTGTGGTCCGGCTGCCCGGCTGAACCCAGTGGAGAGCCTAGAGCGGAGGCGGCTCGAGTGGTGCTGGTGTCTGAATACCCGGAGAGTGATTACTGAGGATTAGTCGAGAAGCACCGAGTACCCCGGAACAACAGAGCCTAATCATGGTCAAGCCAAAGGGGAAGAAGGATGGAACTCCACTAATGGCGGAAGGAGATGGGTCAGGTCGGGAAGAGCAAGACGACCCCGAACAGAGTGGAGATCCCCAACTGACGTCTGCGGGAAGAATTTGCAAACGGTGCGGGTCCACGTCGTAACTGCTCAGTGGATAAGGTTCACTGGACTTTGAAGCAATTTTATTTATATACGGGACCTTCCTCACATATCTAAATTATGGAATAATTTAATTCAGATTCCCCGCTGACCGTCCGTGTCTTAGCTTCCTCTTGACTACAAGCACCAAGGAGTTAGCTGTGAAATTGAGTATTTGACTATCATCTTGGCACGCTGATCAGCGTTCCAAAAGTCATTTTTAGGAAACATAGGACGTCCCGCCCTCTGATACTTATTGAAGACGTTTTTGTGACTGCACCACATTCGGTGCCATTGATCCCCTGGTATCTGCACAATTACGATGAAAAAGGTCCTGATGAAGGTGGCCTAAAGCTGCCGAAACGCGCGTAGACCTGCTGCGAGGGCCAAATGTTACACCGTGTGGCCCACACTTTTAGCACTGTCATCCTGCTAATCATAAATTCAGTTCCTTTCTCCATCTTAGTATGAGGTTTGATTGTGGTATGATTGTTAGCACGTGAGTATGTTGATGGATATGGTTGTTACCAAGGGGTAATTTTTACACATTATTTTTGTTGCTTATATTCATGATTTAATTGTATTACTTTTGACTTTCTGATATAAACTGATATATTCTTGTTGTGATTTCTGATTGATAACGGTATTTATATGAATTGAAAAAAAGAAAAAAAGAAAATTTTATATGTTTTTGAATAATTCCAGTACATATCTCGTTTTTGTCACCTGTTTGAGAGATTTACAGATGTACTTACACAATTGAATTATAAGGCCACCGTAGGAACAACCCATACATTTCAGTGATCCCCAACTACAGCGCCAACCGGACAGAATCCTGGCTGCGATAGCAGACTCTTGAGCGGCGCTACAGAAAGACATAGCGCAGGTGGCGACAGGGCTGGGCCTCTTACGTGCCAATCATGGAAAGTTGGTGGACAGGGTCAAGTCGGTGGAAGGAGTGCTCCATGATATCGAGCCTCAGTAGAAAGACCTTAAGGCCGCATTGGCGAATGTGTTGGACTGAGTGGGCGCTCTGGAAAAGCGGGCTGAGGATGCCGAAGAGCGTAATCGTCGAAACAACATCCGTGTGGTGGGCCTACCGGAAAAAGCCTAAGGGACAGACATGCTGCAGTATCTTGAGACTTGGCTTAAGACGGTGGTGGCACCCGAGGGCCTCTCTAATTTCTATTCTCTGGAACGGGCGCATTGGGTCCCGGCCCGACCACCCCAACAGGGCCGACCCCCGAGACCAGTGGTGGCACGGCTGTTGCATTTCCGGGATAGGGACTTGTTGCTGCAGAAAGCACGGGTCGACGGTCCTTATTATGTGGGGAACAGTAAGGTCAACCTATTCCCAGACTACACGTATGAAACGCAACGCCGGCGGGCCTCCTTCCTGGCCGTCAAGAGGGAATTGCGGACTGAGGGTCTACAATACTCCTTATTGTTCCCAGCCAGATTGAGGGTAATTGTGGACGGTAAGACGTACTTTTATGACTCTCCGGATGAGGCTTGTGCTTGGCTGGAGTTGTACAGAGCTGGGAAAGATGGCGGCGACCAGGCGCTGCAGCAGCGGGAGAAACAATTGCCTCAGAGGAAATCGAGGAGGCTTCGCAGTCGACAGAGGGGCCTGAGGAGGCCCTCGCCGAAGCAGACAGAAGCGTAGTGGGTCCTGTTCGGAGACTTTCGGGGGGAGGTGGGATCGTTCAGATTTTTCATTTATCTGGGGCTCGTACTGAGGCGAGAGTTGTGCAGAAGACTGGGCGGCGGCCCGTTGGAACCCGGTCACCCTCAATGCCCTTATGGCGTGCTCACAGCGGCTGCTGGTGGGCTTAGGAGTGTGTTGAAGTGTGTATTGGTTTGGATGGGAACTAGAGGCGCGTTACTCGGTCCTGTTCTGGGGGGGAGGGGAGGAAGGGTTTCTGGGGACTGTTGTTGGGGGGGGGTTGTTGTCCGGTGTGGAAACGGGGAGGCGCTTTGAGATGAGATTACTACTGAGGAGGAATGGGAGATACTGCTGATTTACGCTGTATTACCTGGAATGTGAGGGGCCTACACACTATGACACAACGCCACATGATTCATGCGTATTTGGTCAGCAGGGGGTTCACATAGCAAAGCTCCAGGAGTCCCACTTAACTAAAGAGGAGGGTATTGCACTGCAGAGGAGGTGGCGGGGGCAGGTATATAACACCACATACTCAGGGTTTGCAAGAGGGACTTTGATATGGGTACGAGCTGGGGTCCCTTGTCAGCTTACTCGGCAGACGATTGACCCTGCGGGTAGGTTCGTGGCTATAGAGGGTCGACTTAGGGGCAAGGAGGTGGCATTCTGCAGTCTCTATGCATGCAATGTAGATCAGTTAAGTTTTCTGACACATCTGTCTGGTGCGCTGGGGTCCTACCTTACGAGCACACTGATAATTGGTGGAGATTTCAACTCCATAACAGACGTGGCGCTCGACAGGTCGCACCCGCCACTGGCTGACTCCCCTACACATAGATTGAGTAAAGGCAGGTTGGATTGGCAAACTAGGTGGAACTTGGTGGATGACTGGCGAGTGAAGCACCCGAATGATCGTGATTATTCTTTTTACTCTGGGATGCATGATTTACATGTCCGTCTGGATGCAGTGCTGTGCTCCCCAATGGTGCTACCCTGTGTGATTCGGACTGAGTATCTAGCTAGGACACTCTCCGATCATAACCCGCTGTTGTTTACGTTGCGTTGGATGACTGGGGTATTGTGTATCCCCACGTGGAGGCTCCGCCATGAGACGCTGGAGGACCCGATTTTTCAGAGTGCAGTGAGTGAGGGGATCACCCAGTATTTTGCAGAAAACCCTGGCTCGGCCTCCACGAGGGCGATAGAATGGGATGCTTTCAAGGTGGTGGTCAGGGGAATGTGCATAGGGAAGCATGCGGGAGTGCATAGGGTACTTCTCCAGGACCTGGAACGAGCGGAGACTAAATTACGTAAGGTAGAGTTGAAGCAGCCTGCTCACCCTGAGCTACAGGAGTCGGTTAAGGCGGCGAAGGAAGAGGTTGCTGCGGAAGTAGAAAGGTTGCGCTGCTTTGATTATAGGGCCTATACTACCAGAGTGCATGCGGAGGGAGACAGGGCAGGGACGCTGCTGGCCTGGCTGGCCAACCCGACCAAGCGGGGCTCCTCTATTTTGGCGCTGATTGATGATGACGGGGAGCTGGTGTACACCCAGAATGGGATTCTACAGCGTTTTCTGCGCTACTATGAAGGACTCTATGAGAGTTCGCTTGTGGCGGGAGAACTGGAAATCGGTAGTTTTCTGGGGGGCCTATCACTCCCAGCGTTGGAACCGGAACAGGCGACTCACCTTGGCCGGGATATAGAATTGAGCGAAATTAGAGGTGCGATTAAGCGCATGGCCAGGAATCAAACGGCGGGAGTTGATGGGTTGCCGATAGAGTTTTATTTGACATTTATTGATATATTGGCGCAGAAACTCCTGGCGGTGTATAGGGAAGCAAAGGAACCGGGCAGGTTACCTGCTTCGATGCGGGAAGCCTTAGTGATTCCCCTCTTGAAACCGGGGCAGGAGGGGACGAATCCGGCCTCATACCACCCACTGTCGATGCTGACCACTGATTATAAAATCCTCAGCGGTATATTGGCAGCCCGACTGTTACAGCATATGACCACGTTGATCCACGAGGATCAGGCTGGTTTCATCCCAACAAGGAACACGTCAACGAACATCAGGAGGCTGGTGCGGTTGCTGGAGGAGGCTCAACCGGAGGCTCCACAGCCAATGGTGTTGTCAGTCCATATTGAAAAGGCTTTCAATAGCTTAGAATGGTCCTATTTATACGCTACGACGGAGCGATTTGGCCTCGGCGCTGATTTTCTCGGTTGGACGATAGTGCTCTATGCGTCGGCTGTAGCTAGGGTGCGTATTGGTTCGTTGATCTCCTCACAGTACCCGGTGAATCGGGGCACACGACAGGGATGTTCGTTGTCACCGCTGATGTTCGCCTTGGCTGTAGATCGATTGGCGGTGAAGGTCCGATTGGGGGACCACTCTGGCGGTCTGTGGTGTAGAGGTGATCGGCAGTACATTGTATGCTGATGACCTATTGTTATTCCTTGATAATGCTGGTGAGGCGTTGACGAGAGCGGGGACCTTGCTATCGGATTTCGGTGACCTCTCGGGATTGTGAGTGAATTGGTCGAAAACATGTCTTTTCCTGTTGAAGCAGGGAGAGCCTCAACCAATTATCTATAGAGAGGTGAGGTGGGAGCCCAATTGTATGAGATATCTGGGGGTGCATGTATACCACACAGCAGTAGATATGCTGGAAGGCAATGTGGGACGTGGCTTGCGGGCGTTGAAGAGCAGCATGGCCTTTTGGGCCACGCTCCCCCTGTCCGTGACGGGGCGCGTGGCGCTTTTGAAAATGGTGGCGCTCCCTCGGCTACTTTATTTCTTCAGGACTCTTCCGGTGTGGATCCCGTGCTCGAAGTTTCAATTGTTGAAATCGCTTATAGTAGGTTTCCTATGGGGAACGGGCAGACAACGGGTCGCGCTGGCGACGCTCATTAGGCCCAAGGCTGAGGGTGGTCCGGCAGTCCCGGACTTTGAGTTTTACTATTTGGCGGCCCAGCTTCAGGTTTTAACGCAAGCGGTGGCAATAGAGTTCAGGGGCCCAGAACAGTGGAGAGGCGTGGGCATACCGCGCATGTGCTCTCCTTTATAGTGCTGCAACAAAAACTGGATCTTAAGGGCCTCTCTATGGAGGAAAAGACACTACGGTTGTGCTGGAATCGTTCGCAGCGCAGGGCGGGTGTATTATACCCGTATGCGCCTGAGATCCCGTTGTGAATGGTGACCGCGCTCCCGCACGGCGGTGATTGGACGCCTCTGCTGCTGGAATGGGAGGATGCAGGGATGCATTTATTAGAAGAGTTATATGAGGATGGGGCCCTGTTACCTTATCAGACGTTGCAGGAGAAGTTTGATCTGCAGAGAGGTGGGTTTTTGTTACACGCAGCGCTTATCAGAGCGCTCCAGGTACATTGGCGGGAGGGGCTCGCGGAACCTAGGACGACTTTGGCGTGCCAATATACCATGATGGCCGCCGGGACCTTTAAGACGGTCACGTGTCTTTATTCCAGGATGATTAGCGAGAGTTTGGCGTCCTTGGATGTTTTGAGGGAGCGTTGGGAAGTAGATGTAGGGAAGCCTATCCTCGCCCCGGCTTGGTCTCAAATCATGCGCAGAGCTTGAAAGAGAACTAGGAACGCGAGATTCCAACTGGTTCACTTTTACATTCTTCATAGGGCCTATTTGACGCCAGGGAAGATTCAAAGGTATTTCCAGGTACAGGAAGCGGCGTGCCCTCGCTGTGCGCTGGCGGGTGCAGACCTACTGCATATGCTGTGGTCTTGCCCCAGGATGGGGGATTATTGGAAGGAGGTGGGAGAGACGCTGAATGCTGTCACGGAGCGACAATTGACCTTTGATGTAGCCGTTAGTGTCCTGCATTGGTTCCCACACACGCCGAAAACTAAAATTACTACCAAATTCATAGATATGGGGCTCTTACTGGCAAAACGTGAAATAACGAAACGATGGAAGGCGACGGTGGGTCCCAGCAGCGGGAAGTTGAGAGCAGAGTTTGTAAAGTGGGCGGTTGGGGAAAGTACGCTTCGATATCAGCAGGCCTGGAGGCAGAACAATGATAAAGCGCTGAAGGCAGCCAGGCATGGGAAACACTGGTGCAGGCATTGCAGGATTATCAGTCAGGGGAAGAGTGAGGAGAGATTGCAGGAGTGGTGGGTTACCCGAACTTGGACAGGTATGGCTAGAAGAAGTATAGAGGGCGACTCCTGTTCCTATACGATGGTATGGCTCCGTAGCATAGTACACACCGGCGACATGGGGGGTAAGGGTTTCACTGCACAGGGTGGGGTGAGTTGGGATTGTTAGTAGTATTGGGTTGTCTCTATTGTCGACAATAATAAGATGTAGTGCAGATACCATGATGTTATGTACAGAGGATGACGGGGTTAATTCATGTAACCACGATGGCACTTGACACCCAATTGATGGATATCATGTATATGTATGATGTGTATATAAAACCCAATAAACTACGTTTAAAAAAAAATGAAAAGAAATTTGGAGGACAATGTTACATAACTGGAGTGGGTACTAAATGAACAAAATATTCTAAAGGTAATGTTGGCTAGTATGTTCCCTCTAAAAGTCGTCCCATACATATATTGGACCTTGACTGTGGATTTACACCAGTTCACAACTAAAAATAAGAGACTCAGAATCATAACTGCCAATAGACTTAGGAGAAGATAAATGGATTAGAGTTTTAGGGTGCGCACCCAGCACTGGGCCCAATTCACATTTTAGGCAGGTTCAGCAGAGAAACTTCTTTTAATTTCACATTGGTCTGCCACTAATCCAGCTGGAATGTGTTTAATAGAAGAAGAAGTCTGCTACAGACAGTCTGGAGAATGAAATGCAGGCTTACTACTCTTGTTGAAGGGATGTAAAATAGTTCAGTTACGTTAGTGTATGTGTTAGAAAATATTTTTTTAAACAATGTTTTTTTAAATGTTGTAATATATAAATACAATCACGTGTTTTGCACGTTATATGTGTTAAAATATGTTTTCTTTATATCCACAAGAGGAAAGCCCTAAAAACTCAGGGAAGTCAGGGTAGTGAACAATCCATCCTACCGCAGAACAGTACATCCTACCACAGAACACAGAATACATTGTAACAGAAAATACATCCTAGGCTCAAATTCAGCTTTTTACTACACTTTTCCAGGGATGCAATTCTTTAGAAAAATACATAGAAGTTTGTATTATTTAACATGAATTGTGATCTAATGTTTGTGCACAATATGTCGCACGTATTGAAGAAATGCTAACCATTATCAAACTCTTTCTTCATACCTCTATTAAAAAAAACATGAACAATGTATTAAATTTCTAAAAAAGTATATGATGTTAGACATCTGTACACTTCTATCTTTTAATTATGTAATAATTTCTTTGATAGACACATGTACTCTCACTCCCTAATACTCGGATCACACCATACCTTTCATACAACCACTTTGATACTCAGTTCTTCCACTAATCTGATCTCGGTTATCTACATTTAATTTTATAGCCTGTGATATGAATGAGGAGCAGTATCTAAACACAAAATTCAAAGCCATCCTGTTGTCCGTGAATGTCATATTCCGCTAATGTTGTTTCCGCTTTGCTTTCTCCGGGCTATGGTCTACATAAGGACAGAGGATCAGCCACGAGATCCCAGAAAATGAGGAATGTGAATGTATGTTAATGTTCATTGGAGAGCACCTCCAAGTTACCATTTCTTCACTAGCACTTCAAAGAACTAGGCCTCCACACTGTTCTGCCCATACTGCAACTCACATTAAAGCATTGGAATTTTAAGCAAGACACTTGGATCTGGACTTCAAGCAATCACGTCCACTGTAGCGTGCTACAGTAGAAGAGCCGCTGTCAATTAGCACATGATGCTATAATTGACATGAATGGTTGAAGTGCTTTTGGGCATACCACAGATTGCAGTATAAGGGGAAACTGTGTGGTGTCCTAGAACAGGAAAGCTTTAGTAAGAGGTGTTCCTGGCATGCAGTTGGAGCTGGCATAACTCGCGGGTGGGTAGGAGGCTGGGGGGTCTCACGGGGAGGGAGGGCACACGGGGAGTGGGGTTGGTGGGTTTAATTTAATAATAAATAAATAAATTAAACTTACCTTACCGCCGGCTGGGTCCTGCGTTGTCTCTGGCCTCTCCTGCTCTCCTGCCTCTAGTAGGAACAGGAAGCAGGCAGCCAGGCTCCCAGTCCCACCCCTAAGCCAATCACAACGCTGCCAGCAGCGTTGTGATTGGTCGGGACACCCCCCAGCCAGGGGCTTATGGCCCGGCCATGTTCTCCAAGTAGGCTGCATTGCAACCTGCATGGAGAAGGGCAGAGTGTGCATGACTGGTTTGGTCGGCCTCACAGGGCTGACCAAACCAGTCATGCACACTCAGGAGTGAGCACACCACTCCTTCCCTGCCCAGCCCTGCTCACAGGGCAGCTCCGCCCACCCACCTGCTTGCACCCTAATCCTTCTGCTTTCTCGCAGTGCCAGAAGCAGAAACATGAAATGGTAGTTATTACCATTTTATGTTTCAGTTTCTCGCACTGCGAGAAAGCAGTGGAGTGGTGCTCCTCTGCCCTAGTAGAGGAGCCGCTCCTGCCGGCATGACTGACCATACCCAGGGCCGGCTTTAGGGAGAGTGCGACCGGTACAGCCACACCTTGCCCTGACTTAGGTGATTAATGTTCCTGCTGGAGAGAGGTTGAGTTTTGTCTAGTGGCAATTTTGACTTATCATAAAGTAGGGCAGCGATGTAATGGGCCTGCTGCAAATAACGTGTACCATGCAGATCACAGAACTGAGTGTGAGGGAAATATAAGTAGCTCTAAAGAAATTAAATGTGTGTCTGAGATGGGCCATAGAGAGATGAGGGACACTGCTGGAGGGTGTTAGAGAGGGAATTCATGGAGTCTGTTGCACTGGGCGCCACCAGCACTAAAGCTGGCCCTGACTGGACCCGTCCTTCCCATCTCTCAGGAATGCAACTAACCTGCTGTCTCTTCTTCAAACCAACGTGCTAAAAAGAGGTGTATCTGAAATGTGAATCACTCTTTTCAAGCATTACATGCCTTTCAGAGGTGTGCCTAGTTTGTCACCGACTCTTCCCCCACAAAAATGACCTTTGTAGCGACAGGTCTGAGATGTGACTGATCATGCCGTAGCACTAGCATCCTTTAATTTGTGCGTATGGCATGTAACAAATTATTCTCAAAGTCCTCATGCAGGTCCTCATGCCAGCTTCCCCTGCAACAATTCTCCTGCCCAGCTTGCCCACAGTCCGCTACCCTCTGCTGCCTGTCTACCAGCCGACCTCTGTTTGTGTCTCCTCTGCTCGTTTCGTGCTCTGTTTTGTCCTTTTCTGACCTCTGTTTTGCCTTTTTGATTTGTTTTTATGCCCTCTGTTTTACCCTTTCTGCTCGTTTTTTTGCCCTCTGTTTTGCATTTTCAGCTCGTTTTTCTGCCTTCTGTTTTGCCCTTTTCTGCTCGTCTGTTTTGCCTTTTTATGCTCGTTTTTCTGCCCCCTGTTTTGCCCTCTCTGCCATCTATTTTGCCTTTTCTGCTAATTTTTCTGCCATCTGTTTTGCCTTTTTCTGCTTGCTTCATCCCTCTTCCTGCCGTTTCCTCAAGAATTGGCTTTTGAACTGAGACTTCGCACCCCAACGCTCAGATATGCCCAGGAGCGATAGTGCTGTGCTCTGCAAATGCTGATTGATTGATTGTGCCGATAGATTCTGTATTTCCCTGTTATCTTGGATAGAAGAGCATCTCAAATTGTGATTGGTTTTACCCCAGCCTTCTATGCTTATCAGAGACATGCCTATCATGTGGCTGACTCTTCCCCAGCCTATGATTTCTGAGGCACCGTCATTATATTCTACCAGTCTACCTGTATCCCATCATGATTTGCTATCAGAATTCTGATGCTTAGTATTTCACAACCACACAATGAACTCATAGAGGTTTGTATGTTGTTTACCTCAAAATGGACTGACAGTCCGCTGCTTTTCTTTCAAATAAAACCAAACTGCAGATATTCACATTACTTTTAACCATGCTGGGTGGTCAAAGAAAAACAGAAGATTACTGAAAATGTTTTACCTTATAAGTGCACTCTCCTAAGGGGAGGCGCTAATGGTAGTTGGACTGTGTGATGATAAAGCTCAATACATCATGAATAACAATTAGAATCAACGAATGGCTGATGGTTGTTAAGACTGTCACTTATAGCAACCAATGGCTGAGTTCGGGGTAATTCGATATAGATTACACCAGCTATTTAATACCTAAAATAATCATTCTTCATCTTGAATGGCATCTAGTATAAATTCACTGCGCCAAACTGTGTAAAATGTTGTCTTAGAGAGCGTTCGTTTTCTGTATGGCACAAACAATAACTTAATCGTGAGTATGATGAGGACACTGGAATAAGGATTTTAGAGGCTAGCAGCCCATACATTATGCCCCAGAACAAATTGCATAAATGCTCTAAGAATAACGCAATTGAGTAGATCTTCAACACCCCATCTTAACATAAAATATTAAGATTAGCTGCAGCCATTAGCGAACAAGATGCTGTTATGTATAATTGAATCTAAGGTAATAATAACCTGCTGCACAACCAGAAACCTAACAACATTATTTCTGAAACAAGATGCAGCTCATACACTTTTCTCGTGAGCTAATATTGCAAGCAGTAGATATAGATGACAGCAACAGTGTACCAATATAACTTAAACTATTGGTAGACATTGATATAGCAACCACAGGGAGTACTGTTGAAGGCACTGTGTGGAAATGAACCTTTTGGGCTGAAATCTTGATTCATTTTGTGAAGAGGTGGATCCACTATGTAGAAATAAACACCAAATCCGATGCATGCATATTACAGCATGTGCGACTAATGTCATAGCTTGGTCTCATTTGGGCTCTTTTTAGGTCTCGCCCTGCATAGGCAAAAGATAACTTTAGCTATCGGTTTGGCTTTTCAGCCAAACACGTGCACGGGTTCCATTGCCTTCAATGGCAAGGCATGCACGTGTGGCGATTCTCTAGCGGGAGCGAGCACCGCCATATGGTAGCAATTATCGCTCCCGCAAGTGAATCGCTCAGGCCCCCCCTCCCCCTTCCCCCTTCCCCTGCGAGCTTGTTTCAGGTCGTCGGCAGCTCTCTCTTTTCGTTAGACCACATCCACTCCTAATGAACATTTGCGGCGGGGGAAAAAAACACACCTTGAGAACATTTGAGCCAAAGTGCATCATGACTGCGCAAGCATGAAACCGATATGTTATTACTGTGTGACTGACTTCCCACACACATCAGAATCAGTAGCTAGCTGCCACTGACGATTACCCTGATAGTGCCGATAGACGCACCTGCCAAACCAACGTCAGCATAGAGACATGAGCAGACAGGGACCGCTGAACACACCTGTGCCTCCTTTGCTCGCCTCCCTTTGCTTGCCTGTCCCGACAAAGGCATGGAAATATTCGACATGAAAGAACTCATTTAAAGCATAGACTCTAAAACAGCCAAGGAGATGCCTGCTTTTGAAAGCTTTCCAACAAAATAGGCGAAGGGGTGATCATATTTGTTAGTATCAACAATGCCTATTAACTGATCGTGTGAAGGGGTCCCCCCGCCGCTGCTCCGTCCGGTGACCCTGGACCCTCGCGCTCCGACTCTACTCGTGGGGAGCGCCGGCGATAATACAGGCGGGCCCCCGCGTTGAGCGGTTCTCCTTTTTGCACCAAGGCCGCCATTGTTGGGACCCCCGGGACATCTGTAAAGGCCCGCATTTGTGAACTGTCCCGAGAGTCGCGGAGGGTGGTGAGGAGGCTGAACTTACAAAATGGCTGCCGACGATCTGGGCTGTAGATCTCCTCGTGATGGCGGACTTCGGTTGCTGGACTGCACGGGGGCCCGGACGTGTGCATGTGTATCTACGATTGGAGACGTTCTTGATGCCTTGCGATCCTGGCACGCGTCCCTGGCCCCCGGTGCCCCTGGAAACTCGTTGCGATCCGCCGCCATCTTGGGTGGACGCTTCTTCATGGCCCCCTCTTGCCCCAGTGATGTCGCTGCCTCGCCCCCCTCGGTTGCTACGAGGGTTGCTACCGCTGTTCGTCGACGGATTTGTAGGCCGATGGCTTTGGAACCTCCTGCTCTTCGATGGTTGGAGTTTGGGGACCTGGTTATCGTGCGGAGGCCCGATCCTACCCGGATGCCTGAGAAAAATGGTGGACTGCTGCCTGTTCCCGCCTTGACGAGGTCGCATTTCTATTTTGCAGGAAAACCCCCGCTTTTCCGAACTGTGGAACTGAACTCCTGTCTTTTACTGCCCATGTTGCTATTGCTGAGACATTTGAACTACTTATTTGAACTTTTGTTCACTTGCAGATTGATTGACCTCCCTGGTCTACGTCTTGATCGTAATTTCTTTCCAATGTGTGCTTGCCTCGCGTCGTGTTGCTCACTTCACGTTGTCATGTGGTGGGTGGGAATTGTGGTTAGGAAAGGATTGGGATGAGATGCACGACTCCCGGTGGATTATTGATGCACGGATTCGTGGCGCAGTTGTTTATATTCATGGCGCCGTGGGAGACCACCCCCTGTAAGTTATATGGCGCTTGAGATCTTGTCGTTCTGGGTCACACGTAATATGATTATGGTTAGGCGGAGGCTGTGGCCGACCGTATTTGTTTTCGCCCTCTTGCTCCTCCCTCCCATTTATTTCTTTTGTTTTTATCTCCTTTTTGTCTCTTTATTCCTCTTCTCTCTTTCTCCACTACATTTCGGGTTCCGGTTTAGGGCGACAGGCACGCTGTCTGGAGGGTAGGCCGTAGCCTTCTGCAGGGGTGCAGGGTGGGATGGGTGGGTTGGGTCTTCTTGGATGTTTTATTTTCCTCAGTTCTATGGCCCTTTTGTGTCTCTTTATTGGAGTGCCGCGTCTGTTCTTGCCTTCCGTGGTGTGATTGGGGTGGGGTCTGTAACGTCGCTGTTCTTCTTCTTGTGGCACTGCTGCGTTCCATCGCGACTCCAATACCCTCCTCGTTGCTGTTGTTCCTGCTCTCTTCTGTATTCCTCGCTACGGGACGCTTGTTTCGGCGCGGCACTCTTCTTTAGTCTGTGTTTTCCTTTCCCTTTCTTCCTTCCCTCTCCCCTCTCTTCCCCCCCCCCCTTTTTCTTTTTCACCCAAGGTCAGTATGACGGGCTAGTCTTGGTGCAGTCGCTATTCCGGCCCCTTTGTCCTGGTTCCGATGTGTCATTGGGTGGTGGGTGTCCACAGTTGATAGTAACTGCATATTGATTTGTATTCGCCGCACCTGTTTTTCATACCGATGTAAGCAGTGCTGACACTCCTGAACTGCGGCCTTTTACCCCCTATTTTTGTTGTCAATGGTTTGTTTGGGGAATCCGGATTCTTCTATGTTGTCGCTGAGCCTGTCATGCTCCTTATTGCTATATTATAAAATTAACCTTCTTTGCTCCTGTTTGTTGGCCGTCTAGATCTTCTTTCCTCCCCCCTTTTTAAGATTGTATTGCTCATGCTCCTTTATGATTGCTTCTGTATTGCTTACTCTGGATTTTTCGACCGCTTTTCGTATTGTGGCCGGCCAGTATGGTTGTAGGCCCAGATTTGTATATCCTTCTTGTACAAATAAAGGTTTTCAAAAAAAACAAAAAAACAATGCCTATTAAATGTAATATATTTTTATGACGATGGGACGGTAAGTATTAGAACCATATTGTAATGTATGTTTGGCGTGCTGGGTTTAAATGCATATATTTATTTTCAGCAGCAGCTTTCCAGTGAGCCCCAAACTTAATTAAATAATGCAAACGAGTGCTGCAGCATTTCATTTGCTTCAGTTTACATGTGTTTTGTGTGGACGTTTACGAAGTCCAGGATGATGTTTCGTTCGGGCTCGGTTCAACTTTTTAAATGCTGTTCATTGTCTGGCAATAAAATACACACCCCAGGTTAAGCCCACGTTTTAGGAATTACACGGCTTTACATTACAATCTAAATATCTCATTTTGGGATTAAAACAAATCGTTAGCCAAGCACGATTGATGAACAACAACAACATCTGTCCGCCGTACATCAGTTTATCGCACAGTAACTCACAATCCACAACTTCTTTTCTTAGCAAAAAAGGCCACTTTATTAAGACAGGTGCAAAGTATATTTTCTCAAAAACACATTTTGCAATTATATAATGTAGCAATTCCCCAAGCTTATCTTAACCTATTTACAAAAACATAACCCCCAAGCAAACCCAGAAGAACTGACTCGTGTTGAGAGATCCCCCTCGTTCTCATTTCCTTTCCACGTGACTGTGTACCCCACCTCCCCCCTTGGAGGATGGACAATCCCGCTCAAGACTGCCCACCCCCCCAGAAATTCCGCCTACCAGCTCAAAATGGCTAAAAGAAAACCTGTCTTGTCGTGGCAGAAAAACTTATGACACCTCTGGCAGTAACCAAGGCTAATAAAAAATTAACTACTGACAAAAAATTGTAACAGATGAAAAAAGAGGGAAGGGTGGGTGGGAAAAACTAAATTCCTCTCCTCCCGCCTCCCTCGGGCACAGTTACTGTCCCTCCCCGCCAGCCTTCTATAAATAACCTCCCCCCCCCCCGCGCGCCTACTGCCTCCCTAATTACCCCTGCCTCTGCACCTGGGGTGGCCGCTCTATTGTGCGAAAAATCCCAGGGGGAGACCGGCTCGTGCCCAGCTCCCCCTGGGACCCTCCTCGCACAATAACTCACGATCTACAACTTCTTTTCTTAGCAAAAAAGGCCACTTTATTGAGACAGGTGCAAAGTATATTTTCTCAAAAACACATTTTGAAATTATATGATAAAGCAATTCCCCAAGCTTATCTTAACCTATCTACAAAAACATAACCCCCAATGTTGACCCAAGCAAACCGAGAAGAACTGACTCCTGTTGAGAGATCCCCCTCATTCTCATTTCCTTTCCACGTGACTGTGTACCTCACCTCCGCCCTTGGAGGATGGACAATCCCGCTCAAGACTGCCCACCCCCCCAGAAATTCCGCCATCCAGGAAAACCGAAGAGTTTTCCTGCCCCACCAAGGAGAAAATTATGACATTCTGCTGGAGCACCATATATTCTCTTTCCATGTTTGTGCAGTCAATCCCTTAATTCCAGTAAAGAGTATGCTTGCTCCATCTGTGACAAATGCACCCCGTCCTCACAAAAAGACACCCCTCAGTGCTTTGGATGTCAGAGTGAGATAGAACCTTGACGCCGATGCCCCCACATAAGAGTCCCATGGCTCCATTAAACTTACGTATCGCCTTCTCCAATAGTGTGTAGTTTCTTTCGCCTCTCCAATGCAGCTGCAATATGAATTCAGACCAAATCACCGTGGTGCCCTCCCAGGTAGCCTTGATGCCGGCCAGAACCAGTTACATTAATTTTATCAGAATCAGGCCAGGTAAACCGACGAGATCATTCCCATCGAGGTAAATGCCCAACAAATCCGGAGGGCCCCCCCTAAAAACACATCAGAAACAACATGGGAAACACCCCCCCCCCCAACGCATTTCCCCTTTAACCTTCCATATCACCTCATGGCTAACACTTGAAAGTCCAAGTGTTCTCCCACAACTTTGTTGTGCAGCGGAAACAGCAGCCCACTTTAAAAAGGAGTGTCCTACTATCCAAGTTGTCTTTTTTCAAACTTACAAGCCCTTGAATCTGACCTAGGTAGGAAAACAAATATTAACAAGAGAACAACTGATGCACTGAAAATTATTTCTCAACATAGTTATCGCAACATTTGGATTTCCCTCTCCCAATCCTACGTATGTCTGACCAAGACCACCCCAATCTTGCAGCCTCCGTGGCTGCCCCACTACGGAAGGAGTGTGTACCAAAAACGTAGAGGATTCTCACCCAAACTAATGAGCACCTTCCTCATCTCAGCCAACAGCTGAGCGAAGGGAATCTGTTGCCCCTGTGCACGGCAAAATATAATACCTGAAGTGAAATTTCTAGAAGCTTTGAAGACCTCCCATTCCCCCACAGGACAGCAAAGCCCTACCCCCCTTTTGTTCAAGAAAGACCCCATTTTCCCCTGACCAATTGAACCGTCTTGGAAGCCCTCAACCAAATTCTCAACTTGTGTTCTTCTATAAAAAACGTCATCCTGCCTATTCCTGCCCTATCGCGGAAACCTAGTAACTCAGATGCTCCGAATGTCCCAAAAACAGCCATAAAAACCTAACCTAAACTTGCAACACCCAAACTCATTATAACAGCAAGAAGGCATCTACAACCCCATTGTTTGCAACAAATCTAATGTCACCGGCTGACGTACCAGCTCGCTACCCACCTGTTCCCTACTTTGACCTCCAAGAACCCTTTTCACTAACACCCTTCCCACCGAATCCCTCCCCCACCTTAACTGCGCCAATTTGCCATAAATAGTATGGGGAAAAACCTTTATCTATCAAGTGTAACACAAAACCTAATAAAAACCGTTCATCATCCACCGTCCTCCCCTGATTTGAGCAGAAATTCACACAACAACCTCGAAAATCTCAAATCCTTGGCCTTTGTACATTGATCAAGTCAAACACAGCTATATTATCCATATTGAACAGGACTGGTCCATTCTGGAATTCCTCCCCCCCCACATACAATGCAACAAGTAGAGGAAAGAACTCCAAAAAGGCGATACTGCGACCCTGTTGTAGGCAATGCCCTGGCCAACTTTCCAGCGCACCAACACCCCTTCACAGAATACACCAAAACCTCTTGCACCAGACGCGTCCGGTTAAATCTGAATGTACCCAATCATATCGTCATCCGCAAAAACAAAGATACGCCATTAAAGTCCGCTAGCAAAGTCAACCAGATGACAGATCAGCCCTAGTGGCTGCCGAAATACGCACTTTATGATGAGGGAGACAGGCTCTTGACATGGACATTCCCAGCCTCCTACAAAAGGTTCTCCCAGCCCTGACCACCCTACACTCAAAGTTTAGGTAACCCAACAAGCCTGCACCTTCCTGAGCTCCAATTTACGCTCCTCAATCACAGATGACAAAAGTGCTGAAATCACCAGCCCCTTTCTCCGCCGGTAATCTCTCTACCCTCTCCATAGTGCCAATCTCAAACCCCAATAAAGTCAGTTTTTGTACTAGGACCGTCAGTTTTGTCAGGTGCCGACGGCACACCAAGCTCCTGCACCATAATCTTGAAAGAGTGCAAAGCCTTTGACATTGTCCTGTGGGCTACACACCACTGAACATGAAGTCATCTAAAGAATGACAAAGGAGGTCATGACCACTAATGTAAGCAAAAACGCCACCACAAAAGTGCTGAAAGCTTCAAATAGTGCACACGATACCGCGAAAACACACCATGAAAAAGAACTTTATCGACCGAGAATGCCCCTTGAAAGTGCATGCCTAACAGTTCTAAGGCAGAAGGATGAATGGTAACAGTCGAAAAGCAGACTGTATCTCACTTAATCCAAACCACGCAGCTCACCCAGCTGACCTGACCAACCGCAGCGCAATCTCCATGGAGGAGTAAGAATGCTGCCTCAGTGTTGGGATAGTCTCCCAGGCATTTTGCCAAGAACTCCAACCTAACTGGGGTATGAGCCCTTTGGTACAAAATGGAAAGCCTGACTTCTTCCCCTCTGCCCCCTTACCTTGATGACTAAATCACCGACCTGCAAAAACATTGATGTGAGGAATGGTAGCCACCACATTGGGAGCACTCATAACTGTACCTGCAGAATTGCCTACTGCAAAAACCTTTTTAGAAGTTCCAACGGGCCTCGAACACAGTTATTTGCCCCTTGGCACTAAAACCCCCCCAGACTGGGCAGCGTGATACTGAAAGGGCCGAGAAGATATCAGTGACCCAATTGCAGTATGAGTGGTAGCAGTCGCTGAGACGATGCCATTCATTGTAACCACAACTCTAAGTCCTCATCTCCCCATGATCTGTCATTAACAACACTCATTTGGTTCTAAACTCCGCATCGCATGACAACCAAGCATAACCTCCAAAATAACTCTGAATTTTCTTCATGATATCCAGGTACTTGAACCACTACCTCTCCATCCTGATGCCTCTCACAGTAGATACTAGCATAAAGAAGAAAAGCAGATGTCCAGTTGGCAATTGTTTTAGGGCCCCCTGGGTCTCCTGTCAAGTCCCATACCACCATCTTTGAGCCTTCTTCGGCCTGAATAACGTGATGTAACAGCTTAAAAAACCTCCCCAACAGAATACGCCACATTTTGCTTTTGGTCTTCTCAGATAATTGAGAGTCCAATGGCATACTAATCCCCATGGAAGGCAGTTGCTCGAGAATATTTTTATCTACCTCTACTGTGTCTTTGTCCTCTTTTCCCACTGCTTAGTCTTCTGGAACAGCTTTGGCCGGGTCACCCCCAGCCCTTACCTCCTCCTGAAATATACCTTGATGCCCAGCCGAAGAACATCCGTGCCCAAACCTTTCCCCCCCACCAATTCAAATATACCTGGTGAATTGCTGTGTTCGTCCCCCTGTCGCCCAACTGTCCACCAGCCCATCTTACTTGTATGCAACTGAGATGCTCACTTGTGAAATTCCTGAGGGTTATCCTGTTGTTGAATGACAGATGTAGATCCCCTTCCAATTGCTCGGTACGCACTTGACTTCTGCAAAAAATTAATCACAATGTTTTGCCCAGAGACACCCCTTTTTCCTCAACGAAAATCAAAAACATTATCCCCACAGTCCCCTTCTCTCAATTCTACTTCTTTGAGATCATCACTTCCATCATCATATACCAATGATTCACCCCGTCCCCTAAAATTGTTGCCCCACTTTCCCCAGGCATGTCCCCATCACCAATTCCCTCATCATAAAAAACTGCCAATTAACATTTTTTGTAGCTTTCGCTGTGACTGCATAAGAGGGAAAAAATCCGCTCCAGATCTCCCTCCCTCTAATATCCCCCCTAAATGGAGCTGCAGCATGCTCCCAATGATCCACCCCGTCCCCCAAGAATTTGCCCCGCTTTCCCCTGGCATGTCCCCATTACCAACTCCCCCATCATAAAAAACGTCCAATGAATATTTTGTTGTAGCTTTTGTTTTACCTGCATGAGAGGGAAAATCCGCTCCAGATCTCCATCCCTCTGATATCCCCCCTAAACGGAGCCGCAGCGTGCTCTGTCCGCCACATCCTGATGCCAGTCGCTTTCCCTGTTGATGAAACAGTCACATTGCCCTGCAGGCCACTCAGACCCGACTGTTCCTGTGCACCTGATGGACCCTGCAGTCCCACAGACTTAACACCCTGCACCTCACTGGACGTGTCACCCCTACCCACCCATACCACCTGACCTCCCGCACAGTCCTGGGCGACCCCCTGAATTGGCCCCCCCATGCTCACTACCTGCTGTCCCAACAACATGGCAGGGGCGAACCAACTGCCTTGTAACCTGACCTTTGCCAACCTGCTGCGCAAACCGGGCACCTGCACCACCCACTTGCTGGGACCCAGATAGGCCATTGCACTGCCTCTGCGACATACAGGAACTCAGGCTGCCTCACCACGTCCCCCCGCACCAGGGGCCTGCCCTATTAGAAGCCCTCCCTGGTTTGGACATCCCCCTCCCTGCGGCAAACCTCCAAGGGGGCAAGCAGGCCAAAACTTCACTAGCCAACGCTGGGGAATATTCCTAATGAAACGCTGTGGCAGGGCTCGATAGATATGTATGCCCTTGTACTTTCAGGAGGTTTGCTTCCCAGCCCTGCTGATATCATTGTAAATCCCTGGGGCTGCAGTCACTGTCACTTTCTCAGCTTAAGAGCTGACGCCACCTTGCTCTTTGTACTCCTGCCCCTATTGCTTCTTTTCCCAACAAGAGCCACGTCACTTTCCTCTTGCAACACACCGTCTGCTACCACTTACACTTTGCCCGCTTTAGATACGTGCACAAGTGCCACCACCGCCTACGCAACGACCGTTCTTGTGCTCTTGTGCTCGAGTGTCTGCCATCCACTGCAGCACTATATCTCCCCTTGTATTCTGCACGCTTTTGTACCCTGCACACACGTCACTCCGTCCTCCTGTAATGCACCCCCGCTACCTCTTGTATCCTGTTTACCCACAACCTTCACCTTTGCCTCATGTAACTTGACGTGCGCTTTTTTAATTTGTTCACCTGTAAGTTACTCCAGGGCCGGTCCTAGAACTTTTGGGGCCCCAGGCGAAAGGGAAGATGTGAGGCCCCTCTAATTTGCATGTAACATCACAAGAAGTGACCACAGAAAGTGACATCGCGGGACTATTGATCTTATTTGGCATCACTGAAGAGACCTAACGTGGATATCAGTAACAATGACAAAAAGATAAATATACAAATGAAATAAGTCCATATATTTTCAGACTGTTTTAAATGTATTACATTTGTCACATCAGATGGAAAAGCTAGTTCCAGGTCTTAGAAAGATGGATGTTTTTTCACTCAATGTTAACTGATCGTTTCCAGATGAGTGCTTGATAGAAATTCCAGTTCTGTCTCATAAAGGGGGGAGATCCTGTTGAGGTAATGAGGGGCAGGATCATTCAAAATATAAAATTACACAAAAGCAAACCTCACACATTTCAAAAGTCTCCTTTACCATTTTGTGTCATTATGCTGCCACCTTAGGATGACATTAATACTAAGTAATTTCTTTTAACGTATATCTTCTCACCAGTATACCACACGCACATGCTAAGAGTCGTAGGGCAATCTTTTTTGTGTGTGGGCTCTTTACTTTACTACAAAGCATGCTCGGAAGCACATACAGTCTTAGCCAAATCTTTGTGAATCAGGGTCAAAATCTGAAATTAAGACACGTTATATGACCAAAAATAATGATTTTAGGAGTGTATGTGTGCTGAAATGCTTCTGCAGCACGTCCCTTTTGACTAAGGTGCTTGAAATACATTTAAATCTCAGCTTTTGGCTGATCAACGAAGCAGTCTCAGAGCAGAGACTCTAATAAGTACCTTACAGAGAGACCCGGACATCATATTTTTATTGACTAACTCAATCGATCAATCAGGACACATATAAAGCGCACTACATACCCGTGAGGGTCTCAAGGCGCTGGGGGGGGGGGACGCTGGTACTGATCGAAGAGCCAGGTCTTGAGTAGTCTTCTGAAGGCCAGTAGCTCTTGGGTCTGCCGTAGGTTGGTGAGGAGGGTGTTCCAGGTCTTGGCGGTGTGGTGGGAGAAGGATCTGCCTCCGGCTGTCGTTCTTCGGATGTGGGGGACAGTGGCAAGGGCGAGGGCGAGGTCGGCAGAGCGGAGCTTGAGGGTGGGAGTGTAGCAGCTGAGTCGTCTGTTGAGGTACGCTGGGCCGGTGTCATGGAGGGCTTTGTGTGCGTGGATGAGGAGCTTGAAGGCTATCCTCTTGTCGACGGGGAGCTAGTGTAGGTCTCTCAGGTGGAGAGAGATGTGGCTGCGGCGGGGGATGTCAAGGATCAGACGTGCCGAGGCATTTTGGATGCGTTGCACCTGTCTTAGGAGTTTGGCTGATGCTCCTGCATAGAGGGTGTTACTTTAGTCCAGCCTGCTGTTGACGAGGGCCTGGGTGACTGTTCTTCTTGTTTCAGTGGGGATCCATTTGAAGATCCTGCGTAGCATTCGGAGGGTGTTGAAGCAGGAGGAGGAGATGGAGTTGACCTGCTTAGTCATGGTGAGCGTGGAGTCCAGGATGACCTCCAGGTTGCGTGCATGGTCTATGAGGGTCGGAGCGGTTCCCAGTGCGGTCGGCCACCAGGAGTCGTCCCAGGCCGAAGGGGTGGACCCAAGGATGAGGACCTCCGTCTTGTCCGAGTTCAGCTTCAGTCGGCAGATCCTCATCCAGTCAGCGACAGCCTTCATTCCTTTGTGGAGGTTCCTTTTGACCTTGTGAGGGTCTTTGGTGAGGGAGATGATCAGCTGGGTGTCGTCGGCGTAGGAGATGATGTTGAGGTCGTGTTGACGGGCGACGTGGGTGAGGGGTGCCATGTAGATGTTGAACAGCATCGGGCTGAGGGACAAGCCCTGGGGTACGCCGCAGATGATCTCGGTAGCATTTGAGTGGAAGGGGGGGAAACAGATGCTTTGGGTTCTGCCGGAGAGGAAGGAAGTGGTCAGGTCCAGGGCCTTCCCTTGGATTCCGGCGTTGTGTAGGCAAGTGCGTAGGGTGCGGTGGCAGACTGTGTCGAAGGCGGCTGACAGGTCCAGGAGGAGGAGGGCTGCTGTTTCTCCGTTGTCTAGCAGGGTCCTGATGTCATCTGTGGCGGCGATGAGGGCGGGTTCGGTGCTGTGATTGCTGCGGAAGCCGGACTGGGATGGGTCCAGGATGTTGTTATCTTCGAGGTAGCGGGTCAGCTGTTTGTTGACGATTTTCTCGGTGACCTTAGCCGGAAATGGGAGCAGGTAAATGGGCTGGAAGTTCTTGAGGTCCTTGGGGTCTGCCTTTGGTTTCTTGAGTAAGGCGTTGATCTCGGCGTGTTTCCAGCTTTCTGGGAAGGTTGCTGTCTCGAAGGAGATGTTGATGGCCTTGCGCTGGCTTTGTTGAAGATGTGGTGGAGGCATGGTTCGAGTTTGCTAGGTAGGATCGACAAACAGAAGAAAAAACGTAATCACAAAGCCAACAGCTGGGTTGTTAGTTTGTGGATCTATGGAAGGCTGAGTGGGTTAGTATGAAAATAAGTCGATGATCACGTGAAAGGATGGACGAGGGACTTTGTGAATTCAGGAGTGAATGTTTACATAAAATGATGGAACGGTGACAATGTGTGGATAGAAGAATCGAAGAAAGGGAGCACGTGGATAAATGGTTGAATACATTAAAACAGGACATATACTACAGGAGCACACAAGTGCAAACGTCTCCTGCTTACGGAACAAGCAGAGCATGGGGCCTCAGCACTGTGACCTTCCAGCCCTCACACAATGATTTTTATTACGGGGACTGGAGAAAGAGCAGTGCCAGGCACATGGGCAACGCAACACAGGACACAAGGGGGCGCAGCAGCACACACAGAAGTGCACAGTGCAGGGTCAAAAGAGAAGGGGAGCACAGCACTCTCCATGGATAGGTGGGGAGGTAGAAGCACAGGTTTGGGGCTCAGCTTAGGTTTCCTGCGGTGCGCAGTCCAGGGTTTAAGATGGTGGAGGTTGTTCAGAATCCAAGACAGTGACACATGAGCAACTTTACCAGCACAGCTGCGTATGTGAACCAGATATGAGCACTGACAAATTATTAATCAAGTATCTTCATACATATATGTTGCCTGGAAAGTAACTACTAGACAACTGTACTAACACTGTTATCTAAGGAGTTCCTTTTTACTTAATTGTTTTATCTGCGCATATTGTTGATTGATTTACAGCTGCTTATATTTTCTGTGGAACACTCACCCCAACTTTTACGCCTCACTACTTTCAAAAGTCACCAGCCGCCACTGCTCATTCTAACAATATGTTAGTAAAATAAAAAAGATGCCTGCTGGAGCTGCGGCCATCTCTGAATCCAGTGCATTGTTCATCATTTGGGGGAGTCCATTCTACGTGACTCCTTTCAAGCACACCTGCTGTACTAATTCTAACAGAGGAGAGGTGGTTTCTGGGACATCTCCGACTCTTCAAAAACCAACAGAAGGGAATCACCTTATAAGTAATCATGCAGTGAATCTGCTTCGGGAGAGAGTACCATGGTGGTGCAGGCAGCCGTCCAAATTACTTAATCATCAAGTGCATTAAAAATACACAAGTACTCCTTCTAAATGCGGGATTCTCCATGAGGCTATTCACTCCTATGTAACCATCATCTCTCTCCCCCCCCCCACCAAAAACAAGCATTGGCATAGCCAATAGGTCTCACTTTTGGGACCTTACCTTATAAGTATTTAGTTATGCAGCAGAATACCCTTGGTGCAACAACACCAACTGTTGCATGGCTAAACACTTATAAGGTCCTAATCGCAAGACCTATTGGCTATGCCAATGCTTGTTTAGGTTTTGCCTGCACAGCGCTTGTGCTGTGCTTGTGAAATCTACTGTTTTAAATATCTTAAAAGGGGCTTACACCCGCCTTCCATTTGTCAGTGTCCTTGCCACTTTGGTTTTACTCCTTTTCTATTGGTTGTAGTGTTTTGTTCAAAATGTGTTTCTCTTGACAGTATCCCGAGGACAGAGTACTCATTCTAATCCGCCTTAGTGGGTGGAATTTTGTTTCTTACGTTAAGGCTGCACAGAATGTATTCTTTCGTTAAGGCTCCACAGTTTATTGTTACTTATCTTATCTCCCCCTGGCTGCAAGCAGGGATGGCTTTAGGGCAGTGCGACTGGTGTGGCCGCACTGGGCGCTAACCTGTTGAGGGGGGCGCTGAGCTTATCAATATCCTATGATTGGAGAGACGAGGGGCACTTTTGCAGGTGGGAGTGAGAGAATCCGAGAAGGTGGTCATGCGATGTGAGGGCAGCAAAAATTATTGTCGCACTGGGCGCCACTGACGCTAAAGCCGGCACTGGGTGCATGTATTTAAAGCGTGCTTATCAAGAGACCTTTTAACTAATTTTCATGTCTTTTAACTCACTGTCACATTCTTTCTATGATGTAGCATTTAAAGCTTACTTGTCAAGATGCCTTTTCTCTAATTTCCACATTCTTTCTACGAAGTATTTTAAGACATGTTTTCGTGGCAGCATGCATTTTAAACGTCATTTTGACTGCATATAGAATAAGGTCTTACTTTTTTCTTGCTCCAAAATGATGTAGTTCTAAGAAGAAGAAAAAACAATACTTAAACCAAGAGCCTCATCATACAAAGAAACAAGTCTTATAATGTCTTTTAAGTTGGACGTCTTTGTGTTTAAAAATGAAGCGTAATGTTAAATTTGTAACCATTTTTATTGGGTTTGCAACATTCTACTGTCGTTTCTACCAGGTCGCGTTTTCAAGTGGTATATTTCATGTGATATTTATTTGCATACAGTGACAGGTGCTTTTGGAAACTTTAAACACCACAGTCACAAGCATAATAACAATCTTTAGAACTAGGCTAATTCTCGTTTGAATTGAGCCAAGGAGTTTGCAGTCTGGAGAGGGCTGATTTTTGTCACAAACGACCTGCCGACTCAGTCAGCCATTCCAGCTGCTGAGGTCTTGCCATGGAGGTGGGGATATTTTGGTCTCCCATCCCCACTTAGCTTCGATACTGATGAAAACCACCCTCGCGGGTATTTATTTGCTGTCGGGAACCTTTACCTACAATATTTGGCGTGCCTTTAAAAAAAACCATATGCTGCAACAATATTAACATCTAGGCTAAGTTTCTCTTGTTTCATCACGGCTCTCTGTTTTCTAAACAAAGCTTCAAAAGACTTACCCCTGATGTTATGCAGAGATTAAAATGTTTCTGCAGTTGGCTTAAAAGTCAATTGTGTATGTAAAAGGTTACATTTAGCACGTCTGCACTTTTTAATACGCTTTCACCTTATATTTTATCCAAACCAAAAAGGATGTAACAAGGAGTCTGCAGTCCCGGAAGAAGGCTGCCTACATTGTACTTTGGTTAAGAAAGACGAGAGCTACACTATATAAAAGAGGACATTAGCCTAATTGTTAAGATCGCTGTTAAAGTTAGCATATGTGTGTGTTTTTTCCACGTAAACATGGTGCTATTTGCCGATTTCAACGTCTGTGAAGCTTCTCACAGAGGCTCTATTTTTTTCCTTAAATTGCTTAGTTTTTTTGTGGTAAATCGCCAGTTACATTTTTTTTGTGGAGTTTATTGAAAGGTATAATTTATGTAGGATAGTGAAATAATTATACTATTATTGTAGTGAACAGCAAAGCAACAATCAAAAGGATGGGTTTCCTTTAAACAAACAAAACTTAATCTAAAGAAAACTAATGAGACGTTAATGAAGCATACTATGTTCTTTGGCACTCCAAAACAGCGTAGTCAGCATGCAGCGCTGCACTGTTGACATATATTAACAATAAATTGCAACTTTTGGAGTATTTTATCTTCTAATCAGGTCGAGCTCTGGCAATTTTTATTTGGGTGCATTCAGGTGGGCCACTGCGGGCCCAATTTGTGGTTTCTGGAGGTAGCCTACAAGCCCTAGATTACATCATATCTACTTGCAAACAGTCACCATGATACAAGGGATCGATTCTGTGTGTATACAGACCATGTGGAGAATTATTTGAAAGTAAGAGCAATGTCTGGACCTAAGTGCAAACCCTTAAATTCCAGCTGGCCAGTATTCAACACAAGTACTTCCAAGCCTGATTATCGACTTTTCTACAATGCCTCTCCTGTGCACCGTATCTCACAGCTGACCTTGGGCCCCAGCCCCATATCAGTCACCATACAGCTCAATTTTTTTTATTCCCAGTAAAAAAACATTAATAAAATCACCTTCAAACTTAAAACATTGAATATAGCAGTAAATATAGTTAGCACGTGCTTTAAAAGATGTTCCACAGTTGCCCTAATGACCTGACTGACAGAAAGGCCATAACAGGGCCGGCTTAAGCTCTAGGTCAAAATTATTTTTTGGCGCCCCACCAAGGACTTCTTTCTCCATAGATACCATTGCTACCACCCTCCAACACTGCCCTTCATCTCTCCGTAGCCCTTCCCACTCATGACTTCCTCCTTAGACTCCCTCACTACCCCCCTCTAACACTGCCCTTCTTCTCTCCGTAGCCTTTATCTCATATGCATTTAATTTGTTGTTAGCTTTACTCATATCAGTGTATCACATCACATCACACACACATTGTACAGAGACAATGACTCATACAAGTATGTAAATCAGTCTGTAGGGAATGTCACATAAGCCAATGAGGATTACAAGGTTTAGGAATCACGTCATCCATACTGGTGGGCGGCATATTTTCACCCCTTCCATGCTGCCGTCGGCCATTGGCCAATGACAATGCTACGTCGCTGGTGCTGCCGTCGGCCAATGGCTGACGCGGACCCGCCCGTTTTGTGGAAGTGCCGCACTTCCGCAAAATCGCGGGCAAAATCGCGGGCACAGTAGAAGGGTTAAGAGTGTTTGGTCTGGAAAATGCAAACTCAGGATTTAAAGCATACCCCTGTAGTTGGGGGTTGGCTTTATTAACAAAAAGGTAAATCTGCCCAAACTAACTCTTTTTAGCAACATTAGAATAATGAAAAACTGGGGAAGTTCTAACTATAACGCAAAAACAAAACTATACCATTCTGGTTTGTATGCTGCTCTTTGATGACAGTTCATAGATCACTAATAATACTCCTGAACTGCAATTAACACAAAAATCTCCGTGACAAAGGCAGTAACCCACTGAGCTATCCACATAAAATACAGTTCATCTGCATTCAAAACCACCAACAGACAAACAATTGCTCTCCAGCAGGATCATTAATCACCAGTTATTTGGACATGTTTATTGTTGTCTTGCATACATGGCCATGATAATCATGAAAACGGTTTAAATTAAGCATACACAAAGTATGTGCCTTGCTGAGCCCTTGCAGATTTTAAAAATAAGAACAAATAGTCAGACATTTTCTTTCCTACTTGGTTCATAGAACTCTGCCTCACAGCCCGATCTGATAAGCAGCTGCAGGGGTCAGGAAAGGCGAATAAGGATAAACTTATTTTCTCAAGCACAGAAAAGAAAATGAAATAAGGTGCCAAAGAAAGAATTTGTCACCTTCACCATGCCCCTATTGTACCTGCACAACACAGCCCACCTTTCTACAAGAAGATGCACGATTTGGGGTGCCTGTGAGAAAGAGCCCAGGCCCAATCACACAACTACCAGAACAGAAAGGAAAACAACGTTGGGGGAACGTTTTAAATTAAAGGGGCAAATTTCTATTGGCCTTCAAGACCTCACTGCAAAGGCAAAGGCTCATGTTTGGGTGTGCCTGGCCCACCTGGCCCACCTGCTAGAACCGGGCTTGCTTCTAATGCTATTGTGCTGAAAACAGAGCTAGTTTGTACTGTCTGGTGGGATGCTCTCGCCTGTCTCACACCTCGCCGTATGAAAAGCAAACACTACAAAAACGCAAATGCTTTTGCTAAAAACGGGCATACTACACTGGTTTTATGCTTTAGTTGATTACATGAATGTGTGGAGTGGTGGCGGCTTAGTTTGGGTGGCGTGGTGGTGTGCGATTTACTACATTGTGTAAGTTCAAACAGTAGATTTTTATTCGTCTAATATATTCCCTGTCTTAAAAAACAAGTCATAGCTCTAGAACGGAGTTTCAGTAACTCATATTGCACAACTGTTCACAAAGCGACAGCTTACAACAATAAACAGATTATTATTAATCACATAGGCGAAATCTAATGCACTTACCAATGCTTGTTGGTTCTGAAATTTCCCTTTTTCCCCTGCAGTCTTGCGCATTCACTTTAAATCCTATTGCTTACTGACAACTCCTGGGATTAATTCAAACTTGGAAATGATTTTAGGACTTGTTTCAGACTTTTAAGTTTTTAAGATTCTTGATTTCTTTTACTGTTACTTACCAGAAAGGCATAGCTACCAATACACGAGAAAATCTTGAAGATAAGAGGAATAGCTACCAAAACACGAGAAAATCTTGAAGATAAGAGGAACAGCAGTCGTACTCTGAGCCCGTAGCAGCCTGGCTAGTTAGTCAGCATTGTTCTGAAATTACCGCTATTCTTGCCCAGCTGACGGACCCGTCATTTCCAGGAAGTATGATCCTAGACAGGTTGATGAGAGATTGTTGACTCATTGTTAAAAAACAAAACAAAAAAAACCACTCGATGATCTAGTTCTGCTATTTAGCACATGGAGTTTGGTTTCGAAACTAATAGAATATGCATGTGTAGCGCGAACATTTTTTTAATCTTTTCTTTTTTACCAAGTTTCAATAACACGGGCAGCACTGGTACAACATAAACAGCAGCCGCGCGAGATTTCCTCTCTCTGTCACCCAGACAGAATCGATCTAGAGCAAGATGAGCTGTGCAAGCTTTGCTTATGCTGAACATACACACCAAGATGGCAGCAGTTTGCAAATGTGGGGATCCCTTTGCCTCTGTCCCCAGGCTATATTACAGACACAGCTACTCCCTGTGTCACAGTCACTGACTGCACCTGCCTGCAAGAGGATCTCTAATTTAAAAGTGCAGGTGGGTTGCTGCCTACACAATGGAACACGGAGCGGCTGCTTTAAAGCCGTTCTGTATTTCACATAAATGCTCTACCCCCAGGGCAGCAAGAACTTGCGGCAGCCCTGGGGGCAGCGCATTCTATGTACTAGGGTACACTTTCCCTGTTTGCACCTGCCCCACCTGTTTTAAGATGCGCCGGGCACAAACAGGGAAATTGCGCCATTTACATAATAGGGCCCCTGGAGTTCATATGGTACTGAGGGACTCCAGCAACACTTACTGTGGTCAGACAGAGAACAGCTAGAATGTCAAGATGCTCAGAGTGAATTAGGGGTATATTTGAGCCCACAGGGTAGATCTCAAATCTTTAAACTAGTCAAAGTCTGAAGTGGCCAGCTCACCCTTTGTTAATTTCCGAGATCTAGAAGGCAGACACACTACTGTGTATTAACTGTGAGCATCTGATTTGTCACACCCCACAGATAATTAGAGATAGCGAGAGGTTTTCTTCCTGGTAGATCAGTTTCTCTATCATAAGAAGTAAGGTCAGCGACGGCTCCACCGCTAAGGTGGAGGAGCATCGCCCCACTGCTCGGAGAGCAGTTTAAAAAGGAAAGCTAAAATGATAATTAACATTATTATCTTTTCAGTTTTCCTGCCTGCTTATGGGTAGGGGCTGGGCTTGCCAGGCCAGTACAGGGGCCAGGGGGAGAAGTGTTCGGCACACTCTAAAAGTGTGCAGGAGGGTTAGGCCGGCCAAACTGTCCTGCGCATTTTGCATGTTCCCCACCTGACTGCATTACACAGCCTGGTAGGGAACATGCACATCCTCCCTGTCCCCGTCTGAGCACTGAACCACGGCCCTCAGACCAATCAGGGGAGGCTGTGTGCTTCCTGTTGCGGCATGGACAAGATATCGGAGGAGTGGCGGCAGCTGGCCGCACCCAGGTAAGTATTTTTATTTTATTCTTTATTCCCCCCTCCGCTTCTCCCTTCCCCACCTCACCACCCCCGTTCAGTAGTGGCCGCTACTGAGTTAGGTCACTTACCCTCACTCGTCTCCTCCTTTTCACTGAAAGGCACCAATTGCGTTTCGGGCGGATGCTAGTGTTCAGTAGTCATATTGTACTAGGGAGACTTTCCCCGGATAGAAGATGTAAACACCCCTCAACGAACTTACCCATCTGCCACACACACTGTGTGCGTGTGTGTGTGTGTGTGTGTGTGTGTGTAACTTCACTGATAAAAATAGTAGTCATCAGTGGTGTTTTCAATGATGTCATACAAAACGTCATGAGTGTAGTAATATGTGAAGCAGGATCCCTCGAGCAGCCTGGCTTGGTGTCCTCCTCGCTCTCTTTCAGCCCTGTCTGAGCTGTAAAGAGGTGCCTGCATCTGCAGAGGGGATGGAGGGAGGAGCTGCAGCACAGGAGGGTTCCTGCACAAAGTAGCTTTAGAAGCTTGTTCAGCTTTAGAGATGCAGTGACGGGATAGGGCCACCTGATTTAAAAACAACCCTGAATGTGTGAATCGGGTCTTGTGCTGGGACTATGCCTTTGGAGTTTATGTAGTCTACTGAGAGTACCAGTAGAAATGTTTACAGCTTAATAACTTCTTTGTTTTTGACAAACACAACGAGGTTGTATGAGGGGTTAAAGGCGTAGAGGACGTAAACATCATGTTCTCTACTAAAGATAAGAATTGCCTATGGTGCTTCCACCAGAAGATTCCCATTTTGGAGCCTCCCCATTGGGCTGTACGGAAAGAGATTCCCCACCAGCCTGAGCCTGTTGTTTTGTAAATGATGATTAGTGCTCATGACACGCTGATGTCATCACAATAGAAAGTGAAAGCAAAAGGAGCTGTTCACGTCCCTACAGGGGAACACTCAAACCCTGGTACTTTTAGAATCCCCATCGTATGGAACAAAAGGAATCAAATCTGGCATGGATATCTTTGGTGAAAAAGTGATATAGGCTTATGTGCAAACAGTCGCAAATTTGGAAAAAGGGGTCAGCAATGGGGTACCACAGTACTTGGCGGGTTAAAGGGAGAAGGTTGGTGATCCAGGAAGTTATCCTGTTGGGCTTATTGGAATGTACTCTTGCTAACCTAAAAATCCTGTTGCTGTCAGATTGTGAAAAAGAAGCTGGTATGTCTGTTACTTAATTTACCTCAACACTTCTGGTAAATCCCAGTTGGACTCCCTTCACAGGCTACCAGTGAATAGAGATTGGTTTTGAAGACACTTTGCATGGGGCCCAAGACACTTGCTGGCACTTATCCTCCGGCGTAGCTCAACTCTTGACTTCAGCCTATGCTTTGTTCCTATTCTCGTCTTTCCTGGTTGTGCCCATGGTATACCTTACTAGAACAGGCAGACACTCTTGGTTCCTGCTCCTAATCCCAACACACCAGGGGTAAAAGGCTCAGCCCATGTGAGTGCAGGGAGAGACATGTGCATGTGAGAGTGCATAGTGCAGCACCTTAAAGCCTACTGGATTTGCCAATGTTTATTACACATTTGCTGCGGAGAGAGCTACATCATTGGGCTAATCGTTTGATAACTTTAAATATTTGTATTAAGTCTGGAATACAGTAAAAACTCTGAGGTTGAAATGAGGAAAACCATTAGGAATGGTTATTGGTAGCAGTAACTATATTTTTCTCTAAAGAAATGTGTTGCACTAGACACGTAATTCTACCATTAACATGCTGAGGCTGATGGAGAAAGAAGGAAGGCATTGAAAAATGAGAAAACAAATAGAAAGGTGATGAAATTTGGAAATAAACTTTTATTTTCAGCTAACTAGGTTACCTTTTATGTGAACGAGTGCGATTACCAAAAACAAAGGCCGAGGAGGGCAGACACAAATTGGTGCTTCAACTCGAAGTGCAGCGCCCACAGGGCAAACCCTGTAGGAGTAGTAATCCAACCTTTTTTCGGCTTGTAGAACCATAAAAGCATACACAGCATAAAATCCAGCAGCATCATAACGATTAAAATCAGGACTTAACAACAAATGCTTAAACATCTATAAGTAACATAAATAATTAAAACGATGATAAATATTCCACACAAAAATGTAGTCCAGAAAGTGACTCCTGCATTGAGACATTACTTCCCCACCATATTCCTAAATCTTACTGCAGATATAAACATGTGTACCATTGTGCAGACATATTCAGTTTGTCATAATTGCAGGTAATATAGAGCTGATCTGCACTTTCTAATATTCAGGGACCTGACAAGTGGAATTAAATACTGTTTCCTTGGCACAACATACAGTTTACAACAGAAGAAAAAATGTAACATAGATTGGTCTGATCGAGAATCACACGGACATGATTCAAGGCCTAATTCACTATGTCTTGGATGGGGGACTAAAAGATGGACTATGTTGAATCTGAACCCAAGCAGGTAAACTATCTGGTGGTGGTGAGGTAAAGAATAAAGGTAAGGCTCCCGACTGTCTGTGGTTACTAGCATATGATGGGCATCCACACTCTTGTCACTGAGCTCTTGGAGTTCCCTTCTCCACCCCTGCTTAGTTCGAAATTCAGCTTTTAAATGCCTTTTAGGCAAGGTGCTGATAGCACAGGGCATTTAAAAACATTCCGGCCTCCTCAGCATGATAAATTGTTTTTTAACATACTTTAACCATGGTATATGGTGTGCATCTTCAAGCCGTGAGCAATCAGAAACTATGTCCTGGTTTAGAAGGGTTTCATGTTTGGACCAGACGCATTCTGGACCTAGCCTGCTGTTGGGACCACAAGATTCATAACGCCTTGACCCAGAGAGAAAATGGGTTGTGCGTATTGACCTCTCACACGTTGGATGTGTCCGGGCACTGCCCAGACAAAGACCAGGCCAAGAGCAGGAACCTGTCCCCGGCCGTTCACGGCTGCGCTGGGCCACCGCTCTTGGTCTCCCACTTTTGGTCTCCCACTTTTCGTCTCCCACTTTCCTTCCTGATCTTGTTGGGATTTTTTGGCACCTGAAGGCCCCCACAACATGGATAAGAGGAAATCTGCTTCCCATTCACTATCATCCAAGGACCGACCTTTAACCGCCACCATAATCATAGGTGCTCTTAACAACCAGATTGAGTGTGTGGAAGAAAGGCTGGGGGCAACTAAAAAGCACTTCCAGTGGGCCCGATACTGGTATTACAGTGAGTCCTACTTCCACACGCCGTGCTTAAGTAAAGATCCAGCAAGCAAGACCTCTAACCCGTGTATTTACAAAGGGGCTTAGCATCAACACAAGTGACATTTTTTATCGGTACTAATGAAATATGGAATCCCCCACACTTGAAAAGAAAAAAGGCGATGGTCGGTTGGTTAATACAGGCTCTAGAAGGCCAACCAATACCTCTAAACTAAGGGACCTGCTTAGCACATTTCTTGACTAGTTGGAACTCAGGTGCTCCGTGCAAGGGACTTTGGAATTTCCTGACCATACCTAAGTGGCAGGCTTCCTACCTTCACCTTTGTGGCGCGTTCTCTCACCAGAGTTTTTTAAGTGCGCCCCTTTGCTTTTAGCTTTATACAATCTCGGTTGAACAAACAAGCCTCTAGTTTAACTGGATGGGCGAGGCCTCGCTGCCTTCACGTGCAGGTCCACAACATGGGTGTGACCTGCTTAGCACAACATTTCTCGACTAGTTGGAATTCAGGTGCTCTGTGCGAGGCACTCTGCAATTTCCTGACCAAACTGCCTAAGTGGTAGGCTTCCCACCTTCAGCCTCTCAGCGCCGTTCTCTCACCGCAGAGTATTTTAATTGTGCCACAAGCGTCCTCCTTAATTAACTGTACTACCTTTCTTGCTTTAGGACACTTTAACTTCCATTTTGATGACCTTTCTAATTCAGATGTCATCATCCTATCAGACACTTAAGATAGTAGGGCTTTCACAAAGAGTAACAGTCAGGACACATACTCTAGGACACACCCTGGACGGGATTTTTACTAACCATCCAGATGTATTTGTCAAGGACCTGCTCCCGAATGCTGGACAGATCATAGCTTAATGTTATTCAACATGGCTAACACTAGCTATAATATGCCTAAGTCTCAAAATGACACGAACCCAAAAGTTCATAAATGGGGAGAAATGAAGTCCCACGCTTATTTTACACCCAAACTTACTAGCACTACACATACCCTTACCGGTAATCTTGGTGAGGACCACGACCTGTTCAATAACTGGATTCTTAATTTAGCCTCAAAACTAGCTCCACTTGTCCCCTCCAACAACCGTCGCTCAAAAGTTTCATCTCCCTGGTTCTCCCCTGCTTTTAGCTCAGTTTAAACATAACCTAATGGTGTTGAGCTTATAAAGAATACGATCTTGACGAATACATGATGGCCCAAAAGACATATCACAAACTTATCTTAGAAGCAAAAAATTGCTGCCACACCTCTGAAATTGAGAGGCAAGCTCTGACTTAAAAGCAATCATCAATGTGGCTAAATCCTTTCTCCAACCTAGAGCTCTCACTTGGAAAATTCCCTTTACCCAGACTCTTTGTAATCAAATCTCAGACTTTTTTGAAGATAAAATCTCTGCTATTCAGCAAGGGTTTAGCCCATCTCCAAGCACCATCTCATTAACTGATCTACCTGTACCTGACAGTACATCTACCCTAAAGGTTGAACTACCCCAATTACAGAAGGTCTCTTTAGCACTCACTTAGCAAGCTATGCTGAAATGCAAATCAGGATCGCCACTTGACCCCTGTCCCCCTGCCATACTACATGCAGCCTTCAATGTGGTAAATCCTGTCATCAACCACATCATAAACACCTCACTAGAAGAAGTGACAGTAATGCTGAGTGGAAACTGGCAATTGTCAAGCCATTACAGAAGAAACCCTTGCCAGGTCCAACCATCCTCTCTAACCTAAGACCTATTTCTCTTCTCCCAATGCTTAGTAAAGTCTTGGAACAAATTGTCAGTAAACAACTGTCGACCTTTTTAGAGATTTCCGATCTACTTCATACACAGCAATCGGGTTTCAGGCCCAAACATTCCACAGAATCCGCATTCCTTAAAGTCTCAGATACGAATAAAATGACTTTACACTCCAGGAATAATGTGGTGCTAAATCTGTTGGGTGTATCTGCTGCATTTGGCACCATCTGCTATGCCATTCTAATGCAGCGGATCCCGAATATCGGAATTTCGCACACTGCTTTAACCTGGATAAAATCCTTTCTGAATAATAGAAGGCAAAGGGTCGCCCTCAGACAATTTGTGTCACTGCAAAGAAAGGTCACTATGTGAGTACCACAGGGCTCTTCTCTGAGCCGGCTCTTTTTAATGTATATATGGCTCCCCTGATCACCCTAATTTCCTCATAGTGGTTCGGCACTACAGCCTATGTGGACAATACCCAACTGATCCTGTCCCTGGGAAAACACTAATTTAAGTCAGAAACTATTTTTCGGAACCGCTTGACTGGCACCATTCAATAGCTGCAAGATAACCATCTCAAATTCAGTTCCGACAAGACAGAAATACTCCTTTCTGGAAAATCCAACTGTTTCTCTTCTAAAAATGGTGGCTGGACTCTGTACCTTACCCCTGCTACGACAACAGTTGCGAAGAATCTTGGGGTAAAATTTGACACTAACTTATTCTTCCACCCACAAACATCGGCCGTTGCAGCCATGTGTTTCAATCTTATAAAATCTTTGAAATCTTTTTTTAATTTCCTGCCACAGTTGCCTTTGTGTTAATCTCGTCAAGATTAGACAACTGCAACAGTCTGTATGCAGATTTTTTTTTATATAGCACGAACTCGACCTGAAGGTATTGGAGTACTTCACATGAGCACCAGTTGCAATACACAAGGATACATTCTTTTTTTTGTAGGCACAGGGAGATTAAGTTATTTGCACAGAATCATAGGATGCTGAGCTGACGCCGCGGCTCGAACCTGGTTCCCCAGCTCCAAAGTCTGCAGCTCTGTCCGTAAGGCCACATCCTCTCCCCTATGCAGGCTGTTCAAAACGTTTCATCCACAAACTTCAGATGGTGCAGAATTCAGCTGCTAGACTAGTCCTACAACTGCCTAGGAGAAGCTACGCATCAGCTGCAGTTAACAAACTGCATGGCTCCCAATCCATAAAAGGATCCTTTTCAAACTACTTCGGTTTGCCCACAAAGCTTTTAATCGTTCTGGTCCAAAATACTTTAATAAACGGTTTTGCCATTATTTGCCGCAACTAGCATTAAGATCCTCTGTTGAGAATCTGTTGAAACCATCTACGTTTCCACTAAAATCCCATGGTGGAACGTCGTTTGCAGTATTAGGCTCTGAAGCTTGTAATTTACTTCCCAGAAATATGCTAACCATCGGATTTGAAGCATAGTTAAAAAAATAACTTAAAACATGGTTATTTCAGGCCCCCGAGACCTTCTATATTTCACTAATCTAACTCTTTCTGTTACTTTCGGGAATCCATAGTTCTCAAAGCAAAGCGCCAGGATGCTCTCTTCTGAGTGACAGTTCGTGCTCTATAAATAACACATTAATTCATCCTTACCCGACAGTAATAAAGCCGCTCTGAGGAAGAGCAGAAGAGTAGAGGCTTTGTCAACAAATGTCCCAAACCTGAACCATGTTGACGAACCAACACAATCTATTCTCATTAAGGCAGTTGACGCAGCTCGGGCTGAATTGCTTGACCCTGTTCTTGATGTACTTAAGAGCATAGATTCCTCATTAAGGTTATTAATTGACCAAGGAGCTTGCAAGGCTGAACATGGAGGCTTGGGGGCTTTGGGCACTTGGAGTAATATCAATAAGCCAAGACCAGGGCCCAACTCTGCTGGAAACATTGGAAGTAAGGTGAACCATCAAAGATAACCACCAAACCTGTAGGTGCTAATCTGCTGCACGATGATATTCCCTCTATGAAGAGCTCCATCCTACACCCTATGACTCTGGGGGGAGTCCCCTGCTCACAATGGTCCCAGGCCACAAAATAAGGTGTTGCAGCTACCACCAGAAGCCACTCCTCTTGTGATAGTGCTCAAAAGTGTCCCCACGCTATATGATAATCAAGCTGAGGATGATGTCCAATTGAAGAATACATTCATAAATTGGCAGGGTAGAAGATTGGCATTTTATAGCTGTGTTAATTTATATAACATTGTCAACGTGCAAAGAGTAAGCTGGGTGGGAAACAGCCCCAAAAGGGAAGCTGAGGACTGTGTAGTAATTAACTTTAGGGATGCCCAGTTGGTAGGATGCCTACTAAGTAGGCCATCGATTCTACAGAATTATCTGAGTGACAAAACCTGTAATGTTTCATTCAATACAGGGCAGATCAAATCAAATAATGTGGCAATGCAGGAGATATTTAATATGTCAATAAATCTAAAACAATTCCGGTGGCAAATGCTGGTAATGTGTTTTTAAATCTATGTCAAAGCTGACTGGACCATGTGCCCTACAGCAAACAAGTAATGTGGGCCCTCTTTCTCTGTTACAGTAGGAACATCAGGTCTAATTGGGGTGCATTGAGCTCTGCACACCCTAGCACCTGATCTACTATTGATGCCGGATGTATGACATTACAACGCATGCTTTTACATCGCATGCCTTTACAACGCGGTTTTTACAACGCAAACCTTTACAACGCATAGTGCTTTGGGGTGCTTGATAGTGAATAGTTTAATTTACTATTCCAACTCCAGTCCCCGTGAACACTAGGGAAGGTGTTGGATAGTAAATTAAACGTATTCCCTATCCTAGAGCGCCCCCCATCGCAATGCGTTGTAATGGTTTGCGTTGTAAAAGTTGCGTCGTAAAGGCACTGCGTGGTAAAAGTTGCGTTGTAAAGGATGTTTCCCATTGATGCCTTCAGCCCTGGCAGGGCTATTGCTGTTCCAGTGACACTCTACTTTACTGCAAGTGCTGCCCATTAATTCCTCTGCATGTACCATAGCAATAAACTATAACAGGTTTAAAACATTCTGGCTATGTAACATTAATTAGATTCTTATCTCTTTCCTCTTCCCATTCCTTACATTATGTGGTTTACCCAGTGTTTTCACTTCCTACCAAAAGAAATTCTTCCCCTCCCCTAAAAAAACTCCCTCCAACTGGACAACTTCCTGTTTTGTTTCTGGTGCAAGCTTGTTTACATAATTTCACTGGTGTCTAAGAGTTGCGGTGGCACTCCTAATATACCTTTTTATGTTTTACATTTCCGATGCTTAAGATCGTTTTTTTATTATTGTTTCAATTATTTATTTTCTGTCTTTGCGTGACACGCTGCTCAGGCACGAATCAGTCGCTTGTTCCGGGTTTGCGACACGTACAGATTGAGACTGCATTTTTACTGGAAGTTCCCGGTCTAATGGTGTGCGGTGCACAAAGGGCCCACGGTCAGATGGGAGCAGGGCCGGACTGGCGTTTCCCCGGGGGCTGCCAGGGTTAGGGCCTGTTTTGGACCCCTGAGAGGCCGTTTTTGTTACCGGGGGACGGTTTTGCAGCATAGCTGACATATCGGCCCATTGTAACAAAAGCTGCAGTAGTGAGACAGGAGTGGTGCGTCCAACTAGCATCATCCTCATCTAATTACCAAAGCTACCCATCCTTATCTGAAAGCTCCTTTTCCTTATTTTTCTCAACGCTAAACCCAAAGCTTCCTTTAGAGAAGCCCTCACATACTCCTGGACCATTTTGTCAAAGCCTCCTCCTGAGCCTGCAGCCCAAATATCTCTTCCTCCTCACTCAACATCTTTTCTTTCAAAATATGATATTTTTTTAATGAAACAACAACAGACCCTAACAAACTCAGATTGGTCTGATTCACCAAATAACTGTTCTGCACTCAACTGACATCTGAAGAAAACAGGTAATCAACCAGCACTGTCCAAGCCACTAACCCAAAATGGCCTCTGCACCCTTCAAAGATGTAAAAGAACATTACCAAACCAAAATGGCAGCCCACACTGTGCGATGTCATCATCATGCACTCGTCAAACACTGATCAAGAGGATTCAACAGGCAGGTAAGAACAGAGCTTGCTGACAGAATACTACCTCCCAAGGACGGATCGCATGGCTCCCAGTGAGAAACTGTAAACACCGCGTGCTACAGTCCGCTTGCACGCATTTTGAAATACTCACCTCTTAAACATCAAACAGCCTAAAAAAGACCAAAATAATATAAGAATCCCAGGAAAAACAAAGTAAAACCAAATTCTAAACAATGAAAAATATCTCCTGTAAATTGGGAAGAACAATCTGTAATAAAACATTTCAGTTAAAAATCAACAAGTGCACTCCTCAATCCTGAAGCGAAAATTCTAGCAAAACTGTTAGCAAACAGGCTCATGCCGTGCTTGTCCCAGTTGATCCATCCGGACCAGTCTGGATTTATGCCACACCGGAGCACGGCATTCAATCTTCGTAGAGTGCAGGGAATATTGGCCAGAACCCCGCTGCTGCAGGAACCGGCGGCGATAGTGTCCTTAGATGCAAAAATGGCATTCGATATGGTAGAATGGAACTACCTGTTCGCAGTACTCACCCGCATGGGATTTGGGCCCACCTTTATCGCATGGGTCAAATTATTGTATAAAGACCCGGTGGCACGGGTGGTGGCTAATGGACACATATCGCGGGAGATCAGTTTGGCGCGAGGGACGAGGCAGGGCTGCCCGCTCTCACCCCTCCTTTTCGCGCTGGTCCTATAACCCCTGGCAGTTGCTATTCGAGCGACGCCACTATTGAAAGGGATTAAATGGGAAGATAGTTGGGAAGATAGGGTGTCCTTGTACGCGGACGACATGTTGATTTACCTCACCGACCTGGAACACAGCCTTCCGAACCTCCTCGCGTTGTGCAACTCGCATGGGCGGCTATCCGGTTACACTATCAATTGGTCGAAATCGACGCTCTACGAACTTAGGGGACCGATCCCAGCCCTCCCGGAGAACTGTCCTCTGACAATGGCGGGCGCTTCATTTAAATATCTAGGAATACATGTCACCCGAGAGACCACAGACTTTATTACTCTTAATCTACAACCCCCTCTCGTGCGGCTGCGCAACGATGTACAACACTGGAAGGAGCTACCATTAACTTTGCTCGGCAGAGCAGCATTATTTAAAATGATGGCGCTGCCTCGTTTTTTGTACATACTCGAAAATACCCCAATGCTCGTACCCACCAGCTTCTTTCAGAAGGTGACGGCGCAGATATCAACTCTGTTGTGGGGGAATCACCCAGCGCGAATAGCTCACGTAAAGCTCAACAGGAGCTGGTTCGATGGCGGGATAGCACTGCCTAACGTACAATTGTATTACTGGGCTGCCCAACTAAAGGTTATTAATCAGTGGATGCACGCCCCACAAAACGACCCGGCGTTTAAGGCGGACAGGATACAATTAGGCACCCACACCCTATTGACACCACTGTATCACAGAGGGGTAGCAACGAAATTGATAGGGCCCACTAAACATACCGTTCAGCTATGGTACAAGGCACACACGAAACTACGTTGGGAAGGGGTCATTACGAAACTCACCCCACTATGGGACTCCAAAGCACTGGGGCACCTGAGGCACACAAAGGGCTTTACTCACTGGGATAACATCGGGATTTCTACGGTGGGAGACATGTGGTCCAGAGAGGGGGTACTTTCGTTTGCGTCCCTTCAGGATCAATACGAAATGGGAGACAATGAACTCTTTCGTTACATTCAAATTAGGCACGCCCTTCTAACAGCAATCCCTCAGGACTCTACACCACCAGAATCAACACCACTCGAAGACCGCCTGCTTACTGACTTTATGCAAGAGAAAGCGACATCATTGACCTACCGTAAGCTGCTTAATAACATGTCTGACCCCTTGGAAAAACTAAAAGAGAAATGGGTGGAGGACGTCGGCGATTTCGACGACTCTGAATGGAAGGCTGCTATTGCCTCTCCACGGGAGGCTGGAATATCAGCTAGGTTCCGCCTGGTTCAGTTGAAAATCCTACATAGGATATATTATACGAGAATCATTCTACATAAGCTACTGAGGGCGGATCACCCATATTGTTTAAGGGGATGCGGCGAGGAAGGTACTTTTATACACACACTCTAGAGCTGCACCAGCATCGTAAGGTATTGGCAGCGAGTGCTTCGCACCATCGCACAAACACTTAACACCTCACTATCACTAGACTCACGGGTGTACCTGCTCAATGTGTGGGGGCCTACTGATCTGACTCTCTACGGGAAGCTATGGGTCACGATAGGCCTCATGACGGCCAAGCGGGATATCGCACAGAAATGGGGGACAGCTGAGCTCCCCACCCTGGCACAATGGAATAGAAATATGGACATGCTCATGCTGACGGAGAGGGCGGTATACCAATCAAGAGCCAGTCCGCGTAAATGGAACGGTATCTGGCAGCCCTGGAACACCTACAGGGGGGACATTTGTGATCCTTTGCCGGAGGATGATAGTGATAGTTCAGAGGGGGAGGAAGACCTTGAGTGAAGATCAGAAGATGGATCTGAGACCATATACATTGGGTGCAGACCTTTTCCGATGCACCGAGAGCGGCAGGGGAGGGAGGTAGGGAGAAGGTTTTGGCTTTTGCTGACGGGTGGGAGAGACGCATTCTGGAACAGTATCTAGAGTGCACTGAAGGATGTGAGTTTTGTGAGATACAACTGAGTCACGTTTTAAGGTTTTTATAAGCTGTAAGTAGAATACAACATGCAAGACTTCAGCACACACTTGATTACTGTCTTCGTAAGGTTCACACACAATGCCTAATCATTACGTTGCTGCATACCTGGGTGGGGCAGAATATATAATAGACGTTTGTAAATACAAAGCTTTCGTTATGCCGGCCCCAGGGTTGTAGGCACACCTGCAAGCACTTTGTGGATATTGACTATATATGTTCTTGCGACAATAAAACAATTAAAAAAAATAAAAAATCAACAAGTGACATAAATCAATTCAAATTAAATAATGTCAAAGAATTTCATAGAAAAGCAGAGGTACTTAACTGACATGGAGCAGTAAAGAAAAGAGGAAGATAGCTGCTGTACTGGATTTATAAGGACTGGCATGGCTGCTGTCCTGGATTTATAAGGACTGGCATGTCCCGATTCTAGAGTTTTAAGTATGGTTAAAAGTTGCTTTGAATGGCTGCAAATGGGGTAGCAATAAAAGATAGATGCATAATGCTAGCATCTGTGTCTTTAGTGAAATCCAGATTCTCCTATGACAAGCATTCCAAACTGTTCGGGGAAGAACTAGAGGACGTTTTATGCAAGGCTTACAAGGGTTAAAAGCATGCATTCAGACTGAGAGTGTTTGATAAGGGGGAAACTAACTTCTCCTTCAATAGATCTAGATTCCAGACTCAATCCAGAGGTTATGACTCCTCATCAAGTCACTGGGGGAAAAGGTAACCCTAATCAGCATTCCTCTCCTCACAACAGGGAAATAAATGTTTATGACCTCCTGATTCAGGCATGTTCCCGCTCGCAGTCTCTTATCCATACAAGGGTAATGTGTCGGGAGATGGAGAGTTTTGGTTTCCTCATAAACCTGAAGAAGTCTATTCTAGTGCCATCTCAAAACCTGGATTCTATTAATGCCAACTTCAGGGCAGATGTGGGGAAAGTTCTCCTTCCTCCTCCAAGGAGAATAACGTTTTGATACCATTTGAAGCATGTACTAAGGAAGCAAGAGGCTGCGGTGAGAGAATGGCTTGGAGTCCAAGGAAATAAGGTAACTATTTTTATTTATTTCTGTCAATTTCCTTGGTTTCGAAGATGACTGAAAGAGACGAGAAAGCTACTTTTCTGTTTCTCTTTTCTTCAACTGTGTTCATCATAGTTTGGGCTCATTCTCACGTGGGTCAGGTAGTACATCACATTCTACAACACTGGTCCCCAAACCTCCTAGGATTAAGGTATCTCCATTCCAGTGATGCCTTGGATTCAAACTCAAATGGCTTGGTTATAACAGACTCGGCCTTCCTTCAGGGATGTCACTTCTCTCTCCCAGGCTCACTAATCTTGATGACATATGCCAGCTATTGATGTTGGGAAGCAGTACTGGGGATTTCACAGCTCAAGTTCTCTTGCTGCCTTAGGAGTCGAAAAAGTCTTCCAACTGGAAAGAGTTTATGGTGGTTTAGATGGCCTTGTATGTGTTTTTTCTCCCTAACCCACTGCTGTGTTCTAGTGATTGGGACTGACAACCTGGTAGCGAAACCTACATCAACAGTCAGTTTGGGACCAAATGCCATAGGTTGAATTTAATTGTTTTGACATTATGGTTTGGGCGGCGAAAAATCTTCTATCTCTAGAAGCAGTACACATTCAGGAGTACCTGAGCATTGAAACAGCCACACTGAGTTGTGTGCTTCCCAGCTCTCAGGATTACACAGCTAATCTCCCTACCTTTCAGGTATTGCAGTGATAGACCGTTTTGCGGATAGATCAAACGCACAAGTCCCAATGTTCTTTTCAAGGTCAATGAGGCATCAAGGTATGGCTGAATTCTCTTCTGTATGCCTTTCCTTTGTTCTCTCTCATTTAGAAGGTTTTACTAAAGATTCAGAGGGAAGGGCTGGATGTCATCCTTGTTGTTCCGTTTTGTACTAGGAGAACTTGGATTGCTCTGATTTGACCCTTGGCAAACGACAAAGGGTGATTCTCCCCTTTTCTGCTTCTCCTCTGATCTCTCAAGTTCTCTTTCCAGCTTCCCTGGATCGTCTTTGGTTGTCAACTTGGAGGTTGAGAGGGAGGTTCTTCTGAGATGGGGCCTTTCTTTATCTGTCTCTCTTTTACCAGAAGAGAATCAGCTAACAAATCCTATCACCATTGGGCTTCTATTCATAAGTGCTTTAATCTGAAATCTTTATCACCCTTACAGTGTGGCCCTGAAAAGGTACTGGAATTTCTTCAGGAGGGTTCTGATAGAAATGTGTCTGTTTTCCACCCTACAACTCCAGTGGTAATCAATAAGATCCTTTAGAGCTCTTTGGGGTAGTCTTTTCTCTGCAGAGGATTTAGTTTTAAGACTTTTAAGGGTTTTCATTTGTTAAGGCCTAAGAAAAGAATGTCCTTTCTCCCTGGGACCCACCCTTGGTTTTGTCTTTCTTACAGGGTCCAGTCTTTGAGCCCTTGGAAGAATCATCTGAAAAATGTCTAACCTATAAGATTTTTCCTTGATTGCTATAACATCTGATAGACAACTAGGAGAGTTGGGTTTCCTCCAATGCTGATATCCTTATTTGAAGATGTTTGAGGATAGGGCGGTTTTGTCTTTTGATCCCAATTTGCTTCTGAAGATTAATTCTTCAATTCGTAAAAATCACGCGATTGTTTTTCCTTCCTTTTTAGAGTCTTTCTCTCCTGAATCCTCTGTGTCATCTTTAGAAGTAGTGATGGCCCTTGGTATCTATATAAAGAGAACCTTTGCTTTTAGAAAGATAGATTCTTTGTTCATTAATTTTGGCCATGCAAACAGAGGTCATAAGTACTCAAAATCAACCTTAGCTAGATGGATCAAATCAGTAATGTCCTTGGCTTAAAAGCATGTGGGCAAGGATTTTCCTGACAATGTGTTGGCTCACTCAACAATTGGCATGGCTTTTTCTTGGGCTGAATGGGTGGTGAACAATGAGCTGGAGTTTGGCTCGAGAGTTCTTTATAAAGCTGTTTCCCAGGTTTCTTTGACTTCTGGGCAGCTTTTGAATTATGTTTTGTCCCTTTCTTCCATTATTCATTTTTGTAATACACTAGGGTATCTCTTTTCAATAACCTTTGGTATAGGCATTAATGGTGTGTTCCTTTTCTTCCCTTCATGGGATGGGATGAGAAGGCCTAGGCTTGGGCTCATCTGCATAATGTAAGAAATGGGATGAGGAAAGAGATGGGGAGTTATTACTCAGATCACTTACCAGTGATCTTCATTACTCTACAACACAGACGCCTTCAAGGGAGGATATAACTTTTGTAACATTGGGACTCCCAGCGTCCCACTTTTTTCACACCTGAGGGTTCCATGCATGATTTAAATGCAGTGGTGGCTGCCTCAATGCTAAATTAATGGCTGGAATATTTCTTGTCAGTCTGGAGGAGGCCAGCCCTGGACAAGCACCCAACCATTATGCCTTCCATTTGATACTTCGCTAGAGGCCCCCGGTCTGGATGGATCAATAAATAGCCAGGTGCCACTGGGCACAGTGCTAAGTACTTCCTGACCTTAAAGACCGGGCAGTATCTGGGGTATCCCAACGGCATTAACACCACCTCCACACACTTCGCTGCCTGGTCTGTTTTGGACTTCCTGAGGTGGATAGTCAACCTGTCCTCCAAACCAATATCCGATATGCACAAAGCGTCCCCTGAACTGTCAGTTTTCGAGCACGCCACTAGCTCACTAATGCGGAAAGCTCTAAAAAACGCCAAGCAGAATGCAGCTGCAAATAGGGAAACCTCAAAGGGCGAGTGGGTAACAACTCCTAGGACATCCAGCATGGCCTGTAGTATTGTAAAGTCGATTTGGGACCTGTAGTCTGGAAGCCTAGGCTCCTCTCTGGCGCACCCTTTCAGGGCCGCCCTGATGATAAAGGACTTAGCGGGGTCCTACCCTCCACTCAACTTAACATCGTGGCTGACGGCCGCCAAATGTCCACATACCCAGGAGTGGCTTTTTCCCTGTTTCTTGGCCCAAGCAACAAAAGCTTGGACTTTGCTCTCCATGGGTATCCCAGACAAGCCCAAGGCATCTGCCACTTTATTGAATGAGGCCAGCTGGGCCAGGTAACTTTTCTTAGTACCTGGGACGAAGGGCCGTTCCCAAAGTGCTCTCAACTCGTGCTCCACTCCAAGATCCTCCAGAGGGTTGACGGGAAGGGGGTCATCTCCGCTCTCGCCTGCGGCCAGGCTTCCCGGATACGGAGCCACTAAAAACGAGAGAGAGCGTCAGCTGCCATGGTCTTGACCCCCCTCAATATGTCTGGCCCTACAATCAATGTGGCAGCGCAGGCTCCCTCTGGCTAGTTCCCTTAGCAAGCAAAGCACTAGCGGGCACTTAGCTGTTTGCCCATTGATAGCCTGCACCCCCGCCATGTTGTCAGACCAGAATACGACCTTTCTGTCTGACAGGATCTCTGGCCACAGGTGAAGAGCAATGACAATGGGGAACAGCTCCAGGATGATGATCTTGGTGGTGATGCCGCGCTAACGCCAGGCTTTGGGCCACTCCTGTGCACACCATTGCTCACCCAGGATTGCCCCAAAGTCCTCCCTCCCTGATACATCAGTGAACAAGCTAAGCTCGGGACTGCCCAACCATGGAGCCCTCCAGATAACCGACCCATTGAAATGAGACAGAAACTCACCCAACATGGCCAGGTCCTTCTTTAGGCCTAATGACAGCTTAACAAAGTGGTGCTTCTTGTAAACCTTAGCTGTGGTCCTGGCCAATCTCCTGGCAAACACCCTCCCTACCGGAATGACTCTGGCTGCGAAGTTAAGCTTGCCGAAGAGGCTTTGGATGACACCTAAAGGAGCCTTGTCTTTCCCCAGCAGTGACTGGATGTCCTGTTGCAATGCCTGCACCTTCTCAGCAGGGAGTCTCGACACGCCCATCACCGTGTCCAGCTCAACGCCCAAAAAAGTGAGAACTTGCACAGGGCCTTCCGTCTTACTGGGTGCTAACAGCACCCCCAGGTATTGGGTCAAATCCTGAAAACATTGTAGCCCCCTTCTGCACTCCTTCTTACCCACAACCCCGATGAACAGAAAATCGTCAAGGTACCCCCTCCACGTTAAACTTTCTTGAGAGTGCCCACTGCAGGAATGAGCTGAAGGCCTCAAAGAAGGCACAAGACACCGCACACCCCATGGGCATGCACCTGTCGAAAAAGAATTCCCCCTGCCACTTGAAACCAAGAAGGTGCTGGCTCTCTGGGTGGACTGGCAGTAGCCGGAATGATGACTCGATATCAGCCTTAGCCAACCATGCGCACCTGCCCGCCCTCCTGACCATCTCAACCGCCATATCAAGGGAACAGGTACCCTCCTCCAGCCAAAAGTTCACTGAGTCATCCTAAGGGTAAGACAGGTGCTGGATCAACCTGAAGAACCCTGGCTACTTCTTAGGGACCAAACCCAAGGGCGAGACAACAAAGTTTGGGAGAGGAGGTTGCTGAAAGGGGCCCGCCACCCTCCCCAGGGCCACTTCCTTTCTTACCTCAGCCCCTACCACCTCAGGGTGATCCCTAGTTGACTTCAGGTTCTCAGAATCCCTGAAAACCATTGGCCCCTGATAAGGAATTCTGAAGCCTTCCAGGAACCCTTGCGCTAATAAAGTTCTGACCTTAGCATTAGGATACTCCCGTAACAGAGGTAGCAAGTTAGGAATGACAATGGGTGACGGACCTCTGTCCCAGGGACTTCCCAGGAGGCGCACCAATGGGAGGACATGCAGCGCTAGCCATAGTGGTGGGAGGGGGATGTGCAGAGTTAGCCATAGTGGAGGGGAGGTGGCGCGGGGAACCTAGAAGGGGGCGGCAGGTCGGAGAGCCTACTTGTCTTGTCGGACATGCACCGTTAGGTGCTTGCGCTTGTCGCATGAGGTGGCAGAGTGTGTGCCGCCATACTTGCTGCAGGTGTGGGAGAATCTACAAGCCTTCCCCCAGGAGCATGCCCCCACGTTATAAAGCCTGCACGTCCCATTGAAGAGTCTTCTGGTTCCCTGCTTCTGCCCCCAACCACGGCCTCCCCGAAAGGGCTGCTTAAACTGACCTTTCTTGCCCTGCCTCTGGCTCTTGCTCATCTCCCCCTTCTTATGGTTAGTACTAGACTTCTCGCCGGCCTCAACCCTGCCCTTGCCCATATGCTGCATCCAAAGGCGCACTTCCATCTGGTCCCACCCCAGTTCTGTGTACATGGCTATCTTCTTCCTAAATTCACAGTCGTACTTGTACCAACCCATCCCCCCGTTTGTCTCAGCCTCATTGTTGATAATGCTGGCATATTGAAACAAACCCCGCCCCTGTTCTGGGTATCGCTCCATCACTACCTCTGCTAGGATGGCGAAGGCCTGTCCCCATGTCTTAATTGTTTTTTCCGGCCAGGCCTGAAAGCGCACCTTCTTATCTTCTTTCTTGACGCCCATTTTCCTGGTGTCCACTCCCTCTGCCCCATGCATCAGCAATGTAAACATATCGATAAACTCCCTCCACCAGATTCCTTACTTAGCAGCAAGTGGCACTTCCCACTCTAAGGAGCACCGGCCAAACATCAGGGGGGCCAGTGTGACTAGTGGCCCAGGCGCCGAAAGCGCAGTGTGCGTCGCTGCTGGAGGTGTGGGATTGCTCGCTGTTGGGGGCTGGGTGGCGGGATTGCAGCTGTGGCTGTTACTAGGAGGGGGGGATAATGCTGTGGACGGGAAGGCTGACTCTGCCCTTTGCTGGCAGCCTAAATCCTGTGCAGTCCCCACTGTTGCTTCACCACCTGTAAGGGTGATATGTGTACTCAGGCATCCCTGTGTCCCACCTGCAACTTCCCCTCCACCCCAAACCTGCGTGATCGATGGGCCACCCTGTGCCTGTTCCGTTGGAGCTATTGACACTACCCCCACGCTACTATTCGTGTTGGTGACCACACTGGTGTTGTTGGCAGCCCGGAGGCCAGCTCTGACCGCCGCCATAAAGTTTAATAACGTGTCCGTGAGCTTACCAAGATCGTCACATGTGGCAAAACTCGTCCACGCCGTGGCGCAGGCCAGGGGTACCACCGGTCTGAATGCGGAAGGGGCAGCCACCTGTGTGGCTGCTTCCCGTGAGTTTTCAGTGGTCCGACTTTTAGCTGGCAGCGGGTCTGCTGGGAAGTCTTTTACTGTAGGCCTGCGAACCCTCGTAGACCTGGTGGGGCCTGTCTTGTCAGCCGGGCTCCTGCCCCGTAGGCGGGACAGACATGGCGATACCGTAGTAATCTTGACTGTGCGCTTTTTAAAATTTTTTTTTTTTTTTTTTTTTTTTTAGGAACCTTTATTGTTACTTCAAGTAAATACAAGCATGGGCCTACAACCACCCAGGCCGGCCGCTAGTCAAATCGTAAGTACAGCAAATCAATATAGAGAAATACAGCAGCCCGAAAATCGGGGTCTAATAAGTGTCCAGGATATAACGTGTATTCGAGCGTACTGTGCAAGATTCAGGATTCAAGAAGGTTCATTTTATAATAAAGAAAAACTCAAAATCAATGCCATACAGTCATACATGGTCCTACAATAGCAAGCATGAAGCAGGAAATCCGCAAATAGTGCAAATACGTTTGAAGTATTGGGGGTAAGGCATACGAGTCAGGATAAATGTAAAAACAAACACGTGTCATAGCGAGCTGCACCCCACCCCTCAGAACGAAACATACTGCAGGGAACATGAAAAACGACGACACCAAAAAGGAAGAAAGACAAAGGGCCATAGAAACAAAGAAAGGACAGAGTAACAAACCCCACCCCCCTACCCCCACCCTGCACCCCTGCAAAAGGCTACGGCCTATCCCCCCCCCAGCAGCGTGCCTGTCACCCTAAATAAGAGACCCGAAATATAGAAAAAGAGAAAAAGAAGAAAAAGAGGCACTCTGCGCTTTTAATAGCTCGGTGGCCCACGCAACTCCCTGAGACCTGACCATCTCCATAACGGCTGCCAGCTGCGCATCTTGGGAGGTTCCTGGCAGGGAATCCTCCATCTGGGACATCTGTGAGAAAAGCGGGGGGGGATCCCTGGCTATTCATACTGATCGGTTCAGACCCAGTTCACCTGAAAAAGAAATGGAACCGTAAGCCAGCGACCAAGCTGAAGGCGGCGATCTGACCTTCCTGTCCCACCCCTCGAATGCTCAGCCCCAGTCCCCCACAATGTACTTACTTCACTGTTCGTTGCAACAATCTATCCTGAGGACCCTTGCGTTAGGAAGGGGGAGTGTGAGGGGGTAGTTCTCCATGACCCTGCCTGGGGAGGATGAAGATAAAATTATTACCAAATCCACACCTGGCGACTACCGGGCACTGGCACGGCTCATTTCTAGCCAGCCCGTCCTGTCCCCTCCAACCCTTCACTGGTGAGACTCTTGTGTCCAACCCTGCATTCTTCAGCCGCACATTCACCCCCACCATGTGTATTACTTCTGAAAAACGTGTCCTGTGGGTGGGACTGTGCTGAACCCTAAACCGCGACGAGCATTAGAGGGCACGGACGAGGATAATCAGCAAAGCCAGCACAGCGTGAGAAAAGGCTAGACATAAACATAAAGTCGTGGGTCCCAAGGTGTGACCCATTTGATGGCCGTAAACCAGGAGCTGTTCTGCTAGAACCCTGTCCTCGTCCCCAAACACCTGAGTTAATTCACCTACTAATTTGGCACTTCCAATGCCTAGTAGTGCACGGCAAAAACCTTAGCATGAGAATGAGCAACACAATTGAATGCTGAGGGGCCCCCGCAGTGTGCGTCGCCCTCTTCTCCATTACCTGCCAATGCGTGTCAACGCAGATCCTTAGAAAGAGGGGAAATGCCTTCTGTCCTTTGCACACCCCCCAGCGCTATCCTAATCCAGTCATAATGCTTAGTGGCGAGGAGACCTCCATTGTAGGCAACCCAGCAGTGACACATGCTAGGTATTGCAATTCAACATGAGAGCATATCCACTCATAAATTTATGGTGGCACGGGAGGATAATGACATGTCCAGAATCACCGGCTGCCCGAATGCTACAACCCAGGTGACGGTGGAGAGACTCTGACACTACCAGCAACGGTGCCTATTATGTCGTAGGCCCTTCACTCTTCTTCAGCCCCCAAAGGTTCTTTAGTAGGCCCGAGACCTGAACCCTTAAACCAGCCCCATGCCGGAATTATGGATGGAGCACCCCCCCCCCCCGGGGGAGGCCAAGGCGAGAGAGCAGGGGCTTGCCCCTACGCCCACCTCCCTGAAATACTGCATGCTCCCACGCGCTCACACCCGCTTCCCTTACGAGCCTCACCGAGCGGCCCACCACATAAGCACTAAAACGGGCACTACACCATAATAATTCTAGCGGTACCATAACATGCCCCACAGCACTGCCCGAGCCATACCCAAACCTGATGACACGTGCTCCTTACAATGGAAGCACTACACTTAAAAGCAATGCAGCGCTGCTGGAAAAGGCCCATTCCCCAGCGAGGGCAGCGCTAGCGCACATATAAATTGACAATAGCTCTCGTAATTGACAACCAAAGCCCTCCAATCACGATGTAGTACAGCGCTAGCCCTGCTGCCTATGCGCGCCCGTTAATTTTAATGGGGTGACCCAGTGACCCTCAGAACCTGGGTAATAAGTTATATGTAAACAATGGATCTGTCGGAATTCAAAGCAATTTCTTAGTTCAGTTAAATTATACTTAGTACTCTTTGTATATTTCACATTGTTAATCATGGAAACATTTTCATATGAAGAACACACACCACAAATTATAGTTTTAACAAGGTTGCTATTATTTCGTCACCTTGCAAGTCTTACTTCAAGTATAAAAACTCGGTTGTCCACAAACAACTGAAAATGTAATAGCAGTGAAAAGTGCTGAGGTGAGTGAAGGTGATCAGTGATTAAAGTGACTGTTTAGTGACACGGTTTCATGTAAATACAAACGGATACATCGGTCAAAAGTTTTACATCAATACTCTACAACAGTATAATTATTCCTATTTTTCTGTTTAGACACGGTATGGACTAATTGGTGGAGTAACGTCGACGTTTCGACCCTGTAGTAAGGTGCAGATTTATTAGCAACCGTTTCGGGTCTTCATCAGGACATAAGGAAGGGACAACCTGAAATTGAATAAGGGGTGTCTGTTTTATTACTTGGTGTGTGTACTATATAAAAAGTGAGTGAAAGCCCAGCCGGGCCTGCTCACTTTATATTTAGAAGGATTTGAGGCGTCTTCTCATAGCCTCAATGGGCGGGCTGTCCACCCTCACCTCTGTATGCATTTCTCAAGCGTGGTATCCGTTGGTTAATATGGATATTCAGTACCATGCATTTTAAGGCCCAACATGAACTCACCGGGTTCCTAGTTACACGTACCTTGTTATTCAATGGGGATTTCCTCACCATCCGGTGTAGAAATCAGGTTTACAGTGCCGCAGCCGCGATCACCTAAAGAGGTAAGAACCTCAGTCAGTGGTGGACACACATGTTCACTGACAAAGCCCCAAAGGTGGATAAAAAGGGGGCTAGCGGAGTTAAAAGAATTACCCTATCCGTTCAATAATTCATAATTGTTATAACTTAGTGCACATTTTAGGAAGTAGTTCCTAACTGAGAAAATTGAAAAACTATTTTCCAGGAACTTTAATCAGTCCTCTTCAATCAAGAAAATTATGAACATTACTGTGCTCTGGAACATTTTTACAGTACAGAAGCTTCTAAGATATATGTTTTGCATATTTCAAAAAACATATCCTGAATGCAAGCCTTCATAATTTGACCTAACTGAAAAGCATTGCTATAATTTAAGTTCTTGGTAAGGAACAACTTCATAGAAAGTGCATTGTTGAAAAATGTACTATGTGCGTATGTGCTGCTAACCGTACAAGACCGGAGACGCACAGCCTATGGATTAACCATATAAATCCTACCAACATGGCTGCACATGTGCAGTGGCGCACAGTCCATTTATTTTTTGGGACCAGCACACATTATTCATGATCTGGGGCTCTGGTGTTTGCTTTGACTCCATAAAGTCAAATTTAGGTATCTTTATTCCATTTCTTGATCGACTAAGAAATGTCTGATCATCCCTATTGTTTCATCTCCATCTCCATTTCAATTCTCAAATCTTTTTTACTTTACACTGATTGCTGTGATAAAATATTCCTATTTCATTTTCCTCTGGAGTGGTGTGGCTCACTGGTTAGAGGCGGCAGACCCAGAAGCAGAGAACGGCCCGGGACCAGGGTTCAATTCCCGACGCGGCAGGGTCGTGGACCAGGGTCAGCGGACTCAATAATTCTCGCCTCCGTGCCTTCTCTAACCAGGGATCACACTCGGCACCTTTGGGCATTAAGCTTGCCTCATCTCTACAACGGCCCCCCACAGACGCCGGGGATGCCTGGTTTCACCTTGGAGATACCCAGAAGGGACCATCTCACAGGGAAAGCCAGGACGGGTTCCAGGCGGTCTTCAGCGCCGGGACGCTTATGGGCAGCTGTGCACTTTACAAGTCCCACACATTTACATTTACATTTACATCTGACGGTTCTTAACATGTTGCTAGAACTCTGCTCGTAATGGGAGCATTGCTTACTGCGGTCCTCAAAGAAGACTCGAACTTCATCATCTCCCTTACGACACCATTCTTGTGCTGAAAGTGAACTCTTGCGACGCTCTTTCCTTTTCACGTGGCTTGGAATCCAATGTAAGAAAACGGTGGTTCTCCCTTTGCAGCCTCACTCCCCCATGTCAGCAGAGCTATCGCCCAAGTTGACCAGAGCAAACATGCACTGGTCTCGGATAACTTTACTTGGGGTTTCACATACTTAACAGGCTCAGGGGTTATACAGCAGCCAGGGGTGGCTCCTCCATTTGGGTGGAGGAGCTTTGCCCCACTGTTTTCGCGCAGCGCGAGAAGCTGAAACATAAAATGGTATTTTAAATACCATTTTATGTTTCTGCTTCTCGCTCTGCGAGAAAGCAGAGCGGTATGCCTGGTTAGGGACGGACGGGTGAGGCGGGGAGAAGTGGCTTGCCCAATGCTGTGCGCCTTGACTGTTTGTTCGGCCCTAAGGGGCTGACCAAACCAGTCATGCACACTCTACATTTTCTCCACGTAGGTGCCCACATAGAGAAAATGGCCTCCCTACAGGCGCCCAGCTGGGCGCTGTCCCCACCAATCACAACGCTGCCATTGCAGCATTGTGATTGGCTTAAGGGAGGGGAGGGAGGCTGCCTTGGCTTCTTCCTGTTCCAGCAGCGGGCCAGGGCCAGGAGCAGAGGCGGCACGGGACACGGTAAGGTAAGGTTTTTTTGTTGTTGTTAAATTCGTCCACCCCCGCGCGAACACCAGGTCAAACTACCATCACTTTACTTTAATGCTAAAATTGTTGGTATTCTCCTCCGGATGCAGATTTTCATAATCACCCTGGTTGTGATATCAGAATTTGACTGCGATACTTTATTGCAGCAGTGCATTTGTCATTGTTAGATTTGACATACAACAGCATGTGCAGCATTCGTGGAAAGTTGTGTATTCTGTATGTTCTCTTGGGGGTTTGGTTTGGAATCCTCCAGCCACTGGCTTCTTTGTCTTGTTTCTCAGTCCAATGGCAGAACCTTCGTGTCAGTCACATCTTTCCCACTGGAGTATTTTAGTCTCACTTTCTTTTCATTTGTTGATTGGGGGTTTCCTTCCACCTCCATTGGAATGCATGAGGTCCGTGCATTGTTTACAGGAAGTAAACTTTTTTTATTGTTCTGAACAGCAATAGGCATTCTTTATTGCTTTCCATCAGCACTGGAGAGTTAAGTTAAGTCTATTGGCTTTGGCAACGTTTGTTTTTATAAGAGATAAGCCAGGTGGGGGGGGGGGCGGGGGTGATTAGATTGCAATAATGTATTGCCGTTTTTTTTGTTAAATTTCCTCCGACCCCCCACCCACGAGTCATTCGAGCCGCGACTGACAGCAGCGCTATCTCCCAGGGTACACAGGCCTCCATCTGTAAATTATCCTTTCAGCCTGAACTCAAACCGCTCATCCTGCACTTATTCTATTGACATACCGCTGACCCTATACTTGCAGACTTCTTACCTTGTAGAGGGTAACTTATTATTAACCCCTAGGCAAAACCTAATGCATTTAACATTGCTTGTTTATTTCTCTCAGTGCGAGGGGGAGAAGAAACACAGATAGGATGGAGGTGGTAGGGGGAGAGGATACAGTCTCACACACTCTCTAATTGGGGATCTGACAAGCTCATTCCATACGCATAGGTTCTGACAGGTAAACAACCAGATTAGCGCTGCTTGACATCAGAGGCTTCATGTGATAGTACTCAGGTGTGACTGCAATGAAATAAGAAAACTGCAGAGAGCTCTAGGAAGTTGAAGTACAGGCACATAGTATGCAAAACAATGAATACTTGTTTTTGGAAACAAACATCAGTAAATGTGATTCATGTGAAGTCAAAGCAGCCAATACAGAGGGATGGGAGGGCGCATGGGAAGAATGGTGGGTAGAAAAACCAGCACAATGAAGCAAGTGAGGGGAGAAGAATCAGGATGGGGAACAGAAGGGGAAGGTAAAAAATAAGCATTGGTAAATGCATTAGGTTTTGCCTATGTGATTAATAATAATTTGTTGTTGTTGTTATCATTTCTGGTTTTGTGAGTAGTTGTGTAATCTAAGTTACTAAAACTCCATTAAAGTGTTATGACTTGTTTATTGAGAACATTTGTTGTTGTTGTTATCATTTCTGGTTTTGTGAGTAGTTGTGTAATCTAAGTTACTAAAACTCCATTAAAGTGTTATGACTTGTTTATTGAGAAAGGCAATATATTGTGCTGTTCTCGAGGCAAGACTCAAACTCTCCACTGGGCTCTGCATGCACAAGATCAGACATTTTGTCTACTGCATCAGATTTTTTTATTGGTGGCCGTGCACATGAAAGGCTGTTGATGTGCAGGGACATAAGATCAATGTAAGAGTTACACTAAATGATCATGTATTGTATTTAGAAGATCTATGCCAGTAAGATTAAACCACAGATGTACAAATACCCTTCTCAGACTAGAGATTAGGCCAGAGCACATATTTTTTAAGCAGTCCTAGAAATGCTAATTTATTCTGACAGATACAAGGCCTGTGCCATTCAATGATAATATAAGAATAGCAAGGCATCACTCTTAATCCTAGATGCTCAAAACAGGATTCTGTGTGCCTTGCCTGGTTCCATTACCCTATCTTTCTAGATCACAGAATTTACTCTGTGCTGTATCGTGGAAAAGACCAAGATATTACTCCAGGATCAATACATTTAAACTTCCCAAGCAATTTAAACATATGACAGATGCTCTTGACCATAATTCTGTCCATCCTAACGCATAATTTGATCATTCCATTGCCACAAAATTGCAGGACCCTGGCAACACTGAGTAACCATGATTTGCGTGAGATTGTATATACACATTTACAAACTGATGTATAAATCCCTTGTTAATTTATTTCTGGCTTACTGTTGGCAGGACATTAAAAATGAAGTACGGTTTTATCGAGGCCCCACTCCCACGCTTTCACTTCGGTGTAGACTATTGTTGCCAAAACATCGATGTATGTGGGGTCCTGTATTACCAATCACAAAAGAGAAGGGGACAGGGAGATATTAAAAGGTCCAGCACCCTTGCTCCCAAGAAGGAATATTAATACACAAGGAGGGTAACTGTTCCTGAGAAGGAGATGTCTGGTTGGACTGTGAAGGGAGTGAGGGAATCTTTCTTATTGGAAGGTGGTGCCCTCACAGACCTGTGTCAGTGTCATGCTTCATCATCGGGCTTAGCTCTTTGTGGGGCCTCTCTGCAATATACCACGAGCCCCAGGAGAGGGCTCTTTTACAGGGATCTTTTTGTATATAGCTGTGATGATGAGTCTGGGGGTGTGGGGGTAGGGACGGTGGTGAAATATAGTGACTTAAAACTACCTAAGAGGTACCGAAAAATATTTTAATCGGGGATCTCCTTGGCAGGGTTAAAAAGGTGTGGACTGTCAGCAGGGGGGTTACGGAGCTTGACAATCTCTTAATGAGTGCTCTAGAAGGTCGTCATGTTTCACGACTTTGAGGTCCAGGAGGGATCGGTGGCATTTCTTCAGGACCAATTAAATCAAGTGTCCCTACCGTTAGTCAGAGTGGGTGCATTGATCTAAAAATTTGGAGTAATTTTTAAGACATCTAGAGGGAAAGTAAGTCAATAGTACCTACAATCAATCAACCTATTCGGGTCTCCTGTTCCAACCTAAAATAAAAGAAAACATAGATACTAAGAGGTACACACTTCTTTGAGGGCTACAGGGAGGAAATTATACCATTGGCATATCGAAAAATCAAAAGCAGGCTAGGAGCGCAAAGCAAGGCTCCTTAGTATTTAGTGTCACAAATCACAGGGTAAGGCGAGTGACACTATAGTGGTTGCTTTTACTTTTTGTAAAAACAAATCCATGACATACACATAGTAGTCCAAAATAAGGGTAGGGATTCTTCTTACCCAAATAATAGGGAATTGAAGCACCTGGGGCAGAGGACTGCGTAAACACTGCGTTGGAATCTATAAAGCAGAGATGTGGGGAAGAACAGTTCAGAATTCAAGGCAAGCATACCTGTAAGTCTGGAGCATGTCACCATGGTAAAAATACTTACAAAGCCCAGCTCCAAGATGAGCGTGTGGCCTACCGTAGACTCTGCCTGCCCAAAGCTGGTTAGTGCAGCGGTGGGCCTATGGACGTATATATATATATATATATATATATATATATATATATATGCTATGGACGATCCAGGTGAAATATATATTGACGATTGGTAACCGTGACAAAAGTCAGCTGACCTTGTTAACCCTGCCAAGGGGACCCCTGATTAAAAAATTTTGGTACCCCTTAGGTAGTTTTATGTCACTTTATTTCACCACTGTCCTCTCTCCACACACCTGCACTTATCATAACGGCTACATATGAAAATATCTCCGCAATAGAGAGCCCAGTCGTAGGGCATTGCAGCACCAGCACCACGAGAAGCTAAGCACGATGATGAAGCATGACACCCACACTGGTGTGTGAGGGCACCACCTTCCAATAAGGAATATTCCTTCACTCTCTTTACAGTCCAACACGAATATTTCTTCTCAGGGTTCTGTATTACATCATGTAAGCAAATATGTCCTCTGCAGTCAGGGTTTATAGGTCCCTTGTTATTATAAAAGGGTGTGCTTGCATGATATTTCATATAACCGTTGTTTGTCGGACGGTAATTCTTTTGTATGTTACTGGACACTACTTTGCTAGGAATACCGAACAGTGCTTGTGATAAGTATGGCATCTTGTCTTAATGAAACATAAGCTTTCACGATTCCCCCAATGCAGCTAATTAAAGTGGAAGGAAAAGCAAGCATGTCCAGTCCCTGAAAAATCCCTAACCGCAATGGCTTTGTTAAGTTTTTAATGGCGGCCACAAGGTGGCACTATGCTACCCATTGGGAATATTGGAAATTAAAGTCCTTTGGGCACCGAAGTGAATGTATGTTCAGGATTTCCAATAAAGCATGTCGACGCACGCTAGGGGACAGTGCAACATAAGAATGACGTAAAACTAACACTCCCGCACATAACGAATGACCCAAAATACGATCTTGCCTAAAGAGATTACTCAAAATGTATAACTTATGTAACTTTTTGTCCAGTAAGGTATACACGTCATATGTGCGTCCTTTTTTTCCAACACCCTGAGGATTCTAAAGGTACCCAGGGTTTCTAGATTCCCCGTAGGGAACCCATAAATGAGCAAAAATACAGCTACATTTTTAGGTCTCGTGACCTACAATGAGCGCAAGCGCATTGAGGGAGCGAGAATTCAAGTGCTCGAAATCCTCGTCAAACCAAGGGTTTCGTTCCGTGCGGTTTTCTTGAAGTTCACGTGGCCACAGGCACGCGCTTTTGGGCCATAAACTCTGTTCCCCACAGCCTTACATTCATTTCTCCTCCCCCTCCCTAGCCAGCTTCCCCCAGGCCGTAGCAGCACTCCTCCCACACCAGCACCTCCCCTCTCTCTCCCCGTAAACACAGCCTTTACTTTCATTTCTCCTCCCCCTCCCCAGCCATGCCGAATTCTCCTCCCACCTCCCACGGCCGTCCTTTCTGCCCGCACAAGCCTTCTCTTCTCTCTGCTCTCCCCTCAGGCGCCGTGACATACTTCAAAGGCTTATCACTTCACACGGCCGCAGGCCGTGCAACCAGAGCACTTCAGTTGGTGCGCAGCCCCCCTCCCAGCACTGCCTTGTTACTCTCGGCAGCCAACTTTCGTTTCATGGTGGAACAAACCTCACTGATAACACTTCACACGGCCGCAGGCCGTGCAACCAGAGCACTTCAGTTGGTGCGCAGCCCCCCTCCCAGCACTGCCTTGTTACTCTCGGCAGCCAACTTTCGTTTCATGGTGGAACAAACCTCACTGATAACTATCGTCTATTGTAGCGAACAACACCAGGTTCAACTTGTGACTTCAGGCGCTACACGCATCTTTGCAGGGTGTGTGCACAACCTAACGCCATGTTTTGTAGCTACCTTTACGAGTATCATTGGGTATTACGACCCTGTCTACGTGCCTTGAAGTAGCATCCTGATGGCTTAAGGCGCTTGCTCACAAGTCCGCACTCGATGCACTCTCTTATCTTCTCCTTCCTGCTACCGAGGCTCAGCATTTCACCCATTGAAATAACTTTAGAGCAGCATAAAAGGGTATACAAACAAAGTAATGTAACTAAACAGAACATATATTCTTAACTACATGTGGCATATACATGGATAATATATGGAACGTATATAAGCATAACATACCATATGTAGAGTGCAGAGTGCAGATTGTGAGTGCAGATTCAGAGTGCAGATTCAGAGTGCAGATTCAGAGTGCAGATTCAGAGTGCAGATGCAGAGTGCAGATTGTGAGTGCAGAGTGCAGATTGTGAGTGCAGAGTGCAGATTGTGAGTGCAGATTGTGAGTGCAGATTGTGAGTGCAGAGTGCAGATTGTGAGTGCAGAGTGCAGATTCAGAGTGCAGAGTGCAGATTCAGAGTGCAGAGTGCAGATTCAGAGTGCAGAGTGCAGATTCAGAGTGCAGATTCAGAGTGCAGAGTGCAGATTCAGAGTGCAGATTCAGAGTGCAGATTCAGAGTGCAGATTCAGAGTGCAGATTGTGGGTGCAGAGTGCAGATTCAGAGTGCAGATTGTGGGTGCAGATTGTGGGTGCAGATTCAGAGTGCAGATTGTGGGTGCAGATTCAGAGTGCAGATTCAGAGTGCAGATTGTGGGTGCAGATTCAGAGTGCAGATTGTGGGTGCAGATTGTGGGTGCAGAGTGCAGATTGTGGGTGCAGAGTGCAGATTGTGAGTGCAGATTGTGAGTGCAGAGTGCAGATTGTGAGTGCAGATTCAGAGTGCAGATTGTGAGTGCAGATTCAGAGTGCAGATTCAGAGTGCAGATTCAGAGTGCAGATTGTGGGTGCAGAGTGCAGATTGTGGGTGCAGAGTGCAGATTGTGAGTGCAGAGTGCTGATTGTGAGTGCAGAGTGCAGATTGTCAGTGCAGAGTGCAGATTGTGAGTGCAGATTGTGAGTGCAGATTCAGAGTGCAGATTGTGGGTGCAGATTCAGAGTGCAGACCACATTCAGAGTGCAGATTGTGGGTGCAGATTGTGGGTGCAGAGTGCAGATTGTGGGTGCAGAGTGCAGATTGTGAGTGCAGATTGTGAGTGCAGAGTGCAGATTGTGAGTGCAGATTCAGAGTGCAGATTCAGAGTGCAGATTGTGGGTGCAGAGTGCAGATTGTGGGTGCAGAGTGCAGATTGTGAGTGCAGAGTGCAGATTGTGAGTGCAGAGTGCAGATTGTGAGTGCAGATTCAGAGTGCAGATTCAGAGTGCAGATTCAGAGTGCAGATTCAGAGTGCAGATTCAGAGTGCAGATTGTGAATGCAGAGTGCAGATTGTGAGTGCAGATTCAGAGTGCAGATTCAGAGTGCAGAGTGCAGATTGTGAGTGCAGAGTGCAGATTCAGAGTGCAGATTCAGAGTGCAGAGTGCAGATTCAGAGTGCAGAGTGCAGATTCAGAGTGCAGATTCAGAGTACAGATTCAGAGTGCAGAGTGCAGAGTGCAGATTCAGGGTGCAGATTCATGGTGCAGATTCAGAGGGCAGATTTAGAGTGCAGATTGTGAGTGCAGAGTGCAGAGTGCAGAGCGCAGAGTGCAGATTGTGAGTGTAGAGTGCAGATTGTGAGTGCAGAGAGCAGACTGTGAGTGCAGATTGTGAGTGCAGAGTGCAGATTGTGAGTGCAGAGTGCATATTGTGAGTGCAGAGTGTAGATTCAGAGTGCAGAGTGCAGATTCAGAGTGCAGAGTGCACATTTAGAGTGCAGAGTGCAGATTCAGAGTGCAGATTCAGAGTGCAGATTCAGAGTGCAGATTCAGAGTGCAGATTCAGAGTGCAGATTGTGGGTGCAGATTCAGAGTGCAGATTCAGAGTGCAGACCACATTCAGAGTGCAGATTGTGGGTGCAGATTGTGGGTGCAGAGTGCAGATTGTGGGTGCAGAGTGCAGATTGTGAGTGCAGAGTGCAGATTGTGAGTGCAGATTCAGAGTGCAGATTCAGAGTGCAGATTGTGGGTGCAGATTCAGAGTGCAGATTCAGAGTGCAGACCACATTCAGAGTGCAGATTGTGGGTGCAGATTGTGGGTGCAGAGTGCAGATTGTGGGTGCAGAGTGCAGATTGTGAGTGCAGATTGTGAGTGCAGAGTGCAGATTGTGAGTGCAGATTCAGAGTGCAGATTCAGAGTGCAGAGTGCAGATTGTGAGTGCAGATTCAGAGTGCAGATTCAGAGTGCAGATTCAGAGTGCAGATTGTGGGTGCAGAGTGCAGATTGTGGGTGCAGAGTGCAGATTGTGGGTGCAGAGTGCAGATTGTGAGTGCAGAGTGCAGATTGTGAGTGCAGAGTGCAGATTGTGAGTGCAGATTCAGAGTGTAGATTGTGAATGCAGAGTGCAGATTGTGAGTGCAGATTCAGAGTGCAGATTCAGAGTGCAGATTCAGAGTACAGATTCAGAGTGCAGAGTGCAGATTGTGAGTGCAGAGTGCAGATTGTGAGTGCAGATTCAGAGTGCAGATTCAGAGTGCAGAGTGCAGATTCAGAGTGCAGAGTGCAGATTCAGAGTGCAGAGTGCAGATTCAGAGTGCAGATTCAGAGTGCAGATTCAGAGTGCAGAGTGCAGAGTGCAGAGTGCAGATTCAGGGTGCAGATTCAGGGTGCAGATTCAGAGGGCAGATTTAGAGTGCAGATTGTGAGTGCAGTGTGCAGATTGTGAGTGCAGAGTGCAGAGTGCAGAGTGCAGATTGTGAGTGTAGAGTGCAGATTGTGAGTGCAGAGTGTAGATTGTGAGTGCAGAGTGTAGATTCAGAGTGCAGAGTGCAGATTCAGAGTGCAGATTCAGAGTGCAGAGTGCACATTTAGAGTGCAGAGTGCAGATTCAGAGTGCAGATTCAGAGTGCAGATTCAGAGTGCAGAGTGCAGAGTGCAGATTCAGGGTGCAGATTCAGGGTGCAGATTCAGAGGGCAGATTTAGAGTGCAGCTTGTGAGTGCAGAGTGCAGTGTGCAGATTGTGAGTGCAGAGTGCAGAGTGCAGAGTGCAGATTGTGAGTGTAGAGTGCAGATTGTGAGTGCAGAGAGCAGACTGTGAGTGCAGAGTGCAGATTGTGAGTGCAGAGTGCAGATTGTGAGTGCAGAGTGTAGATTGTGAGTGCAGAGTGTAGATTCAGAGTGCAGAGTGCAGATTCAGAGTGCAGATTCAGAGTGCAGAGTGCACATTTAGAGTGCAGAGTGCAGATTCAGAGTGCAGATTCAGAGTGCAGATTCAGATTCAGAGTGCAGATTCAGAGTGCAGATTCAGATTCAGAGTGCAGATTTAGATTCAGAGTGCAGATTCAGAGTGCAAAATCAGAGTGCAGATTCAGAGTGCAGATTCAGAGTGCAGATTCAGAGTGCAGATTCAGATTCAGAGTGCAGATTCAGATTCAGAGTGCAGATTCAGATTCAGAGTGCAGATTCAGATTCAGAGTGCAGATTTAGATTCAGAGTGCAGATTCAGAGTGCAGATTCAGAGTGCAGATTCAGAGTGCAGATTCAGATTCAGAGTGCAGATTCAGATTCAGATTCAGAGTGCAGATTCAGATTCAGAGTGCAGATTCAGATTCAGAGTGCAGATTCAGATTCAGAGTGCAGATTCAGAGTGCAGATTCAGAGTGCAGATTCAGAGTGCAGAGTGCAGATTGTGAGTGCAGAGTGCATATTCAGAGTGCAGATTCAGAGTGCAGAGTGCAGATTCAAAGTGCAGATTCAGAGTGCAGAGTGCAGATTGTGAGTGCAGAGTGCAGATTCAGAGTGCAGAGTGCAGATTCAGAGTGCAGAGTGCAGATTCAGAGGGCAGAGTGCAGATTCAGAGTGCAGATTCAGAGTGCAGATTCAGAGTGCAGAGTGCAGATTCAAAGTGCAGAGTGCAGATTCAAAGTGCAGATTCAGAGTGCAGATTGTGAGTGCAGAGTGCAGATTCAGAGTGCAGATTCAGAGTGCAGAGTGCAGATTCAGAGTGCAGATTCAGAGTGCAGAGTGCAGAGTGCAGATTCAGAGTGCAGAGTGCAGATTCAGAGGGCAGAGTGCAGATTCAGAGGGCAGTTCAGAGTGCAGAGTGCAGATTCAGAGTGCAGAGTGCAGATTCAGAGGGCAGAGTGCAGATTCAGAGGGCAGAGTGCAGATTCAGAGTGCAGATTCAGAGTGCAGATTCAGAGTGCAGAGTGCAGAGTGCAGATTCAGAGTGCAGAGTGCAGATTCAGAGTGCAGAGTGCAGATTCAGAGTGCAGAGTGCAGATTCAGAGTGTAGAGTGCAGATTCAGAGTGCAGATTCAGAGTGCAGAGTGCAGATTCAGAGTGCAGAGTGCAGATTCAGAGTGCAGATTCAGAGTGCAGAGTGCAGATTCAGAGTGCAGAGTGCAGATTCAGAGTGCAGAGTGCAGATTCAGAGTGCAGATTCAGAGTGCAGAGTGCAGATTCAGAGTGCAGGGTGCAGATTCAGAGTGCAGAGTGCAGATTCAGAGTGCAGATTCAGAGTGCAGATTCAGAGTGCAGAGTGCAGATTCAGAGTGCAGAGTGCAGATTCAGAGTGCAGAGTGCAGAGTGCAGATTCAGAGTGCAGATTCAAGATTCAGAGTGCAGATTCAAGCGTGCAGATTCAAGATTCAGAGTGCAGATTCAAGATTCAGAGTGCAGATTCAGAGTGCAGATTCAGAGTGCAGAGTGCAGATTCAGAGTGCAGATTCAGAGTGCAGAGTGCAGATTCAGAGTGCAGATTCAGAGTGCAGAGTGCAGATTCAGAGTGCAGATTCAGAGTGCAGAGTGCAGATTCAGAGTGCAGATTCAGAGTGCAGAGTGCAGAGTGCAGATTCAGAGTGCAGATTCAGAGTGCAGATTCAGAGTGCAGATGCAGAGTGCAGATTCAGAGTGCAGATTCAGAGTGCAGATTCAGAGTGCAGATTCAGAGTGCAGAGTGCAGATTCAGAGTGCAGAGTGCAGATTCAAGATTCAGAGTGCAGATTCAAGATTCAGAGTGCAGATTCAAGATTCAGAGTGCAGATTCAAGATTCAGAGTGCAGATTCAAGATTCAGATTCAAGATTCAGAGTGCAGATTCAGAGTGCAGATTCAGAGTGCAGATTTAGAGTGCAGAGTGCAGATTCAGAGTGCAGAGTGCAGTTTCAGAGTGCAGATTCAGAGTGCAGAGTGCAGGTGCAGATTCAGAGTGCAGAGTGCAGATTCAGAGTGCAGATTCAGAGTGCAGAGTGCAGATTCAGAGTGCAGAGTGCAGATTCAGAGTGCAGAATCAGAGTGCAGATTCAGAGTGCAGAGTGCAGAGTGCAGATTCAGGGTGCAGAATCAGAGTGCAGATTCAGAGTGCAGAGTGCAGATTCAGAGTGCAGAGTGCAGATTCAGAGTGCGGAGTGCAGATTCAGAGTGCAGAGTGCAGATTCAGAGTACAGAGTGCAGAGTGCAGATTCAGAGTGCAGATTCAGAGTGCAGATTCAGAGTGCAGATTCAGAGTGCAGATTCAGAGTGCAGATTCAAGATTCAGAGTGCAGATTCAAGATTCAGATTCAAGATTCAGAGTGCAGATTCAAGATTCAGATTCAAGATTCAGAGTGCAGATTCAGAGTGCAGATTCAGAGTGCAGAGTGCAGATTCAGAGTGCAGAGTGCAGATTCAGAGTGCAGATTCAGAGTGCAGAGTGCAGATTCAGAGTGCAGATTCAGAGTGCAGATTCAGAGTGCAGAGTGCAGACTCAGAGTGCAGAGTGCAGATTCAGAGTGCAGAGTGCAGATTCAGAGTGCAGAGTGCAGATTCAGAGTGCAGATTCAGAGTGCAGTTGCAGAGAGAACTCAGCAGCACCACCACAGCATCACTCAGCACCACCACAGCTTCACTCAGCACCACCACAGCATCACTCAGCACCACCACAGCATCACTCAGCACCACCACAGCATCACTCAGCACCACCACAGCATCACTCAGCACCACCACAGCATCACTCAGCACCACCACAGCATCACTCAGCACCACCACAGCATCACTCAGCACCACCACAGCATCACTCAGCACCACCACAGGATCACTCAGCACCACCACAGCACCACTCAGCGCAATCCCAGCATCACTCAGCGCCACCACAGTATCACTCAGCGCCACCACAACATCACTCAGCGCCACCACAACATCACTCAGCGCAATCCCAGCATCACTCAGCACCACCACAGCATCACTCAGCGCCACCACAACATCACTCAGCGCCACCACAACATCACTCAGCGCCACCACAACATCACTCAGCGCAATCCCAGCATCACTCGGCACTACCACAGCATCACTCAGCGCCACCACAACATCACTCAGCGCCACCACAACATCACTCAGCGCCACCACAACATCACTCCGTGCCATCACAACATCACTCGGCGACATCACAGCATCAATCTGTGCAACCATTCAACAACAACTGGTTCAATTATGTTCTCTCAATGTTTCAAGCTTTATTACAAATGTCACAAAAAGATGTTATTTCACGTCTGTTCTTGGATTTTCATCACAATAAAATACACTGAACATAATCTTCACAAACGTTATTTACAAAAGTTTAAGCTATTGCCAATATAAATTACAATCACTTTTATTTAAGTATTACTTATTTAAAAAAATTAAAAGCCGTTGCTATTTGTAATATCAATACATCTAAGTCACGTAAATACAAAACATGTTGCATTACAAATGCTATAGTCGTCACATGTGCGAAAGTTATAACTATTGGCATTGAAAATGACAAAGCTATTAATTTAGCTATTTTCAAAATCAACACATAAATAAAAAAATTGTCATTTACAATACCAATAGCTCAAACTTTCATAATGCGAGACCTATTGCATTGCAAATGCTTGTTATTTATTTTTTTTAAATGGGGGAAAAAGTGCTGCAGAAGAAAGTGTCTGGGTTTTCCCTCCAAATGCCATCAGCAAAGGGTTTGCGGTCCCGAAATCACCATCTTCTCAGCTTTCAGGGACCAGCAGGCTTTTGTCAGAAAAACAACATTTTCTATACAGGTTTGGCTATTTTTTGTGTGCAGTCAGCCTCCTTACAGGTAGTAGTTGAAATGTGTATGAAACCAATAATGGATCCCAGAAATCTATACTTTTCAGAAAAGTAGACAAAATTATCAGGGGTCATTTGTGTAGATCCTGCAAGTTTTATTTTATAGAAACTAACAGTTAAAAATAAAAAATATTGAAATTGAGTTAAAAAAACAGCCATTTGTGCCAACATTTTCAACTGTAACTTCTTCTAACTATACTGTTACATCCGCTGGACCCTTCTGTTTGTGGGGATATATAAGACTTGTAGGTTTACCAAGAACCTGAAGAATCTAGAGTTAATAACTGAGCTGCGTTTTGCAATGGTTTTTGATTGTGTACTGGGTATATAGCGATTCATTTGGTAAAATATAATGAGTGAAAAATAGATACCAAGGAAACCTATATATTTCTGAAATCAGAACAAAATATAGAGTTTAGAAGCAGTGGTTATTTGCACATCTCCAAAATTGTGGGTACCCATACAAGCATGTGAATTTGAGGTCATTTTTCAAATTGACTTCTTTTTTTACAAACTGTGTTACATTTGGAAGGCAGAAATGCAAAGAAAGTCAATCGGTAATAACACTTGGTCTACTATTCTGTGTTCCCCTACGTCTCCTGATAAAGAAAATGCTACCTCACTTGTGTGTGTAGGCCTCGTTCCTCGACAGGAAACGGCCAAACACACATCGTGGACACATAACAATTTTCTAGTGAAAACTGACTCTTTTTTTGCCAGGTGCCTGGCTGTGGATTTTGGACCCATGCTCAGCTGGCACCTAGGGAAACCTAGCAAATATATACATTTTTTAAAACTAAACTTCCAGGGGAATTCGGGATGGGGTGACTTCTGTGGCTCTGACCAGGTTCTGTTACCCAGAATCCCTTGCAAACCTCAAACCTTGTTTTAAAAAAAAACTAAATTTCCCTCACATTTCTATGATGAAAAGGTCTGGAATCTGTGAGAAGCCACAAACTTCCATCTACCCAGCATTTCCCAAAGTCTCTCGATAAAAATGGCACCTCACTTGTGTGGGTAGGTAAAGTGTCGGCGACAGGAAATGGCCCAAAACGCAATGTGGACAGATCAAATTTTTCCAGTGAAAACTGACCTTTCTTTTGCAATGTGCCTAGCTGTGGATCTTAAACCCTACCTCAGCCGGCACCTAGGGAAACCTAGCAAACCGATACATTTTTGAAAACTAGACACCCAGAGTAATCCAGGATGGGGTGCTTGTGTGACTCTCACCAGGTTCTGTTACCCAGTATCCCTTGCAAACCTCAAACTTTGTCAAAGAAAATACATTTCCCTCACATTTCTGTGATGGAAAGTTCTGGAAACTGTGTGGATCTATAAACTTCCACCCGCCCAGCATTCTCCAAAGTCTTGCAATATAAATGGCACCTCACTTGTGTATGTGGGCCAAGTGGCCGCGGCAGGGAAGGGCCCACAACTTATTGTGGAGACATCAAAATTACCTATCACAAAACTACCTGGTTTTGCATGGGGGTCACCTTGGTTTTTAGCCCCGGGCTTGGCGGCCATCCTAAGAAACCTACCAAACCCAGACATTTCTGAAAACTAAACACCCGGGGGAGTCCAGGGGGGTATGGCTTTTAACAGTACTCACCCATCGCTGTCACGCACAGCACCCCCGCTAGCCTCACTAAGTCGCCCATTTCCCCGGTCCACCGATTGTGTGGAGGGAAAACGGCGCAAGGAGCATTGGGCAAAGGTCAGAAGGCGGAGTCAGTGACTACATCAGTCGCATGGCAGCGCGGACGCAGCGACTAGCATCCCACTGAACTCAAGCTGCTGAAGCAACTAGACAGGACCCCGCACGCTGTCAGTGGCAATACATAGAGGCACGGAGGCACCACACCAGTAAGTTGTTGACCTCTGCCACAACAGCCTTTACAACACATCGACTCGGAAGAAAAGGAGGCACTAGGGTGCACTCTCTGAGAGTCAGCAGCGCGATCACAAGCTCTGTCTGGATTTTTAATTGCGGCGTTACTGAAATCACTTTTAACATTGTTCTAAAAACTTTTAACAGTACTCACCCATCGCTGTCACGCACAGCACCCCCGCTAGCCTCACTAAGTCGCCCATTTCCCCGGTCCACCACGGAGTGTTCCGATTGTGTAAAGGGAAAACGGCGCAAGGAGGCGGGGCATTGGGCAAAAGTCAGGAGGCGGAGTCAGTGACTACATCAGTCGCATGGCAGCACGGATGCGCGCAGCGGGCTCGCCGATGGCGCGCCGCCCGACCGGGACCAGGGGCCAGAACCCTGGACCGAGTTCGGGGCAGTCGACATATTCCAGTAAACATCTAAAAACCCTCAGGAAAGCCATCGATGAAAACTGCAAACACAGCAAAGACCCTTCCTCCAGCAGTAAAACCTGTTATAACTGCCCGTTTAAACTGCACACCTTAGGGCAGCACCTGAATAACAAAGAAAATATCACAGAAACAAAATTACTTCTGTTGAACTGCAGGTCCCTGCCAAAACACCACGCTGAAGTTAACATCTTACTCACCGAGCAACAGCCCGTAGCCCTATTCCTGACAGAAAAATGGCTGCACAAAGATGCTGGGCCGGACGTAGTGCAAGCACTTCCCTCAGGATACTACATTCTGAGGAATGATAGGACACCCCGGAAGGGGGGGGGGGAATTGCTATCATTCTAAAAAATGAGGTTAAGGGACGCATCGAACCGGATCTGGTACTAGACTGTGAGAGCATGGGCTTCAGGCTCACATTCACCCCAACGTGCTCCCTCTCAGGAATCTTAATATATAGACTCTCAGGCCCATGTGGCGAGTTTATAGAGTCCCTCACAGACACTGCAGCAATAAGGGCGAGCTTGGCAGCCAACTTCACCGTTCTTGGCGACCTTAACCTACATATAGAAGATACTAATACAAGCGATGTACACAACCTCATACTCAACATGCAGGCACTACAACTTGAACAAAGAGTATTATGCCCGACACGCAATAAAGGTCACAGACTAGACTCAGTTTTCTCAAATTTAGACAATCTATTTGTAAGCACCAACTCCCCAGTTCCCTGGTCAGACCACTTCTTGATACCTATCAGCTGGAAGACATCTAGGACCCTCCCCAACACCCAGCCCCAAAAAATCTGGGACCGACCTTGGGCAGAACTACAACTAGAAGTTTGGGCAAACACCCTTAAAACCACCAACCCCATAACAGAAAATGACCCCACGACAGCAAATGACAAATACGATGGGTGGATCACAGCGCCTCTGGACGCTATTATACCACAAAAATGGAGCGCAAAGAAACCCGCTTACAGGAGGCTCCTGTGGTACATAAACAAGGATGCGTAGTCCAGGTGTAGTAGAAGATCCCTCTTTATTAGCAGGTAGTAGGTGGCAGGTTACAGGATAGTAAGATACAGAAAGCATTTACCACAGCTCCCTTGTTACACCCCTAAAATAAGAGAGACCAAGCAGAAATGCAAAAGATTGGAAAGGGCTTGGAGGAGGGACTACAACCCAGTGAATAAACAGCGATACGGAGAGGCTTAAAAATATACCAAACAGAAATCAAAAAAGCCCAGGCACAACACTATGAGGAAAAAATCAACCTAGCATCTAACGATCCTAGTCAAATCGCCAGAATTGCAAAAAAAATCTACATGTCCCCAGCAAGAAATACCCTCAGAACTAGTGCCACTGCGTTGTAAAGAACTGGCAGAATTCTTTAACAACAAAATCCTTAACATCTATAATTCCTTCCCCCAACCACAACAAACGGAAAACATAGACACCAAAATGCATAGCAACACGAACAAAGCTAACACCCTGAGCGACCTCCTAGCACTTAATATGTCCACCCTATCCACCCTCTTCATGAAAGTGAAATCTGGATCCCTTGCGACCCAGCCCCAGCACATTTGCTCCATAAGGTAAAGGAAGCCATACTCCCCACACTTCTGGAAGTCCTCAACCTGTCCCTCACCACCGCTATAGTACCATCAAGCTGGAAACTTGCTATGGTGAAAGCACTTCTCAAAAAGCCCAACCTAAACCCAGAAATCTGGAGTAACTACCGGCCAGTATCTCTGCTCCCCCAGGTCAGCAAGATCCTGGAGAAATATGTTAATACCTATCTCTCAAATCACCTTGAAACACAAAATATTTTCGATACATCCCAGACTGGGTTTCGCCCCAAACACGACACTGAAACAGCCCTAATAACAGTAACCGAGGAATCTAGGAAAATCCTCGATATGGGGGGATCAGTGGAACTCATCCTATTGGATTTGAGTGCCACATTTGACACAGTACATCACGGAACCCTACTAGAGAGACTCAAGGAGGTGGGAGCGACGGGTAACGCTTTCTCCTGGATCAAATCCTTCCTAACAGACAGAACATTCTGAGTATTTGAAGGCGAGCATACCTCCAGGAGGATCCCACTAACGTGTGGGGTGCCACAGGGGTCTTCACTTAGCCCCACCCTATTTAACGTATATGTAAAACCACTTGCCGATCTAGTTACCCCTTTTGGAGCTAGTATACTAACATATGCTGATGATACGCAACTTGTGGTAGCCCTCAACCACCCCGACGGTAGCACAATCGACCTGGAAGAGTGTCTGACGAATGTGGCTATCTGGATGGATCAGTGTTACCTGAAGCTCAACGGGGATAAGACCGAACTCATGATCCTCGGTAAGACAACCATTGGCCCCATAGATCTAAGATGGCCAGCATGCCGCGGACCAACACCTGAGCCCAAGGAAAAAATAAATAGCCTTGGAATATGGCTGGACAAGCCACTAACACTTGACCACCAAGCGGTTCAAGTCGCAGCAACATGCGTTAGCATTTTAAGACAGCATAGGAAAATACTTCCACTTCTCCCATTTACCGCACGAAGAACTATTGTACAAGCCATGATACTTATATATAACAACATGGAAAGGCAGTTCCCAACAATATAAAGGACCAAAAGGTTCCAATAGTAACGATTGCCCACAGAGCAGTCGATTGTATTCAGATTATTTTATTATCATTTGTATTAATAAAAAATGTATAGAGCAAAATTCTTACTTCAATGAGTGAGACAGAACGTATAATTCATATAGCGTCAGCCCAGAAACGCAAGGAACAATAAAAAAAGCACATACAACATTCACTCATTCTACCAATCACAAACTCACTCACACACCGATACATCCATGTAGATTCAAACAACTAAAAAACTCTCAACAGCCAGACAGAAAGAAGCGTCGACGGGCGTTTCGGAACCGTGCCACAGTGGGGAATTCCTTCATCAGGCGCCAATCATTCGGGTACATAGGAACACCACAGTCTTCCAGATGTCCGGGTAGATAGATTTAGATCATATTTTATAAGTTCTGGGCAAACAACAGCATATCTGTGGGCAAGACAAAAATAATCAAAAAATTGCCAAATTAAATAAAGTACTACAATTCACAGAAGGTGTTGGTCATGACATGGAGTAAAACAAAACAGAATCCAGCCTTAATCCACCCAATCCACATACATACAGTGAAAAAAAGTTAAATTGCAGAGTTTCATATATGGAGATATATGAGCATCAAGATAAAAGACAAAAGACAATCCAGGGGGATCCTTTAGTCAGATAATTATATCTGTTCCTTAAAAATCACAGGATCAACCAGTACTACAATATACCAAAGACAACTAGCTCCTGGAGGAAAGAGAGAGATGTTAGAGTATTTACATACCAGGAAAGAAGTTTCCACAAAGCCAGGACCAAAGGAATGGTTAACGGACAGCCTCACGGTATAACGTCAGAGTAGTTTCGAGCGCAGAAATATCGGGAGAATCTGTGCTGCAGTGCATATAGAGAGAGAGAGACAAGGGGGCCATATAATACAGATATCATAAAATGTCTCCTAACGCTAACACCCCTACTTCATGTCAAATTTCAGCACAGCAAAACATTGTGCAGACAGTCCTTAAATGTCCATAGACTGTGTATGCCAAACGAGCAACCGAAGCTCACCTGAATGTTCGAAAGGACAAGAATTCGAAGAATGTATTAATTCCCAACATTCCTGGTTCACGTAACGTGAAGTAAAATATTCGAGTGATGTACTCTGAATAAAACAAACAAAGAGTGGACATTCGCCTATAAATGCACCGCAAATAATATAAATTACAAAGAAAAAGAAAACAACAGTAAATTCACGAAGGTGCCTCCATTGACTAGGCAGATACGAAAAAGTGTCGTTAACCGTGCTCTTCTAAGTACCATCGACTAAACTGCTACAACTATATGTGGCAGTGTAGTCCGATATAGACCAAAGGGTCCGAGAGGGCACATAGGACCCAGATCTTGCAATAAGCAGACGTACAAACAAAGAAGATTGTTACCTCTTTTATAGAGGAAGACGGGCCATGATCAAACATCGGGGTCAAAACTCAAAACGATGCAATCACCAGAGTCAGGGAGACATATAGCTTCAAATAAATGAGAGGATGGTGCACACCCTTGTTGTTTTTGTTAAAGTAATTCGAGTTCAATCAAACAGTTTTATAGGTTAGGTGCTCCTTCAGGTAGCGTGTCTGTCCTTACCACGTCAGTTGAATATAACAAGAATGTGTTACCATCAGATTGATGATAACATCCCTGATATCGGGCACACCTTTGTGTTCTTGAAAATCAAGACTCCTTATTTATTTCATCAATGTAAAGATTTATTTCTTAAAGTTCATTATGAATTTATCATCAATCCATAGAGTTATTTCCAATCATATCTGACTTTTAGTTTTCCATTATGCTCCAATGCATTTCGGGCATGTCCGCCCTTCATTTGGGAGCTCTGAAATGTAAAATATAATTATAAGACACTTGGCTACGTTGTCAAAATATACAATATGCAATACGTAATTCAGTTATCAAAGGAAACCTGTGAGAAACCGGAAGGTATAAATACCATCAGGGAATCCTGCAATGCGCGGCACCTGTGTGAGTTCGACTAACACAGCGTGCACAACACTAGACCGCGAAAGTAAACCGCCATATTGGGAGATGATTACCCATAGCCGAGGTATACTCGGATTTATTTGAATACGAAGTAGGCAATCGGGCAGGACTCCAGGGTGGGACCGAAAAAAGGGGGGCGGATTATGTTACCCAGAAAATAAAAATAATAATAGTATAACAGTCAGAGGACATCGGACATCACAATGCAACAAAAATAATAAAGAAATAATATACAGCTACAAATAACGCAGTGAAGTAAAATGAACCGAGAGACCAAAAATAATTATTTTGCAAAATTGCATCAGCTCTAGAACAAACCATATGTAGTAATGACCGCAGTACAGAACAAAGTCAAAACTCCAACAAGCCATGATACTCCCCCGGTTAGACTACTGCAACGCACTATACCTAGAACGCCCTAATAAGAAAACTTCAAGTGGTACAAAACTGCGCAGCTAGACTATTATACAACCTCCCCAGGAAACAATCAGCCAAGCAAGCACTGAGAACACTGCACTGGTTCCCAATATCCAAGAGCGTTCGGTTCAAATCACTCTGCATTGCGCACAAGACCCTCTGGGAAACAGGCCCAAAAATCCTTTCGAACATGGTCTCGTTTCATTGCCTCCGCTGCAATCTGAGGTCGGCCAATCTGTTCCTAGCCAAGGTACCAAAGATTAGGAGGGCAAGAGCGGTGGGATGTATGTTTTCATACAATGCAGCCACTCTGTGGAACACACTTCCCCTCCAACTCAGATCCACAACACAGCACCTCCCGTTCAGAAAACAACTAAAAACTTGGCTCTTCCAGCAGCTGCAGTAGAAAAGGAATGTGGTGATGCCGGGAACCAGCGCTGGGATGCCTAAGGGTAGCCATGCGCATTACCAAAAATCGATGTAATAATAATTTAATAATAATAATGGATCCCCCAATGTTTTCCTTCCCAGAATCCCCTGCAAATCTCAAATTTAGAAGAAAAAAGCTAATTTATCTCACGTTTCTGTGTGGAAAGTTGGGGGATCACCTGCTGACACACAGTTCCCACCACCCAGCCTTCCCAGAGATCTCCTGATAAAAATGGTACATCACTAGTGTGGCTGGGCCAAGTACCCACATTAAGAAAGGGCCCAAAACGTATTGTAGATACATCAAAATGACCAATCACAAAACAACCTGGTTTTGCAAGGGGGGTCACCTGGGTTTTTGGCCCCAGGCTCGGCGGCCATCCTGGACAACCTACCAAACCCAGACATTTCTGAAAACTAGATACCCGGCGGAGGCCAAGGGGGTATGCCTTGCGTGGATCCCCCATTGTTTTCCTACCCAGAATCCCCTGCAAACCTCAACATTAGATGAAAAAATCTAATTTTCCTCCCATTGCTGGCTGGGATCACCATGCTGGCACAAATGTCCTATCATTCAGCATTCCCCTTTGAGTCCTGAGTAAAATTATACCTCACTTGTGTGGGTGGGCCAAGGGCCAGTGACTGGGAAGGGACAAAAATATAGGGATTAAGGGGATAGCACAGCAAACTCTAAGCACTATTTTTTTTTATACGTTTTAGGCAATTCTGCATTAGACACCCACACAAGTGAGGTATTATTTTTCTCGGGAGACCAAGGGGAACACTGTGTAGTAGGACATTTGTGCCGACACGGAGATTTCACATAGATAGGTGTGGAAAATGTGATTTGTTTCAGCTAAATTTGAGGTTTGCAGGGAATTCTGGGTATGAAAACATTGGGGGATCCACGCAAGCCAAACATCCCTGGACTCCCCAGGGTGACTAGTTTTCAGAAATGTGTGGGTATCATAGGTTTCCCTAGATGGCCACCGAGCCTGGGACAAAAAACACAGGTGCCCCCCTTGCAAAGCCATGTCATTTTGTGAGTGGTAATTCTGATGTCTCCACAATATGTTTTGGGACCTTCCCTGTTGCGGTTACTTGGCCTACCCACACAAGTGGGGTACCATTTTTATCAAGAGACTTGGGGAAACGCTGGGTGGTAGGAAATTTGTGTCAGCTCAGTGATCCCACAACCTTCCTACACAGAAATGTGAGAAAAATTTGATTTTTTTTCCAGAAACATTTGAGGTTTGCAGGGGATTTTGAGTAGGAAAAAGTTGGGGGATCCACACTAGCCACACATTCCTGGACTCCCCGGGTGTTTTCAGAAATGTGTGTGGGTTTGGTAGGTTTACCTAGATGGCTGCTGACCCTGGGGCCATAAACCCAGGTGACCCCCTTTGCAAAACCAGGTTGTTTTGTGATAGGAAATTTTGATGTCTCCCCAATATGTTTTGGGCACTTGTCTGTCGCAGGTACTTGGCCCATCCACACAAGTGAGATACTATTTTTATCGGGAGACCTGGAGGGAACACTGGGTGGTAGGAAAATTGTGGTTTTGATGTTATCTGACTATTATGACACAGTAATGCAAGGAAAATGTGTGACTATAGTCACGTTTTGATGTTTGAATGGCATTGTGAATAAAAAACATTGTTGGGATCCATGAGAGGTACACCACCCAGTACTCCCCATTTTTTTAATTTACAAAAATATCTAAAGTTGGTAGATTTTCCCTAGCGACAAACTACACCTTCGCACAGAAAGACAGACAAGACAAATATTACTGCCTATCCATCTGTTACTCAAGTACACACACATACTGGTTGGGTTTGGCACGAGGGTGAGTGAAAGGTTCAAAATGTGTATTTTATTAACAAGAGATTTCACAAAAACGAAATGCACTGTTAATAATTAAAAGATTAAAAACCTGAACCAATGACTCGCAGCTCGTGAGCTGTCAAGCCACGTCAAGGTACCAACCTCTTTACAGGCCATTCGAAACTCATTTCATACTTGACACACACATTCACACCACCAGCTGTGGGCCCAGCACATTACAACACTCACATCAACAGACAATGTAGAGACAATGTACACCCTGACAGAGTAAGACAGAAAAGACAAATATTATTTCAAAACTATTCCTCAAGTACCCACACATACTGGTTGGATTTGGTACGAGGGTGAGTGAAGGTTCAGAGCATAAAATGTTATTAACAAGAGATTTCACAAAAAGGAAATGCACGGTTAATTAAAAGTTTAAAAACCTGAACCAATGACTCACAGCTTGTGAGCTGTAAAGCCACAGCAAGGCACCAGCCTCTTTACAGGCAATTCACACACCTTTCATACGTGACACACACAAGACCATTCACACCGCCAGCCGTGGGCCCAGCACATTACAACATTCACATAGACAGCGCCATTCAAGGGCCCATCACTTTCATACGCCCACATGACTGACAAAGCAGTCACTCCAGCTGGCGGTTGACGCAGTGTATGCAGTGGGACCTTGGCTGGCAGTGTGTGTAATGACCAGCACTAAGTCAATACTCACACACTGTCAGCCAAATGCCAGTCCACACACATCGCCAGCCAAACGCCAGTCCATGCACACCGCCAGCCAAGCGCCAGTCCACACACACCACCAGCCAAGCCCCAGTCCACGTACACCACTATCCAAGCCCCAATTTACGCACACCACCAGCCAAACGCCAGTCCACACACACTGTCAGCCAAGCCCCAGTCCACACACACACCCAGCCAAAGGCCAGTCTACGCACACTGCCAGCCAAGCATAAGTCCACACACACCGTCAGCCAATAGCCAGTTCACGCACACCGCCAGCCAAGCACCAGTCCACACACACTGCCAGCCAAATACCAGTCCACGCACACCAACTCTAGGAACACTTGCCTGTTCCACTACAACAAGGCTGCCTATCACAGACTCCTGAAACTGAACAAAAGTCACCTTTGACACTGGAGAACACTTCTTGAACACAATAAAAGCATTTAAAGTTGCTAAGTTGAACAGATGGAGGGCCTACTTCTTATACCAAATGTAAGCCTTACGAACAGCAGTGTAAGGTTCCAACCTCTGATCTAATCTGTCTACAGCACCCATGATTAGATGGCCGTTGCCATCAAGAGATTGGAGACCAATATGAAGACAGAGATGACTTCCTTATCAAGCTCATCAAAAACGTTAAACCCCAAAACTTCTTCATCTCATCCAAATTTGTGGGAGTCCACCGGGTAGCTCTAGAGTGGGAACTAAGTCTGGCAGGGTTGTCTCTCAAATACTGTTCGGCATACAAATGAGTCTGCTCAACAATCTCAGCCAAAAATACATCATCCATAAACAGCTGAAAAAACTGTATAGGCAAATAATGTTCACAATTCACTCTACACCTTCTGTACCATGTTTGGATCAACCCAGAGTCCAGCACTTCTATTGGGAAGCCTTGCAGCCCCAGGCTCCAATCCAGATGCCTCTTGCTGCACCATCGACACATCAGTGTGCTCCTTTAGAGCAGGTCGTTCATCCGCATTGGGAGTAGCTTTATCCGAACTGAGAGATGTTTCATCATCAGATGATTCCTCATGGACTGAAAATTCACTGCCAGAATCTTGCACTTCCTCCTCTGCCTCAGATGCACTGTCAGTCTCATAAGCATGGTCAGAGGAAGACTCAAAAAGCATACCAACCACCTGCTGAGCAGTAATCCTGCAGCTACCGATAATCCGTACTAATAAAGGCAACTTGACGAACAAGTTAACAACAACAAACACCTTGTAAAATAAGTAATAAACAAAATGTGGCTTTATCACAAAGACCTCTGTATTCCAAAACGATACCACTCACTTGCAAAGAATAGCTAGACTCAGCACCACCTACTTTGTACAGACCAGCAAGGACCAACAATATCCCACTAAAAAAGAAAGAGAAAAATCCAAAAACTATTTCACAAATATGCTGCTTTAATGACACCACTTACAAAATATTCATTCATGGATGACAATAATACTCATTTTGGAGTAAACACAACAAAATGTTTTTCTTACCAAAAACCTGCAACTACGCAAACTGCAGATCAACCACTGCCGAAAATGCGAACAAGAATCAAAACCTTTGCACTAGAATAAAAAGGAGAAATAAAACATTACAATCACAAATGGAAATAATGCAGCAGTTCACACACAATCTACCAACCAAGCTGGGAAGGGCAGGTAGGCCTAAAAATAAAGCCAAAACATGCACTCCCAAAGTACGCCTCTCTCTAAAAACAACTTAGTGAAACCAACGTCCCTGTTGCCTATTGACTCCTGCCCCCCTTGGGGGCAAGTGGGCCGAAAGCATAAGGCCGATCTGCCTCTAAGGAGGGCAGAAACAGCAAAAAAATAATCAGCCCCTAAAAGGGGAGCAAACCTTGCCCAAGGGGCCGTTCCCCAACAACAACATTCAGTAATCCCTAGTGTCTAGTGGCTTCTGCCCCCCTTGGGGGAAGATGGGCCTAAAAACATAAAGCTGATCTGCCCTCAAGGCGGGCAAAAATGGCCCAAAAAAATCACTCTAATAAAGGGGACTGCCCTTGCCCAAGGGGCCGCTCTCCGACCTTGCCAAAATTGATCTATAAAGTAATCCCTGGTGTCTAGTGGCTTCTGTCCCCCCCGGGGGCAGATGGGCCTAAAAACATAAGGCTGATCTGCCCCCAAGGGGACATAAACAACAACAAAATAATCACCCCCTAAAAGGGGATCGACCCTTTCGCAAGGGGCCGCTCCCCAACAACAACATTCAGTAATCCCCAGTGTCTAGTGGCTTCTGCCCCCAAAGGGGGAAGATGGGCCTAAAAACATAAAGCTGATCTGCCCTCATGGGGGGCAAAAATGGCCCAAACAAATCACTCTAATAAAGTGGACGACCCTTTTCCAAGGAGCCGCTCTCCGACCTCGCCGAAATTGATCTGTAAAGAAATCCCTGGCGTCTAGTGGCTTCTGTCCCCCTCGTGGGCAGATGGGCCTAAAAACATAAGCCCCATCTGCCCCCAAGGAGGGCAGAAACAGCCAAAGTAATCACCTTAGTAATGGGGAGGAACCCTTGCCCAAGGGGCCGCTCCCAAACATCCTAAAAAAAATCCCTAGTGGCTACTAAAAAAACGATCTGCCCCCAAGGGTGGCAGAAATGGTCAACAGAAATGCTCCCCAAAGGGGAGCGACCCTTCCACAAGGAGCCGCTCCCCGCCATGAAATTGATCACAAAAAAAAAATCCCTGTTGTCTAGTGGGCATTACTGTTGAACGATCGCACCCCATGCGCGATGGTGCAGCAGTAATGCTCCAAAAAGACATCAGAGGGAAGGAAAACTCTTTCCTTTCCCCATGCCGCTTCGTTTAAAAAAAAAAACCCTCCCTGAAGAGAAACTTACCTTGCTCCTAGATGCTCTGGAAGCAAATGGCTTCCAGCCTGTCCGGTATCATCTAATGACGTAGGCGTGCAGTGCGCGCTGACATCATTAGATGATGTAGAGGGGGTGCTGGGGAGCAGCTGAAAGGCTGCCGCTGCCATCCCTGGGGGAGGGGGGTCAACAGGCAAGGCGGCCCACGGAGAGAGCACCAACATTTCCCCGTGGGTTGGAGCTAGGACGGCTGGGAGCCATCTGACGCATATGCTCACTGTGGCATTGGACTGCTCTCGGCCGTCCGGTGCAAGCAAGGGGTTAAAAAAAATTGCCATTTATAGCTTTTCTCACGCACACACAGTGTGCAGCACAGGAAGCAAGCCAACACTGCATGCCAACGTACGCAATCACAGAAGGAATTGACAAAAGTGTAGCAGGTGAAGTCCCTGCATATAAACAATTACTACCTGAACATGCACAGCAGGCAGCAGTTCAATCTAGTTTGGGTCAGTGGTTAATTTGTAAAAAAAATAAGGGCTATCCTCAGGAGGCAGTTTTCACTAGCCCATTTCACCTGTTAACGCTGCCCAACACAGAACCAATAAACCGAACAAGTGGGGAAGGGATGTGGTGTAATAGCCAGAGTTGCCGACCTCAGACCTGGGGAACCAGAGTTGAGCATCAGCGTCAGCTCAACATCCTCTGATTCTGGGCAATTCACTTAATCTCCCTGTGCCTACCAAACCTGAATGTGTCCTTAACTGGTGCTCATGCGCCGGTTTTGATGATTAAGTGCCGTTGCTGAGCACCGGAAACCACAGGCTCAAATTAAAAACTGGAGTGGGAGCCTCGTAGCTCGGGGTTTGGAGGACTGGTGAGTGTGTGTTGCCCCGGGGGACTGGTGAGTGCATTGCGATCGGAGCTTGGCTTCCCAGCACACAGAACTGGGATCACAAGATCTCCACTTGCTGAGCCCATGACACTAGGGCAGCGCTATAACTTTAAATCAAGGGCTATTTTTTAAATTTTGTTTTCCCGATCGTTGCTTGAGATACTTAAAAGAATTTCCCCCAATGCGAATGAACACAGTACTTTGTGCATGGAATACGGATAAGGGAAGTACACCAAAGAACAGGAAAAAGAAAGCCTACAACCAATAGAAATTATGAAAAGTAAAGTGAAAAGCACAAGGACCAATAGAAAGTGAAGGCGGGATGTACATCCCTTTATAGATATATTTAATACAATAGATTTCACAAGTGCTGTGCTGGCGAAACCTAAAAAGCTCTATGATGAGGCCAGCGGTCACCATGTCATTGTGCGTTAAAATCAAAATTGTACCTGAATCATAGAGTGATCAGCGGATAGCCAACGGAGGCACACTAAGTAAACAGTAATTAATCTGTGCTTGGTCCTTGTGCCACTGAAAGAAAAGGAAGTGACGCATGGCAAGAACTTCCCAATTAGATGGCAGCAAAGAAGAGTGACAACACTTAAAATAAACAGTAAGCAATGGGCGGGTTCCAAGCCCATTATAGAACACAAGGGTCTCACAAGTCAGAGCACATGCGCAAGACTTACTCTGGAACCCCTGGTCGATGGCTCGTTGGTTCCTGCTTAAAAGTGTAGAGGGGAGAAAAATTATTTACAAATCATATATTACCATTCCAATAAACCATGACTCTGAAGAATCACTGACTCCAGGTTCTAGCTTAGTTGGTTTATTACAACGCCAAGAACAATTGGACATACAAACACCTTAAGAGTGTAAAAATACATCGGGACTAGTACAAAGCCAAACCTACGGGCAAAATTAAGTCTGTGAAGCATACAAAGGTTGACCAGTTCTAGAATCAAGATGCAGAAGATAACTGCGCTGACATCAAGAGTCTTCTTCAATGTAGGTTTGTAAGTAAAAAGTATTAGTCTGTCCCTACACTACCACTAACGTGACATCCCTACTTAACATTTCCTAGGCAAGTTCAGGAAAAGGTGTCAGCGTGTGAAGACTTCCTAAGAAGTGCACTCACGTTGAATGGGTTAGGTAGCATAAAGCTACAGAGCTTGTTCTAAGAAGCTCCTTCCTCTCTTTCGATCAGATCTCCTCTAACCCTCGATTCCCTGGGGCACTGTCCTGAATTCCAACACCAAATTCCTAGGAAACATCCATCATCACATCATACGATCGTCCCATCCAGCTAGAAACCTCCGGGTAGGTAACTTTCTAGACTGTTGCGATGCTCCCCAGTGCTGGCTCGATGACCTTGATTTCTAGGTCTTCTCCAGTGAGAAAGAACACTGTCTCACATTATCAGCACTGCTTGTTCAAATGTATCCTTTCCACCCTAAGCCTAACTCCTAAAACAAAAGCGTTATTCTAACTAACAAAGATGAATTTCTCCACCTGCAACAGAAACGTGAGAAAGAGCAGATTCTGCATACACATGAATATTACGAACAAAACAACTCGCTTTAGAAAGCCAGCGAAAAATACACGAGGCCTACAAAATAGGCTAACATAAGAATCAATATGAAACTTCATTAAGCACATGTATACATGAACATTATTGCTGTGCACGTTTAAATCAACGTGTTACACATAGGTAAATTGATTTCCCATTATCCACTTATAAAATCAAACATTAAGGCTTCATCATATAGAACACAATTACAATGCTACTTTCTCCACGATGCACGAAAATACCTCTACCACTCCACTTTACACGTTCTTACATTACATTACACATTCTAATAACCAAATATTAGCACACCAAGGAATTATATGTGCAGGTGCGAACTACTCGTGATTGTATTTGTAATGCACACTTACAAATTAAAGAGCGCAGTCGCGCTCTATCATGCGGTTTACAATTACATGTTGTTATTAATATCTGCAAAGCGCCACGAGGCCTGAGGCCACTAGGATCCAGTGCCAGCGTGCCCCCTTTTTGTGAACTTCATGTTTTGATGGGAATAGGTGCTTTGGTACAGGGTACCTGCACTTCTGTTTTTCCATTTCAAGCACTGGTTTTGAGAACCTAAAGAAACAAAAAAGTAAAGCAAAACGCCTCTTGAATGTTTATCGTGTTTCGAAGCTGTCAACACGTAAGGCATGGAATTCCCTCCAAGGGCGGTGTAAATCCGCCCTTCCTCTCTGGTGTCTGACATAATGCTCGGGCGTCCTGGAAAGTCCCGTTTCTCAGTTATAGCCCGGGGTGTTAAGGGTTCGAGTTTACATTGCTGTAGGATAGGCAGAGGAAATCCCCAGCCCTGCGACCACCGCCCCTCTGTGCCACCACCTGTGAGCTCTCCTGGATTACAGAGGACCCGGGAGATTCCCCAGAGGCATGTTCCTCTACGCGGGGGGTGTGCAGAGAAAGGCAGCCGCGTGTTGTACCTGCACAGTGAACATACAACGTGCTCGGGCTCTACTACACGGCCTGCTTTGTAGCCATCTATCGGCCATGTAGGGAAAGGCATGATGGTTCCCGGCACGCACCGGAAGGGCCGCGATTTTAAATATTGGCAAGACCAAAGATGATTGGTTTTTTTTTTATACCGAGTTTATGTGATGCCCGCACGTCACCCCGGTCTCTTAAAGCGCCGAGTGTAAATATCAGAATGGAGTTTGAGTCCAGCCGGGTGGTGGGAGGGAAGGTCCAAAGGCGGCCTCCGTTGATGCTACTGTTACAGCTACACTGGTCTGGAAGGTTCCAGCTGAATTCACAAGGGAAGAGTTCGACTTTCAGAAAGTTTCCTGAAAGAAGGTATTTTTTGTCTTCATCTTAAGGCCGACGGCTAAGGGTATTCAAAAGTTTTTGGGACTGGCTTCCTTATAAATTTCTGCCATGTTTCAAAAGGAGCGTTGTGGCACCAGCATAGCTGCCAAGGTTTCAGATTCCTATGTGTGACATTTTTATAATTTCAGTGCAATTATGAGTGACATTTCAACCACAGTGAGTGACACTTGATCGGGAGCAAAATCAAGCAATGAAGACAAGGGTAACATACAAATATCAGAAATGACACCCATTTGAGCAACAAGAAACTAAGAAAATCTTAAAACTGCAGCAAATCACAGAAATAGAAGGGCACTAACCTAGTGCCCTTTAAACTGTTCGTAGTTTTGAGAATATGCAATGCATCATTGGTACAATCAAGAGCTTTCAACAGGGATATTTAACCATCTCTGTGCGAAATTACTGTGGCAGTGTTCGTTTTATAATACCTTTTCTCTATTAGTGACAACACTAAAGTGCTGCACCTAGGCAGAGAAAAAAAAATGCATCTGCAGAAGTCCTTGAGAGAAGTATCTCCTCTGCTCAGTCGGCTGCATACTCTCTCACGTGCTGCACAGTATCGAAGTCAGTCTGTCCCCAGTCACGACTGGTGAGGACCGCTGAATGCAAAACTGGTCACTGGAATATATATTTGTATTCTGTGCATTAATGGGAATTTTTTCTCTGAATTAACGATGCTTGGTTTGTTTCTGTTAAACAATTGCTTTCATTAGATTTGTGGTTCCATGCTAGGCGTGTATCAGAGGCATGTCTGCCCTAAACAGGGCCTGCTCACCCTCTCCCAGATTCAAAGCAGTGTTCATGAGGAGTTCTAGTGTTGCCAGGCGACAGCAAGAATTTCTGGGAGCCCGGGCTGAGGAAATAAACATCGCAAAGCACTAGAAATGTAAGCGCAATACTACGCTACACTTACCTAGTCACATAGCTCAGTACTGTACTTGCAGCAATTTATATATGGCAATTACGGAAAAGTGTTTTAAAAAAGACGTCATTGATAATTACAGATAATAATAATAGATTACCTTCTCTCCCATGCACTTGCTGATTATTTATGATCGTGCTCTCCCAGGCACTTGCTGATTATTTATGATCGTCACTGGGCAGCTGAGCCAGGCTGGTGGTGCCGAGGCCCGCTTTTCTGGGTCCTGGTCGTGTGAGATATTACAGCCGCCGCTGTGCCATAAATCATGCTGCACCCGGTGAGCACAGCAGCTTGCTGCACCCACTCTCCTTGCAACTGGCCCCCGGCGCTGCCTCAGTGATACTCACTCGTGGGTCAGCTGCTCTGGCCCTGTCTGGGACCGGAATGGTGCATGTGGGATCCAATTCCAGATTGGATCCATGAGCCATCTTTACCACAGACGGCGGAGGTGTCAGCACCTTTCAGTCTGACTTGCCCTACTGCACTGACCGTCCACGTCGGAGATCCATCACCTCGTCCCCGCACCGCGAGCGAGGTCAGGAACAGGAGCTGCGCATTTGAACTTCAAGAAGCGCAGGTGGCAGCAGGAAGACGGATCCTGACTTAAGGTCCCCCATTGTGTCTCACTGTCTACTTCACCATTCGGCTCTGACTGACATCAATTTAAGTTTGGCGCCACGTGCGTCGGCCGAGAGTGTGCCTAACCTAGCTGCAGCAGGCAGCGCTCAGAGCACTGCAGCCAGCGCCATGATAATTCTGCAGCACTGCCTCAAACTAGCCAGCCGCCCTATAACTCGTTAAAAAACTCCGAGGTTGTGGGCGCCAGGCGCCGCACAGCCAGTAGGCCCGACTTGAGTGCAGACCCCCTGGTCTCGCCAATTAATTGGGCATTTGCACCCACACACAGAGCCACACACACAGAGCCACACACACACACACACACACACACACACACACACACACCCACACACACACAGAGCCACACACACACACACACAGCCACACACACACACACACAGCCACACACACACAGAGGCACACACACACACACACACACACAGAGCCACACACACACACAGAGCCACACACACAGAGCCACACACACACACTCAGAGCCACACATACACACACAGAGCCACACACACACACGCACACAGAGCCACACACAACACAAGAACAGAACCGGCCCCACAGGACTGTGGAGCACTCCAGGAACTGCTCAACAATGGTGGAGCGGCCCGCTGCCAGACGGGGCCGCTCTGACTCTTCCTCCCCAACACGGACTATGTTGAGCCCCACTCACCGGCTCTTCTCAGGCTGCTCCTCCGGTGGGGGTTCAATCACTGTCTGGACTCTTGGGCGGCTGCACGCGGGGCTGACATGCGGCGGGGGCAGGCACCGACAATGTGCCTGGTGCCCCCTCCGCGTTACCTCTCCACTGGCTGCTGCACTTGCGGGGCTCTCCCTACTCATTGGAGCCCCGCCTCGCCAGGGCCCCGTTTCACCCGGTCCATCTAAGGACCGGGACTTAGTGTGGAGCCAGCGAGGCTCCCAGCTGCCGTCTCCTGCACTTCCGGACGGCTTTCAGGCCTTGCCCACGTCACGGGCAGGAGGTGCCTGATGTCCGGTTTGGACACACGGGCCGCGGTGGTGAGTCTCGAAGCAAACGAGGGGTAGACTCCCTCTAATTCAAAATATAAAGCGGGGTGGGCACCCGTAATTAAAATAAAAAAAAATAGACGGCCATAACGCGGGGTGGGCACCCGCTATGAATTAAAAATATAAATTCGAAAATAACAAAAATAGGCAGCCGGTATGGCTGCCTATTTTTGTTATTTTCGTATTTATATTTTTAATGGGCACCCGCTAGGAATTAAAAATATAAATGCGGGCAAAGTTGCGTGGTGGGCACCCGCGCAATAAAAAACAATTAAACAGAGCGGTTTTTCAGCATTTTCAGTACATAAAAAACAGAGAGGCATTGTCAAAACAAAGTTCGTGTCCTCGAGAGGCAGCAAGCCCCGTCCTTTTCAGACTGGGGGGTCGTGTATTTGATTTCACCTCTTCCCCAATGGCTGGCCACCGTTTAGGAGGCCAGCCAATGGAGAAGAGGGGCGGGGCTTAACCTCGCTAGTGATGTTCTCTCTACCCCATTAAGTCTCTCCAGCTCGACTGCGCATGTGCGCAGTCTTTCGCAGGCGGAGACCTAAAAAGTATTTGCAAATCAGCAGGGATATTTTCAAATATTGATGGGAAAAGGAAGTCAAATCTGCAGAAATGCTCGTAAAAATCTTATTAATGTTTCTTTATCCTAAATGGTTCTACTTTTAACATATTTAGGAATGTAAGTGTTTGCGTTAAATATTTAGTCCCTGCTTAAGCTAGAAAGACCATTCCCATCTCTTAAGATGTAAAAAAATTGCGGGGTTGTATGTTGGAACAATGAGTTCCTCAACAACGACTACACTTACAATGAAGTCGCTACCACGACCTTGTCTAAACCATGATTTGTTTGACCAAGCATTCCTTTACCACGATTTTTCATGGTAAAAGCATACATGGTAAAACAAAATGCATACCAATTGCTACCCCTAAAAACGAACACCACCCTCTAAAAGCAAACACGATCCCTTACACCCCATAAAAACTAGTACAACCCCCTGTAAAGTAACCCCAACCCCTCCCACCCCTGAAATCTAACCTAAATTCCCCCACCCCAGAAAATTAACACCAAACCCCCACCCCCTAAAAACAAACCCCAAACCCTGCACATCCTAAAAACTAACCCCAACCCCTCCACCCCCTGAAAACTTACCTCAACCCCCCACACCCCCTGAAAACTAACCCCACACCCCTAAAAACTAACCCCAACCCCCACCCCTGAAAACTAACCCCAAACCCACTAAGAACTTACCACAAAAACCCTCTTACCTGTTCCTGTGCGATGCTCCTCCGAACTCCACTCTGCACGAACACTAGACCGAATCAGCCTTAACCACGCACATGCGTGGTTAAGACTGAGTCATTGTTCAGGCAAGCCGCTTGTGTGACTCCGGAACTCGTTTCAAAGGTGGCAAAGGTTGTTTCCCCAATTGCGGAGCTGAATAATTTTGACCACTAAATTATACCGCTTTGACTCAGTGACTTTAAGCCAAGTTACAGTTCTAAAAACTTTGATACGAACTACAAATGTGCCACTACCAAAGGCTCCTTCAAATAAAACATATGATAACATAAATGACGTTGACATATAACATATGATGTTAAAGTCATGTGTCTAACAGATTAAATAAAATACACACAGTTTGTCTATGAGTATGAGACTGAAGCAAAAGTTGGAATAGAAAATGAGCAGTATGCCCTTTCGATAATAATGGCAGACGACGGCACCTGCAAACAGAGAGCCTCAGGTTCGATACCAGACAAACGTTTTTTGTTCTTCAGTTCAAGGAATAGTACCGTCCAAAGAAACAGAACCTATTAATTGATTTGCAACCTTAAAACCATAAACACCACTTACTGAGCAAAGGCACACAGCAGAAGTAGATTGATAAACATGTGGAAAAATTACGAGAGTAAGCCATGTGTTTACAGTGGGTATTACCAGTGCTTAAAATGGAGAAATAGAAATGCAGATGCTCTGTACCAGAGTACCTGCTTGTTTCTGAGAAGTGTTGGTACTCTGCTTTTAAAAGTATTACGTTTTTCTTGAGAAGTCGCGGTACTTTCCCTCTCCAAAAATAAAAAGTTGCTGGTACTCAGTACCGGACAGTACCGGCCCATTTAAAGCACTGGTTATTACATATGTAGATCACATGGTAGACTATAGAAAACATTGCAAACCTTTCCAGAGCTTGACAAATAGAATACTTAGTGAGCACTGCATCAACATTATGTTTCGCAGGCCGTTTAAGTACTAGCACTTTAAACCATATATGTACTCTTGCTGCTTGGACTTACTTTGGACTACTGCTTTGATGGCTATTTAATAGTAAAAATATAGGCCACTATTTGACCACTTGAGACCATGCTTTCATTGTATTATGTTATGTCTCTGTGCTATTCCAAAACCTAATTTATCATGATTTTTATATGGCAATTTCAAAGATTTGCAAGACCAATAGATCAGGGTTTCATTTGCTAAAGCATGAAAACACAGGCAAATGCAGATGCTGTTCGCATGTGTTAGCACATTAAAGCCAGACCAAATGGCCCTGCCAGTTCTAGCTCGGTCAGATGCTGGGTTTAGGGCTCAACTTGTTGTTCATCTTTTGGTGATGCACACTTATTACTTTGACTCCATTGCTTAGATATTCTATTATTTTGACTTCTACTCATCTGACAGTGAGTAGAAGTAGGGAGGGTATAATAATGGCAAGCTCAAGTGATGGTGGGAATTCAGTGGCATCTATCCCTTCTGGAAGGATGCCCAACTCTGTTCCAGAAGTCCTTAGCTTTGTCTTGGGTAGAAGATAATTTGCAGACTGCATCTCTGCTGATCTTCTGCATCAATGAGAGAGCTCTTCCTTTGGCCAACTTCAACTCCATGCCTGTGACAAGTGCTGTGAGTTTAGGTTGGGTGTTATCTGGAGAGACTCCTCTGACAGCGTTTTTGCTGGTCATCGCTTTTCAGTGTGCCCGGGAAGTGGGCTTTTTGCCCATCCCAACAGATATCACACTTGCCTGGCATGTTTAGGCGTTGTCTGCTCGGACTTCCCTAGTTGGAGCTTTCTTAAAAACCTGCGGTTCTCCTTTCGTGTTTAGCAGAAATTGGGGTAGAAAACACCAGCTGTGAAAGAATGTATTGCGCAGGAACGCAAGTCTAGATAGAATTACATAATAATTACCTACGAATTGCCTCATTTAAACTGCAGGAATCAAGGATCACAGTCCCGCATCTCGTTAATGGCATAATGTATCAAGGTGTGTTTAAGTGCCTAGACACCTCTGTTCTCACGTCAACGTTTTACTGCAGTACCTTCACGGAGCACAGCCCGGTAGGTCTTTGCTGAGTACTTCATTTGGCCAACAACTCACAATACCCTAAATAGTTTCCAGAGGCTTGAAGCAATGGTTGAGGACGGACTGGAATTCACAACCCAGTTTTACACCTTCATTGCTACTCTTTGTTCACTTTCTTCAGAGTTTTTATTTTTATTTCTTTACTGTTTCGTAATAATCACAGTCAAAAACTACATAGAGCAAAGTACCCCTTTTGAAGTAAATACAGACAAAATTGTATATATACATATACCCTTAATTCCAAGGGTTTCAGTTAAAAATCAAATGTTTTAGAATTGGGAGGATAGTGTCCTTCAGATTTTAGGTTTGGCTTTTTTTTCTTCCTACTAACTACTAATATGCATTTTCTCCGTAAATGTGGGTAGTTCATCACTAATGCAATACCAGTGGCTGATGCTTATGACAGTACGGTCGGGATATTTTCTAAAATGACAACACAGAGTTGGATAAAATTGGTCGAGTACGATCACTTCAAAATTAAAGGGATCCACGTTCTGCAGAATATATTGAAGTCTGCCTGGTCACTGTTTGACCAGAATGGATTACAATGATGTTTACTCGAATGTGTGTGAGCAAGAGCACACCTTACTCTAATTTGTGGTGGAAAGAGGGGAGTGGATATTTATTTAACTTCAATTCATCCTGATAGTCTCACAAACCCAATGTGGCTGAATATGGTGTACAACATCATCATTATCATTATCATTGCTCAAAAGAAGAGGATCTTGTACACAGACATACACATAAGCCAGTGAATCTTTCGTGGGCTAGGTTTAATAATTGATTGAGCTCACTGTTATAAGCACATATACTCATTTATTGTCCCCGAAAGCAGTCAGTCATTACAAACGGACTGTTGCATTGACTTTTCAACATAAGAGAAATGTTTCAAGGTCTTGCTGAAGGTCAGAGAATCCGAAATCTCATGAAGATGTGCAGGAAGGCATTTCAAATTTTAGGACCAGTTTCTCTGATGGCTCAACCAACCCAGCAAGTTTGGAGCAAGCGAGGGTGGTGCAACAGTATCAGAAAGGTTGACACAAGAAACCTGATTGGCACTTGAATATACAAAATCTCCTGAATTCATTTTGGCCCTATACGATGGTACAATAATGAACCTGGGAGCTCAATAACTGCACCACCCCTACACCCAACATCTGGCATCAGAACCCAGAAACAATTGCACCCTCAAAAGTAATCTTCAAATTACAACCCACAGCTTGTAAACAACCCAACCAGCAAACTGTTTTCAATATGCAGGTAAGATAAGAAGGGCTGACTTATGGTTCGCCGTGGCCTTATATAGTAATGTGCTTACATATATAACAATATGGCCCACAACAATACTGAAGTAAGTAAATCCAGGAGACCAATCTAGAGTTCAAGAAACGTGGGTTTATTTCAGAAAAGAAGTTTCCCAACGGCCATGTCCAACTCTCCTCAGCTCCATGCCCAACATTCTACAGTGCCCTCCCTAGAGTTCCAAAGAGGTACCAATGTCCCAGCAACACAGGGGTGGAACATACCATTGAACATTACAAGAAATAGGCATAATACCTATATACAGGTAAGGGTACAGAAATATTTACCTTTAAAATGGAAGATTACAACACATATCCCTTATCACAATTTTGAGGAGTGAAGGAAACCATGCAAACCACAGGACGGAAAAAGGGGGATGGGGTAGGGGGGAGAAGAAAGGCAGTTTACAAATGTTTGCTACTGTGGTGGTATGAGAGTCACAGACCAATGCAAGGGAAGCACTCAGGGAGTACATAATTCATGACATAGTCCCTGTGCCACTTTGTAGAACTAACTTTCCTTCCACTTAGTTTGACATCACAGGTAGTGGGCAGATCATTAGCACTACTGACACTCTTGTTGTTACTGTTTTGCACATGATGCTCCACATGTGTCCATCTGCCAAGATGACCACATTTTTTCCCACTTCCTTTATTCTCTCCAGACTATAGTATTTATTATACTTCTTCTGGTTTATGTCAGGTTTCTGAATTAGGACCCATTGCCCACTCTCCCTTTACATAGTTTAACTCTCCATCTGTTATCGTAGTCTTGCCTGTATTTCTTTTGATGCACCCCAATTTTCTCCTTGGCAGCTTGCCTATTCGAATGAGTTGTTTTCAAACAGCCAATTGGGAATAACCTGTCACACTGTTGGGTGTAATATGATATGACCATATCATGTCTTTGACGGACTGAATAATGGGCTTATGTGCAACCATGGCTAATTGCAAGGCATCTGTGATCATTTTGTTGCAACGCTCCACTAACCCATGTGCACGGAGCAATATAAGGGAGTGGAAATGTACTTGATTGCCAAACTGACAAGAAATTCCTTCACTTCTTCTGACACTAATTGGACACCATTGTTGGTAATGAGGGTGTGGGGAATACCTTCATTTGCCAACACTTCGGACAAAAAACATATGATGGCTTTGGTTTCAACTTTAGTGACACATTTGAGAGTAATCCATTTGGAGAAATAATCAACCAAGACTACAATAAATCATTCCTGCAATCAAGAGATTTGTACAGGCCCAATTATGTCTAAACCTAGCTTTTCCCAGGCTTTAATGGGAATTTCCACAGTTTCCAGAGGTGCTTTCTTTGTGCTTTCACAGTCTTTCACTAATTCCTCTATTGGGGTATCCATGTATGGGAACCAATATCTCAACTCAGCTTGCTTTACATAAGATTCCTACCTAGATTGCCCTCATGAGCTATTTCACAAATGCGCCTCCAATGTTTTTCTGGGGGAATGATCTTGTCTGATTTAAATACATTTATCCCCTCTATGGACAGTTCTTCTCTAACATTCCAATATGGTTGTATTTCTCTAGGGAGATTTCCACATTTCCTGGGATATCCCTTCTTGATACTTTCTCTGACCACTTGTAACAAAGCATCATCTGGCTGGTGGATTTCTCAATCTTCTTTCAAAATGGCAGGGATAGCGACTTGTAACTCCTCAAAATCCTGCTCAACCTCCTCCCTTTGCCTATCAATGGGAAGGCAAGAAAGAAAGTCTGCCACATGATTCTTGATGCCTGGTACATATTCAACTTTAAAGTTGAAACTTTGCAAAGATACAAGCCACTTACCAATTATTGGTGTAGGTTTCTCAATGTCTTTAGAGGAAAATAATGGCACAACCGGTTTATGGTCTGTTCTTAGTACAAATCGTATTCCCCACAAAAAATATTTAAAGTGGTTAGTGGCCCAAAAACATGACAAGACCTCCTTCTCAAGAGTGGGATAGTTAATTTCAGCTTCCTTCAATGTCCTGGAGGCAAAGCTACAATCTTTTCTTTGCCTCCTTCCATTTGAGACAACGTGGCCCCTATTCTCTTGTTACTTGCATCCGTCGTGAGAAAAGCATCCCTGGTGCTATCAAAATTACCAATACAGGGTGCTGTTGCAATGGCTTCATGTATTTCAATGAATGGATGGTTATGGACTAGTAACCATTCAAACTGTGTGCCCTTTTTGAACAGATCTCTAATTTGCTGTACTAATTCTGAAAAGTTCTTAATAAATTTAGACATGTACTCGGCTAAACCCAAAAATGATTTGATTTCGTCTTTGTTATTGGGAGAGGGGGCTTCAATTACTGATTCTATCAAGTCCATTTTAGGGTTCATACCTACACAGGAAAGGGTGTGGCCTAGAAAATCTATGAACCCTACCCCAATTTTGCATTTATTCTTCTTAATGGCAAAGCCTACCTCCTTGAATTTTGCACACACTTTCCTCAAGTTGTCATTGGAATCATATATGAGAATATCATCTTGGAAACATATGGTCTTATCTACTCCTCCTTGAACATGTTGCATAATTCTCTGGAATGCCGCTGAAGGAGAGGCAAGTCCGAAAGGCATTCTTAAGAATTGATATGTACCAAATGGAGTGGTAAAGGCTGTAAGAACCTGGGAGTCCGGATGCAGGGCAACCTGGTGGTATGCTGACGAGAAGTCCAACACCGAAAAGTATTCAGCCCCATTTATGATTCTCAGCATTTCATTAATTTTGCGAAGAGGATACCTGTCCATCCAAATGTTGGCATTTAAACTCCTCAATTCCACACACATGCAAATATCTTTCCCTTCCTTTTTGGACATTATCACAATTGGAGCCAACCACTCTGAACTTTCTACAGCTTTAATGATACCTTAACCCTCCACTTTCTCTAGATTTTTTGTTAATGGTTCTTGCATCAATAAAGGAATGGATCTAGTCTTGTGTGCAACCGAAACAGCGTAAAGTTTGGTCTTTTGTACATAGTCTCTCAACATTCCTATCTTATCAATGAAGACTTCAGGAAATTCTTCACATACATCCACCCCACCAAGGTCCTGTCAGCAAGCAATACTTGCTCCTCGTTGTTGGGGTCTCGCATGATACCCAAGTCTCTTTGGTGTTCCCATCCTAGTAAGTTACTCCCCCACTCTATAATGTTGACTTTACCTATGGTGTGTCTGTCTTTAAACGTGATATGCATCCTCACCATGCCTTTTAATGAAATGGGATCCTTGTTATACCCCCCCGGACGTATGTCTGGGTTCTCCAAGGTATACTCATTCTCCTTAAACATCCCCTGAAACGTTTCCTCCTCTTGACTATGCCCTAGAAACACAAATGTGTTTTCTCTGGTATCTGTAGCGGGTTCCTCATGAACTACATGTATATCTTACCCCACTTCCTTAGACTTACACATCTTGGCAAAATATCCTGTTCTGTTGCAGTTCCTACAATTAACCCCTCTGGCAGGACACTTGTGGAAATTGGCAAGATGATTTACATTACCACATCTGTAAGAATTTACATTCTCCTTCCTTGGCCTGGATTTGATCCCAGTGTGGGTATCATGCACTCTGAGAACCATATTATCATCCTTTATTTCATTTATATCTCTCTCTTCAAACATGGTATCATTGTTATTTTTAATTTATTTTACACAATAAGCAGTGTGCTCGATACGTTTAGCTATCATTATTGCTTCCTCTAGGTCAGGATTTTGAGTCAACAACCTCTCTTGCACCTTGTGATCATTAGTGCAACACACCTATTGATCCCTAATGAGAAAATCAGTAAGGGCTCTAAATTCACACGTAGCAGACAGCCCCCTCAATGTAGCTATATATGAGGTGACTTTTTCATTCTTTCCTTGCCCCGTTTTAAAGAATTAGTGTCTTTCCAGAACAATGTTTACCCTATCCTTGAAATGGGCACCCAATTTTCTTAGAGTGGTAGTGAACACATGTTCATCACCTTCTCCCTTCCTTTCACCATTGTCAGCCAGATCTTCATAGAGTTCCCTTATTTGGATCCCCACATTATGTAATAATATATGTTGTTTCCTTACAGATGAAAATCTTCAGAGGCAGAGATGCATGTTGTCAGTGAAGAATTCGTTATTGGGAAATGATCAGCCTATGAGAGGAGACCGGAGAAGAGGCCTCAATAAAATATTTTTGGAATATGTGTGACTCATGAAAGTCTATGTCTATGAGGGTATTTATAGAGCGCGCTGTTACTCCAAGGAGTGTCCTGGCGCTAAAGTGATATATCTAATTTGAAATAATTGAGTTATACCCATATAAAACAGAAAAAAAGAAAAGTGGAGAAACACTGTTTTCCTTATTTATTAAATCGATTTCCCGCTGGCTGTGTTTTCTCTTTTTATCAGTTTACAGGGGTCCTCTTTTGTTTAACAGTTATTAGAGACTCCTCTCTTGTCTCCTCTCATAGACGGATCATTTCCCAATAAAAAATCCTTCGCTGACATGATGCTTCCCTGCTTCTGCAGAGCCATGGAGGGGGGAGGGGGGAGGGACATCAATTAATGATTGTTAGAATTTTGTGTGGCATTCATAAGAATGAGATTACGAAACAAAAATCTATTACTCAATAAAATATTTTTGGATTATGTCTGACTCATTAAACTGATATATCTACAGGGAGGAACTTCGCGCGCATCCGAGATGGCCGCGTGAGCACAGGGCTCCCGAGACCCTCGCCGCCTCCCGCATCTATCCTGAATTATATCCTGATTACGAAGATGGGTTATTGATGACGCAGCCCAGCTGATATAATAGCTGCTTTCAGAAATTGATTTGGACCTCGGGTTCCTAAGCTACGACACTTCAAACCTTTGCGGCCTACCCTGTGGAGACACTCGGGGCTCGAGTTGTTACTGTGCCCAGGCAGTAATTCAACAACATCGGCTGGTGGGATCCCGACCTCAGCCTAGAGTTGGCTTTCGGTTTCGTTTTTGCTCACTGGCATTGTTCTTCCCCGAGAGCGACGTTGGGTGCAACTGGACCCCGTGACTTCCACACTGGCCTGGGAGTAACGAGTGTGTGGCTGCTGCAATATACTGGCTTTAATCTGCCTTTTGTGACCCCATAGGTGAATCCTGAGGAGCCATTTTGACCAGATCTCAGGCACACAGCCCACCATGACAGGCAAACCCGACGGCGAGAAACGAAAAGTCAAGACCGCTTTCCGGGGGGCGCAACTCAAACAAATGTCATGGATCGTTATACCCAGCCAAGGGGGTCCCCCGGTGGTACACCTAGAACCCGGGAAGAGGCAATTGAAGATCCTGCTGTGTTGGCAGACTTAACACTACAAGACGTCATGGGCGCCATTGCCAGTATCAAGACATCCATCGGCCAGCAATACGAGGCTCTTGCCCTGAAGCTTGACACCGTGGCCATTGACGTCAATCTCATTAGAACAGATTTATCGAAGACTAATGAGAAAGTCAAATCCTTAGACTTGAAGACCTCCAGCCTCACGACGGATATGTCCGACTTGCAGACAGAGGTTCGCAATTTGAGATCCTCTAACGATCTTTTCGCTCGTCGACTGGAGCATTTTGAGGGTCGAGTGAGACACAATAATGTACGTATTATTTGGGTCCCTGAAAATTCTGGAACATTGACCACTGATCTCCTTGTCGAAGACCTCATCCTCAACTACCTCGCCCCCAAGGGACTGAGTAAATTCTTTGCGGTGGAACGTGCACACAGAGTGCCGGGAGGGAAGGCGAAGCCGGGTTTCCCCCCGCGGCCGATCATCGCCAGAATTTTTAATTTTAGGGACAGAGACGCAATTTTGCAGGCTTCGCGGGTGGACGGCCCTACGAAGTTTGAAAACACCACGGTGAACTTCTACCCAGACTTCTCCCAATCCGTTCAGAAGCAAAGGATGGGATTTCAGGGGGTGAAGCGACGACTAAGAGATATGGATTTGAAATATGCGATGCTTTTCCCGGCCCGTTTGCGTGTTGAGTATGATGATCGGACGCTCTTTTTTGATCGCCCAGAGGGGGTGAGTGACTGGCTGGATACGTTGCCTGCTCGACGCGATCACACGGAACATTCAGGCGAAGCTGAAGGTGGCCAATTGGAACAAGAATGAGCGGTGGATCCCGAGTTCCGGACAATGTGTACAATAGACAACTGTGGTTTGCTGACTATTATGATTGTATGCTTTGAAGTATACACCCGGAGGTGGCGGGGGAGAATGGGACCCTTTCCTCCTCTGGGTTTCTTTGTGTAGATTAGTTTTTGTTAGGGCGACAGGCACACTGCAAGTTGGGGTGGCTTTTGAGTCTAACGCATGGGCGCAGGGTGGGGGGAGTTGTACTTGGGTTCTGTTGGGGGGAGGGGGGAAGTGTATTGGGTGTGTTCCATTTTTTTCAAGGCAATGTATTGTTTTAATTCTGGATCTGGGTGTTGTGTTCGACATGGGGTGGGACTTCATCGGTGGCTGGGATGGGGGTAGGGGGCTGGGGCTACTGTGTTGGAATGTTAATGGATTGGGGGATCGGATAAAGAGGGGGGTAGTGTTACAAATGTTGCGACGCCTCTCCCCTGATGTAGTGTTATTGCAAGAGACTCACTTGATTGGAAACACTTGTTACGCTAAGAACAGGCAGGGATATCATCTCGCTGCACATTCTGGGTCCACCACTAGTTCTAGAGGGGTGGGTATTCTAGTCAGAAACTCTCTCCCCATGGAAATCGATGACATAGTCCTGGATGATAGGGGGCGTTATGTCGCCCTCACTGGTAGGTGGGGGGGAAAACTGTCTCGTTGCTCTCTGTATACGTCCCACCTGGCTTACAGACCACTACTTTCGCAGATTTGGGTCGAGTGGTTTTGGGGCTCCCGAATGGTGTCCTGATACTGGGGGGAGATTTCAACTCTCTCGTCTTCGGGAGGGAGGATCGCTACCCCCCCAGAGATCTTACGAGAGCACAGTCTTGGTTGGGTGGTTTCTTGGAAACACTGGGACTTGTAGACTGTTGGAGATTGATGTATCCAGGGCAGGCACAGTACACTTTCCACTCGGGGGCACATGGTAGTCTTTCCAGATTGGACTATGTTTTGATGCCGGCTGCCCAGTCCTCATCGGTTAGGGAGGTCAGACATCTGGCTCGAGGCATATCGGACCACTCCCCTCTGTGGCTTCAGATAAATGTGAATGTGGGTGCTGAGGGGCGGGTGGCCCCGGTTAATCCTTGGTACCTCCGTAACCCTAAAACCCAAACTGAACTGATTAAGTCCTTGGATCTGTATTTTGCTGAGAATGTGGGGTCTGTGTCCTCTCCTGTTTCATTGTGGAAGGCATTTAAGACGGTCATCCGTGGACAGGCACTGTCGTTAATTGGGTGCGCCAAGAAAAGCAAAAATGAGGCGGTGGTCCGCCTTGAGACTGAAATTGCTGAGCTGGAAAGTGCTTTGGAGCGGGGTGTTACTCGAGATACGATTCATGTACTCAGTCTCAGCAACTTGATTATAGGGCCTTGGTGACAGACTCAGCTATAACGATGTGCAGAGAGCAGCAGGGACGATTGTATGATGTGGGTGACAAGGCTGGGAAACTGATTGCGTGGTTGGACAGAAAGGAGAGGGCGAGTCGTGTGGTTCCGGTGATTGAGAGACCTGATGGCATGCGAGTGACTGACCCTGTTGGCATTGTTGAGTGCTTTGCTGAATATTTTCGGGATGTGTATTCCCCAGTGTCCGACAGACCTGAGGAAGACTCTCATTTGCTATTACGAGATATTGCGTTGCCTTGTCTGTCGGACTCAGATAGGGAATTGATGGATGCTGCGCTCTCGGTTGACGAGGTGGCTCTCGCTATCCGCTCTATTCGCTCCGGGAAAGCTATGGGCCCTAATTGTCTTCCCATCGAACTTTACAATATGCGCCCTGAGGCGCTGGCACCGTATCTTCGTGATATGTTCTTAGCATCGCGGGAAATTGGATCCCTTCCTCGTGATCAGCGTCTTGCGACCATCGTGGTGATTCATAAGGAGGGGAAACCACGGGATAGCTGTGCGTCTTACAGGCCTATCTCGCTCCTCAATGCTGAGCCTAAGATTCTTGCAAAGTTGCTCGCAAACCGCTTGATAAAGGTAATCAGTGACCTAATTCATCCGGATCAGTCTGGTTTCATTCCTCGTCGCAACACAGCATTGAATTTGCGGCGCTTACATGGTGTTCTCGTGAGGGCGGCGTCAATGCGTGAACTGGCCATCTTGGCTTCCTTGGACGCTACGATGGCCATTGATACAGTTGAATGGCCATATCTCTGGGCTGCTCTTGCGAAGTTTGGTTTTGGCCCTGGTTTCATTGGCTGGGTGAACCTGCTGTATGAGGAACCGTTGGCACAGGTTGTGGTTAATGGTCAGGTCTCTAGGCCCTTTGTTCTTGGGAGAGGTACGCGGAAGGGTTGTCCGCTGTCTCCGCTTCTTTTTGCCTTGGAACCTCTTGCTGCCTGGATACGGTGGGAACCTTCGATGAGAGGCATACAATGGGATCCGGAATTTGAGGATCGCATATCGCTCTATGCGGACGATATTTTGTTGTACCTCACGTCGCCTCAAAAATCGCTGAATGTATTATTTGATGTGCTTAATTCGTTTGGAAGAAACTCCGGCCTAGTAATTAACTGGACCAAGTCTTGCATATATGTGCTCTCCGGCGGCGTACCCCTTCTGCCGCGTGGATGCCCTATCCAGTGAAGCAGACGGGTTTTAAGTATCTGGGAGTCTTTATAACATTAGACCCTGCAGTTCGCAACGATCGTAATCTGCTTCCTTCGCTTCAACGTTTAAGATCTGACGTAGTGGGTTGGCGTAAGTTGCCGTTATCTCCTCTTGGGCGAGCAGCTCTTTTTAAAATGATGTCCTTGCCGCAGTTTTTATACGCTCTTCAGAATACACTCGACGTAATTCCGGCGAGTTATTTCCGGAAGGTGGAGACCTTACAGAGGCAGTTGATATGGGATGGGCGTTCGCGTATCGCTCTTCCAAAGCTAACGCTTCCCTGGTATGACGGCGGTATCACACTTCCGGATATCAGGCGATATTATTGGGCTTCTCAGCTTGCAGCAATCAACCATGGGATGTATGGTCCGGCTTTGAATCCAGTATTCGAAATGGATAAGTGGCTGCTACCGGGTGGTGATTATAACAGGGCGCTCTATTCCGGATCTTCTCAGACACAGCTTTCGGGACCCACTAAGATAGCAGTACGAGTGTGGCATTGTGCGACTGCGGCCATGGGATGGAGAGATCGACTGACACGTGCGACTCGGCTTTATGCATCTGCGAAATTAGGTTGCCTGTGGAAGACGAAAGGATTTGAGAAATGGGATATGATTGGTATTTGTAGAGTGGGTTAAGGGCAGGATAAAGACTTTTGCAGAATTGCAGATAGAATACAAGCTAAGTGATAGGGAATTTTGCCGCTATGCACAGATTCACCACGCGCTGAGTTCGGTTTTTTCCAAGGGTGGCGACATTCCGGAATCCTACCCCTTCGAAGATCGTGTGCTAGATAGTCATGTGCCAGATAGCACCATTTCTTTGATATACAAGAAAATGATCAACGATCGCTCGAACCTGCTCGAGCACCTAAGAGCGATCTGGATTGAGGATGGTATAGAATTGGATGACGAGGACTGGCAATCGGCGATATCCTCACCTAAGGAGGTCGCAATCCCGGCCCGTCTCCGCCTTGTCCAGCTTAAGATCTTACATCGGATTTATGTTACCGGCCCTCGCTTGATTCATATGGGTTATTCGACAGATGGTTTATGTAAGCGTGGCTGTGGTCTGCTCGGTACCTCTCTTCACATAATTTGGGAATGTCCGGAGATGGTGATTTTCTGGAATCACGTGCATGATGTGATGAATGAGGTAACGGGTGTCGTGATGTTGCCTGAAGCTCGACGGTGTTTGTTGAACGTGTGGGAGCCGAATGATTATGACGTGTCACAGACACGATGGGCGACCCTTGGAAATATGATTGCTAAGAGAGACATTGCACAGCTGTGGGGTTCCCAAAGGCCCCCCACGGTTGTGACTTGGAAGGAGAACATGGATTGGTGCATGTTTAGGGAGAAGAGGGTGTATAATAATTGTGAAGCTTATAAAGCGCATGGTTACACTTACCAGTGTGTCCCCGCGCTGAATAAACCGCTGAGGAACCCGTCCTGGCCTGTTCCTGTGAGGCGCCCAACTCCTGGGCACCCCCCTGGTGAAGCCAGGCAACCTTGGTGATTAGGGCCGGTGTGGAGACTAAGCAAGCTATTGCCCAGAGTTGCAGCGTGGGACCCCATGATTAGAGTAGGCACCGTGCCGAGAATTATCGGGTCCGTGGACATTTGAGCTCAAGACCCTGCCGCGACGGGAATTGAACCCTGGTCCCGGGCCAGACCTCTGCATCAGGGTCTGCCGCTCTAATCAGTGAGCCACACTCCTCCACATATGTAGCACGGGGAAGACCCAAGAAATGGGGTAAAATTTGGGGCCAATGGAACTCCTACCGAGGAGATATATGCACGCCTCCCCTCACAGAGATACCTGATCCTCCCCAGTCCCCCTGACCCGACATTCATGATACTGTTTAGCTTTTATGTTCTTTGACTTTGAGTTTTCTGCCTCGGACCCCCCCCCCATCTATGTAAATTATCTCCTGTATTGTACTGTAATGCATTTCCCTCCCCCTTGAGCACGCACCCGAGTATATTGTTTTATTGCCTTGTTTGTTTTTTCATGTTTCTATTTATTTAACAATAAAAAGAGTTACAAAAAAAAACTGATATATCTAATTTTACAAAATTTAGTTATAACCGTAAAAAAAAGAAACCTGGAGAAACACTGTTTTCCTTGTTTATGGAATTTTTACATCTAATAGCTGAGCTTTGTTTGAGAAGCAAAGAACATTTCATACTATGAGGCAAAGAAAATAAGAGAACGGCCTAGAAAAGAATGACAATAATTGTTTAACAGGCTTAGTAGTATCTTTCATATTGAAGAGTTTTGGCCAAAACAGTGTGAACGTGTGTGCATTATGCCACACCAGTCATCAGATTGAGGGATCTAGGGCCAGATGTACGACCATAGTAAATTGCGACTTGCAATTTGCACTCAATTGCAATTTACTATGTATAACAGTATCAGAGACACTGATTGTGATTCCCAATAGGGTCGCAAAATGCGAGGCTCATTAATATTAATGAGGCACTCACATTTTGCGACCACATTAGGAATGGCTGGCCCTCCCAGGGATGGTAGCCTGCCTGCATTTGAAAAAATAAAGATGAAACGTTTTTGTTTAATTTTTTATGGGCATGCAGTGGTCCCTGCATTTGCAAAGGAGAAGGGGTCCCCTGGGTACCCCCTTCCCATCTGAAGTAGGTGGTAATTTGCAAGTATTTTGTGACTGCAATTGCGGTCGTAAAACATTCATACATGGCTCATGAGTCGCTATTAGGAAAGGAGCGCCCCTTCCTAATAGTGAGTCGCAAAACCTATTTGGCGAGTCGCTAATTGATTAGAGAGTCGCAAAATACACAGAGGGACAGTGGCAGTGTTCCTTGAGTCCACCTTGGTCCGACGCGGTGTTTCACCATTTTGCGGAGGGCGGGGTAGAAAGAGCCAGGGCCTTCCGGCTGGGGCAGCGCTCTAGTTGTTGGGCAAGCTCGCATTGAAATTGAGCATTTCTCTGCGGCTGCGCTGTGGACAGAGGGACAGTGGCAGTGTTCCTTGAGTCCGCTTGCGGTACGGCTCAGCTTCAAGTCACATCTTTTTTTAACTTGGTATCTTTAATGTGGGCACTGTTTTACTTTTAAAATAACGTGTGAGGGGCTTGGGTGCATTCGCTAATCCTACCTGCGCTCGATTCCTGGTCTTCCTGCCTTGGTCCGACGCGGTGTTTCCCCGTTGTGCGGAGGGCGGGGTAGACAGAGCCAGGCACTTCCGGCTGGGACAGTGCTTTAGTTGTTGGGCGAGCTCGCATTGAAATTCAACATTCCTCTGTGGCCGCGCGCAGCGGGCGTGCCGCTGGCGCTCCGCTGGCGTGCCAAAGGCAAGCCCGTCTGCGCCTGTCCGCGGCCGACCGGGGCTAGGGGCCAGAACCCCTGCTAGATTTGAGCCTGCCATCTACTATAGCGCTCAGACACTTCGCACACTCTGTCCAACTATGGGGGCGAAGTGTAAGCATAGTATAAATATAGAGAGTAACAGTTGGCAATGCGACCACTGTTCGTTTAAAGCGAAGACATCTGTGGAGGACAGGAAGGGAGGTCCTCTACTCAGACTATCTCTAATCAATTGTAGGTCTATGAGGAAGCATAAAATTGAGATATATGACCAATTGATGGAGGGACAAGCAGATGTCTTATTTGTCACTGAGACATGGCTTGATACGGAATCCGCACCTGATATTTCGGAGGCCCTTCCCGGGGGGGTATGCGATTACGAGACTGGACACATTGTCTGTTAGAGGAGGGGGCATCACTATTATTAATAAACATCATATCCAGTAGTCCCTCAAGCCAGCTGATATCGGGGAGAGTGAAGCAGGACTATTCACGCTTAGAACTGCCACTAACTGTTATCAAAGGCCTATTGGTCTACAGACCTCCGGGGCCCCATTCTAGGTTCTCTCTTAGCTTAATCGACTACCTAATGCAACCTTCACTAAGGTGTGACAAATTAGTGGTGCTGGGCGATATGAATTTGCACTTTGATGATGCACTCAGCTCGGGGGCACAAGAGTTGCGCCAGGAATTAGCAACATTTCAACTATTGCTAAAGTCGGAATGCCCTACACATAAGTTGGGACATTTACTTGATCGCATCTTTGCCAATTGGGATGCTTTGTTTGTGGAGCCTCCGCTTCCGGGGCTGTGGTCGGATCACTTTTTGATACCGTTTACGATACAGCTTCCGGTTCCCAAAGCACAGGAGAAAGTTAAAATTGGTTTTAAAAGTAGGAAATGGGCTGGTTTCTCTCAGGGGGCTTTTAATCAGGCCCTTCTAAGAGATCGACCACCCTCTGGTCTAGACGCGAACCTGGCTTGTGAAGCACAAGGGAGGCGTATTACTGACGCCCTTGACTGAACGGCACCCTGGTCAGATAAGGTGTCCACAAAAAGACGTAAACCAGCTCCCTGTCTTGAAAGACGATGGAGGAAAGATTTCTCCGTCCACGTGGAAGAGGAATATAAAATTTGTATTAAGTCATACCATTCGCTCATTAGAAAGGCGAAGACACCCTATTTCAAGGAAAGAATTCAAACAGCTGAAAACTCTACTAAAGAACTATTTAAGGTTTTTCAAGAAATTTCCTCCCTGACATCTATTGCTCCACCCATTGTTGGATCTGAGGAATCCTGCAATAGAGTTGCCGAGTATTTTGCGGCGAAGGTAGAAAGATTTATTCCTCTTTCCCTGACTCTGCTGGTGGAAGTGGAGGAGTGGAGGAGGAACATGTGGATGCTCCAACACTACAATGTCTCCATGAATTTGTTGTACCCGTCCCAGACACTGGTAAACAGATAGCCACTAGCATTAAATCAGGGTCACCTAGGGATCCAGCTACCCCCGGGGTGCTCAGAGGAAGCATGGCCACACTAGAGCCTTTTATAAGATATCTCATCGAGATGGCTTTTAGCTCAGGAGTGGTCCCTAACAGATGGAAGGAGGCAGTGGTGCTCCCTTTACAAAAGTAGCCCCATATTAGTGCTGAGCAACTTGACAACTTTTGACCCATCTCCCTGCTCCCTTATTTTGCTAAGGTAGCAGAGAAGATTGTGAATGTACAGCTTACAGCACACATTTGTAAGAACAACCTTCTCCACCCCTCTCAGTCTGGCTTTTGTGCCCTTCACTCCACTGAGTCGGCTCTGTTGTACTCCACCGAGACAATTCGAAAGCATTTGGACGACGGACAAACAGCGGCCCTAATTTTGTTAGATCGTAGTGCCGCTTTCGACACTGTTGCCCACCGTACCCTGCTGCAGGATTTAAAGAGAGGCGGTGTCATCGACGGAGCCTTGAAGTGGATGGAATCTTTTCTGTCTGAGCGTAGCTTTCATGTTTTGCAAGGGGCTCACTAATCTAGGAACATCCAGTGGACGCAGGGGGTGCCTCAGGGTTCTACCCTGAGCCCGATCTTGTTCAATTTTTAAGTCGCCCCCCTGGCAAAAATCTCAGATAAATTTGCGATTAATGCCCTGTCCTATGCTGACGACACCCAGCGTGTGGTCTCTTTGACTCAAGCTGGGTTTGACGCTGCCTCCAACTTTATGTCCTGCCTTCAAGAACTGGCTGGGTGTATGGCAAATAATTGTCTGAAGCTGAACGGTACCAAGACCGAGGCTCTGTCAGTTTGGTCATCGGCCTGGTGGCCCCAGACGCTGGGCTCTACCCCAACAGCGTCAGAACAAGCGAAGAATCTTGGGGTATGGGTGGATAATAAGCTGGCTTTTGATTACCACACTAGGCGGGTGGCAGGCACCTGTTTCGGTATCCTACGAGGTCTATGGAAGACCCCGAACACCCTTCCCATGGCATCTAGGAAGATAATGGTGCATGCCTAGGTGACTTCTCGCTTGGATTACTGCAACCTCCTGTATTTGGGTGCAACCGATAAGTGCATACGGAGATTGCAGTGTATCGAGAATGCAGCTGCAAGACTAGTTCTTATGCTACAGAGGAGAGCTTCTGCTAAAAGAGTGCTGGCCTCCCTGCACTGGCTTCCCATCAGGGAGAGAATGAAGTTTTAGGCCATGTGTGTGAGCCATCGGATTCTACATAAGAAGGGGCCTGTGTATTTGCACGACCTTCTCACTCCCTATGTACCAACCAGACTGCTTAGATCGAGTGGGAGAGGAATGGTGCATATCCCCAAGATTATGAGATGAAGGATGGGCGGACGCTCTTTTCGGTACTTGGCGGCCCAGTTGTGGAACACTCTCCCTCAAAGTCTCCGGTTGGAGGGATCTGAATCCATTTTTCGGAAAGGTCTGAAGACCCATCTGTTTTCTGTGGTCTAATTTGGTCAGCTACCAGGCTACTCTGCATGCTGCTCTCTTTCTTAGCTGCTACCTCAGCGCGGGGACACACTGGTTCAGTGTAACCAGGCGTTTTACAAATGTAATTATTATTATTATTAAAATAGGTTTTGTACAAGGGCCCAAGGTTTTTAGTGTGCGCAAACGGGTGTAAAACCTGTATGCACACCCTAAACACCATTGTACATCTGGCCCCTAGTCAGCAATGCAAGGTTTTGGCCTTACAGCTTAGAATGCCTTATCTGTTACACGGGAAGAGTGTCATCAATAGTTTAAAGAAAACTGTAACTTGAACTGTCATTCTCAGTGTTTAAGAGTCCCCAGCAATTTTAGGTTTGAGGTTGAGAGGGCCTGGAAAACGCGCAAGAGGAGGCTTTCCCTGGGTCGTGGTCTTTGAAGCATCAAGGTGTAGACCTGTAGTGAAACAGTATCTGATGTCCTTGATGGGCTGCGTGAGACCTGGGCATTGCCTGTGGACACTGACTGCTCTGAGTTACAGCAAGGACTGAATAAGCTGTGCAGTTGCACACAGAGTTCTTCTCCCCTCTATGTACCCCTGATGGCCTCAAATTTAGGATCAAGTGGTGTGGCCCCCTGGCGACCACTTGTCAAGGAAAGTAGGTGGCGGGGTCCTACCTGGCCCTGTCGACCACAGAATATGCAGAGAGGATGACAACCTGTCTCCTGGGCTGACACTCACTGATCTGTGCTGAAGAGATCATGGACCTTCTGCTGTAGTGAGCTCCAGAGTCCTGGAAAGGTGAAGAGTAGACCTGGTGCTGCATGGGTGGGGTCTGCCTCGAGTAGCCCAGGAGGACATATCAGGGGCCTGATGAGTTGCTCTGCGCTTTTTGGGCTGAATGTGACTTTCTTTCTCTCCACACCATCCGAGGCTTGTTTGTGCTGCCAGGCTTGGCAGCTTGAGCGGTGAAGAGAGATCTTAACGGAACTGCTCTTTTTTATGGGCTTGGGAGTTTTACCGCAGAGTATATGGAACTTGGAAATCCTGTTCCTCATAGATAAAGTACTTGAAATCTGCTTGGTGGAGGCGCCATCGTTTTGCCGTCTGCTCCCTGATGGACTATGGTTTTTCTCCCCACCAGAATCAATGAGGCAAGAGACTTTTTTGTTGTGTATGGCCTTGGTGCGGAGCAGCACGGAATGGATGATGAGAGAGATGTTTCAGATCAAAGGCATGAAGTTAAAGACGTGACACTTTCTTCGCCGTATTGGAATTTGTGCATGATGGGGTGCTCTATCCACTATGACCACAGTGGTGCTTTGCCCCACTGCAGCTGAAGGAGAGAAAATAAAGGATGAAAGTTTCTCAATCAGTGTAGAATGGACAATCTCAGTAAATCAACACCGACTACTGGTTGTGCTTCCCTGGTGGCGACACACAACAACCAGGGACAAGAGGCTTTCTTTTCAATGTCCTTATCTACAGACATTCCAAAGGCTATCACTAAAATGAGAGTGGCGTAAGCAACTAAAATTGGCGAAGTTGGAATCAACATTGCCTTTTTGCACAAGACCTACAGAATTTTGTTGATTGTGTCACCGAGGCTGACTGACAAATTTCAGAGTTGAAGGAAGATGCAGGCGCTTTACATTCTGCGGTTCAACAAGTTGCTGCAACTTCCCACTCATTTGAGAAAAAAGTTGAGGATGTGGATGGCGATGCACACTTGAACAGTTTACAGATAGCAGAATACTTGATAGAGCAGGCTGTGGCCGCTAAGAACACTACTTAGAGGACTGGTTTTGCACATTTATTCCGGCTCAGGAACCTTCATCTTGTTTCATTATGGAAAGAGCGTATAGATCTATACTGCAGTGGGATCAACTCACACTCACTGATAGCAAAGAAAAGGGACACTGGCAATCCATTTCAAATTTTCACATAGGTCCCCCTCTACCAAGGCATTATTTGTACTCAAAAAATGTTTTAATTTCGATATCCGGTTTCCCTTGTTGGAGTTTTGTCATTATACTTTATTGAAATTTACTCGGTTTTTCTATTTCGGTTTGGGACTTTTATAGTTTTGCATTTTGACTTCATTACTGTTTTGGTACTGCATAGATACATTTCATAATGCCCTAAGTTAAGCCTGTCTGCTCTTTGCCATAGCTACGAGGGGGTTGAGTTCAGGTTAATTTAGTGACTTTGAGGGATCTCCCTCACTAGGGGTGTGATTATTCCTTGAAGTGAGCAATCGCTCCCCCAAAATGATCATCCAATTTCTTAGAGACCCTCTATCTGCCCTTTTGGTAGTAGTAATCAACACATGAGTGCTGAAGTGTACTGTAGTCTAAATGGGCAAAGCCCTTTTGAGAGATATTCCTCATCATGGAATCTAAATATCTATTTGGAACTGTTTTTGAAGTACCAATTTACCTATAAAGAAACTTGCTGAAAGTGGATGGTGAGATCTACAACATCGTGAGCTTAATTGTTTTCTATTTCTGCCTTGCCAGGACATGCAGATATTGCTTGGTTGGAAAACAGAGCATCATAACTTTTAATGAAATGAATTGATGCCTATGTACTCTATGCCTTCAATATCTTTCCAATGGCGTATGCATTCTAGTGCAGGTTTTCAGCAGGACTTCAAGTGAAAGGATGCTGTTGACACAATTTCCACTTTCAATATGCCTTTTGAAACTCGCCTGGTTGTGCTGCTGTGGGACTGCAAGCTACCTACTCAGAGGTGTATCCACAGAGTGAGAGAAGAATACGGTCTTTGGAGGTAATTTAAAAAAGGTCCTAACTCGCCTGGTCGTGCTGCTTTGTGAAGTTAGTCATGGTGCTGTAAAAATAACTGGCATCTGGAAACATGATCATACCTCCATTCGTAGATGCTGGCTGTTTGATTAACCATAGGCTGCTGTTCAAAACAATCCACAGAGAGGAAGGGACTGTGAGCTACCTACTCAAAGGTTCATACACAGAGTGAGAGAAGAATACGGTCTTTGGAGGTAATTTAAAAAAGGTCCGTCTTTAACAGGTTGTAGAATATGAGTTTTTGGATGTTGGAATTAGGTGCAAGATGGGCACAGCGCTCCAACCCAACAAAAGAGGATATGGTAAGGTAAGCCAGAAATCTATTCTTGGCATGCCTGTTCTCTCAACATGCATGGACCTTGCCGAACCCTACCCTGAAGCCTATTAACCCGTGCGGGCTTTCGACTGAGTGGGCGGGGCTGCGTCAGCCATTGGTCGTGCCGCGTGCGCAGCACCAAGGAAGTAGTGCCGTTGTGAGCACAGAAGGGGTTAATATGGGCTATGGTCTGTGACCCTTGGAAGAATGGGGATCCCTCCAACCCGACTCAACCACATTGAACCCAGAACAAGACCCTAAAAAACAGACCCGAAGATAATCCGACACAGAGACAACAGATGGAATGAAGAGTTGGTGAACCTAAGAAATAAAAGTCCAGGGACCTGGAAGAGACAATAGTACTGACCTTGTTGCCTCACAGAGGCTCTGTTCGTACAGAGCATGTGATGTGTGCTGACAGGGTTTAGCTGTATGCCAGTTGGATCAATATGGCAACCCACAATAAGTTTGGCTACTAGTTTGAATGGAAAAGGGTCAGAAGAATCCCAAAGCAGACAGTTCAGTAGTTCAACAACCAAAATGTTGCCAGCTGGATCCAGTTACTGACTTGGAACTTGCCAATGGGATGCTTTGTTTTGGTACACAGAGGCTGACTTGTCATTCCGGACGTTCTTACTTCAGTCACAAGGAATGACTAGATGTAGCCTGGCTGTGGCCCATATTCCTTTAAATATTTTCTTGCTTGCTTTAACATTTTCTTTAATAAAACGTTTGAAATCAGCTTTCATATGATTTCAGTAGATGTGCTGAATGCGTTCAAGTGCTGTAAATTGTATCCCTTCCAATCAGTGCAAAAAGAAATACAGTGAAAAAGAAAAACAATAAAAATGCAAGAAAGGAAAAGGTGAGAATAGATTACTTTCCTCACTGATCTCTTTAGTTGTTATAACATTGTATTATTTTACTATTATGTTTGAGATTCACTAAGTGACTGCAGAAAGTCTATTAATTTCCTTTTGTTACTATTTTATCACTTTAGAGATTGGATGATTTCCATTTTGACCATGATTTTCCCCAACTTTTACTGCCCTTTGTGAATGATGAACTTTTTGAAATTGGGGTTCTTTACTTATCACCACTTTTGCAAACAATGATGCCTGCACATGCTAAATTTTCACTATCAACATGCCAACGAAAAGGAAATCAAAGTACAGTCATATCCAGTGTGGCGCCGTAATACCCTCTGAAAAGTCTCAAACATGGAAAGTTCTCTTGGGCAAGCCTCAACCAGTATTCTGTCCAAAATTCCAGCTGGAATAGCAGCCTAATCTTGAGAAGACACTCTAGATTTTTACATCATAAGCATAAAATCTGGGTGCATGGAAAGATACCACCTCTGGCCTCCCACAGCAGGGTATGCAGGGTGTGGTGTTACCCCCACAGCAGGGCAGGCTAGTTTTCGCAGACGCACTGACACTCATAAGTGCACTAGTGATGCTGGCCATGAACCTGGATAGACTGGAATGGGATTCTTTGCCATATTCCCTTCACAGACACAGAGTCACTGCATGGGGCTTAGGTGTGTGGATTGTGGTTTCAGCAATGAACAACTGCTCCTACTCAGAGGAAATAAGAAACCACATACAGGAGCTGTGGTCCCCCTGCTACCCATCAGGGTAGTAGAAAAGTACATAATATCATATGGACTGCAGAGGGGGGCACATCACTCGATTTTTCATATGCTGGAGGCAAATATAAGCTACTGAGCTGAGACAGGCGAAAACAACAGAGAAGTAAAGTGTTGCAGCAGAAGCTCAATTTGGTGGGTTTCATTTGTATTCATCTCTGCACTGGGCCCATGATCAGTACAACTTTCAACCTTGATTTCTACTCACAGCCACAGAGGCTTTGGACCTCCGATAAACCTTGCACATGAGGAACCAGAGTGTCTCCTGTTGGCTACATCATCAGGACCAATTAATTGTTATTAACCAACTCACAGATTGGAAATTAAGTTCAAATATATTACTCTCACGATAATGCTTTAAATGTATAGGATGACAACAGGCCCCCCGAACCTCCTAAAAAAGTTCAATCAGGCCCAAATGATACCAGTAACTCTCCGCAGCAGTGCAGAAGAGCAACAAAACAATCTGGTGTTCTGAGAACAATCTATCAATGTCCCTGTTATGCATTAGAATTTAAGCTATGGTGTGCACGGTGGAAAGAACACTCCAAGTACAATTTAAAGAATTCGACAAAGAGGGTCACATTTAGTTATTGTATTAACACAGTTAGAATTCGAACAATAATGATCATTATAGGCAGTAACTCGTGAGTCTCGATAAGTAAGGTACATATTGTAGTATAAAACCACACACTAGCAGAAGTAAATTAAAATGCAATCTTACAAGTAAAACTGTAACCTAGTATTTAGCCACAGAGTCCATAAAATTGGTTAAGCAATTGGAATTCCTACCACCAGTAAAAGTAGGACACTTCAGGAAAGTTCTTTAGCATAGGTATATAGTTCAGTCAGAGTTAGGATCGGGGAAAAGAGGTACAGTTTGACGAACCAGTAGTGTGAGCGATCCTCACTAACATGAGGTCCAAAGGTAGAAAGGGAGAGGAAAGTCAGTATCAACAGCCACTGTATCAGGAAAATGAGGACTGCCAGGGGAAATATGCCTCAGTCTGAGAGAATGTCTCTGAGAGCATTTGCAAATGTCCAACAGCATGCAAGTAAAGTGTCCAAGGGCTGCCAGCCTCACACTCTGACCGACTAACGCCTGTCTCAGGGACTTTTCAGTAATATATTACTTGCTGTATCCGGAGGTGACATCAACCGTCACCCCACAATGTTCCGTCACTCATGTGATCATCTCCGCTCACAAGGTGCATAAGAAGATACTTTAAAGAATGTTCCCAAGCAATTCATGGGAATCAGTCGTTTGTTCTGGGCACACAGGTTAGTCCACAAAGAGCGATTCAAAATGTTGCCTTCCGTGTACTGGAGTCAAGAGATTACGTTCCCATATATTAGACCATGTCGAAGTGTCAGAAAAGTATCTCTTAGGCATCAGGAATGTTGTGTAAAAGAACAGGAAAAGTTACATGAAAAGGCAAACAGAAGCCTTTCACATCAGTTCCATGAAAATAATACAATCCTAAAGGAAAATATCACTTAATGCACACAAAGGCAATGCAATGTTTGATTAATAAATGAGTGTGTAATTAGAATTAGGCATACTAAATTCAAATAAGTATTCATGTCCAACAATTAAGTATTATAGATTGTCATAAGTACCTACATGAAAAATATTTTCATAAAGCATATAATCTTTGTTGTTTCAATAAACCTAGATTCTTATCGATGTGAAGCAAATGCACAGAAAGTTTAATTCATGTAAGTTATACTGCAAAGCTTTTGCACCAGCTTTTTCATCTTTATAGTGCATTACATTAGCCTGATTAAAAGATGACTTTTACATTTGGTATAAACGTTGCACAATTAAATCAAGACTAATGTATGCATGTGTATATGATTTATCATTTTAGCTAATATTAGTTCGCATATTATCAGTATAGTTTATATACATTTTCATTTGGACATTAAGCATCAGTAAAACCAATTATTAGACATGTTATACACACAATATATGAGTTCTTTCTATTTCTACATCTTAAAGCACTCTTTTACGCTGCTTGCATTTTGTCTTTTAAATGATAATTGTCATTGTTCTAGACGTGCACAGGATGCACATTTGCGAACGTGTGCAGTTTTGATGTCTAATCCGATGGTTATTTACACAAATCTAGTTAACAGCATTCACGCTGCGTCAGAGGTAACAGGAAAAGGGAGGTGACAGTGTGTGTGTACAATCTAGTTTTATGAAAACTATTAATGCACCCTCAGTGGGGTGTTATGAAAACTGACATTGTGTGACATTGTGGTATTAGTCAATTCGTAACAGTATTTAGGAAGACAGTAAAGACAATCACACTCTATACTTGTAAGCTGACTTGAAAACTGATGAAGTGTGCTAAATTGAGGATTAGGGAAACTGGCCATGTGTATTTTCTGTGACATTGTGAAATTTGACAGTGTGTGCCAGCTCAGGTTTTATGAAAACTGGAAATGTGTGCAAACTTGGAATTTTACAAATTGATGTTTTTTAAAGGAGTGGGATGGAACGTAATAAGGTGTGCCAACTGAGGCATCTGAAGGGGCAAAGTTTATTAAATGAGGTCATATAGAAACTACATTGTCTGCACAACATCATCATTGCAGCATGATGAAAACTGTGACTACTGGTGTTTCATTGAAATTCACATATTTGCCTACTGGGGCATTACTATACTTCCACAATGACCAAAGTGTTCCTCAAGAGTAAGGCCTCCGTTAAAGCCGTAACAACCTTCATCAACCCACTGCCAGGACCAATAACACTAAATGAAAACAAAATACTTTCGAAAAAACTTCTGGAAGGAAAAAATTGACAACATGTGACAAAACCAAAGGACCACAGATCCCACAGATCCCAACTCATTATGCACCCACCTGGTCACGCTATAGAATGCTCTTAGCTGAAGATCGCATAACCATTTGCATCACTCACAAAATGATGCTACCCGCCTGCTTCCTAGTTACAACCTTTTGGCCTATAGTGTATTTATAGTAGGTAAAGGAGGAGTTTCCCAAAGAGGAACGAGTCAGGATGTGAAACCCGAGACATACAGTTGCACTTCTCTGGGTGCACTCTGTCACAAGCATGTACATGTCATTGACACAAAACATTCTTGGCATCAAAGGTCACCACATATATAAAGAGCCTCAACAGACTCAGCAACTGTAGCAATGGGCACTGCAAAGCCAATCCATGCAACACTTTCATTACCCTCTCCCCCCAATACCCTTCTTCACACCTCACTCCCAGGCGGTCACCAATTCTCCCATGGGCACAATTGACATCCATAATTACCCTTCTCTTCTGGATAATGTTGGTCATGCCTTACTGCATCAACACCCCCCCAAAACTCCCCTCTAAATAACCCGCACAAACTCTACCATCAACCACCACAGTTTACACTCCCCTCCCTATCATCCAGTCCCTAAGCCACACTACACTCCCATCTGTATTGAGGACTCCCCTTCAATTGAAGAAAATTGTTGATAATAGTCTAGATCTTCAGATAGTTAAAGCCGATCTTCAGCACTTATATACATCATCTCTAATCTCGAGAAACTTTGGAATGCCAACTGGACTACTTGGATTAACAGAACACTGCACACAAAACAATATAATTCACTCACAAGGGTACGGCCATTCTACTCCTGTCATGAGACATCAATCAAGGAGAACGCCATCTAAATTCTACCTCCAGACACCAGAGGTCTACAGACCATCTATCTGATGCTGATATTCACTTCCTCCTGTTATCATATTCTACTACACATAAGGATTCATCACCCTAGCCAGTTTCTATCCAGACAATCCCACTAACCCTCTCAGAGAACCCAGTCACAACTATAGAACCATGAACAAGTGCAATCTATTTTAAGTCCCCGTAACAGACCAAGATGTCTTAGTAACCAAATCTCATCTCAGGGCTATGCTGTCGTGTCCTTTAGGATATTCTCATCATGTACATACCAATTACATACATTTTGTCCCATCCACACGACATAACGGTCCTAACACAGGTGACCTTTTACCTAGTAACATACTTCTGTCGCTCAGATATCAGGCTCCTGGTACCCTATCTTAATCCCTGTACCTGGTGTACATAAACATGTCCCTAGGCATGGCAGATTTATTCTCTATAAGGGTCACTAATTTTTTCATCCATGGCCAACAGCCACCTGTGCATGCTCATGTTTGTTTAGAAAAGGATTAGCAGAGGATTAGTGAATGTTTTCAAAACATATCGATTCTAGAAGAAACTCTGGAGTTACCACTTTAGTATAAAAGACCCTCACTCCCCCTTACAGAGAGAGAGGAGAATTCCTTCCAGGCTGGACCCAGACTCTGCAGGCTGATCCTTCGACGGCCAGAGACCTGACATCCATTGCAGGGTGCCATCCTCGATGCAGAGATGGGGTCCTTCATTCAGAACCATCATGTGAGGGGTTAGCACTTCCCCGGGGGATTCTTGGCTCCTTTCGGATATATCCTAGCACTTACATACATATGCTTTACATACATATCTAGACTAGGTACATTTAGGTAGGCTACACATCGTAGGAGTACGCCAATGCTATTGTTTTATATAATCTGCTTTTATTCATCTAATTAGCTATATGGTAGAAATGTATCTGCTATTTACGATATTGATGCTAGCAATTACATTTGTCTGCTCCGGTCTTTTGATTGTTGCAGTGAATATGTTTCATACTAGACTGACGCCTGACCAATAAATAAATATTGAAACCGTTCCAATCGTCATCCAATCGTCATTCTATGTGTTTTCTGAGAAAGATAAGCCGGAGTGACTGAGAGAAAGATACCCTATTGTTTCCACGATAACTGAGGAATCAGGGTTTTCATGTTCAGTGGTTGCCAGCAACTACACACACCACTGTAGAATACAGGGGGTGGTGGTGGCACAGTAGAGCTAGCTGGTCTAACGGATGACTCATCCTGTGGAGGTGTCCAGAGTCTGTCTGCACACCAAGTGCTCAGTTTGTCCTGGAGGGTCCTAGGGGGCAGAGTCAGCACAAGGCTGGAGTGCAGTCTCCATGCGGCTCTGCAGCACTTGAAGGCATCTCCCGCAGGAAGCAGAGTTCTCAATCACGACAGATCGTGAAGAACACAACACTCATATAAATGCAATGAGTTTGGGATTACCGCACAAATCGTGTGAGTAGCATTATATGTGTATGTAAATATTGTTTGTCCTATTTTTATGTAAGTCCTGACGAAAGCTCTACAGACCGCCTGGCCCAATAGAGCTGAAACATGTCGACAACTCCAACCCAGTAATACTACATGGCCTAGTAACTCGGCCAGCAATTGAGTATTCACAATTTTTAATCAATGAAAGTTTGCCCTATAATAAAAAAATTTTGGCACTCATTTTCATTTCTTAAACCATTTTTTTGGGAAAGTCCTTCTGTCTCTGGACACTGCACTCGAGACTGGAGGTGCCTCTGGATGAGGCTAGCAGTACACACTAACAGGAATAACCCTATGATAACTGCATGAATGTCAATGTGGGGCGGATGAAACAAATACACCGCAGTTTCCAATCAGACATTGACTTCTCTGAGGGTTTCCTTATTTGCACTGAACCAAAGGTCGAGCAGTGTAACAAGTGTCCAATTTTGTTGATTATAAATTGATTAATTTGGGGAAAGAAACGGACACTTTAAATCCTCATCCCTCCCTGTTGATTAACTGGGTCCTAGGGACTACACAGCAATGCTTCTTAACTGCAGGTTGGCGCTAAGACATGCAGCTGACATCGCTGATCTCATTCTCGCACAAGACATTGACCTCCTAATCTTAACTGAAAAGTGTCTCCATGATAGCTCCTCATCCTTTCTGGACATTCTAGTTCCTCCCAACTATGGCATCATCAGACTAGATAGAATTGAAACAGATGGAGGTTGCATACCATGCATTTACCACTCCCTGCTCACATTGAAACACACAAACTGTTCCAATGCCCTCTTGCAAATACCTAAGTATCGAAACATGGAGAAATGACAAGCTTGTGTGCAAACTCCACACGATTTACCAGCCTGGGAAATAACCTATCTTTAATCAAACAAATAATGGAGACCATCTCCTCTTACCCGGACCAACACATCAACCAGATCTTCGTTGGGGATTTCAACATTCACTGAAATGACTCAAATCACCCCATACTGAACAGCTTCAATGCCTTCCTTACGGACCTCAACCTTATCTAGTCATGTAATGGCCCAACACATAATAGAGGCTATATCCTTGATCTAATCATTGCTAAGTATAATGCTATACAACTTGAATCCATAACCCCAAGTGACTGGCCAGATCACTACCTAATCCCCTACCTCATTTTAGGAAAGGTGTTGACTAGAAAGTGCCAACCTCGTAAACCCAGTTAATGGTTTAGAAACCTGAGAAATATCAATCTAACCGATTTAACTTCTATCAGCAACAACCTCCCCCATACATATATGAATTTGAATGATCTTTCTGAGCATTACATCCAATCCATGTCAGACTTACTTGGCACAATTGTACCTAAGCAGCTAAAAAGAATACCTAGCAGACACTCCAACCCTTGGTTTAACATCAACCTAAACAAGGAAAGGCGCAATTTAAGGCTTGCTGAGAGATCATGGAGAACCTCTCCCTCCATTTAATACCTCAAGCACCCGAGGTCAACAAGAAGCTCCTACAACAAACACATCCGAAATTCCAAAGCAGAATACTTCAGGGCGCAACAAGGCGCAACAAGGCAATGCCAAATACAGACCCAAAAAACGATTTGAAATACTCAAACAGCAAGCAACTTGCCAATCTAACAACCACTCGGTAGATCCGGGGTCATTGCCAAGCGGCAAAGAGTTCTCTGCCTATTTCATTGATAAGGCGGGGAGAATTGAATCAGATCTGCAAGTCGCATTTCAGCTTCTGTTAAGTCAGGCCCAGCACTGTCTCCTCTCAGTGCAGCACCCGGATAGATCCACTCATATTGGCAGTGCTACCTGGAATACCTTCAAAATCCCGAATGAAACTGATATATACTCACAACATTCGTATCAATAAAACCCTCCGACAACTTCAATGATCCTCTGCCCGCCAAGCTCATCAAAGAGCTTAATCTTCCATACTCCCCCTTTGGACTAAGATTATCAATGCATCTCTCTCTCAGGGCTTGATTTCTGATTTCATAAAGATAGGACAGGTCACCCCAATTCTATAAAACCCAAATGCAAACATGTCTGACCTCAACAATTTCTGTCCAATTACCAACATCCCAACACTAGCAAAGCTACTAGAGAAATGTGTATACCTGCAACTCTACAACCACACTTAGCAATTTCAACTCTTAGACCGTTGCCAATGTGGCTTCGGAACGGGACATAGCACTGAAAAGGCTCTGACACACATTGTAGATGGTGCTTTTAGATTGCTAGACCAGAACGTACCGTGCCTGCTTATACTTCTTGATCTCTCTGCTGCGTTCGATACGGTCAAACATGACAACATGATTGACCTTCTGAGAGAAGGATGGGGCTAACTGGTTTACTTCCTAATAGAGCTCAACGATTTAAACATAATCAAACCTTATCTGACATTACACCGGGCATGATTGGAGTTCCTCAAGTCTCAACTCTCTCACCTACGTTATTCAACTTGTTCATGGAACCTCTTACCGAAATTTGGAAGCTCTCCAACATTCATTACCACATGTACGCTGATGATACGCAATTCTATTTGAAAATGTCTTCACCCGATGATATAAAGGCACTCAATTGCACCTTACTGAAAACCCAACAATGGTTGACCCACAATCACAACAGTATGTTAGAGGGTGCACAGCTATAAGTTTGACCAAAAACATAGAAAAGTTCAGTGAGATAGGGTGCTCTCCCAGGAAGCGTGTCCGTCCTAAACGCTATCAAATACAAAGAAAGTCGTGCATACATGCATATGAATGCATCCCTGTATTGAGGCACTCCACTGGGTTCATCAAAGATTCCCAAACAATGTTCATTAAATGTTGAAAAGTTTATGTTTATTTATCCATATCATTTGATATTTTCAGCATATCATATGTACGACAAGATCCTGGCATCATTATAAATGATTATATATATTTCTTTTAACTCCAATGCATTTCGGGCTGGTTGGCCCTTTTTCAAGGAGTTCTACAAAAAATGAAGAAGATATGGCAATCAGAGCAAAAATATTGCATGCTAACTGGGTTAATTATGCATTTCATGCACTGCAGTAAAAAAATACATGCTACCGCGTGAAGTGATCGGTGAAGAAAAATCAACAAAAACATAACACAAAAAGATCAAGACACCCTAAGAAAGATTGCTCACAACAAAGACATCAAATGCTTGAAAGCAGACAAATGCGGCGCCTTAGTCATCATCAACACAGGAATGTATACTAGCAAAATAACTGAACACATTTCGGATGAAAACACATATATGAAACTGCAAACCAACCCCACTACCAAATGTAAACAAATACTTCAAACTATCGTCATTAAAGCCTATGAGCCAGGAACCATTGATGATCGCACCAAAAAGTATTTGCTTCAAGAATACCCGATTGTGTCTACGAAAGGATCTCTACACGAACCCGTGGGGAAGTTCTTAGATAGATACCTCCAGCCACTAGTCGCCAACATGAAAAGCTATGTGAAGGACACAACCGACTTCTTACAAAAACTATCAGAAGTTGCGATTCAGACTGACGAACACCTAGTGTTATGTACTGCAGACGTCAGTGCATTATACACTTCTATCCCGCATGGCGGCGGCATTGAAGCAATTGAAAAGGCCATCCTCAACAGCAACGTTGATCCTCAAATGCAACAATTTTTGATGGAACTCATGATCTTTACACTATACCACAGCTACTTTGAACATGATGAAACCTGGTACCTTCAATTATCAGGAATGTCCATGGGGAATTGTGCGGCGCCTATGTATGCGAACTTATACATGAAAGAATACGAAGAGACACACATTTATGGAGACAACCACTGGCCCTTATCCATCCTGCTAGCGTGGGCGGTGTCTGCTTTTTCCAATGTAAAGCCACCTGTCTTTTCGCTAATAACAGAAGCATAGCAGTTAGTTTGCGGTGTTCGTTCGGGACGTCCTTTACATAACCCAGAAGTGCCACCAGCGGTGTTTCTAGTATCTCAGCATTTATTATACACCTTGTATGCTTAAATACGTCTGCCCAAAATTGCAATATCGGTCTGCAGTGCCAGGCCAAGTGAGCAAATGTGGCCTCCAATGCTCCGCACCTCCAGCACCTCGCTTCTGGGCTTAGCCCCATGCGATGCAGTTGTAACGGTGTGTGGTATATTCTATGCAGAAAATTAAAGTGAATCAGTCGCAGCCTATAGTTTGGCGAGAGCTGCTCCAGCAGGGAGCAACAGAATCGCCATTGACTTTCCGTAATGGTTATAGCAGCATCACTTTCCCAATCCACCTTGGATGCAGTGCAAGCAAGTGGATATTCTCTCTGTGTGATGGTGTATATACGTGTGATTAGTATACAAGAAGAAGGATTAGTTAGAATATTTTCCAACCATAAAAGTGTGGGCGGTTCACTAGGGAACGCCTCAAATCTAGATTTGCATGCTGCCCTGATCTGGTAGTATAACAGCATGTCAGATGCAGTAGGTGTCTGCGAATCGCACATCTGTGTCATGTTTAAAAACTCACCGTTTGGAAATAGATCGCTCGCCAACTCCAATTTTTGCGCTTTCGCTTTCAGTTTAGTTGCCCTGTCCAATAATGGCCTAATCAGTGGATTATCTCCTATGGGCATAGATGGAACATATAACACTTCCTGTTGCGCATTTTTCGCAATACCTTTCTACGCCCTTCTCATCGTTTCCACTGTATCTATTTCCTGATGCGGACGTTTGTAGGGCGCATAGACAGCCATGTTCAGTGGAAGAGGCGCAGCTCTATCTTTTTGTATCGCAACATGTGGTTGATACGGCGTGGGGTGGTGCCAATAATGCTAAAACTGCGCCTGTGCATTGTAGGCAAATAATTCAAAATCTGGGGCGCACAACCCTCCTTGCATGAACGGCAGCGTCAGCACCTTCCAGGAGATACGAGGTTGCCTACCTGCCCACAGAAGTTCTAAAATGCCAGACATTAGTCGTTTGAAAAAATTTGCGTTCAACGGCATAGGGATGTTCACAAATAAATAAAGTAGTTTAGGCAATATAACCATTTTCGCGATGACTATCCTCCCCGTTAAGGACAATGGTAACGTTTTCCATCTCTGAATTTTGCTTTCCAGCCAGTCTATTACTTTGCCATAATTAGCTAGTCATATTTCCTGCATTGATCTGCTGACCCAAATCCCTAGGTATCGTGTTTCCCCTTCTGCCCACCGGATTGGAAATTCCGGGTCAAATGGTAGCGTACCGTCTGTCAGCTGCATCAATACTGATTTCGACCAGTTAATCTGGATCCCAGTCAGACCTCCATATCTAATCAGTTCCCGCATAACCTCGTCAAAATTCAGCCTGGGATCCGTTAAATAGATCGTCATGTCATCTGGGTACCTAGATATTAAAAGACCCCTCGTCGTGAACCCAGTGTTTTTTTGTGTACGATATTGCCTGAGCTTTGCAGCCAGTGGCTCCGTAGCAATGGCGAATAGTTGCAATTTTTTAGAAAATTGCAACAACATTTTTTTTTTAAATTCAAACTGAAATATTGTTAATTTTTTTGTTTTATTTTAATATATTTATATTATTTTCTTTTTTTCTCCAAATTTTTTTCGGAGTCGCGCACCCAAATCGTACACATTACGGTGGGTGCCCGGATTCTAGCCGCCATTTTACAAAAGTTGTTAAGGATCCGCGTACGGTGTGCGACGGCTGCATGCTTTTCAGTTGCATCATATACATTTAATATTACGTGATGTGCGCGATTGGTATGCGACCAGTCCGTGACTCCTGCTCCTGTGCATTCGCGACACATGTGCATTACAGTACGCGATGCTTGCGTGGTGGCGGGTCCCGGGTGAGGTCATATACGTGCTGGGGCACGCTGGGTGCACGACTCCCGCAAAAAAACATTCTAAAATGATATGTATGTGTCTTTAATATACATATTAGGACAAAGATATTCATAGAAATAATATATTTGTACTTATAATAAACTTATAATATTTTTAAATATATTTTCGCGAAGTCGTGCCGGGTGGGTGATTCGTGAGCGCAGAGTGCGCGGATCCCATGTGACCTCAAAAAAAAAGATTTCATTGGTTCATAACATTTGCCACTCTAACTATTGAAGGACCCCACCCATTTTAATCATTCTTGTTGGAGCATCTTTAGAGAGACATCTCTCTTCCTACAAGAACACTTTTTGCTTGTTTTTTTGGTGTTTTTCAAAACATATCAAACAAAATGGCATTTGGACAGCAGCAGCAGCACGAGGAAGTATCTTCTGAAGAAGAATTCTTGCAGGAGGCACCACGTCCACAGAGGCCGGAATCTGCTGGGTGGAAATTCTTCACTTTTCAACCTGGAGAGAAGAAAGTAAATGCGAGAAAGGTGACGTGCAAAATTTGTGACCGAGTCCTGTCAAGAGGCAGTGAAAAAAATACTCTTGTGGCACTGCTTCTATGTACAAGCATCTCCGGACCACATATCCTCTCAATCTTGCTCGGGAGGAAATGAGTCGAGCTGCTTTGAACCCCTCATCTGCTGTGGCAAGTACGTCTGGAGCGTCCTCAGGAACACCTGCAATGGACATTAGGCCAGAATTTGCCTTTCGCAAGCAACACTGCGTGAATAGCAAGAAACTTATATGCTTTGGTTGAGCAGTCGGTGGATGCAGTTTGTGCTACGCAACGTAACCATCGTTGTTAAAAAAATGTTGTTTGTTTTTTGGAATGATAAGTAATTCCAAACGTTTCCTGTTTTATCCGTTCTTTTTTTTGTTCATTTTTTGAAATAAACACTAAAAAAATACAAAATTGTTCAAAAAAATTTAAAAAAATACAAAAGAAAAAAGAAGAAAGAAAAAGTTCTTATCAGAACTACCTTAATTGGTTAAAGCAAGAACTATAATTGCAAGGTAATGTGTGAAAGTTTGGTTGAATATATGTATACAGCATGATTGACTGAAAGAATGCATTAGTAGTGTATGGTGAATTTATAGGTGAAGATTTATGAGGAAGTACTGCAGCTTGACACTGCAAGCTCTTTAGCTGCACTGCACTGTGGCACTTCCGAAGCACATGGATGTGACATATGTACATGAATATGTTGCAACTCTGTGCTTCTCTCTGCACTGCTGCACAAACTGCAGCCATGCGGTGACACAGGCACCCTTGCACCATGGTGCAAGGATGTCTGTGTCGTGCGGAGATTTTATTTGTGCAGGAAGGGACACCTTCCTGCACAAAACAAATCAGTAAAGGCATTTTCGTCTTTCAATGTATGCTGTGGAATGCAGCATGCATTGAAGGAGGAAAAAATAAGGAGAAATTAAAACAATTCTCCTTGTTGCGCCTTGCTACACCAACTCTAGGATGGTGCAGCATTCACACACATCTCCAGATTCACGATTTCTCATAAATCTGGAGATGTGTCTTGTTCTATTGGTGTTGTGTGGGAACATCTACAGAAACACATATGGAACGCCCCTTCAACGTAAAGGTCTGTGTATGATGGTGTCGTATTTACAAGGAGAGGAAAAACCATGCAGGGTGGCTTTTCCTCTCCTTGTAAATATGAAGGAGTGGCTGGCACCATCACTACGTTACAAAAAGTGACATACCGGTCGCGCAGGGTGCTTGTAAATCTTCCCCATAAGTACTTAGGTATTGGCAGACTGATACAATAAGAACATAGTGTTGGATGGGTGATTGAAGAATTGCATGAGACTGATAGAAGGTATCCTATGCTGCATGGGTACTACTTCAGTATGTAATGGAGTGGGTCAATAGTATGTATCTGCTTAGAGATTTGTAGGGATTATGCACAGAACATTTTGTGTGTATTTGTGTTGGTGCCTAGGTCATTTTATAAGAATACCACTTGTAACTGGATTGATGACAGTGCTGCAAACAGAGTGAACACTTAATTTATAGGTGCTTACGTATTGGTGGAGTGATAGGATAAGTAGATAGTGGTAGATAAGTGATTAACGAAGTGCATGGGACAGACTGGATGATTCCTACAATGCATGAGTACTAACTGGGTATTTAGAAGAGTGTATCAATAGTATGTAGCTAGTTAGAGGTCTGCTTGGATAGTGCACAAAATATTATAGCTGTACTTGTGTTAGTAGCTAGGCCATTCCATAAGTTCCTGACTAGTAACTAGAATAATTACAGTATTACAAACAGAGTGTCTAGTGAATTTATAAGTGCTTAGGTATTGGTGGAGTAATAGGATAAGTCGATAGTGCTGGATGGGTGATTGGAGAAATTCATGGGACAAACAGGAGGATTCCTACACTGCATAGGTACTAACTGGGTATTTAGAAGAGCGTATCAATAGTTTGTAGCTGGTTAGAGGTGTGCATGCATAGTGTACAAAATATTGTACCTGCACTTGTGTTAGTGACTACGCCATTTCTTAAGTATACGACTAATAACTGGAGTAATTTCAGTGTTGCAAAGAAATTGTGTGCTGAATTTATAAGTGCTTAGGTATTGGTGGAGTGATAGGATACGTAGATAGTGCTGGATGGTTCAATGGAGAAGTAAGTGCATGGGATAGACAGAAGGATTCCTAGACTACACAGGTACTAACTGGGTATTTAGAAGAGTGTATCAATAGTATTTTGCTGGTTAGAGGTCTGCATGCATAGTGCACAGAATATTGTAGCTGTACTAGTATTGGTGTGTCTATGGTTTCGAGAATGGTAGTATGTATTTTAGGGTGTGAGGAGGTGCATCAGATGATCACGTGGATGATGTCATCAGTGATGTCATTTGAGATGTCATCAGTGATGTCACTGACCATGTCATGAGTGATGTAATATGTGGCATCCTCAGCAGTGCATTGCGGGGGCGCGAGTTATAGTTAGCACAACTAACTATAATGGCTGAATTTCTCTTGTTTTGTACGAGTGAAATGTCCAACTAACTATGACATTCATAAAACCTGTGGTTTTTTTCAGTGAATTTCTGAGGTTTTTAAAATGCTAATTTCTAACTACAATGTCCCTGAAACTTGGTTTTTTCAGTGAATTTTATATATATGTATTTATTCTCCTCTCACTCTTACAAGAAAGGAATCAGCACTCAGGTTGTAGTTTGGAAGTATTTAATCTGCAAAGGACGTGATCCACGCGTTTTGGCTTGTCCGAACCTTGATAACGATACAAGACGTCATTGTAGCATCCTTATTTAAATGTACAAATGCCTAAAGTTGCCAACATTAACAAAGGACTAAATATTACTTTAATCCAAAAAGCTGGCGGCCATATCGGCCTGGTCACGAGGTGAAAATTCAGGAATTGATACAATAAAGAAAACAAGTGTTAATATGCACACAATGTCATTTCAGCACATCATGCCCCGTGACCGCCATACCTGTATGTTCGTTAACGTGCCTTATTCATAATAAACATACTTAGGATTGCAAACATCAACATAAACAATGAACTACATTTTACTTTTTTTTTTTTTTGTAAAATTTTTATTTTTCATTTTCAAAATAACAGTACACATATGAAGTTCACCAGGAAGCAATCAGTACCTCTCGAGATAGACCCTTCCGGGAGCAAAACAAAAGCACAGAGCATCAAATTCGTGATAACAGAAGCAAAGTCAGTGCTCGGCATGTGCCCATGGCTGTAGTCTCTCAACAAGCGCAACATATAGCCGGGCCAACATGTCCATAGTCCGGCAGGGCCAAAGTGCTAGGCCAGACATCCTTGCCATGCTCCTCGGTGAACCACATACCAGTAAACAGAACTCCCCCCCCCCCCCACCCACTCCCTCCCCCCACGGTGGCGACTCACTCAAACCAAACCTCCTCCAGACAACAAAATTAGACCTGAAATAAATGAAGTGACCTCAGGGACGCGGGACAGACCGCGGATGGTAAGCCCTTGGACAGAAATTTCACCAACGGACCCCACTGGAATTGGAAGTTCTTATAATTACCAAGGAAGACGTCCGCCATTCTTTCCAAACTCAGAAGTTTCCACAGGCGCGCGTGCCACAGCGAGATTGCCGGCGCCTCCTTCTGTTTCCAGGCAGCTGCCAGTGTAAGCTTGGCAGCACCCAGGCACAGCCACAAAATCTTCTTGTCCGCTTTGGTCTGATGCTCTAGGCCGGGGTCTCGGAGACCCAGGAGAACAGAGGCCATTGAGTCCTCAATGGGATACTGCAGCAGTTCCTTAATGTGCGAGAGAATCTCGTCCCAATATGGCCGAATCACCGGACAGTCCCACCAGATGTGGCGAAAGTCCCCCAGAAACCCGCAACCCCTCCAACATTTATCGGAGGCGGCCGGATAGAAGCGATGAAGCCTGGTCGGACATAAATACCATTGCATAAGAGTCTTAAGGTGGGCTTCCCTGAGGTGAAGTGAATGATTAAACTTCGAGATATCCCGCCATAACGCTGTCCACTCAGCATCCAAGACAGTTCTCCCCAGCATCTCTTCCCACTGGTCCATATACCTAGGTCTAGGCGAGATTGCCGACCGAAGCAAGAGCTGATATATGAAGGAGATAGCCCCTTTCATCACCGACGTCCGCAGCAGGAAGGCCTCAAAAGTGGAGGGTGGCCGCGTGGCTGCCTCCCGAACCCCCGGCGATGTGGCCCAGTGGAGCAGTTGCGCATGACGGTATTGGTCATTCTGGGGAACCCCATAGTCCCTCACGCAGTTCGCAAAAGTGAGGGGGGCCTGACCATGGAACAGGTGAGTCAAAGCCCTACATCCCCCCTCCCTCCACGCATCGAAGGCCCCCTCTCGCTGAGCCGGCGGGAATGCCGGGTTGAAGTGCAAGGGCGTGAAGGGTGAGGGGAACGTAGTCCAACGATCGTCCCCAACCAGCGCATCCCACACCTTCAGGACAGTACCTGTAGGCGTACTTATGTACGCATTTAAGGGGCGGTCCCTCCTAGGCTTCCAAGCCAGGTCCCAAACCGACCTTCCCGCCACACTCCGGTCCATATGGAGCCAATGCTTCTCCGACGTCTGCTGCGACCATTCTACTAAAATTCGCAGTTGCGCCGCCTTGTAATAAAGCTGGAGGTCAGGAAGCCCCACCCCGCCCTCGACTCTCGGTCTACGTAGTAAGGCAAAGGACAAACGCGCTCGGCCCCCTTGCCACACAAATCGCAAGATCTGCGTTCTAAGGCGCCGAAAAAAGTCGCCGTCCAGAGGGATGGGGAGGGCCTGAAATAAGTACAAATATTTGGGAAGGAGGACCATCTTTATAGCATGGATTCTACCCAGCCATGATAAAAATTTAGGTTTCCATTTGTCCAAATCGGCTCTAGTCTTTGCCAGCAAAGAAGGGAAATTAGCCGCGAATAGCCCGCCCACAGTGGGGGTCAAGCGGACCCCCAAGTAGACAAGCGAGTCAGCAGCCCAGGCCAAAGGCGTCAAAGTGCGCAAACGTTCCGCATCCGCAGGCGATAGAGTGAGATTCAGGACATGCGACTTGCTGTAATTAACCTTGAAGCCTGCGACCACTTCATATTCCAGCAGGGTCTCCCTAACACAAGGCAACGAGCGTTCAGGGTCAGCAATGGAAAGAAGTACGTCATCCGCGAAGAGCGTGATCTTTTGCTGCTCTCCCGCGAACGGAATGCCCCGTATACCCTCATGTTCCCTAATCGCCACCGCCAGGGGCTCAATGCTCAACGCGAACAGGAGAGGGGAAAGGGGGCAACCCTGCCTAGTACCCCTGGAATGCGGGAAGAATGCAGACAAGTGGCCATTGATTCCCACCCGAGATCTAGGACTGCAAAAATTAGCCCTCACCATGGTAATGAACTTTTCCGAAAAGCCAAAAGCCGTCATCGTATGAAACAGGAAGCGCCAGTCCACACGGTCGAATGCCTTCTCGGCATCCAACCCCACCAGGACCGCCGGGATGCGAAACCTGTCCGCCTTTTCAATGAGATGCACAACTCTGCGGGTATTGTCGTGAGTCTGGCGCCCCTTGATAAACCCGGACTGGTCAGGGTGTATGATCGCAGGTAACAGATCCTGCATTCTACGCGCCAAGATTGTCGAGTATAACTTCGCATCCAAGTTAAGGAGCGCTATGGGGCGAAACGAGGCACACTGGGTGGGATCTTTCCCCGGCTTCGGCAGGACCGTTATAACCGCCTCGGCCAGGGAGCCCGTCGAAGAGCCGGTCTCAGCCATGTCGTTAAAGAGGGTCACCAGTAAGTCGCAAAGGTCAGAGGCGAACGTCTTATAGAAGACGGCAGTGTATCCGTCCGGCCCAGGGGCCTTGTGCAGTTTCAGGTTCTTAATAGCCCCGAGTACCTCTTCCCTGGTAATTGGAGCCTCCAGGACCTCATTCCACTCTCTGGACACCTGGGGAAGGGGTAAGCGCTGCAGATACTGCTTCTGGGACTCCGCGTCCAGCTCGTCTCCAGTATAAAGGTCTCCATAAAAACGGCCAAAAATGGCTGCCTTTTGCTCGTCCCGGTGATGTAGCTCACCCGCAGCGTCCCTAATCCCCCCGATATACTCACGCTCCCGCCTATCTCGCAGCTGCCTCGCCAAATGTCTGCCCACTTTGTTACCGCAAGAATAAGATTGCCTGCCTAACCGCAACAGCGTCAATTCGGCCCTGTTATTGTAGTGGGCCCTCAGTTTCCCACGAACCGCGGTCAAAGGCCGGAGGGTAACTCTAGAGGGGTTAAGCTTGTGAGCCTGCTCAAGGACCGCCAATTCAGCCTCCAGAGCTTCCCTATCCTTGCGCCGTGCTTTATTAAGATTTGCATTGAGTCCCAAGCAAGTGCCCCTGATGGAAGCCTTCAAAGCGTCCCAAGTGTTGGAGACCGACGTGTCCGACACTGGGTTCAGCTCGAGAAAGTCCCTGATGGCCTTACGCAGTGCCTTACTAGAGACATCGTCCCGCACTACCGATGCCGGGAAATACCATTTCCTTTGCCCATCACCAGGTGAGGACCACCGGAGGCTAAGCACCAGGAGACTATGGTCAGATACCGAGAGTGGAAGAATGACGGAGTCAAGGACATCCCCCCTAAGCGCCTGGCTAATAAAAATGTGGTCCAGTCGGGAGTATGATTGATGGACATGCGAAAAAAAGGTGTAATCCCGGGAGGCAGGGTGGAAGAAGCGCCAACTGTCGACCAGGCCCAGATCCCCAACCACCTGCTGCGAGGAGGGGGAAAACACCCCTGTATGTACCCTACGGGCCCCAGAGCTATCCACATTCGCATCCCATACCAGGTTAAAGTCCCCTAAAAGGAACAAGTGCCCTTCCGCAAAGTCCCCCACCCGCTGCAACAGTCCCTGCAAAAACTGATTCTGACCAGCGTTAGGGACGTACACCACCACAAACGTACAAAGCCTCCCCTGAACAAGCCCCTTCACCAGCAGCCAGCGTCCATCCTTATCACTACAGACATCGTGGGGCTGGAAGTGCAGCGTAGAACGAAACAGGAGAGCCACCCCTCTATGCTTTGTGGACGCCGAAGACCTATAAATGATGGGAAACGCCTTATGACGAAGGCGCAGCTCGTCCTTACGCGCCAGGTGGGTCTCCTGGAGCCCCACAACATCCAACTGATGATCAGTTACATACTTCCACACCTTCTGCCTCTTCTGCGGCGAGTTCAGGCCTTTAACATTCCACGTCCCTATACTAAGCGGCATGATGGTCCCACAACCCAACACTCTCTATAAACAGCATCGGGCCCCCCCGCCCTACAGTCAGCCATCCTCCGCTCAAGGGGAACAGTGACATGCGACCCCTAGATCCCTCCCGCGCCTCCCCATCCCGACCCCCCGCCTCCCGTAGATCCCCCAGCGCCATAGTCAACCCCCCACACGCCACTTCCATACCACACCAGACCCACCGTACATGCCAAGAATCACTCCAGTCGCCACCAACATTTCCCACCCCCTCCCCCCCTCAAACCAACCGCCCCCTGAAGAAAAGGGGAACAGTGAAAGTGTAAACAGAACAGAAACAGTGAAAATTATACTCATCAGTCCCAGTGGACCACAGGTCACGAAGCACCGACCACTCCGGGGACAGGGTAGGGAGACCATCTCGGTTCCTCCCAAGGTCACGGTCTGGGGAGTCTTCTCCAAAAGTACTTCCATTCACCCAGACCGGGGGGGTCCATGCCCCCTCCAGCGCCGATCCGCATTATCAAGTCACCGTCACGCCGCTCCGGAGCTGGCCTGTGACGCCGGCACCGTCGCTGAAGCTACTGAAGCCACTGCACTCCCTCTCTCCTGCTGGCTGGCATCGCGGTCCGGGCGCCCCCGCGTCGGAGAGGACCCCACTCTATGCCATGAAGATGTCCGACGTCGCCTCCGAGACGGGGATGCACTCGACCCCTGGGACGGGGCAGCCTCATCCAAACCCAAGAGCTCCTTCGCTTCCTGCAGGGAGCGTATCTGCATCAGTCGATTCTGCCACCTGAAGATGATCCTGAAGGGGTGCCCCCAAGAATATGCGATGTTGCGTTCCCGCAGAAGGGAAGTCACCGGTCTAAAATCCCTCCTCTTTTGAAGTGTAGATGCCGCTAGGTCCTGAAAAAGTTGAGGATGATGTTCCCGAAATTGCAGCGAATTTATGGCCCTAGCCTTCCGGAGGATGCGCTCCTTCAATTGAAAGTCATGAACACAGACAAGGATGTCTGGGGGCGGCCCCCCCCCTCTCCTGGGCAAACCAACGCGATGGACTCTGTCCATCTGGATATCCGTCACATCGTCTTCATCCAAGATCTGCAGAAACAATTCCTTCACATAGCCTTGCAGGTCTCCCGACTCGCCATCCCATGGCACCGCTTTAATGCGAATGTTATTCCGCCGGGAGCGGTTCTCAAGGTCCTCCATGTGTGCCTGCAGGTCCAAGTTTTGCTCCGTAAGGCGAAGGACGTCTTGTTGGAGTAAGTGGACATCGTTGGCCGTGCCCAAATCATGGTCCTCAAGAGTCGCCACTCTTTCACCAATCCCATCAACGTCTCTCCGTACGTCCCGGAGGTCAGAGGCCAGCTGCGCCCGCAGCTCGGAGATGTCCTCCTTGATGGAAGCAAAAAGTTCGGTCATAAAAGCCTTAGTGGCCGGGGCCTCGTCATCGGACATTCTGGGCGACCCACTGGCACCGGGGGACGCCGGCTGCTGTGATGATTTAGCTGCGCCGTCCTTCATCACGCGTCCCTTGCGGGGCTGGTTAGCCATAATGCCGGGCGCCCTGCAACAGGGCGAACGATCCACCAGTCACCACCAGAACCAAGCAGAGCCCGGATCCGGGCTTGCAGGCGTAATAGTTGGCCCCGGCGGGCAGCCCAACTCTGCGTCCACCACTCCGCTCCAGGCCAGAGGCTCCCAGCGAATCTCCGGCGCCCAGACACCAGACAGCCGGACGAGCCAGGCAAAAGGGCGGCGTCACGCTCCTTATTCAGATCACCACCGGACCTCCAGGCACGCACCCCCAACAGCACCTCCAGTTCGCACCAGCTCACAGCGTAGGACCGGAGCCCTTCTGGAAATCCGGGCACAGGCAACGAGCAGCAGCAGTCCCCTCGGCCCACACACCATCCAGTCTGGCACCAAACGCAGCCTTTAGGGCCCCTCAGCAGCGTAGGAGGCCGCGCCCGCCTCGATTGCCCTCACCCTGCTTGGAGCGCCGGTCCACTGTTAGCACCCCCTCCGGGCCGGCGCTCGTCTCCACGCGCCAAGTCCAACAGCTCTTGTCCGGTTGAATGCGGCCTCTGGGAAGCGCCCGGGGTCTCCACCACCCCTCCGGGTCGATGCTCCGGGGCCTCCGCTCTCCTCGCAGGTCAGGTCCCTCCGCCGCGTGGCTACACCCCCACAGCACCAGCGGCGCCGCGCAGTCTACAGAAGGGGCCCGGGCCTTGCACCACCACAGCAGCAGTCGCCAGGTCGCCGCTGCAACAGGGGCCGGCAGCTCCCCCAACACGTCTCTCGTCGGGCCCCGTCAACAGGCCGGGCTCCCTCCGCACCTCTCCTGTCCAGAGCAGGGGGGTCACTCAACCGGACTATGCCTCCCAACCCGGTTGGGCACAGTGGCGCCGCCCCTCACCGAGGGCTCCGGGTCTCCTCCGCTTTCCGGGCCGCTACTCGCCGGTACCCCCAAGGCACACCGGAGATCGTGGCTGCCCCTCACCGCCTCCGGCAACAGCCCGCAGCCCCGGCGGCTGCCGCAAGATGACTCAGGCGGGGGCGGGGCGCAGAAAGAGTCTCCCCCGTCGCGATGGGCCCCGCGACACGCCGGGCCGGCCTCTGCTAATTTAGACCGGGGATCCACAGGCCGCAGAGCTCCGCCGGTCCCACAGCCACTCCGGATGCCCCCACTCCTCCCCGACGGCACCGTGCTCCTCCGCCGTGTCCTGGTGATCTCCGCCACCGATTAGAGGCCGAGCTGGACGCCAGGTGCCGCGTTATCAGCAGCTTTGCTGGATCGGCGCCGGAGAGGTAGGAAAAAGCGTCCTACTCCGACGCCATCTTGGCCACGCCCCCCTACATTTTACTTTAAAGTGAAAGGCTATCGGCCATATTAATCTGGGCACGTTGCGTATTATAATGGTTCTTACACGAAAGAAAAGGAAAAAAAGGGGTGTTAATATACACACACTATCCCTAATTAAAGTTCTAGCGATTATAGTTCCATGCCATTCACAGCTCATTTGAGATGTCATGAGTGATGTAACTGACCATGTCATGAATGATGTAATGTCTGAGGTCATTAGCAGTACACTGCGGGCGTAAGTTATAGTTAGCTCAGGTAACTATAACTGCTGAATTTCACTGGTTGTGTATGAGTGAAATCTGAGTCTAACTATATCGTCCATGTAATCTTTATTTTTTTCAGCAAATGTATAGGTTTTTTTAACGTTAAGTAAGATGCATATCACAATGGATGGTGGGGGGGTTGGAAGCAGGGCCTGGTATTGTGCTGCCCCCACCCAAGATTGCTGCTCCTGCCTTCCCTCCTCCTAGCCATCCATTCTCCAAGTCCATGTCCCTGCTCCCTTATTACAGTCCTGTGTGGCCGTTGTTCTGCCACTGGCCTTCCCGCCTTCTCTGAACAGTTAGCATACTGCCCCATCCACCTCCTCCCTATCTTCTGTTGTCTGAATCCGTGGACTAGCTTCCTCCCTCCTGCCATGCATGGTCTGATGTGTTGCCACTGCCCTTCATTTAGCATGATGTATCAGTCTACTCCTCCTGCCCTCCATTGCCCAATTCTATGCCCCATCATTGACCTCCTGCTTAGCCTCTGTGCTTAGCTTGCTGCCGCTATTCTCCTTCCCCCTGCCCTATGATGTCTGTGTGCATGCCCCTGCTCCATCCCATTTGCCCACCATGCTCCATGGACCTGCCGCTCCTATCTACTCTGAGTGTTCTGTTGAGATGCCACTCCCCTCCCACCTGCCTAGCATTGTCAGATGACTGTAACCTCTCCCCGCCACCTCCACCCTGCCTGTCCACATTCCATGCCCCTATCCCCTTCCTCCTGTCCCCCATGATCCATTTTACTGCCACACCCTTCTGCCCTCCCTGGTCTGTTGTGCTGCAACTGCTCCTCCTGCCTGCCCAGCGGGGTCTGTTGTGAGGCCCCTTCTCCTGAACTCTCTTATCCTGACCCTCCCTTCTATCCTCCATGGTCCTTTGTGCATGCCCCTGCACCCTCTTTCTTGCCCATCATGGCCATTGTGCTGCCACTAACCCTCCCGCTTGCCATGCATGGTCTTCTGTGCTGCCACGGCCCTTCCCACCTTCCCTGTGTGGTCAGCTAGCTGCCACTGACCCCCTCCCACCTTCCCTCCATGGTCTGTGTGTATGCCATTATAGTCTCACTGTTGTTCTTCATGGTGTGTCTTGCTTCTAGTGCCCATCCTGCCTGATCTCCATGGTCATCTTGATGCTCCTGCCCTGCCCCCTTGCCCCAGCCCTCTTTTTCTATGTGCAGACCACTATTATATGCCTCCTGGCTTGTCTGTTGCATTGTAATGACCCTGGTCTGTCCCTCCTGCCCTTTATGGTCTGTTATGCTGCAGCTTTCTCTCCTGTCTGTCCATTATGGTCAGCCAGCTACCATTGCCTCTTTCCCCTCTGTTCTTTGTTGTCCATGTGCATGGTCCTGTCTCCTCCCTATTGCTTTCTATGGATTGTTGTGCTGCACTCCCGTCCCGCATGCCCTGTGTGGTGTATTGTGCTGCTACAAACCCTGATGCCTGCCCTGTAGGGTCAGTTTGGTGCACCTCTCCATGTCCCTCCTGTCCTCTGTTATCCGAGCCAATGTCCCTACCCCAATTCCTCCAGCCTTTCATGATCCAATGTACCATACTTGCTAACATTTTCAACTTGGTAAGAGGGATATTTTGAAAAAAACTGGCGTATTGATTTTCCCCTTTGACTTACATTGAAAAAGAGGAGATTGTAGACAGGAGACAGATCAAATAAAGCCCCTTTGGGCTTAAAAACATTGGACGTTTCCTGGCTGAATCGGGTCTGTTGGCATGTCTGGTTGTACTACCACTGCCTCTTCCGTCTGCCCACAATGGTCTATTATATTGCCACAGCCTCTCTTGCCAGTCCTGTATTGTTGGTTTGTTGCCCCTCCCCCCTTTCCACTGCCCTCCATAGTCTGTTGTGCTGCCACTGCCCTTCCTGCCAGCCCAGTGTGGTCAAATTGTTGCCTCTGCACCCTCCAACCTGCCTTCAATTTTCAGAGTCCGTGCCCCTGACCTCTGCCTCTCAACAGTATGCCTATCAACAACTAGATTGCTAACATTCTATATTTATTACAAAAGTGTGGAACGCCTGACGTCATCTTGATGTAATCAAAACTGTAATACCGAGAGCATTTCCTTTAGAATTATATATAAGAGAGGGTCTTATTTGCATCAAAATTATGGTTAGTGCTCTAAAAAACTAAAATGAGGACATATTTTCCGAGTTTTCAAATAGCGACAAAGCACTTTTAAATTATTTATCTTTGTTTTTTATCCAGTTGACCACTTGATTAAATGTTACACTTAGGGGAGAGGATGTGGTGTTACTTCCAGAGCTGCAGACTTTGCAACTGGGGAACCAGGTTGGAGTTTCTGCTTCAGCTCGACATTCTGTGATTCGGGTTAAATCACTTAATCTCCCCATGTCTAAAACCCAAATGAATTTGTTCTTGTGTGATGTAACCAATGCTAATGTAAAGAACTCCAATACCTGACAAGTCTGCACTATATAAAACTGCAAAAACACAAAAAATAAAAAGTGTTTTGCACACTTCTGTCATTGGGCTACATGTGGGCTACATCTGGGTGATATTTGTGCTACATTTGGGCTCTTTTGTCTCTGGTGGCCATCTTGAGAGATTTATTTGTTATGACGTTTTCTAATTTCCTCATTTACTGCAGTCTCCTCAGTAGGAAATACTTTCAGTTATTTACTTTGGTTCCATCAAGACGCCATTCAGATCTGTCACACGTTTGCCTTAAATTCTGAATGTTAGCACTCTAGTTGCTCATTAGATCACTGTAGTAAAGCTACTGCTCACCAGGGAAGTCTGCTACTGGTATTCAAAGTGCATGTTTCAGTCTGCATGTCAGAATTTTTTATTGAAATTGAAGAGGATGTGAGAAGTCAAAATGTGCCCTAATTTTTCTTTCTGCAGCTTTAATCATAATTTCTATGGAAAAATGAACCCCCTCATTTTGTTCCTTTGCAAATTAAATGTATTAAATGTTACCACTTTATTCCAATCAAGATGGCTTCAGGTGTGCCATATTTTTGTCATAAGTTGGACTGTTAGTGCTCTAGTTGTTCTTTAGAACACTCTGGGAAGCTGCAGTAGAACACAAAGGAATCAACTGACAGTCTCTGCCCTTGATGGATGTACATGTTTTACTGAGAATGTCAGACTTTATTCTCACATGACGGAGAAAGATAATGTGAATTTACAGAAAATATGCTCTCATTTTAGCTTATAGATCACCTTCCAAACCTCTGTGGGAAAAGCATGAGAAAATAGTTTTCTCTCAAACATGATTCATGATATCACAGCAGAAGGCTTTTTCACATGGTACAATCACCTTAGAACACACCACAGTTCCTAAAATGAGTATGGTACCATCAACATATGATTTATAATGTAACTAAAGTCTTAAAACCTTCTATTAACTGCAATGCTTTTTAATGAGGTGCTATCATGTATATTGGTCCCAAGATGGCTGCCAACACTTCTTGAATGAAGTGCTGACAGCCAATCAGATCTCACGATGAGATGTGTGGTTAGGCTCCGCCCAGATATATAAATATTTATTTTTCCATTAATATTTTAAAAACTACTTAATGGATTTACACCATTTAACAAAAAATGGCTCTTTCTTAACCAAGGGCTACCTTTTTGCCAAATTTGGTTTCATTCCATTCAGCAGTTCGGGCTGTAGCTGTGTCTAAAGTTTTCTATGGAACATTGCATGGAGAAAACAGGTTTTGGGCCCCCCCTTTTTTCTCTGCCCCCGCTTGCTGAATCACCCCGAAACTTTCAAGATAGGAGCGGACCGAAGCGGGCCATACGTTTTGAAAATTTCACAAAGATTTGTCAATCGGCGCCAAAGTTATTGGGAAAGGAATGTTGCAATTTTCCTATGGTAACTAGGGTCTAACTATAACTACCTACTGGCAATATATATATAGATATATCTATCTATATATGTATGTATATGTATATATGTATATGTATATGTATATATATATTTATATATTCACTGAAAAAAACATAGGTTATAGACCATATATAGTTAGGAATTAGCATTTACAAAATCTTGAAAATTCACTGAAAAAACAATAGGTTATACACCATATATAGTTAGGAATTAGCATTTACAAAACCTTATTTTACTCACACAAAACCATTGAAATTCGCATATATAGTTAGTTGCACTAACTATATATCGCGCACCCGCAATCCACTGCTGATCATGTCACATATTACATCATTCATGACATGGTCAGTGACATCACTGATGACATCACTGATGACATCTCAAATGACATCACTGATGACATCACTGATGACATCATCCAGTGACTGTGTGTTTCTGTAAAGTTTAAATATGTTTTACATTTCGAAGAATGAGTGGATGTATAAGTGTCTGAATGAAGGTTTTAGTAGGTGCGTGATTGACTGAATGAGTGAGTGATTAAATGTGTCTTACTGAATGCATGGGTTAGTGACTAAACTGTCTGAAAGTGTGCATCAGTATGTCTGTTGTTGTGCAAGCTGCTGCATGTGTTGATCAGTAGCTATATGAGTGGCTATATGGGTTATTGATTGGTTGCCCAAGTATTTGTATGGGAGACTGAGTGTGTGTGTGGCTGGCTGGGAGGTGTGTGACTCTGTGCAGATCAATGTGTACTTGTATCAGTGATTGTATAAGAGAGTAAGTATGTGTTAGTATATGTTTGAAAATGTAAGGTGTTCTATGTTTAACTGTATAGATGAGAAAATGGAAGTGTGATTGATTCTTTACAGGACTGACTAGGTGTGTGAGTAACTCCATGGATGAGTGGCAGAGTGTGAGTGTCTGTATAGGTGTATGAGTGCATATGATAGTGTTGTAAAGATGAGTGATTGTATGTATGAATGATTGTATGGGTGACTGAGTGAATGTGTGTGTAGACGTAGGAATCAGTGAGTGCGTATGTAGTAACTAGTATTGGTGTGACAATGGTTTCAAAAATTATACCCTGTTTGTAACACTGGGTGTAACAGAGGTTATATTAGAGTGTGAGGAGATGCATTGTATCATCACATGAATGATATCATCAGTGATGTGATCAGTGATGTCATTTGAGATGTCATCAGTGATGTCATCAGTGATGTCACTGACCATGTCATGAATGATGTAATATGTGACATGATCAGCAGTGGATTGCGGGTGCGCGATATATAGTTAGTGCAACTAACTATATATGCAAATTTCAATGGTTTTGTGTGAGTAAAATAAGGTTGTGTAAATGCTAATTCATAACTATATATGGTGTATAACCTATGTTTTTTTCAGTGAATTTTCAAGGTTTTGTAAATGCTAATTCCTAACTATATATGGTCTATAACCTATGGTTTTTTCAGTGAATTTCAATGGTTTTTTAATAGCAAATATTAAAAGCTGTTAAATGTATTCTTTTTTTAAAGGAAAAATATATTTTATATGTATTTAATATAATGTTTTTATGTATATATATATATTTTTTATTTATTTTTTTTGTTTCGCTACCGGTCCGCGCACCGGGTAGCTTCCCGTTAGCTAAATTTGGTGCCGCGACCCGGTCCGCGAACCGGTAAACGTTCCGTTAGCGCAACTGCCGCATTAGAAAACAACATCGTGACGCGTCGCGTAAGCGCGTCGTATCGCGGTGCCGCGTAATGCGTCTTATGACGCGCCGCTTTAGCGCACCCGGAAGTGCTCCGGAGCACGAACCGAGGTGCGAAGCGCAGCTCCCCGGAAGCGATACGGGGCGCGTCGCGTAAGCGTGACGTATCGCGTTTCAGCGTAATGCGTCTTATGACGCGCCACGTTAGCGCACCCGGAAGTGCTCCGGTGCGCGAACGAGGCCGAAGCGCAGCTTACCGGAAGAGCTCCGGGCGCGGAGCGGGACGCGTAACGTAAGCGTAACAGGTCATGTGACCTGTAAATAACACTTTTCATTGGTTAGAACTTTTTTTTTCCCAAATGATGAAAACCCCTCCTTCTTTCCTCACTCTGACTTTCATCTTTGTGAGAGGAAGACCTGTTTTTGCTTATTAAAATAATGGCATCTGTAGTAGCTGCAGCTGGTGGACCCCCACCACCACCACAACCACCTAGGAAGGAAGGACCACCTCCACAGTTCCTTCCCAACCCAGAGGAGGAAGAGGAAGAAGAAGAGGAAGAGGAAGTAGAGCCGAGGCAGTTCTTACGTGAAGAGCCCCGGAAATCCCACCACAAAGACAGTTTTATTTGGCAGTTTTATTCTTTTCCTCGAGGCCAAAAAAAAGTGAATGCCCGACATGTGACATGCCTGATTTGTAAAGATGTTTTATCTAGAGGTACAGACAAAAAGTATAGTTATGGTAACTATACTATGCACCTATATGAAAAGAAAGAGTTCTCCCAGATACTTTAAGGTCCAGAGGGGGGAGAAAACAAACCAAGCAAGAAAAGCAGAACCTCGGTGGGGACCTATATTTCTTTTAACATTGAGTAAATCTAAACGATTTATAAAAAAGATGCCAAAAAGAGAAGAACTTTTACATTATTTTTCAAACATATAAGTTTATTTAAATATTTTTGTCGTTTTTTATAAGAGTTTTTTAAAAGACATTTGTGCAATTGTACATAACATTGTCCATGTGGAATTTCTCATTAGTCAAAAGTGCCCTCTATTAGCAATTAATAACAATTGATCCTGCTAGTCAAACATACATACTTTCATACCAGTCATACTATTTTTTTTAAAAAAAAAGGGGGGAGGCATACTTAACATAAACACAGAAGCAAAATTTTTACAAAACACAAATCTAATACAAATGGCAACTCTAAGGTGTACTTATTGGAATACGTGTGAGGATCTAGATGGTATAATTCAACTAGTTATGATGGAATTAACCAGTTCGTATCCAAGACAGTAGATGTTGGGCCGACGTACGTTTCGGTGAGTGTCACCTTCCTCAGGGCCAAGGACAAACATATATAAAAATATATAGTGAATAATATTAAAAGTTTGAGGGCATGAAACAATGTTCTATAATGTGAGGGGTCTAGGCGTGGGTATATTTGCGAAGCCGGTATTGGTAGATTTCCTTGAGGCAAAAGCTTGAAAAACGGCACAAGTACTCTTTAATTTTCAAATACGTGGAGCCATCAAAAAAGATGAGATCGGGGGTCTGTGACTGTCGGGGATTGGTTTCTAATCATTTATGATGTTCCGTGTCTATGAAGCACGGAGGAGGCAGGGCAGCAAGCCTCTATCTATTTGCTTATTTTTTACAGTCTGGAGTCACGACCGGGGGTCCAGGGACTTAGCCAAAATGCGGGTACTTTTTCGGATATATGTTTTGTAAAAATTTTGCTTCTGTGTTTATGTTAAGTATGCCTCCCCCCTTTTTTTAAAAAAATAGTATGACTGGTATGAAAGTATGTATGTTTGACTAGCAGGATCAATTGTTATTAATTGCTAATAGAGGGCACTTTTGACTAATGAGAAATTCCACATGGACAATGTTATGTACAATTGCACAAATGTCTTTTAAAAAACTCTTATAAAAAACGACAAAAATATTTAAATAAACTTATATGTTTGAAAAATAATGTAAAAGTTCTTCTCTTTTTGGCATCTTTTTTATAAATCGTTTAGATTTACTCAATGTTAAAAGAAATATAGGTCCCCACCGAGGTTCTGCTTTTCTAACTATACTATGCACCGTCATATGCAGAGGTGGCATCCACTGAATTACAGCGTTGCAGAAATGCGTCACCTCCAAGACAACCCACCAACTCCTGTGGCCAGTACATCGGCACAGGTAACTCTGTCGGGACCAGAGGCGAGGGAAACGGTCCAAAACATCCAACAGAATTTTGTGCACATGAAGATAGTGTGCCTTTATTGTGGTGACCTATTCTCATGTGCAAATATGAGTATCAATTTGATAAACAGAGCATTTGAAAACCACAAGTGCTCAAAACGCCCCAAAAAATAATTATTTTTTTTTGCTCCTGTTGAGCCCTTTCTAATGCCTGTTTTTCGTTGTTCCCCCTCAAAAAAACAAAAAAAAATTAAAATTGTTCCAAAAATACAAAAAAATAAAAAAATGTTCAGAAAAATAATAAAAAAATATAAAACAACAAAAACAATTTAAAAAAAAGTTATTTTCAGAACTACCTCCCATTTATAAAAAATTGCTAAAATGTTTAGCACTCTTGCAATTTTTTTTTTTGGGTTCGCTTCACTTTTGCGTCACTTTTAACATGGGGAAAATAACGTGAACGTGGCTCAAAGGCCTTGTAAATATGGCCCATGGTGGCTATGAAACTCTAGCAGTACATATCATGAAACCTAAATGACTTCAAGAAACGTTTTTAAACACATCAAGTAAGCAAATTATTCACCCAGATTCATGGGGAAGTGACTTAAAATGCCCTAACACACATAAGGCATATTTTACAAGGCCCTTGCATCACTTTTGCGTCACTTTTAACATGGGGAAAATAACGTGAAAGTGGCTCAAACTTGAGAGCGTATTTACAAGGCCCTTGCACCACTTTTGCGTCACTTTTAACATGAAGAAAATAACGTGAAAGTGGCTCAAAGTCCTTCTAAATATGCCCCATGCTGGCTATGAAACTCTTGCAATACATATCATGAAACCTAAATGACTTTAAGAAACGTTTTTAAACACATCAAGTAAGTAAATTATTCACCCAGATTCATAGGGCAAGTGAAATATTTGTTTAAAGAAGCAGACACCATTTTTTCCTTGTCATAAATTTAAAAATGATTCCTTTTCCTCAAAAACGATTTTCAAGTCATAATTTGAAAACACAGCACAGCTCCTATGTACAAGCACACCCTGTCAGTATTAATACTTCACATTATCTCCAATTACAATTTCTTAAAGAAACAAAATCTATTTCTAAAACACTTGACACAAAGCAACATTTTAAATACACAACTTTCTTCCAAATTTTCTCCCTAAAGCCTACTAGTCTCTATCTAAATTAAATGAATCTTTTCTCACCTTAGCAAATACTTTTTGAGTTTCAAAACAGTCTCAGACACACACCAATTTTTCTTTAGCAGAGCAAAGGGTATGCACTCCAGAGGCTGCAACCAACAAAGGCACTGAAATGCTGTAATTCATCACACATATCTCTCATGTCACCCAATCAAAACTCTTCCCTCACTTTTTTCAAATCAACACCCTTCCCCCCTCTGCCCTTTCTGCCTTTTTTCCATAGCAACTACCTCCTGAGAGACCTCTCATGTTTACAAGTTCACACAACAATGTTTCAATTGAACTCTGAACTCTCAGTACACCTGCGTATCCAGTGCAATCTTTCTTAAAATGATTTTTTCTTAACCATTCAAATTACATCTTTCAAAGAACTCATCCATGCACCCTAACTTTCTGTTTTCAGCAATCAAAATCCACCAATCACTGCTACTGAATCATTAGCACTGAAACTCCACAGTTTTTTCATTACAAACTCCTACTGTTTCAACTGCCATTTCATTCACACACTTCATCTGACTGCAGCAGAACCTCCTCTCACCATGTTTTCTGTCTGGATTATTGGACATAGTTACATCCACTGGGCTCAAATGTATGCTGATAACAGAAATTTACACAACCTCAATTTACAAAATGTGGAAATCAACTGGATTGGCCACAGAGGATTGAGAACAACCCTGAGGGAAAGTGTTAAGAAAACAGTGAGCGAAAGTAAATAGGAATAAAACAAGATGTATGACAGTGACTAAGGTTAAAACATGTGGAATAACAGAGAGAAAAAACAGAAAGCAGAAAAGAAGAAGTGACAAAAATGCACATTCACACATTCTGATTTTTTTTTTTTTTTTTTTTTTTGGAACAATTTTAAATTCTTTTTGTTTTGTGTGGGAGTTCCTAAGTTCCTCAGCATACATTTTAAATCACCATGACGACTGTACCAGTACTCATTAGTACCACGCTGACATGCCATGAGATTAATCAGGTGAGAATCCAAAATACTGTCTTGCACATTGACTTTATCCATAAAGTCCCTTGCCGAGATATTTTGCATCTGTACACCACTTTTCAAGATGTGGTTCACTGCATATGACAGTCCAGACAGATCACTTTCAAACAGTAGATGAAACAAATAGGGAATGCATTGACGAAACCTAGGATCTTCTGCATACAATCGTAAAGTCAGGTATTCAGAAGCAGGAATTTGATCTGGTCGCTCATCATATCTTCCTCCTTGACCTGTTGGAAATAGCTGTGGGAAACACCGAGCTTCCAAACTTTCCTCCCAAACACTAATGGGACTCCCTTTGGCTTGTTTCATTTGAAACAACTCAATAGCATTCCCCATGACTTCCTTGGAATGCAAAGGATGAACACTATAATGTTCATATATTTCTTCATTTTTAGAGGCTTCTACTTTCTCAATTTGTCCAGCACACAAATCGCTGTCCTCTTCTTCACTTACTTCCTCTTCTGCAACACATACATTCTTGTAGTACTCATTGTTTTTCATCAAATACAATCTTGCCTTTTTGACTTTCCTAACACCCACTAAATCTTGCCAGATTTTCTTACTATTTGTCGGAACCCCATTAACTAAGATAGTTCCTCTTCCACTTTCTCTACTCCAATTGTATTAATGTTTTTCTTCAAATCTAGAGGCAAATAAACAACTCTTCCCTTTAATCCTCTCTGTAAATCTGATGGAGGCAATTTCCTTGTCTTTGGCTCCATTCGTACAATAGCCTGAAAGGGATGGACACTTTGAATCAAAATAGATTCATAAGTATTTAAATCCTTCAATTCAGAAGGAATGTCAACCAATTCCAGATTATTATGAACCGCTCTAGCAGGCATCCGGTTTTGATTTAATTTGTTACAACAATAAGTGCTCACACGTTGATCCGATCCCAAATCAAAACAATTTTCTACCATCAAGTATGTTGCGAAATCCTTCCATTCACTATTATTTTCCCTTTCACTTTTTGCATATAAATCCACTAACTTAGTCTGATTCTTATAATAAGTGTGTCGACAACACACACAAGTGAAATTAGGCCTCTCACTTGATTTCACCTGAAACGTGGCAATTTCCTTCTGAAAATTATCTGTACTGGAAATCTGTACACTCTCTTCCACATTACCTTCTTCTTCTGGGTGAATTTGAACATTCTACTCTTTACTTGCTAAAGTAACAAAACTCAATTTCTTCACAAATATTCTTCACATCTACTTCAGAACCATGCAAAAGAGCACTGCTTAATTGTTTAAGCTTAATTGCTGGACTCTTAGCAAAATACAACATTCTCACTAATTTCCTCACTTTATTATGATGGACTGCTAGCATCCTGAAATGATGAAAAACACTCTGGCATACTCTCCTGGAAAGACAAGCCAGTGAATGACCATGTAAACCTGTCACTTCTCTCACTCTGCATGGATCTAATTCCTGCAACAACTTCATTTTCTGTTTTAAACTTTTCTTATTAAATGTCTGTACAAAATCACAAAGCAAATTGATGGAATCCTGTCGCACACTGCAAATACTACTACACTTCCAGGTGTACACTGGACCCTTAGGACGTCTCCCTAAAACTTCATCACCTAACACCTCTTCTGCCTCTGTTGACACAAGTTTTTCTTTTTCAACTGGACAACCGTCTTTCACCTCATATGCTCGACCACTGGTGTCAACTGCATGCACCAAATCATTGTCCTGGAAGTAACTCTCCTCATTGAAAAATGCCTCACAACTTGAACTATGCATCCATTCTCCTGAAAATACTTCACAAAAATTTGTACGATTAACTATTCGCTTCCATCTACTATTTGTTTTGAATTCATAAATTGCCTTGTTTAGTTTCCTAATTCTATTGATTACCAAAATAAATAACTTTCGCTTCATTTCCAAAGCCTGATCAATAATTTTCTCAACATTTTTCTTTTTCTTATAAAAAGCCAGTTTCTGTTGACCTTTCTTTACATTTTTCATCAAATTTACAATTATCCTGTTGCGGAACATTCGTCTACGAATGTCCCTAAATTGATTGTGCCTTCTACCGGCACTCACAGAGTTTTCTCCTGCTCTACCACTAACTTTATTAAGGGGCCTTTCCTTCCTGTTTAAATTGACTCTCTTCTTCTGGACTAAAACATGTTCTGTAGTGATACTTTTTTTTCTGGAAATGTTTCTTAGGAAAGATTTCGTTGTCTTACCCGGAGCTTTTTTGGTGACTTGACGAGTTTTTATTGTAGAGGACTGCTGCAAGCATGTACTAAGCTGCTGTGTTTGACGTTTTGTAGCCTTTCTCCTCCTTTGCCTTGAAGGCATTTTTTAATTTTGAAATGATCTGCAGTTGAATCTGTGGTAAAATATAATAAAAAATGTTATTAACCACTATTACCAAACAGTAAATCAATAACAGTCGTCAAAAAATTAACACACTAGTTGTCAATTCTACATACAATAATTTTTAGTGCATTGGCAAATTTAAAACTCACAAATAGTAGCAAAGAAATGGAATGCTTCTACATTTGACCTGTGCTCTTTTATATGTGAATCTGAACTAATTTTATTAGCATATTTCACTATTTTATTAAAGACACTTCACACAAGCTGTTTTTGAAGTTGTATTTAAATTTAAATAAAACGGTTAACATGGTTACTTTTCATTTCCGGTAACTTAAATTTATTTTTAAAAGTCTTTATAGTTCAATAGGCTCGAGCAGGTCAGCTGCACACCCTATGTCATACAATTCTGACAAATCGGCATCCTCATCATATTCTTCATCATCCACAGGATATAAATCATCCAAGGGATCTACTTCCACTGACGTTTCAATGACAAGTTCAATGATAAGATCGAGATCAACAGATTGTTCATTATCACTCATGGTTGATGTTGTCGTTATCTTTAAAGAAAGAGAACTTCAATGAGATGTTGCAGAGTAAGAGACAAATCTCAGAGACTATAATAGTAAAATTGTTTAACAAGAGTAACATTTTGCAGATATTATTTAGCCATGTCCAGCGATGCTGAGGAGGTGAGGCCTATGTCCAAGTTTTCAGTGAACAGGACTCATCTCTTCTTAACCTTGGATAAGCCTCACCGACTCTGTGTCCCCTGCTCATACTTAAATGTAAAGGGGCAGATTTATGTTAACTGGCGCATCCCCAGGGATGCACCAGTTAACGTGCGCCGCTGCTCTGCCACCCATGGTGTGCCGCATTTACAATGCGGAGCACCATGGGGCAAAAACAGCACAGATGCGTCACGCATCTGTGCCGCAAAAGCGGCGCATTGCAGGAATCACGTCGCAAGCGCGACATGACTCCTGCAATGCACAGGGGCAAGCCACACATTGCATGGTGCGTCACTCCTTATGCCTGTTTCAAACAGGCATAAGGATTTGATTCAGCAATGCCATAAAGCTGACTCAGTGAAATCTTGTAAATTTCACTGTGTTAGTTTTACAGGGCTTTCATGCAAGTGAACGCCCACCCTGCAACAAAACGCCCACATGAAACCTGACGCAGGTTTCATGTGGCGCAGGACTTTACAGCGTGACACATCTGCCTAGATGCATCAAGTTGTAAATATGTCGCAACATGGTGCATCTTTTGCGCCGCCGCTGCGTCACAAAAGTGACGCAACGGCGGCGCAAAAGAGGCGCACGGCCATCATAAATCTGCCCCTAACATTTTAAATGATTGGTTCAGGATGCCGATAAGGTGTGGCCTATCCAGAGGTTTGTTTGAGGTGAGGCCTACTCAGGGTTGCAGATGAAATTTAGGCTTGTTGAAGAGTACAGAGGAGATAATACATGTGCAGGCCTACCAATGAAGTGAGTCATGTCCACTGCACTCTTGAACAAAGGCCAGACCTCCTCTGTCTCCCTGGACAGGCCTAAACCTCATCTGCACAATGTGATTCGTAATGTTAGGAAACACAGGTGATGTAATTGAAAAACTTGCAAATATTTTTGCTCATTTCACAATCACATCACCTGTGTTTCCTTTGCTTAGGTATCTCATTGTGCAGATGTAGTCTAGCATATCAAAGAGTACGCAGAAGGTGAGCACTGTATGCAACAACTTTGACACTTACAGAAGCCTCAGCTTCTCCATGCCCCCTACACAGTCCTAAATGTATACAGTTTAAACTGACGGTATCTTGTTGCAGATGAAGTGAGGCCTATCTTGCAACATGGTGCATCTTTTGCACCGCTGCTGCGGCGCAAAAGAGGCGCACGGCCATCATAAATCTGCCCCTAACATTTTAAATGATTGGTTCAGGATGCCGATAAGGTGTGGCCTATCCAGAGGTTTGTTTGAGGTGAGGCCTACTCAGGGTTGCAGATGAAATTTAGGCTTGTTGAAGAGTACAGAGGAGATAATACATGTGCAGGCCTACCAACGAAGTGAGTCATGTCCACTGCACTCTTGAACAAAGGCCAGACCTCCTCTGTCTCCCTGGACAGGCCTAAACCTCATCTGCACAATGTGATTCGTAATATTAGGAAACACAGGTGATATAATTGAAAAACGTGCAAATATTTTTGCTCATTTCACAATCAAATCACCTGTATTTCCTCAGCTTAGGTATCTCATTGTGCAGATGTAGTCTAGCATATCCAAGAGTACGCAGAAGATGAGGACTGTATGCAACAGAGCAATGTACATTACTCACCTCCCTTGACACTTACAGAAGCCTCAGTTTCTCCATGCCTCCTACACAGTTCAAAATGTATATCATTATCATTCATGTGACTATGAAACTCTAGCAGTACATATTGTGAAACCTAAATGTCTTAAAGTAACGATTTTTTAACCGACAAACAAGCAAATTATTCTCCCAGATTGATGGTGAGAAGTGATATATTTATTTAAAGAAGCAGACACCTTTTTGTCATTGTCATAAATGTAAAAAGCATTCCTTTTCTTTATGAACCATTTTCATGTCATAATTTGAAAACACAGCACAACTCCTATGTACAAGTACACCCTGTCAGTACTTAAATTTGCCAAGCACACATGCGGGCGTATTTACAAGAGCCTTGCACCACGGAGAAATGACTTAAATTTACCAAGCACTCATGAGGGCTTATTTACAAGGACCTTGCACCACCTTTAAAGTCACTTTTAACATGGGGAAAATGACGTGAATGTAGCTCATAAGCTTTGTAAATTTGCCCCCATGTTGACTATGAAACTCTTGCAGAACATATTGTGAAACCTAAATGACTTCAAGAAACGAGTTTTTAAACCGACAAACAAGCAAATTATTTTCCCATATTCATGGTGGGAAGTGAAATATTCATTTAAAGAAGCAGACACCTTTTTGTCCTTCTCATAAATATAAAAAGCATTTCTTTTTAAAAAAAAACGATTTTCTGATCAAAATTTGAAAACACACCACAGCTCCTATGTACAAGCACACCCTGTCAGTACTTAAATTTGCCAAGCACACATGGGGGCGTATTTACAACGACCTTGCACCACGGGGAAATGACTTAAATTTGCCAAGCACTCATGAGGGCGTATTTACAAGGACCTTGCACCACCTTTAAAGTCACTTTTAACATGGGGAAAATGACGTGAATGTTGCTCATAAGCTTTGTAAATTTGCCCCCATGTTGACTATGAAACTCTTGCAGAACATATTGTGAAACCTAAATGACTTCAAGAAACGTTTTTAAACACATCAAATAAGCAAATTATTCTCCCTAAATCATGGGGTAAGTGACTTAAAATGCCCTAACACACATATAAATTATTTTATGTCATTGTCATAAATGTAAAAAGCATTCCTTTTCTTTATGAACCATTTTCATGTCATAATTTGAAAACACAGCACAACTCCTATGTAAAATTTAACTTTCTTCCTAATTTTTTCCCTTAAGCATACTAATCTCTATCTAAATTAAATGAATCTTTTCTCACCTTAGCAAATACTTTTTGAGTTTCAAAACAGTCTCAGACACACACCAATTTTTCTTTAGCAGAGCAAAGGGTATGCACTCCAGAGGCTGCAACCAACAAAGGCACAGAAATGCTGTAATTCATCACACATATCTCTCATGTTACCCAATCAAAACTCTTCCCTCACTTTTTTCAAATCAACACCCTTCCCCCCTCTACCCTTTCTGCCTTTTTTCCATAGCAACTACCTCCTGAAAGACCTCTCATGTTTACAAGTTCACACAACAATGTTTCAATTGAACTCTGAACTCTCAGTACACCTGCGTATCCAGTGCATTGTTTCTTAAAATGATTTTTTCTTAACCATTCAAATTTCATCTTTCAAAGAACTCATCCATGCACCCTAACTTTCTGTTTTCAGCAATCAAAATCCACCAATCACTGCTACTGAATCATTAGCACTGAAACTCCACAGTTTTTTTCATTACAAATTCCTACTGTTTGAACTGCCATTTCATTCCCACACTTCATCTGACTGCAGCAGAACCTCCTCTCACCATGTTTTCTGTCTGGATTATTGGACATAGTTACATCCACTGGGCTTAAAGGTATGCTGATAACAGAAATTTACACAACCTCAATTTACAAAATGTGGAAATCAACTGGATTGGCCACAGAGGATTGAGATGTCACCAATTGATACCATTGGTGAAAACCTTTTTGCATTTGCCACACCCTGACCTGTTAATTGTGCACTGTGGAGGAAATGATTTGGGCACTTTGACTGGGGTAGGTCTGGAAATGCTTTTAAAGGACACCTTTGAACAATTGATGGCACTTTTTCCTCAAACTGCCTTGGTATATTCAAATATATGCCAAAGACAGAAATGGAGGTGGTCCAAACAATTTTGTCCACAAATTGAGAAATCGAGGAAGCATGTAAATAAGTCTGTTTCAGCTTACATGAGAGACCATGGAATGGGCTCCATCTACAACAATAACTTGCATTACTACATGCAAGATATCTACAGAGGAGATGGAGTGCACTTCTCAGATGAGGGGAACAGAATTTTCATCCTGAATTTAAGACTATGTATTGGTACCTACTTATAAGTACCTAAATCTACCACAGACCCAAAAGCTCTTTTCAGAGCTACCCTAACTATGATCACTCTGAATAAATTTTAAATGTAATTTTTTTTTAACTAATTTTCACGATTTACGCTTTCCAGAGCGCTACCCGGTTCGCGCACCGGATGCTAACCGCGCAAAAATTTGAATTTTTTTTTATTTTTTGGGGACATATATGGGTCTCCTCATCCACCCTCACAAAACCTAAGGGGTCAGGATATGTCTCCCGTGCCCCCTTTTACAAAATCCCAGCATTGTTTAGCATCCATCTTGTGTCCAAATTAGACCTTAACGCAAGATGGCGGACTCCCGTTACGCTACCGGTAAGCTACCCGGTTCGCGTACCGGGTAGCGCTTCCACCGCGAAAAATCGAAAACATTTTTTTTTTTTTTTTTGCCCCGCGGGGCCCTTCAATAGGCCCCACATCAATCCTAGGGGGTCAGGAGGGGTCTACCTTGCCCCCTTTTATTCATTTCCCCCTTCGTTTATTTCCACCTCTTGTCTCTCGATCCTACCGAGAGACAAGATGGCGGCCGCACCGGACTGTTTAGAATGTTGACAGTCACCGGAGAGCCAATCCGCTTCTCCTCGCAAAGTTCCGTTACGCGTCAGGTACGCGAACCGGGGCGCTAACCGGGACGCTGTCACAGATATATATATTTTTTTGAACGTTAATTTCTCAAAATCCACTGGAGCACATATATTGAGACCTAGCAAAGGCACATCGGGCAAACAATATCTACAATTTTGCCAAGTTTCGTGGAAATCCTTTCAGCCGTTTGAGCTAAAAGTGAGTGCAACCGCCCTATGGAAAATTGCATGGGAAAAACGTGTTTTGGGACCCCCCTTTTTTCTCGCCCCCCCGCCTTGACAAACCCCCCCCCCAAAATTTCAGGAGCTGCTCAGAAACAAAATGTTCCATTTTCCTGAAAATTTCAGCCAATTCCGTCCTCAAACGCCAAAGTTATTCGACATAGAATTTTCAAAAATCCCAAAGGAAAAAAATCCTAACTATATATACCTACTGGCGACCGCCAGTAGGTAATATATATATATGTGACCAAGCCCTCTGTGTAGGGCGAAAAGTTATCCTGCCGTGGTGTGCTGTTAAATAAAAAACTCACCAGCACTCTGGGTCTTCCGTGTTCTTGCCCGTTTGCTACCATGTACTCAGGGAAAGTGGCTCACAACGTACAATAATTTTGTTATTATGCATATTGTCATACTACCGAGAATTGTAATCATGTAGTACTCGTTTTGAAATTCATTCGAGTCATTGACATTTAAGTTGAGGTTCTGATCCAAGGGAGACTGAAATGGTATTAGTATATATAACGTTTTGATTTCTATGCATTGCTTCATAGGTAATGTCTCCAGACAATTTGCAGGAGTACTGACTACGGCAAAACCGTGAGTTATATAAGGCACAAATCAGATGTTGCTTTTTTGTCCCTTTTTTCACATTTGTCTCCACGGAGTGGACACACCTTAGAGAGTGTGGACCCCCGGGGACTTTTTTTCACATCGGTCCTGAAGAAAGCTGAGCAAACAGCAATATACAGCAGAAACATGTCGACCTTCTGATATCTGGACACTGTGGTTCTATTACTAAACCACGGCGTGTCCCCACTGTTTTTAATACGATCGGCTTGTCCACTAATAAAGTTTATTTTGGGCATAGCCGTGACCTTTTAAACATGCACATTCACCAGGAACACTTTTTGTTTTGTAAATAAAGTTCCACACAATTTTTCCTGCTCCGCTGCAACTGCAGGCGTCGCAGCACGCAGGAGGGGATAGTCGGTCCCTCCTGCGGGAACCCTATGATGAAGCATGTCACCTCTAGGGTGAGTGAGGGTTCTTTTAAGAAATAAATATTTTTCTTAATATTATTATCTCTTGGTTGTCCTTTTCTCATTTTAAATTACACTAAATCTCGTTCACTACACTCTATTATAGCTTTGTTAAGTAGGGATATTGTCACTTGTACACCTTATGTATCCTATTAGGCACTCTCGTGTTGTTGAAATATAAATATTAAAAGGGGTCGGAGAGTGTTCTTAGAGACCCTATCTCTCTAGTTGTTTGCATATTCTACTGGCATAGGCCACAATGTCTCCCTGAGCATTCGAATGGCCATTGTGTTGGGCAAGAATTGCCCCAAGCCCCTTTGGGCTCACATCTACTATGATCTCAGTATGTAACTTGGGGTAAAAATAGGCCATTTCAATTGCATTCTCAATCGCGTGTTTTATTTACCTGAAACTGTGGTCGCATTCAGGAAACCGCTGGAATGGGACATTTTGCTTCAAGTCTCTCTATGGGCCACTCACTGTAGCAAAGTCACAAATGTAACTTGAGCAATAACTGCCCATGCCTAAGAAGGATCGCAGCAGGGTTACATCTTGTGGGAGGTAAGTAGATGACAATGCTTGCACTTTATCCAGGTCAGGAGTCATTCCCCCATCAGAAAATATGTGTCCAAAGAATTTAAGTTTGGTTTTGTGAAACTCATACTTTGCTGCATTCAGAGTGTGACCTGCATTGGCAAGTAATTGGCACACTTGTGTAAGAGCCTTAACATGCTCCTTTTGTGTTGTCCCAAATACTGTTATGTCATCAATATAATTGAGATTCCAAAACTCAGTCTTTTGCATTTGAGCAAAGCAACATGATTCGAAAAAGCTGAAATGTACCTACAGCACTTTTCCAGCTCAAGTTGATGGTATCCTTTGTTCAGGTCAAGCCGCTAGGTGGGGACCAGGATGTTTTTCTCTCTCAATTGCTTTGTTGGCCTGGCACATATCAACACAAATGCGCATTGCAACTCCACTGGTCTTATTTGGCACCATGACTATGGGTGAAACCCATGGTGTAAAACCAGTGGAGCGTTCAGTGATGTCATGTTTCAACAGTGTTTTGAGTTCTTTCTTAAATTCTTCTTGCAAATGAAAAGCGACTCTGTGGTGCTTTTGGGCAACGAGGCGAAAGTCCTCCTTAATATGAAGTTCCACTTTCATGTTCTTGAGTCTTCCTAGGCAATGAAACAAACACAGGAACTGACTCACAATTTCAGACTTAGCACTGATGTAGTTGAGAGACATCAGTCCCATATCAGCAGCAGTGGCCAAACTAAGCAGGCATGCACTCGAAGTTCCCTGAAGAAAATAAATCAGTGTTTTCACTGACGTTGTTTTGTGAGTCATGGTTGCTGTAAATGACCCTTGACTCTGTAGTAGTTCAGAAACAGCCCAGGTGTATATCTTTGTGTTTGACAGGTTTGGGCGTGGTACAGGACATAAGCTGTTAAACTTCTCTACTGGCATATTAATAACTGACACACCAATGTCTATAATGAAGGTTATGGAGCACCAGTTCACATTTAATGTAATTTTGGGACAAATGAATTTTTTGCTCTGTTTAGTGCCTCTGTCTTGACTTTTCATCTTATTTGCAAACAGCTAATCCTACATGTGCATGTCGTCCCTTGGTAGATATAATCAACGCGCATTCGTCTTCTTCACTAAGCCTTGATAATGATGTTGAAGAGCCTTTATATGATGAACTTGATGTGTATCGACTTAGCTGGGTTTCTACTTATCATAACTGATATCTCCTTTTGGCCTAATGGGCACGGTGAGAATGCTTCTGGAACCTTCCGGAATCCATTTACTCTTCTTGTTGTGATGCACTTGTGTTTTATTTTGCTTTGCAGACCGTTATGAAGTGGCTTTCTTTCCTGCAGCTTTTGCATATTCGTCCTATGGCTGGACATTTACCTTCATGGGTAAATGAAAATACACAGCGGAAGCATAACGTTTTTTTCAGAGACGTTGACTTATGTGCTTCTGTTTTGTGCTTATGCTTGCTTTTCATAATCAATGCTGTTTGATTGTGCGCTGCTCCTGCTTCCACATCAGCAGCTTGTCGATCTGCTTGTTCTTCTGGTCTCACAGAACTTTCAGTGTTTGATAAGTGCATCAAGTCTTTCAACAAAGTCATCCATCATTTCACAAGCCTGTTGTTGCGCTTGGTTAAAGATGTACCTTTCATGGTTAACATTACATTGGATTGAACTTGGCATCCAACGCTTCTTTTATCTTTTGGTTCGATGTTGCTCAGTTTGTGAGACCTTCTTTAGCACTACCTTCACTCCATCACTGGCAAGATTTTTCAAATACTTTATGATTTTCTTGTCATCTTTTTCTTCCAGTGCATCTATAAAGTCATTGAACATTTCTATCTATACAGCTCACTTGGCACTAATGTTCTATTTCTTTGCCATGTCAAACAAAGGTGGTGGCTTCAGGAATGTAGCCGCTTCTTACCTTGTGTTCCCTTCTGTCGCCATAAAGAGCATGTGCTGTTCAGGCAGCATTGTTTGTTCAAAACAGGACCAGCATTCTCTCCATGCGACATCGCCGTTGTTTGGGGCTGGCTGTCTCGTACAATTTCAAGGTCATATGGCACTTCACTCGGTTGTGCTGGTAAGTTAATTTCTGTTTTCGTACCTGGTTGTCACTGCCTTTAGCGTTTGCTTCGTATGGATGATGTCTCTGTGTTATGGCGTCTCTGTGTTATGGCGCGACTCAGCATCTATTCTTTCAGCTTTATCTGCAGGTTCTTGTGGGCTTTTTGAATGTGCTCCTCTGCAGGGCCTTCTTCCATGGCTGTGTATGGGCTGTTATGGATCTTTGACTTCACATATGCCAACCGCAGACTGCTTTGAATCAATTTGTGGCACACGTGGCATGCACGAGTCGTTTGCTGTACAGACGCAAACAGCTTTGTTTCTTCGGGGCACATATCCCCTACTCGTCGCCATTTGCCTGGGCGCTTGCAAATTAATACGCCACATACAGTGCTCTGTTACAGATGTCTTTATTCCTCGGCATACAAACACTCACTGCATGCATTGTATCATCACTTTTATAACCACACCATAACACCTCCCAGCAGATTATGTAATTCCTGTTTAGAGTCTGTCCAGAACTGCAAGGGTCCCAGCGCACATAATATCACAACACTACATCTTTGAGTTTTATTCAGAAATTGTCTTTTTCTAATTTCGGACTCTATTTGCAAAGTTGTGAATGTTTGTAGAGTGCCAGAAATAAATGGTGAACGTGAATTAGAACTGCAGGAAATAAGTCTCTTTTTTTTCATATGACTTTAAAAGAACAGTGCTAGTGCTTACTAGAATACCGGGTACTTGGACAAGGTATGGAAACCCTCCCTTTTTAGTTAATCCACATAACAAGAACATATTATTCTCTTCAGTGCTAAGAAAAGGTACTATGGGATTTTAATTAAAAGTACTATGGGATGTGAATTACTGTAACCTGAAAACATACTTTAAAAATACAAAAGTATCTAAAAAGAAGATGCAGAATGTAAAGAAACAGGTACTGGCAAGGAAAAACAATGGTTCACCAGTCCGCCATTGATATGCACTTCTTTTAGGTGGATGTGCACGTGTGATCAGAACTAAATGCCACCACGCACAGTACAAAAGTGCCAATGGCTGAAGTATGCTGAACCCTTGTCCAACACTGTATACTATGGTAGTCAGTAGCAGAATGGGGGGACAGTTTAACAAACCACTAAATGAAGAAAGTTAACCCAAAGCACCTCAGTTTATGTACACATATATGTACGTGTGTGTGTGCATGGCGTTATAGTTAGGTCTAAATGTTGGTAACAACATTACAACATGAATGTTTTCAGCTAAAAAAACACAGAAATTCACCAGTTATAGTTAGCAAAGCTAACTATAACCTACGCCCCTTCCATGCACTGCTTATGACTTCACATATTAAATCACTCATGACATGTTCTATGACATCAATGATTCCATCTCAAATGATGGCCGGGCCCTGTGGCAAACCCCCCATAGACAGCCAAACCCACATTGCCCACAGCTGTGGCTGTGCACATCAGGAGGTTTGCTATAGGGCTTGGCCTGCCGCCATGCCCTCTGGCGAAACCTCCAGCAGACAGCCAACTCCACGCTGTGCAAAGCGTGCATGTGTGGTGCAGGGTTGGCCTTCAGGCCCCTATCCCCTGGGGCCAAAACATGTATATTTAGAGGAGGGGATGTGCAGCTCTTGTCCCTGAGCCTTAATTGGCCCTGGAGACACCATACTCTAGGGCCAGTTCAAATAAAATGAGGAGATGAGCTTCGTGGCCCCCTCCCCAATTTTTAAAATCTAAGGGGGGTGCAGCCCACTCACTGAACCTTAATAGACCCCAGGGGCCCGATCCCCCAAGGCCAAATACAATAAAAAAGAAGGGGCGGCGTGGACCCCCTCCCCAAGCCCTTATAGGCCAGAGGACCCCCATCCCCTGGGCCAAATATAATGAAAAGGAGAGGTGGCCATGGAGGCACCCCTCTTTTTGCTTTACTAGGCCTCAGAGACCCCATCCTCTGAAGCCTTGTGTCTTTTTTAAAAGGGGAGGGGACACACATCTCCCCCCTCCCCAAGGTTTCTCATGCACAGGGGCCCCATCACCCTGAGGCTGTCCATTTTTTAAAAGGGGAGGTAGGCTACGCCCCTCCCCTATCCTCTTTTGGCCCTGGGGACCACATCCCCCGGGGCTGTCTGTTTTTTAAAATGGAAAGGTGGCAACATCGACCTCCACCCTTAGCCTTATCGGGACCCCAGAACCTCATCCTCCCGGGCCGCAAGACATTGTAAATAGGACGGGGTCCCCGGGCCAAAGGAGGCTCAGGGAGGGGAGCTGCGTGACACCCTCTCAGTTCTTTAAAAAAAATCATCCCAATGTATGAGATCACAAGGCCATTTTCAGGCTTGGACAGGGGGGCCGTGTGGCCCACTTCCCCTTTTTTACAAAATCTACCCCAGAGAATGGGTTACCCTGTATCCCAAATGGGAAGGGGGCCCTACTGATTACATATATATATATATATATTCACTGAAAAAACCATAGGTTTCACACATGTTATAGTTAGCTCGACGTTTCACTCATACAAAACCATTGAAATTCCCCCGTTATAGTTAGTTCAGCCAACTATAACTCGCGCGCCCGCAATGCACTGCTGATGACGTCACATATTACATCACTCATGACATGGTCAGTGACATCACTCATGACATCACTGATGACATCTCAAATGACACCACTGATGACATCATCCTTGTGAAAGAGTGGCAGACCTCCTCTCAGCGTAATATAACCCTTGATACTCATTCAAAAATAGAAACTACAATTTCTTTTTCTTTTTTTTTGGTCCTGGGGACCCCATCCCCCAGGGCCTGCCCCCAATTCTTCTTTTTTTGGCCGCGTGGCCCCCCCTCCTGTGGCCAATTCCGGCCCCGGGGACCCCATCCCCCGAGGCATGGCCAACTTTTCTATTTATTTTTTTGCCCCTTAAGGCCCCGGGGACCCTATCCCCCATGGCCTGCCTTTTTTATTTTATTTTTTATTTTAATGGTGGAGGGGGGCCCCCCTCCTGGGCAACTTATGGCCCCGGGGACCCCATCCCCCGGGGCCTGCCCTCTCCGTTGGGGACAGTGGGGGGGTCCCCAATCCCCCCAGGGTCCCTGCCGGCTCCCCGCATCCTGCGGGAGCCGGCATTGCTTTTCTGCTTGGGGAGCAGCTAACATGCTGCTCCCCATGCAGAAAAGCAATACGCTTTGATTTTTGAAAGAGAGAGCAGGTTTCCTGCTCTCTCTTTCAAAAATCAAAGCAGTTTGCTATGGTAGGACGGGAGCCGTGAGGCTCCCACCCTACCATAGCAAACAGCAGTGTCCCTGGGGGTTGGCGGTACCCAGGGCCATCGTGGGCTCCAGGAGGGGGGGCCACGTGGCCCCCCTCCCACCTGTTAAAAGCCCCAGGGGGTGGTGGTCCCCGGAGCTGGGGGTCCATCACAGACCCCCCTATTTTACATATTAGAGCCCCGGGAGGTGGTGGTCCCCAGGGCGTGTGGGGGGCCCCCCACACAGGCTTGAGCCCCCCCACACAGGTTTTTTTTTAATTTATAAAAACGAAGCCCCGGGGGGTTGGGCTGCGGGGGGGCCGTGAGCCCCCCCCATACTTTACAAAAAAGCCCCAAGGGTTGGCGGTCCTCGGGGCTGCGGGGGGACCGTGTGCCCACGCTATCATAATTACTTTGCCCCGGGGGTGGCGGTCCCCGGGGCAGTGTGGGGGGGATTGGCCCGCCCCACACTTTTTTTCATTATGCCCCCGGGATTTGGTCCCCCCGGGGGCTAATTTGAGAAAAAGCAGACCGGGTTTTTTTTTTAACGGGGCACGCGTACCTACGCGTATCCCGCAATTTAAAAAAAATAAATAAATTGCGGCCTTGGGGGTCCTTGTGGGACTCCCTGAGCAGGCCTAGGGGGTGAGGGTGTTTCTACCCTGCCCCCTATGCGTGTTTTCCGTGTTTCTTTTGCTGCTTTCTTGTGCCTCGGTTCTACCAAGGCACAAGATGGCTGCCAACACTTCCTGGTTTGGAGTGTTGACAGCCAATTAGCATCGTTCGTGGGAAGCTACGCGTACTGTACGCGTACGGTACTTCGTCTTTAGATATATCTATGATTTTATTTTTGATTTTCTCGGGAACTACTGAACGGATTTACACCATTTAACAAAAAGGATAATCTGCGAACCGAACTCTACCTTTTTGCCAAATTTGGTGTAATTCCATTCAGCCGTTCGGGCTGTAGTCCTGGCTAAAGGTCCAATGGAAAATTGCAAGGGGAAAACGCGTTTTGGGATCCCCCTTTTTTCTCGGCCCCCCGCTTGACGAATCAACTTCAAACTTTAAGGGAAGGAGCGGAGCAGGCCATTTTCTTGGAGAATTTCACGAAGATTCGTCCACCGGCGCCAAAGTTATTCCAAATAGAATGTTGCGGATTTCCTATGGAAACTAGGTCCTAACTATAACTACCTACTGGTGATCGCCAGTAGGTAATATATATATATATATCAGTGATGTCATTTGAGATGTCATCAGTGATGTCACTGACCATGTCATGAATGATCTAATATGTGACATCATCAGCAGTGGATTGTGGGTGCGCGATATATACTTAGTACAACTAACTATATAGGAGCAATTTCAATGGTTTTGTATGAGTAAAATGTCCAGCTAACTATAACACCACTAAAACTTATAGTTTTTTGAGTGAATTTCAAAGGTTTTGTAAAAGCTAATTCCTAACTATATAACTCCTCAAAGCTATGGTTTTTTCAGTGAATTTCAAAGGTTTTTTTAAATGCTAATTCCTAACTATATAAGGCCTGAAACCTATGGTTTTTTCAGTGAATTTCAAAGGTTTTTTTAAATGCTAATTCCTAACTATATAAGGCCTGAAACCTATGGTTTTTTCAGTAAATTTCAAAGGTTTTTTAAATGCTAATTCCTAACTATATAAGGCCTGAAACCTATGTTTTTTTCCGTGAATTTCAAAGGTTTTTTAAATGCTAATTCTATTAGCGGATAACGTTTAAATATATTAATATCCTAGTGGGACCACCTGAGCAGCCCTAGGGGGTCAGGGTGTTTCTACCCTGCCCCCTTTTTGTGTTCTACACGTTTGTTTTTCTGCTTTCTTGTGCCTAATTCCTAACTATATAAGGCCTGAAACCTATGTTTTTTTCAGTGAATTTGCAGGGTTTTTTAAATGCTAATTCCTAACTATATAAGGCCTGAAACCTATGGTTTTTTCATTGAATTTGCAAGGTTTTTTAAATGCTAATTCCTAACTATATAAGGCCTGAAACCTATGGTTTTTTCAGTGAATTTGCAAGTTTTTTTAAAATGCTAATTCCTAACTATATAAGGCCTGAAACCTATGTTTTTTTCAGTGACTTTCAAAGGTTTTTTAAATGCTAATTCCTAACTATATAAGGCCTGAAACCTATGTTTTTTTCAGTGAATTTCAAAGTTTTTTTTAATGCTAATTCCTAACTATATAAGACCTGAAAGCCCACCAGGAATCTCCAGTATGCACCAGGGGACTGCATTGCAGAGAGGTGTAATTAAGCCACGGCCCTTTTTACACCTCTCTGCAACGCAGCCCCCGTGCATGTTTGAAGAGGGGGAACTCATTCCCCCTGCATACTGGGGGCCCCTGGGGGCCAACTAGCCCACCTGGAACCTCCAGTTTGCGCCAGGGGGCTGCATTGCAGAGGTGTAATGAGGCTATGCCCCTTGTTACACCTCTCTGCAACGCAGCCGCCTGGCGCGTTTGCAGAGGGGGAACTAATTCCCCTTGCATAATGGGGGGTCCCTGGGGCCAACTAGCCCACCAGGAGCCTCCAGTATGCGCCAGATGGCTGCATTGCATAGAGGTGTAATGAGGCCACACCCTTTTTTACACCTCTCTGCAACGCAGCCCCCATGCATGTTTGAAGAGGGAGAACTAATTCCCCTTGCATACTGGGTGTCCCTGGCAGCCATCTTGTGCCTTGTTAGAACCAAGGCACAAGAAAGCAGTGACACAAAGGTGTGAAACTCGCAAAGGGGCCAGAGTAGAAACACCCTGACCCCCTAGGCCTGCTCAGGAGGTCCCACAAGGACCCCCAAGGCAAAAAAAATAATATTTTTTTTTTTAAAGTCGCGGGGTACAAAAAAACAATAAAAAAATATAGAACAACAATAAGAATAAAAAACAGTTCTTTTCAGAACTACTTCCAATTTATATAAAAATGCTACATTTTTAAAAAACTCTGTCTTTCTTTTTTTCTCCAGGGTACGCATACCGGTACGTGTACCGATACGTGTACCGGGGCGCGCACCCCCTCAAAAAAATAAAAAAAAATAATGAGTGTGTGTGTGTGTGGTGTGTGTGTGTGGGGGGGTGGGTGTGGGGTGTGTGTGTGGGGGGTATGTGTGTGGGGTGTGTGCGTGTAGGATGTGTGGGTGTGTGTGTGGGGTGGGTGTGTGTGTGTGGGGGGGGTGTGTGTGGGTGTGTGTGGGGGTGAGGAATGTGTGTGTGGGTGTGTGTGTGTGTGTGTGTGTGTGAGGTGTGTGTGTGTGTGTGTGTGGGGGGGGGGTGTGTGTCAGAGGTGTGTGTGTGTGGGGGAGTGAGGTGTGTGTGGGGGATGTGTGGGGTGTGTCTGTGAGGTGTGTGTGTGGGGGGGAGTGAGGTGTGTGTGGGTGGGGGTGTGTGGGGTGTGTGGGTGTAGGTGGAGGTGTGGGGGTGTATGGTGTGTGTGTGGGTGTGTGGGGTGTTTGGGTGTGGGTGGAAGTGTGGGTGTATAAGGTATGGTGGGGGGGTGTGGGGGGTGGGTGTGGGGTGTGTGTGTGTGTGTGGGGGTATGTGTGTGGGGCACCCCCTCAAAAAAAAAAAATTATGAGTGTGTGTGTGTGTGGTGTGTGTGTGTGTGGGGGGTGGGGTGGGGGGGTAAGTGTGTGGGGTGTGTGTGTGTAGGATGTGTGTGTGTGGGTGTGGGTGTGTGTGTGTGGGGGGTGTGGGTGTGTCTGTGTGAGAGGAGTGTGTGTGTGGGCGTGTGTGTGTGTGGGTGTGTGAGGTGTGTGTGGTGTGTGTGTGTGTGAGGTGTGTGTCAGAGGTGTGTGTGTGTGGGGGAGGGGTGAGGTGTGAGGTGTGTGTGGGGGATGTGTGGGGTGTGTCTGTGAGGTGTGTGTGTGTGGGGGGGGGAGTGAGGTGGTTGTGGGTAGGGGTGTGTGGGGTGTGTGTGTGTAGGTGGGGGTGTGGGGGTGTAAGGTGTGTGTGTGGGTGTGGGTGTGTGGGGTGTTTGGGTGTGGGTGGAGGTGTGGGTGTGGGTGTGTGAGGTATGTGTGGGGGGGGTGTGTGGGAGGGGTGGGTGTGGGGTGTGTGTATGTGGGGGTATGTGTGTGGGGTGTGTGTGTGTATGAGTAAAATGTTCAGCTAACTATAACTGGTGTCAAACCTATGGTTTTTTCAGTGAATTTCAAAGGTTTTTTAAATGCTAATTCCTAACTATATAAGGCCTGAAACCTTTGTTTTTTGCAGTGAACTCGCAAGGTTTTTTAAATGCTAATTCTATTAGCGGATAACATTTATATATGTTACTATCCGTATGGGACCACCTGAACAGCCCTAGGGGGGTCAGAGTGTTTCTACAAGGCCCCCAAATCTTTTTTTTTTTTCTTGTAAAAAAATGAGGTACGCGCACCGTGCGCGTACCGGTAAGCGTACCCCGCGATTTTCCGAAATTTTTTTTGGGGCCTTGGGGGTCCTTGTGGGACCCCCTGAGCAGGCCTAGGGGGTCAGGATGCTTCTACCCTGCCCCCTTTTTGAGTTCTACACGTTTGTTTTTCTGCTTTCCTGTGCCTCAGTCTACCGAGGCACAAGATGGCTGCCAACAGTTTCTGTTTTGGAGTGTTGACAGACATTGGCAGCCAATCAGAATGCAGCTCGCGCACTAGCGGTACGCGTACCGTACGCGCACGTACGCGTACCGTAAGCGTACCGGTAAGCTCACGGGTAAGCTGCTATAGATATATACATTTTTTTGAACCTAAATTACTCAAAATCCTCTGGAGCACATATCTTGAGACATAGCAAAGGCACATCGGGCTACCTGTCCCTACAATTTTGCCAAGTTTGGTGAAAATCCATTCAGCCGTTCGAGCTAAAAGTGCGACCGACCGCCCTATGGAAATTAACATGGGAAAAACACGTTTTGGGACCTCCCTTTTATCTCGGCCCCCGCTTGACGAATCCCCCCCAAACTTTCAGGCAAGGAGCGTAAAGCCGCGAGGCAAAGTTGCTGAAAAATTCAGGCAGATTCCTCAACCGGCGCCAAAGTTATTCCCAATAGAATGTTGCGATTTCCCTATGGAAAACAATCCTAACTATATATACCTATTTGAGATGTCATTAGTGATGTCATCAGTGATGTCACTGACCATGTCATGAATGATGTAATATGTGACATGATCAGCAGTGGATTGCGGGTGCGCGATATATAGTTAGTGCAACTAACTATATATAGAATTTCAATGGTTTGTGTGAGTAAAATAAGGTTTTGTAAATGCTAATTCCTAACTATATATGGTCTATAACCCATGGTTTTTTCAGTGAATTTTCAAGGTTTTGTAAATGCTAATTCCTAACTATATATGGTCTATAACCTATGGTTTTTTCAGTGAATTTCATTGGTTTTTTAAAAGCTAATATCTATAGCTGTAAAATGTATTCTTCTTTAAATCAAAAAATATATTTTATATGTTTATTAATAATTTTTTTTTTTATTATTATGTTTTGGTTCGCTCCCGGTTCGCGAACCGGGTAGCTTCCCGTTAGCTCAATTTGGTGCCGCGACTCGGTACGCGAACCGGTAAACGTTCCGTTTGCGCAACTGCCGCGTTAGAAATCAACATCGTGACGCGTCGCGGAAGCGCGACGTATCGCGTAATGCGTCTTGTGACGCGCCGCGTTAGCGCACCCGGAAGTGCTCCGGTACGCAAACCGAGGCGCGAAGCGCAGCTCCCCGGAAGCGATCCGGGGCGCGTTGCGTAAGCGCGACGTATCGCGTTGCCGCGTAATGCGTCTTATGACGCGCCGCGTTACCGCACCCGGAAGTGCTCCGGAGCGCGAACCGGAAGCGATCCGGGGCGCGGCCCGCAGCGCGTAACATAAGCGTAACAGGTCATGTGACTTGTTAATAAAACTTTTCATTGGTTCATTTCACTTTTGGTTTCCTAATGATGTAAGGCTAGGTCATGTGACCTAAAAATAACACTTTTCATTGGTTTAGAACTATTTTTTTTTCCAAAATGATGAAAGCCCCCACCTTTTTTCTCACTCTGACTTTCAACTTTGTGAAAGGAAGACCTATTTTGCTGAGTAGAAAATGGCTTCAGTAGTAGCTGCAGCTGGTGCACCCCCACCACCACCACCACCACCAAGTAAGAGAGGACCACCTCCACAGTTCCTTCCCAACACAGAGGAGGAAGAGGACCAAGAAGAGGAAGAGGAAGTACAGCCAAGCCAGTTTTTACGTGAGGAGCCCCGGATATCTCACCGCAAAAATAGTTTTATTTGGCAGTTTTTTTCTTTTCCTCAAGGACAAAAAAAAGTGAATGCTCGCTATGTGACATGCCTCATATGCAAAGAAGATTTATCTAGAGGCACAGATAAGAAGTATAGTTACGGCAACTATACTATGCATCGTCATATGCAGAGGTGGCATCCACTAAATTACAGCAGGGCAGAGATGCGTGACCTCCAAGACAACCCCCCAACTCCTGTGGCCAGGACATCGGCACAGGTAACTCTGTCGGGGCCAGAGGCACGGGAAACAGTGCCAAACATTCAAGAAAATTTTGTGCACATGAAAATAGTGTGTATCTATTGTGGTAGCCTACTCTCATGTGCCAATATGAGTATTAATTTGATAAACAGAGCATATGAAAACCACAAGTGCTCAAAACGCCCCAAAAAATAAAAACATTTTTTGCTCCTGTTGAGCCCTTTCTGATTTCTGTTTTTCGTTGTTTCCCCCCAAAAAAACCAAAAAAAACATAAAATTGTTCAAAAAACACAAAAAAACCAAAAAATGTTCAGAAAAATAAAAAAAAATATAAAACAACAAAAACATTAAAAAAAAGTTATTTTCAGAACTACCTCCCCTTTATAAAAAAAATTGCTAGAATGTTTAGCACTCTGGCAACCTCTATTTCTTTTGGTTCGCTTCCCGGTTCGCTCCCCGGTACGCGAACCGGGAGCGAACCAAAAATTTTTTTTTAAAAAAAAGAGGAGTAAGTATAAGGGAAGTAAACAGAGAGTAATGTTAAAAGAAAGACAGCTATAGGGACTAAACCAGAGATACTGTTTAATAGATCTATTTACCGAAGAAAAGATGGAAGAGGGTATAATTGTGATAAACAAAATAGATAAGGAAGTGAAAGGAAAAAAAGGAGAGTAGAAGAATAACAAAGAAGAGTTTCTTAGAGAATATGAGTGAATGTTCAAAATAAGATTAAAACATGTGGAATAACAGAGAGAAAAAACAGAAAGCAGAAAAGAAGAAGTAACAGAAAAGGAATAATTGAAACAGCAAAGAAATGTAAATAACATAGGGGCATATTATCAACATAGGCAATAAAAGTTTTGCAGCTTTTATCGGCAGAAATGTGTCGCTAAAGCCGCTTTTGCGGCAGAAAACTGCCGCTAAAACCGCTTTTGCAGCAGTTTTCTGCCGATAAAAACAGCAATAATTTTATTGGCTGTGTTCATAATATGCCCCTTAGTGTGCTTCAACTACACAGAGAAAGAGTGATCAGTCAGAGACAGTGAGAGTAATAGAGACGGAGTGAGTGAACAAGAGTGAGGAACTATGAGAAGAGAGGGACTGAGAAAAGGAGTGGAAGGAGTAGAGTAAGTAAGTAAGTAATAGATAAAGGAATGAGGGAAGTAGCAAAGGCAGGAAAGTGAGGGTTAAAGAAATGAAGCAGTGGAACTAATAGTAGTTAAATGTGATAGAAATGTAATGAAAAGAGTACAAAACATTTACCTTATAATTGTCGTTAACTTAGTCACTTGTTATTTTTATACTTTCAATCTGTGAAAGAGAGAACAAACATTTGAAAAATATTAAAACATGTATTTAAAAATTAGAAAAGACAAGGGAAAAGATTGAAGGACAAACAGTTTTTCAACAACTTTGACACTTACAGAAGCCTCTGCTTCTCCAGGCCCCCTACACAGTCCTAAAGATATACATTTTAAACAAACAGTATCTTGATGCAGATGAAGTGAGGCCTATCTTGGAACATGGTGCATCTTTTGCACTGCTGTTGTCTCACAAAAGTGACGCAATGGCAGCGCAAAAGAGGTGCACAATCATCATAAAACTGTTCCTAACATTTTAAATGATTGTTTCAGGATGGCAATAAGGTGTGTCCTATCCAGACGTTGGTTTCAGGTGAGGCCTACTCAGGGTTGCAGATGAAATTTAGGCTTGTTGAAGAGTACAGAGGAGATAATACATGTGCAGGCCTACCAATAAAGTTCAGACCTCCTCTGTTTCCCTGGACAGGCCTAAACTTCATCTGCACAATGTGATTCGTAATGTTAGGAAACACAGGTAATGTATTTGAAAAACGTGCAATTTCTTTTGCTCATTTCACAATCACATCACTTGTGTTTCCTTTGGTTAGGTATCTCATTGTGCAGATGTAGTCCAGCATATGAAAGAGTACGCACTGCATGCAACAACTTTGACACTTACTGAAGCTTCAGCTTCTCCATGCCCCCTACACAGTCCTAATTATATACATTTTAAACTGACGGTATCTTGCTGGAAATGAACTGAGGCCTATCTTGCAACATGGTGCATCTTTTACACAAAAGTGACGGAACAGCGGCGCAAAAGAGGCACACAGCCTTCATAAAACTGCCCTTAACATTTTAAATGATTGTTTCTGATGCTAGATGCTGATAAGGTGTAACCTATCCACAGATTTGTTTCAGGTAAGTCCTACTCAGGGTTACAGATGAAATTTAGGCTTGTTGAAGAGTATAGAGGAGATAATACATGTGCAGGCCTACCAACGAAGTGAGTCATGTCCACTGCACTCTTGAACAAATGTCAGACCTCCTCTGTCTCCTGGAACAGGCCTAAACCTCATCTACACAATGTGATGTGTAATGTTAGGAAACACAGGTAATGTAATTGAAAAACGTGCATTTTTTTTTGCTCATTCCACAATCACATCACCTGTGTTTCCTTTGCTTAGGTATCTCATTATGGAAATGTAGTCTATCATATGAAAGACTACGTAGAATGTGAGCACTGTATGCAACAACTTTGACACTTACAGAAGCCTCAGCTTCTCCATACCTCCTACACAGTTCTAAATGTACATCATAAATACAAAAAGTACAGAATTAATTATACATGTTAAATGGTTTATTTTTGCTGTTCTCAGAATTTATCAAATTTCACTAAAAACAGTGACTTGAAGGTATTCATCATATAACAGCGGGGGAAAAAAACACAATCAAAATGATTGTGTTTAAAAAACCCATATAACATAACCAATCAGAAATCAGAACTCCTCAAAAGTAACTTACTTTCCATGACGTCGAAGGATGTCCTATGAACAGCTTACACTCTGTTGTGCTGTTTTTATTTTCAGCCCGCCACTTTCTGAAAGAAAACCTCCATCGTTTTGAAAAATATGTTACATACAATAAATGACTTCTCGCTCTCTACCACACGTTTCCACAAGGCCAAATCATGTAAGAGCCATTTATAACTCTTGGAATTCTTGTAAGCAAATCCCGTCATTTTGTATTTCCGCAACTTTCAGAAAGAAAACGTTCAAGATCACTTTCACAATCCTGGACTAGTAATATCTTACCCTTCTTGCTCATGTTCTACATTTCCTATGACACTGATACAGCTTACTATGAAGCAGACTTACACTACCTCTATGACTACTACAATTATTTAATTCTCTACATCACTTTTAATCACAAAGCAATATAAAACAGTAGATAAAATTATATCAACCCCTAGAATCATTATACGCCAGTTACCTACCCTAAATTCTCTTTCCCGAAAACAGAAAGTAAGAATATTTTTAATTAAAAAGGCAACATTGTATCGTAGTCAAATGGGAATAATTTCCGAAACAGCAATTTTTTTTACATTTTCAATAAGCTGTGTAATAAGCGGATCTTGTCAAATGACCATCATGCCATATAATAGCTGCAGTTACAAATGTTCTTCCTAAAATCAACGACTGTGTAGCCACAACATTTGTAATTAAAGTTGAAGACTTACTTTCATCAGGTTTATATAGTTGGATTTTTAAAATGACATTATAATCAAAAGTTTGGACAAATAATCTAGACAGCATTGCAGACTTACATTACCTCTACTCCATGTTTTGATTGGCTGCTTGAATTAGCTTATAAAAAGAAACAGTTTTTCTGAACTCATTCAAAGTGCAGTTATTTTTCCATGACGTCAAGTGTTATGGTAAGAACACCGTTTGCTTTGGGAAATACTCTGTTGTCCTTCAACTAATCTGTGCCCACCACTTTCTGTAAGAAAATCTTCTTTTTTTCCAGGAACTATTTAAAACTCAAAAATAACTTTTGACTCTGTACTACACTTATCCTCAAGGCCAAATCGTGTAGGAGCCATTAGAACCTCTTGAAATTCCTCAGAGCAAATCCCGAGATTCCTTCTCTAAAATTTTGGTTTTAAAAACACCAGGTAAGAATTTTTAAGGTCAAAAGGCAATTTTTTTTTTAAAGTTAAAACAGAATCGTTGTGTAATGTCCTGATGTTATTGAAGGACCGTCATGATATATAATTGCTGCAGTTACAAAAGTCCTTCCTGATATTGACAACTGCGAAGCCACAAAATTTTTAATTAAAGTTGTCAATTTTGTTCCATCAGGCCTACATCGTTGGAACGTTAAAATGACATACTGCCCATATGTTCGTATAAATAATGTTGACATCATTTCAGATTTACATTGGCTACACTCCATGTTGTGATCAGCTGCTTTTACTAGCTTATTAAAGGACACTGATTTACTGTCTGGCAAAGTTAAATATATAAATCTTTCTGAGTCTACACTAGTAGTACTTGATACCCTACAGTTCTCGCAGTCATGCTGCCATTGATAAGAAAGCCCAAACAGGTGATCTACATCTACACCTTCAGCATGCCATACATCAAGCATATACATTAAAAACTCCTGACAATCTTGCTGAATATTTTGAGAGAATTGTGTTTGACCTGAACATCTGTCTAACAGATTTCGAATTTCAGACACACTTTCTATTTTTGTTCTATCAGTGCTACATTTCTCTAACACAGAATTTAACAAACTGCAAAATCTTTGATCCGAATTGACCACAATCTCTTCTTTTACATTTTCTAGAGAAAACAAAACATTAACCACTACATTAGCATAGCAGTTGACACCAGAACTGTTTTCAAATTGAAAACCAACAACATCTTTAACAGAATCCTTTTTCTTTCTGCTTATAATTTCAGGTTCATCGACTTTTCGTCTTTTTGCTACAACCTCCCTAGTATTGGTCACATTTCTTCGTTTCCGGCCTACCACACGTTTCTCAAACAAAGGATATTGAGGCAAATGTGGCGTATACTCTCTTCTTAACCTATTGTATTCCTTAACACAATCTAGATCCGCACAAATGTTTGTGACATCACACTCAATCAAGTACAATCCCGATAAAGTTTTAACTCGTGACAATGCCACATATGCCATACCCTCCTTGAACACAGAACTGCCAATATTCACCAATGCACTGTCTACACTTAAACCTTGCGATTTATGGATTGTCACCGCATATGCCAAGCAAACAGGAAACTGCTAACGGCGAACATATAAGTCTTTTACAAGCAAAAATCTAGCAGAAGAACGACCAATTAGCTGTACTTCCTCAATGCCATCAAATTTAATTTTTAAAAATTCAATTCCATCTCTATTTCTGTATTTCAAAAAATCAACAACATTACCCATTGATCCATTTACCAGACCTGTAAATTCCTTCTTAAAATTATACGGCAATTTAAGCACACATTCAGAGTCTTTTCAAAACCTGCAGTTTTAGATATAGTCTTCTCTAATGAATCCAATTTTGTTTTCAAATTCTCAGACAAAATAATTGTTGATCCCATATGCTCTACTCTGTCAATAGCTTCCAGTTTCACAATCTCTTGGTTTTCTAAATGCAACATTTTGTTGTTGAAGATGGCACATTCTGCAAGAGTTGGCATCAAACATATTCCAGATTTCTTCTCAGTAATTTTCTGAAAAATATTCTCAGGCACAACGTCTTGTTCTGGATATAAATTTGACAGTAATCGTGCATGTAAAGCTTCTTTCCCATGCTCGGTCACTTTTCCAATTCTAACATCTTGTAGAATTTTCTTGTAATCTTCATCCTTCGCCTGACGCATATTTTCATGCAGTTCAGCATAATTGAAGTTTAACCATATATTGACGTTGCCAATGCTCCCTAGGCACTTCCTGGTATCTTCATGCGTGAGCATTTTGAACACAGGTTGTCCTTTCACTGGTGTCAGCTGCAGAAGATCTCCGAAAACAATGATGTGTTTGCCACCAAATAACACATCATACTCTGTTTTAAGAACTTCTTGCATTCTCAAATGCACAAAGGCAAGCATGACATTGGAAACCATGCTTACTTCATCAATGATAAGAAGTTTCATTTTCCTCAAGACTCTTGAAACTTCACAACAAGCATCTCCAGATAACTTGTGGTATTGTAATTTGTTATCATGCTCCACTGGCAGCATCAGTAGACGATGCAAAGTAATACCTTTAATGTTATGTGCTGCCAGTCCAGTTGGAGCGGTGACAACACAAGACAGCGATGACTCAGTCCTTTCCTGCAAATAGCATGAAATTGCTTTAATGAGGAAACTTTTTCCAGTTCCCGCTTCTCCACTCACGTACAGTCGGACAGGCTTCAACGACGTACATGAGCACTCTTTCTTCTCATGACTTAATCCATGATCAATTTGGTTGGTAACCTCGTCATATATTTTCCTCTGCTCAACGTTGAGTTGTCTTTCCAAGTCTTCTAAGTTACCCGCATCCTCCTGAGCATGTGCCATGGCTCTTTCCACTTCATTCATGGCAGTGGCAGCTTCATTTTCGATAACAGGTCCTCCTAGTGGATCCTGACTCAATGAAACAGAACTCTGACTGTCCTGAGAACTGTCTCTGGCAATCTCGGCTGCAATCGTTGCTTCCTGCTCGATTTCCGCATTCAACATTTCTAGATATTGAGGAAAAACAGGACATTCTATGGTCTCCTTGGCGGCAGTGAAAGAGTCTTCGTAACAGAGGAAATCTCCAAGCAGTTCCTCTTCTGCACGCCAAGGCTTAAAAAGTTGCAAAATTGCTAAATAGAAAAACTCCTTTTTTTCAGGAGATTCGCCACTCAATTTTCGATGGTTTACCAAGTGGCATTTTCTTTGCTTGACCAGACATCCCTCACTTCCAATTACAGCATACACTCCTTTATCAATATCTTCTTTGATGTTCCTCTTGAATATGTAATTTTGTAGAACCTCATACAGACAAACATTCTCGAGGTGACTGCTTCGATTTGGATAATATGTATCCAACATGTTGGTCTTCAAAATATCGGTACTGTTTGGCTCCTTTTCTGCCAAATACTCAATTTCCCGCACAGGTTTCAGAACTCGATTACGCGTTGCAGCAAGACCAAGACTCGCCCAAACGATACTCCTGGATTTGGCATAGAGACTTGCTGAAGACAACCGGTCAGAGCATTCGTAAGCTCCGATTTCTCGATGTGACAACATCTTCAGACTGAAACTGTACAACTTCTTGCTGAGGCTCTTTTCATGGGAAATGTCCTCCCACATATCCTTCAATTCTGTCTTTTCTTTTTTGGTGATGTAAGATGTCACATACCGAGCCACAGCCATACAGTTATCAGCCACAAACTGTATATCCATGTTAGCATTCCACATGGACAAAATCACTGGGTTGTAGTCGTTGATGTACTTGGACTCTTCGTTCCTTTTCAAATTGTATGTGTTTTTAGGTGATTTCTTCATCACATTATGTCGCAGCGAAGACATCAAACTGTTTACTCTTCCTTTAGAAATCACCGGTCGTGGAAAGCCGAAACGACATTTGGTGTTGAACTTGTCCTTGTTTCTGAATTTACGACGACAGTACTTTCCACAACGATGGCTTTGGAAACGTAGAACTTGTTTTCTTAGGCTTTTCTTCTCCTTTGCGTTTGGAACAGCACACGTAGAATACTGTTGTATGAAACTCATCACTAAGTCTTGTGGATCAGCAGCATATGTATATGAGGAGCACCTCTTGCTTGGTACTCCTTTCTCCAGAAGAAATCCAACACCTCTCCAAGAGGTGGATTCTTCTTATTCATGATGAAAGACATCATAGCTTCAAATCTATGATTGAAGTACCTGCATACATTCACTGGATCCAAAGAGCACAGTTCTCCGGGTGTCTTGAATTCGATATTTTCAATGTTTCCATTTGCCTCTCGTAGAAATTCAAGTAAGTCTTCCCAGCCATACTCGGCGTGAGGAACCATGTGGGAGTTCCTAAGTTCCTCAGCATACATTTTAAATCACCATGACGACGTTACCAGTACTCATTAGTACCACGCTGACACGCCATGAGATTAATCAGGTGACAATCCAAAATACTGTCTTGCACATTGACTTTATCCATAAAGTCACTTGCAGAGATGTTTTGCATCTGTATACCACTTTTCAAGATGTGGTTCACTGCATATGACAGTCCAGACAGATCGCTTTCAAACAGGAGATGAAACAAATAGGGAATGCATTGTCGAAACCTAGCATCTTCTGCATACAATCATAAAGTCCGGTATTCAGAAGCAGGAATTTGATGAGGTCGCTCATCATATCTTCCTCCTTGACCTGTTGGAAATAGCTGTGGGAAACACCGAGCTTCCAAACTTTCCTCCCAAACACTAATGGGACTCCCTTTGGTTTGTTTCATTTGAAACAACTCAATAACATTCCCCATGACTTCCTTGGAATGCAAAGGATGAACACTATAATATTCATATATTTCTTCACTTTTAGAGGGTTCTACTTTCTCAATTTGACCAGCACACAAATTGCTATCCTCTTCTTCACTTACTTCCTCTTCTGCAACATATACATTCTTATAGTACTTATTATTTTTTTTCAAATACAATGTTGCCTTTTTGACTTTGCTAACATCCACTAAATCTTGCCATATTTTCTTACTCTTTGTCGGAACCCCATTAACTAAGATAACCAGAGGTTCCTCTTCCACTTTTTCTACTCCAATTGTATTAATGTTTTTCTTCAAATCTAGAGGCAAATAAACAACTCTTCCCTTTAATCCTCTCTGTAAATCGGATGGAGGCAATTTCCCTGTCTTTGGCTCCATTCTTACAATAGCCTGAAAGCGATGGATACTTTGAATCAAAATAGATTCATAAGTATTTAAATCCTTCAATTCAGAAGGAATCTCAACCAATTCCAGATTATTATGAACCGCTCTAGCAGGCATCTGGTTTTGATTTAATTTGTTACAACAATAAGTACACACACGTTGATCCAATCCCAAATCAAAACAATTTTCTACCATCAAGTATGTTGCGAAATCCTTCCATTCACTATTATTTTCCCTTTCACTTTTTGCATATAAATCCACTAACTTAGTCTGATTCTTATAATAAGTGCGTCGACAACACACACAAGTGAAATTAGGCCTCTCACTTGATTTCACCTGAAACGTGGCAATTTCCTTCTGAAAATTATCTGAAAATTATCTGTACTGGAAACCTGTACACTTTCTTCCACATTACCCTCTTCTTCTGGGTCAATTTCAACATTCTCCTCTTTACTTCCAAAGTAACAAAACTCAATTTCTTCACAAATATTCTTCACATCTATTTCAGAACCATGCAAAAGAGCAGCGCATAATTGTTTAAGCATAACTGCTGGACTCTTAGCATAATACAACATTCTAACTAATTTCCTCACTTTATTATGATGCACTGCTAGCATCCTGAAATGATGAAAAACACTCTGGCATACTCTCCTGGAAAGACAAGCCAGTGAATGACCATGCAAACCTGTCACTTCTCTCACTCTGCAAGGATCTAATTCTTGCAACAACTTCATTTTCTGCTTCAAACTTTTCTTATTAAATGTCCGTACAAAATCACAAAGCAAATTGATGGAATCCTGTCGTACACTGCAAATACTACTACACTTCCAGGTGTACACAGGACCCTTAGGACGTCTTCCTAAAACCTCATTACCTAACACCTCTTCTGTCTCTGTTGTCACAAGTTTTTCTTTTTCAACTGGACAACCATCTTTCACCTCATAAGCTCGACCACTGGTGTCAACTGCATGCACCAAATCATTATCCTGGAAATAACTCTCCTCATTAAAAAATGCCTCACAACTTGAACTATGCATCCATTCTCCGGAAAAAACTTCACAAAAATTACTACGATTAACTATTCTCTTCCATCTACTATTTCTTTTGAAATCATAAATTGCCTTGTTTAGCTTCCTAATTCTATTGATTATCAAAATAAATAACTTTTGTTTAATTTCAAATGCCTGATCAATAACTTTCTCAACTTTTTTTTTCTCTTATAAAAAACCACTTTCTGTTGACCTTTCTTAATATTTTTTAACAAATTGCCAATTATCCTGTTGCGGAACATTCATTTACGAATGTCCCTAAACTGTTGTTTCCTTCTACTATCATGCACAGAGTTATCTCTTGCTCTAGCAGTAACATTTTTGATTGGCCTTTCCTTTCCGGTTTAAATTGCTTCTCTTTTTCTGGACTGAAACATTTTCTGTAGTAATACTTTTTTTTCTACAAATGTTTCTTATGAATGATTTCGTTGTCTTACCCGGTGCTTTCTTGGTGACTTGACGATTTTTTATTGTAGAGGACTGCTGCAATAATTGATGAACCTGCTGTCTTTGACGTTTTGTAGCCTTTCTGATTCTATCCTTAGACGGCATTCTCTACTTTTGAAATGATCAGCAGTTGAATCTGTGGTAAAATATAATAAAAAATGTTATTAACCACTATTACCAAACAGTAAATCAATAACAGTCGTCAAAAACTTAACACACTACTTGTCATTTTCACTTAGAATAATTTTTAGTGCATAGGCAAATTTAGTATTCACAAATAGTAGCAAAGAAATGGAATGCTTCTACATTTTACCTCTGCTGTTTTATATGTGAATCTGATCTAATTTTATGAGCATATTATACTATTTTATTAAAGACACTACACATAACCTGTTTTTGAAGTTGTGTTTAATTTTAAATGAAACGGTTTACATTTTTACTTTTTATTTCCGTTAAATTTTAAAAATAAATGTTTATAGTTCCATAGGCTCAAGCAGGTCAGCTTCCCACCCTATGTCATACAATTCTGACAAATCGGCATCCTCATCATGTTCTTCATCATCCTCAGGATTTAAATCATCTAAGGGATCTACTTCCACTGACGTTTCAATGACAAGTTCAATGATAAGATCGAGATCAACTGATTGCTCATTATCACTCATGCTTGATGTTGTCGTTATCTTTAAAAAAGAGAACAACAATGAGATGTTGCAGAGTAAGACACAAATCTCAGAGACTATAATAGTAAAATTGTTTAACAAGAGTAACATTTTGCAGCTATTATTTAGCCATGTCCAGCGATGCTGAGGAGGTGAGGCCTATGTCCAAGTTTTCAGTGAACAGGACTCATCTCTTCTTAACCTTGGATAAGCCTCACCGACTCTGTGTCCCCTGCACATACTTAAATGTAAAGGGGCAGATTTATGTTAACTGGCACATCCCCAGGGATGCACCAGTTAACGTGCACCGCTGCTCTGCCACCCATGGTGTGCCGCATTTACAATGTGGAGCACCATTGAGTAAAAACAGCACAGATGCGTCACGCATCTGTGCCGCAAAAGCAGCACATTGCAGGAATCACGTCATAAGCACGACATGTCTACTGCAATGCACAGGAGGAAGCCACACATTGCATGGTGCATCACTCCTTAGGCTATTTCAAACAGGCATAAGGATTTGATTCAGCAATGCTATAAAGCTGACTCAGTGAAATCTTCTAAATTTCACTGTGTTAGTTTTACAGGGCTTTCATGCAAATGAATGCCCACCCTGCAACAAAACACCTATATGAAACCTGACGCAGGTTTCATGTTGCACAGGACTTTACAGCATAACACATCTGCCTAGATGCATCAAGTTGTAAATATGTCACAACATAGCAAATGTTTTGCACCGCCGCTGCATCACAAAAGTGACGCACAGCGGCACAAAAGAGGCACACACCTATCATAAATCTGTCCCTAACATTTTAAATGATTGATTCAGGATGACGATAAGGTGTAGCCTATCCAGAGGTTTGTTTGAGGTGAGGCCTACTCAGGGTTGCAGATGAAATTTAGGGTTGTTGAAGAATACAGAGGAGATAATACATGTGCAGGCCTACCAATGAAGTGAGTCATATCCACTTCACTCTTGAACAAACGCCAGACCTCTTCTGTGTCCGTGGACAGACCTAAACCTCATCTGCACAATGTCATTCGTAAACTTAGGAAACACAGGTGATGTAATTGAAAAATGTGGAGTTTCTTTTCCTAATTTCACAATCACATCACCTGTGTTTCCTTTGCTTAGGTATCTCATAGTGCAGATGGAGTCTAGCATATCAAAGAGTACACAGAAGTTCAGCAGTGTATACAACAATTTTGACATTTACAGAAGATTCAGCTTCTTATCTTGTTGGAGATGAAGTGAGGCCTGTCTTGCAACATGGTGCATCTTTTGCATCACTGCTGCATCGGTTTCATGTGGCACGTGACTTTACAGCATGACACATCTGCCTAGATGCATCAAGTTGTAAATATGTCACAACATAGCAAATCTTTTGCATCGCCGCTGCGTCACAAAAATGACGCACAGAGACGCAAAAGAGGCATACACCTATCATAAATCTGTCCCTAACATTTTAAATGATTGATTAAGGATGACAATAAGGTGTGGCCTATCCAGAGGTTTGTTTAAGGTGAGGCCTACTCTGGGTTGCAGATGAAATTTACGCTTGTTGAAGAGTACAGAGGAGATAATATATGTGAAGGCCTACAAATGAAGTAAGTCATATCCACTTCACTCTTGAACAAAAACTAGACCTCTTCTGTGTCCGTGGACAGACCTAAACCTCATCTGCACAATGTCATTCGTAAACTTAGGAAACACAGGTGATGTAATTGAAAAATGTGGAGTTCTTTTCCTCATTTCACAATCACATCACCTGTGTTTCCTTTGCTTAGGTATCTCATAGTGCAGATGGAGTCTAGCATATCAAAGAGTACACAGAAGTTCAGCAGTGTATACAACAATTTTGACATTTACAGAAGATTCAGCTTCTTATCTTGTTGGAGATGAAGTGAGGCCTGTCTTGCAACATGGTGCATCTTTTCCATCACTGCTGCATCGGTTTCATGTGGCACGGGACTTTACAGCATGACACATCTGCCTAGATGCATCAAGTTGTAAATATGTCGCCACATAGCAAATCTTTTGCACCGCCGCTGCGTCACAAAAGTGACGCACAGCGGCGCAAAAGAGGCACACACCTATCATAAATCTGTCCCTAACATTTTAAATGATTGATTCAGGATGACGATAAGGTGTAGCCTATCCAGAGGTTTGTTTGAGGTGAGGCCTACTCAGGGTTGCAGATGAAATTTAGGGTTGTTGAAGAATACAGAGGAGATAATACATGTGCAGGCCTACCAATGAAGTGAGTCATGTCCACTTCACTCTTGAACAAAGGCCAGACCTCTTCTGTGTCCGTGGACAGACCTAAACCTCATCTGCACAATGTCATTCGTAAACTTAGGAAACACAGGTGATGTAATTGAAAAATGTGGAGTTTCTTTTCCTCATTTCACAATCACATCACCTGTGTTTCCTTTGATTAGGTATCTCATAGTGCAGATGGAGTCTAGCATATCAAAGAGTACACAGAAGTTCAGCAGTGTATACAACAATTTTGACATTTACAGAAGATTCAGCTTCTTATCTTGTTGGAGATGAAGTGAGGCCTGTCTTGCAACATGGTGCATCTTTTGCATCACTGCTGCATCGGTTTCATGTGGCACGGGACTTTACAGCATGACACATCTGCCTAGATGCATCAAGTTGTAAATATGTCACAACATAGCAAATCTTTTGCACCGCCGCTGCGTCACAAAAATGACGCACAGCGGCACAAAAGAGGCACACACCTATCATAAATCTGTCCCTAACATTTTAAATGATTGATTCAGGATGACGATAAGGTGTGGCCTATCCAGAGGTTTGTTTAAGGTGAGGCCTACTCAGGGTTGCAGATGAAATGTATGCTTGTTGAAGAGTACAGAGGAGATAATATATGTGAAGGCCTACCAATGAAGTAAGTCATATCCACTTCACTCTTGAACAAAGGCTAGACCTCTTCTGTGTCCGTGGACAGACCTAAACCTCATCTGCACAATGTCATTCGTAAACTTAGGAAACACAGGTGATGTAATTGAAAAATGTGGAGTTTCTTTTCCTCATTTCACAATCACATCACCTGTGTTTCCTTTGCTTAGGTATCTCATATTGCAGATGGACTCTAGCATATCAAAGAGTACACAGAAGTTCAGCAGTGTATACAACAATTTTGACATTTACAGAAAATTCAGCTTCTTATCTTGTTGGAGATGAAGTTAGGCCTGTCTTGCAACATGGTGCATCTTTTCCATCACTGCTGCATCAGTTTCATGTGGCACGGGACTTTACAGCATGACACATCTGCCTAGATGCATCAAGTTGTAAATATGTCGCCACATAGCAAATCTTTTGCACCGCCGCTGCGTCACAAAAATGACGCACAGCGGCACAAAAGAGGCACACACCTATCATAAATCTGTCCCTAACATTTTAAATGATTGATTCAGGATGACGATAAGGTGTAGCCTATACAGAGGTTTGTTTGAGGTGAGGCCTACTCAGGGTTGCAGATGAAATTTAGGGTTTTTGAAGAATACAGAGGAGATAATACATGTGCAGGCCTATCAATGAAGTGAGTCATATCCACTTCACTCTTGAACAAAGGCCAGACCTCTTCTGTGTCCGTGGACAGACCTAAACCTCATCTACACAATGTCATTTGTAAACTTAGGAAACACAGGTGATGTAATTGAAAAATGTGGAGTTTCTTTTCCTCATTTCACAATCACATCACCTGTGTTTCCTTTGCTTAGGTATCTCATAGTGCAGATGGAGTCTAGCATATCAAAGACTACGCAGAAGGTGAGAACTGTATGGAACATGGCTATGTAAGTCAAATAATCAAAATCTAAATTTGCCAAGCACACATGGGGGTGTATTTACAAGGACCTTCCACCACGAGGAAATGTCTTTAATTAAAATGGGAAAAATAACATCAAAGGGACTCAAATGCCTTTTAAATATACCCCAAGCAACCTATGAAACTGTAGCACTACATATCAAGAAACCTAATTGATTTCAAAAATCGTTTTTAAACACATCATATAAATCAATTATATACCTACATTCAAGGGGAAATGACTTAAAATGGCCTAAGACACATGAACGCGTTTTTTAAGGCCCTTGCACCATTTTTGGGTCGCTTTTAACATGGCTATGTTAGTCAAAGAATTAAAATCTAAATTTGCCAAGCACAGATGGGGGCATATTTACAAGGACCTTGCACCACGGGGAAAGGTCTTAAATTAAAATGGGAAAAATAACATCAGAGAGACTCAAATGCCTTATAAATATGCCCCAAGCAACCTATGAAACTCTAGCACTACATATCCAGAAACCTAATTGATGTCAAAAAACGTTTTAAAACACATCATCTAAATCAATTATATACCTACATTCATCGGGAAGTGACTTAAAATGCCCTAAGACACATGAAAGCGTTTTTTTTAAACCCTTGCTCCATTTTTAGATCACTTTTAACATGGCTATGTAAGTCAAATAATCAAGATCTACATTTGCCAAGCACAGATGGGGGCGTATTTACAAGGACCTTGCACCACAGGGAAAGGTCTTAAATTAAAATGGGAAAAATAACATCAGAGAGACTCAAAGGCCTTATAAATATGCCCCAAGCAACCTATGAAGCTCTAGCAGTACATATCAAGAAACCTAATTGTTTTCATAAATCGTTATTAAACACATCATCTAAATCAATTATATACCTACATTCAAGGGGAGATGACTTAAAATGGCCTAAGACACATGAAAGCGTTTTTTTTAAGGCCCTTGCAACATTTTTGGGTCACTTTTAACATGGCTATGTTAGTCAAAGAATTAAAATCTAAATTTGCCAAGCACAAATGGGGGCATATTTACAAGGAGCTTGCACCACGGGGAAGGTCTTAAATTAAAATGGGAAAAATTACATCAAAGGAACTCAAAAGCCTTGAAAATATGCCCCAAGCAACCTATGAAACTCTAGCAGTACATATCAAGAAACCTAATTGATTTCAAAAAACGTTTTTAAACACATCTTGTAAACAAATTATAATCATACATTCATGGGGAAGTGAGTTAAAATACCCTAAGACACATGAAAGCATTTTTGTAGGACCCTTGCACTATTTTTGCGTCACTTTTAACATGGCTATGTAACACAAAGAAACAAAATCTATTTGTAAAACACTTGACACAAAGCAACATTTTAAATACACAACTTTCTTATTAATTTTCTCCCTAAAGCATACTATTCTCTATTTAAATTAAATGAATCTTTTCTCACCTTAGCAAATACTTTAAGAGTTTCAAAACAGTCTCAGAAACACACCAATTTGTATTTAGCAGAGCAAAAGGTATGCACTCCAGAGTCTGCAGCCATAATAAGCACAGAAAAGCTGTAATTCATCACACATATCTCTCATGTCACCCAATCAAAACTCTTCCCTCACTTTTTTCAAATCAACACCCTTCCCCCCTCTGCCCTTTCTGCCTTTTTTGCATAGCAACCACCTCCTGAAAGACCTCTGATGTTTGCAAGTTCACACACAATGTTTCAATTGAACTCTGAACTCTCAGTGCACCTGCATATCCAGTGCAATCTTTCATAAAATGATTTTTTCTTGACCATTCAAATTACATCTTTCAAAGAACTCATCCATGCACCCTAACTTTCTGTTTTCAGCAATCAAAATCCACCAATCACTGCTACTGCTTCCTTAACACAGAAACTCCACAGTTTTTTTCATTTTAAACTCTTATTTTTTCAACTGCCTTTTCATTGCCACACTTCATCTGACTGCAGCAGAACCTTCTCTCACCATGTTTTCTGTCTGGATTGTTGGACATAGTTACATCTACTGGGCTCAGAGGTATGCTGATAACAGAAATTTACCTAACCTCAATTTACAAAATGTGGAAATTAAGTGGATTGGCAACAGAGGATTAAAATGTCACCAATTGATACCATTGGTGAAAACCTTTATGCATTTGCCTAAACCTGACCTGTTAATTTTGCACTGTGGAGGTAATGATTTGGGCACTTTGACTGGGGTAGGTCTGGAAATGCTTTTAAAGGACACCTTTGAGCAATTGATGGCACGTTTTCCTCAAACTGCCTTGGTATATTCAAATATATGCCAAAGACAGAAATGGAGGTGGTCGAACCAATTTTGTCCACAAATTGAGAAGTCGAGGAAGCATGTAAACAAATCTGTTTCAGCTTACATGAGAGACCATGGAATGGGCTCCATGTACAACAATAACTTGCGTTACTACATGCAAGATATCTACAGAGGAGATGGAGTTCACTTCTCAGATGAAGGGAACAGAATTTTCATTTTGAATTTAAGACTGTGCATTGGTACCTACTTATAAGTACCTAAATGTACCATAAACCCAAAAGCTCTTCTCAGAGCTACCCTACATCTGATCACTCACAATTATTATTTTACTCTAACTTTTTTCACTAATTTTCAAAAAAGTACGCTCCCCGGAGCGCTACCCGGTACGCGCACCAAAAGCTAACCGCGCGAAATTTTTTAAAAAAATGTTTTTTTTTCGCACATATGGGCCTCCTCAGCCACCCTCAGAAAACCTAGGGGGTCAAGATACGTCTACCGTGCCCCCTTCTACCCATTCTGAACATTATTTGCCCTCCATCTTGTATTTTAATTCAACAGATGCACAAAATGGTGGACTCCCGTAACGCTGCCGGTTCGCGTACCGGGGCGCTCACCGGGAAGCGCTCCATTAAAAAAGGTGGGAAAGTAATTTACAGAAGAAACCCTGGAGACAATGTCACCAAATATAGATTAACTCATACTACATACCAAACCCTACCATTTTCAAAAATTTGGTTGGAATTCCATTTAGCCATTTAGCCTGTAGACCTTTCTAAATACCCTGAGGTAAATTACTTCACAAAACACATATGAAGTGTTGGAATTGACAACCAATTAAAATGTTACTTTGATTTTCTACTTTTTTTACCTGACATTTGATTGGTTATGTACCTGAATATATATAAAAACAGAGAGAGAAACACAGCCATTTTGACTACTACTTCCTGAACTACATTGCAAGATCATTTTCACTCACAACTTAAACTTGTTTTTAAAAGGTAAGATATTATTTTATAAATTTGAAAACATTTTCAGATAGTTATATACTATCCCTCTGTAAGAGTTAGACATTGAGAAAGGCTTGTTTATTATAATTATGGATTGATTTAGGTTTCTGTGGTATAATTATGAATTTACATAGGCTTTTTCACAGGCACTTTTTAATAGTACTACTTCATGCCTCAAAAGTACCTGTCTGAACTTAAACCCAACAGTGCCCTATCTCTACTGATATATTTATTTTTTATTCAAATTTCAGCACAAAAATGCAAGGAGAACAGAACGTTTCCTTTGAAATTGTCCTAGACATGAATAATGAGGAAATAATTGAACCGATTGACTTGGAATTCATGGATGAATCACGAGACCATGAACTTCTACAATGTGTAGAATCTGTGGATTATTTACTTCATTATGATGACAGTCAAATGTGGGAAGTTATGTTCACTCAACAAGAGGACATATCGGACAGTCAAATGTTAGACGTTCTATTAAATTTTGAAAAAGAATCAGAAAAATTAAATTATATTTAATATTAAAAAATTGTTTGAGTCTTTAATCATTTTTATATGTAATTCATAAACTAGTACCAAATTGATTATAATGTAAAATCAGACTTATAGTATACTGTGCACAATTCCAAAAATACATTTATATTTAATAATCATTAATACTGCTACTTAAATAAAAAAAAAACAACAACAAAAAGAACAATCAATAAACATACAATATTTCAAAATATCATAGTCTATCATTCTTTTTTCCTTATAGTACGCTCCCCGGACCGCTTCCCGGTGCCCGTACCGGGCGCTCCCCACGCAAAAAAACCAAAAAATGTTTTATTTATTTTTTGCCTCGCGGGGCCCTTTTAAAGCCTCCACATCAAACCTAGGGGGTCAGGGAGGATCTACTATGCCCCCTTATGGTCATTTCCCCCTTTGTTTTGGCCTCCTCTTGTCTCTCGATCCTACCGAGAGACAAGATGGCGGTCGCTCCGGACTGTTTAGAATGTTGACAGACACCGGAGAGCCAATCAGCTTCGCTTCGCGAAGTTCCGTTACGCGTCAAGTACGCGAACCGGGGCGCTGCCCGGAGCGCGCTTACAGATATATATATTTTTTTGAACGTTAATTTCTCAAAATCCACTGGAGCACATATATTGAGACCTAGCAAAGGCACATCGGGCTAACAGTCCCTACAATTTTGCCAAGTTTCGTGCAAATCCATTCAGCCGTTCGGGCTAAAAGTGAGTGCAACCGCCCTATGGAAATTAACATGGGAAAAACGCGTTTTGGGACCCCCCTTTTTTCTCGGCCCCCCCTTGACGAACCCCCCCCAAATTTTCAGGGGCTGCTCAGAAACAAAATGTTCAATTTTCCTGAAAATTTCAGCCAATTCCGTCCACAAACGCCAAAGTTATTAGACATAGAATTTTCAAAAATCCCATAGAGAAAAAATCCTAACTATATATACCTACTGGCGACCGCCAGTAGGTAATATATATATATATATAAATGGTGGCCGCCATTTTGTTATTCGTTATTTTGCCACAATTTCGTGGGATCGCAGCAAAATTTGCTATATTTTTGTTAATTTTTGGCCCGGGGAGGTACCTCTGGGTATCCTTACCCTGTCCCCTTATATCATTTTTTCTGAAAACTTCAGGACAGGGGACTAAGTTTCAGAGTCATATAATGGCTGCCAGCAACATTTTTCTCAAGTTGCTAGTCAGAGAGCTTGCTTCCGCGGGAGTCAATGGACAAAAAGCTCCCTGGGCCAATCGGAACGCTCTGTTTTTGAAGTGCCACTCCTGCAAGACTCTCATGGGAGTCCCTCAGAACCAACGGTCCAGACATACAAATATTGTTATGCTTCCATTTCTCAAAAACTACTGAAAGGATTTACACCAAATCACAAAACCACAATTGTTGTATCTTTATATAGCTGTATGTCAAATTTGGTGTCATTCCGTTCAGCAGTTTTCATGGTTGTGCTTCTTAAAGAAGTCTATGGAAAATGAATTGGGATTTTGCATTTTAGGCCCCCTTTTTCTCGCCCCTTCCTTGACTAATCACCTCGAAACTTTCCATGCACAAAATAGGCAATTTGTGTGTTTATTTGTGAAGGTTCCTGGATACAGGCTGTGGTTGGCAGTCAGTTGCAGCTTGGCAGTGTTTTTTCAGCCACTCCTTAACTGGGTGGCTTTCCACATTCCTGTGCCAGTGCCAATTCCACATTTGCATGAGTAGCATTCCTACCTATGTTTGACTATTCTTGCTACACGTGCAAGGGGAAGCTCCAATTATTATGACTTTTACTTTTTTCCATATGTCCTGGCTGGGTCCCAGGAGCCATGTAAGTATTTCCAAGAGAAAGCAAGCTTCATGTGCACACCACAAACCTCAGAAAATCTACAGTGATATGAAGCCCTACCAAACACAAAAGTGTGCTGTGCTATATAAACACCAAGTGACTTCAGGAGTCACATTATACATAGAACAGTCACTCCCTTTTGCACTGTGGAGCACCTTTAACTAGGTGCATAGTACAAACAGAGAGGGTGCGCCCTAATATAGATAATGTGCTACCCCAGGGGCAGCCACGAAGAGGTGCCTGCCATTGGGGGAGCATAATAGTGAAAGGTGGGCCTTTTCTTTAAAGTCACTGATCTGTCTTTCACAGTACAGGTGGTCCCCGGTTTGCTTTTGAATGTATGGTGAGTCACTGCACCCATTTACAGAGCGATGCCTAGGGGACCATGGAACGACCACCTCCTCCTTGCAGGGGTCACCCTCATAGGTGCACTGACTGTGCACCACCCCTTTGTGGCACACAGCCAGTGTGCCTCCTGTGGTATGGTCTGGTGCAGTATGCAGGTGACGATGGTGTGTGACGTGTGGGTTCCAGAGTGTTGAGGAAAGCGGAGAGAGATAGCGAGAAGATGGTTGGAGTGAGTGGTCGGCTCTTGGGCTCCTATTAACGGTACTTATTGGTACTGGACGTCATCAATAAGGCTTTTCATACCGAAACGCTGAGTGGAACCTGCGTCTTAATTCCACACCTCCTTATGTTGCCTTTGCGCCGGCGCATGTGTCCATAATACAACAGGAAGTGTTAGTATGGGGTCACACTCCTTAAGCTCCACACCCCATTAGCCTCATTAGCAACACCTCAGTAATGTATATGCATCAGTGCAATCTATTTCAGAAGGGTCTACACAAGCATCTGCAGCCTCTTCATTTATACCAGTGTGCCAGAGGGTTGAAGTAAGCAGGTGCACACAATGATTGCACTCCCAGGGAACTTTGTGTAATACAGCACCAGAAGTGCAGATATCATTTATTCAGCGGTGCTCAGGGGTCGGCGAGGGCCAATGCACCTATCTGGTGCACACTAACCTGAGCAAAGGGGATCAATTGTACTTGCTGGCATTAGTACCCATTGCACCTTTGCTACAACTCTGAGTGCCTCATTCTGACATCAGAGCTACCAGTAACTCCAGTATCCTTTGTAATTCAGTTTCCGTGTCCCCTAGTGATTTCTCATTTGTCCCCAGAGTTACACCCATAGATTTTGGCTACATTGAGCAGCCAGGATCTCCAGGTGAAACAAAAGAGATCTGCAGTGTTCCGCAACCTCATAGATCTCATAATTTTGCTGGGATCATTATCTTCTGATACTGGCACCTTCAGAACTAACTGGCCAATCGTAACGAGGACTTACTGCTGTTCTAGGCTGCTACAAGGTTGCTACAAGGCTGTCTGAATGCTGCTTTGCATAATTTTGCACATGATATCATTACGACTAGCACACTAATTATTTTGCACTGTACCTGCTGCTATTGATTTTAAATATTTTTAACTCTTCTTGCTGCTATTGGGCTCAAATGATCTTGGTTTAAATCTCACACGAACCTTGCTTTTCCCTTAGGCTGTTGCGGAGGGAAGACCTCAGAGAACACCACTTCCGGGCTCCTTCTTCCGCCCAGGTTAGCGGTCTAGTGGCCAGGCGTGCCTATTTAGAGGCGTGCTGGATGGGACGCGCAGCGGGCTCATACTGCTGGTCTAGGCTGCTACAAGGTTGCTACAAGGCTGTCTGAATGCTGCTTTGCATAATTTTGCACATGATATAATTACGACTAGCACACTAATTATTTTGCACTGTACCTGCTGCTGCTAGCTGCTATTGATTTTAAATACGATTTTGTTTTTTAAATATTTTTAATTCTTCTTGCTGCTATTGGGCTCAAATGATCTTGGTTTAAATCTCACACAAACCTTGCTTTTCCCTGAGGCTTCCCCGGTCCGCCGCGGTTTTGCCGATTGTTGCGGAGGGAAGACCTCAGAGAACACCACTTCAAGTCTCCTTCTTCCGCCCAGGTTAGCGGTCTAGTGGCCAGGCGTGCCTATTTAGAGGCGTGCTGGACGGGACCCGCGGGGGTCTCATACTGCTGTTCCAGGCTGCTACAAGGTTGCTAAAAGGCTGTCTGAATGCTGATTTGCATAATTTTACACATGATATCATTACGACTAGCACACTAATTATTTTGTACTGTACCTGCTGCTGCTATTGATTTTAAAAACGATTTCGCTTTTTAAATATTTTTAACTCTTCTTGCTGCTATTGGGCTCAAATGATCTCGGTTTAAATCTCACACGAACCTTGCTTTTCCCTGAGGCGTCCCCGGTCCGCTGCGGCTTTGCCGATTGTTGCGGAGGGAAGACCTCAGAGAACACCACTTCCGGGCTCCTTCTTACGCCCAGTTTAGCGGTGTAGTGGCCAGACGTGCCTATTTAGAGGCGTGCTGGACAGGACATGCGGCGGTCTCGTACTGCTGTTCTAGGCTGCTACCAGGGTGCTAGAAGGCTGTCTGAATGCTGCTTTGCATAATTTTGCACATGATATCATTACGACTAGCACACTAATTATTTTGCACTGTACCTGCTGCTGCTATTGATTTTAAAAACGATTTTGTTTTTTAAATATTTTTAACTCTTCTTGCTGCTATTGGGCTCAAATGATCTCGGTTTAAATCTCACACAAACCTTGCTTTTCCCTGAGGCTTCCCCATGCGGCTTTGCCGGTTGTTGTGGAGGGAAGACCTCAGTGAACACCACTTCAGGGCTCCTTCTTCCGCCCAAGTTAGTGGTCTAGTGGCCAGGCGTGCCTATTTAGAGGCGTGCTGGACGGGACGCGCGGCTGTCTCATACTGCTGTTCTAGGCTGCTACAAGGTTGCTAAAAGGCTGTCTGAATGCTGCTTTGCATAATTTTGCACATGATATAATTACGACTAGCACACTAATTATTTTGCACTGTACCTGCTGCTGCTAGCTGCTATTGATTTTAAAAACGATTTTGTTTTTTAAATATTTTTAATTCTTCTTGCTGCTATTGGGCTCAAATGATCTTGGTTTAAATCTCACACAAACCTTGCTTTTCCCTGAGGCTTCCCCGGTCCGCCGCGGTTTTGCCGATTGTTGCGGAGGGAAGACCTCAGAGAACACCACTTCAAGTCTCCTTCTTCCGCCCAGGTTAGCGGTCTAGTGGCCAGGCGTGCCTATTTAGAGGCGGGGGTCTCATACTGCTGTTCCAGGCTGCTACAAGGTTGCTAAAAGGCTGTCTGAATGCTGCTTTGCATAATTTTACACATGATATCATTACGACTAGCACACTAATTATTTTGTACTGTACCTGCTGCTGCTATTGATTTTAAAAACGATTTCGCTTTTTAAATATTTTTAACTCTTCTTGCTGCTATTGGGCTCAAATGATCTCGGTTTAAATCTCACACGAACCTTGCTTTTCCCTGAGGCGTCCCCGGTCCGCTGCGGCTTTGCCGATTGTTGCGGAGGGAAGACCTCAGAGAACACCACTTCCGGGCTCCTTCTTACGCCCAGTTTAGCGGTGTAGTGGCCAGACGTGCCTATTTAGAGGCGTGCTGGACAGGACATGCGGCGGTCTCGTACTGCTGTTCTAGGCTGCTACCAGGGTGCTAGAAGGCTGTCTGAATGCTGCTTTGCATAATTTTGCACATGATATAATTACGACTAGCACACTAATTATTTTGCACTGTACCTGCTGCTGCTATTGATTTTAAAAACGATTTTGTTTTTTAAATATTTTAACTCTTCTTGCTGCTATTGGGCTCAAATGATCTCGGTTTAAATCTCACACGAACCTTGCTTTTCCCTGAGGCTTCCCCGGTCCACCGCGGCTTTGCCGAGTGTTGCGGAGGGAAGACCTCAGAGAACACCACTTCCGCCCAGGTTAGTGGTCTAGTGGCCAGGCATGCCTACTTAGACCCACGCTGGACCGGACGCGTGCAGCGTGCGTGCCAAAGACAAGCCCGTCTGCGCCCGTCCGCGCCAAGACCGGGCCTAGGGCCAGAACCCCTGGTCCTCGAAATACTGGAATCCCTTAAGTAAGGTATACAGGAGAATCCCTTAGAGCCTTACGCCCTCCCAAACAGAATTCATGCGATATATTTAAAGGGGAAGATCTATTACAATCAGACTAAGCTCAATGTCTGGGGTGCAAAATAAAACTACGCAAAACATTTAATTATACAACAGATCTAGATAGCAATATGAGCAACCCTACGCTTAAGTCCAGAGATCTACAGCTAGCCCTCATTAATGCTAGGTCCCTCGTAAAACACAGCTAAGAAATAACGGATTTTATTACTGATAATAAAATATATGTTCTATTTATTACTGAAACTTGGGGCAATGATGCCGCAGATCCTGATTTTAATATCGCTGTCCCTGTTGGATATAAAGTGTTTAGGCATTATAGGCATTTGGCTAGAGGGGGTGGCCTTGCACTGATTCACAAAACTGAATTTAGTGCCCACTGCACAATAGTCACCTCCTCCAATTGCGAGGCCTTCCATTATAAAATTTCATTTCAGGGCCAAGACTCTTTTAATGGTCTTTTAATCTACCGTCCACCTGGTCCAAGATTTTAACTTTTTGACAAGTTTAAGCTCACTCCTTGAATGCAGTCACCAACACAAATGCTTTACGCTCCTGGGTGATTGGGATTTTCACCTGGAAATACAGGAGGACACCAAGGAGCTCCTGGAGTCGATGTCTGAGTTGGGCCTTACTCAACTTATCCAAGACTCCACACATATTCAGGTCATACCCTAGATGGTATCTTTTCCAACAACCCTGCTCTCTATAACATCCACACTCTCCCACTAGCATGATCTGACCACCATGCTATTCTTTTTAGATATAAAACTCCTTTACGTGATGACAGGAGTAAGGCCCCTATTAGGACCACTGGCAGACTCTGGCACCGTATTGACCCTGAGGTCTTGATAGACAACTTGGCCCAAACCCAGTCGGATCTGGAGCCAAATACTGAATCTTCAGCCATAAAGTACACTTCATGGATGGAGTCTAATTGCCTTACCCTTGCTCCTACTGTGACTACCAACAGAAATAGGAAACTGCCCTCAGCCCCCTGGTTTTCTGAAGCCTTAAGATTAGATAAACAGGCTTGCAGAAGATAGGAAAGAGCATGGAGACAACACTATGAAGCTCCGGAAAAAGCTAAATACAAAGCCTTGCTCACAGACTTTAAAAAAAAGTTCTCTGTGAAAAGAGCCAAAATTACACTTCTGAAATTGAAAAAGCTGGCCACTCCAGTAAGGAATTTTTTTTAAACAGTTAAACTTTTAACATCTAATAGTAATGATGATTCAGTCAATTACAGTCAAGAATTCTGTGATGTCCTTGCATATACTTTTAGATCCAAGGTGGACCAAATGTTTAATCAATTTGCCTCCTTTAACTCTAATGAGAAGATAGGGCAGCAAGATACTGCCAAATCTCTTCTCAATTTTACCCCTACCTCAGAAATCCAAATAGTTACGTCTATTTCTATGGCTAAGTCAGGATCAGCGGAAGACCCCTGCCCTCCTAGAGTTTTACAAAGTATTGGTCACATAGGACCTTATCTGTCCAAACTGTTTAATCAAATGCTGGCACAAGGGTGCTTCCCTTCGGTTTGGAAACGGACCTGTATTCTCCCTTTGCTGAAAAAAAACAACCTTAATGCTATCGATCCTAACAATTATCGACCTATCGCCAAAATTCCTCTACCAGCAAAGATAATAGAGAAAATTATCAACAAAGAACTCTCTACTTTCATTTCCAATACCGAAGTCCTAGATCATAGTCAATTTGGCTTTAGGTCTAATTATAGTACGGAAACGGCGTTGATCAAAACTACTGAAGAAATTTGAACGTCTCTTGACTGCGGTGGGTCAGCAGTTCTTATACTGCTAGACCTATCCGCTGCATTTGACACGGTAGACCACAGTCTTCTGGTACAGCGGTTCAAAACTATAGGAATCGGAGGAGCTACTCTTTCTCCTCTTACCTCCTTCTTGTCTGACAGAACCCAATCTGTTCAGCTGGGCAATTTTAAATCAGCCCCTTTCACACTGCCTTGTGGGGTCCCACAGGGCTCTTCGTTAAGCCCCACTCTCTTTAACATTTATGTTGCAGAATTGGCCCCATTAATCAGGAGTTTTAAACGTATTCCTACCTCCTATGCCGATGATACGCAATTGGTTATCTCGTCAGTGTACAAGGGTATCAACTTCTCTACTAAGCTCCATGATTGTATGACAAAACTTAGTTCTTGGATGAGTGATCACTGCCTGAAATTAAATTCCACCAAAACGGAGGTGATCATGTTCGGGAATCTTTCTCTTCCCTGGTCCCCAGACTGGTGGCCGGACAACCTCGGCCCCCCCACACCTGTGACCAAAGCCAAAAATCTGGGAGTTAATATAGATGATAAATTGAATCGCTAATCGCAAGTATCTAAAGTGGTGTCCTCAGCTTACTTCATGATAAAGACTCTAAGAAAAATCTGTCCTTTTATCCCGCTAAAATCAAGAAAGACGGTGGTGACTTCGCTGGTGTTACCCAAAATAGATTACTGCAATGGGCTACATATTAATGTTCAAGCAACCCTACTCAAAACACTTCAAACAGTACAAAACGCTGCTGCAAGACTTGTACTGGATATGCCTAAATATCAGTCGGTCAGAATTGGTATTCAGGACCTCCACTGTTTGCCAGTTGCCCAAAGGGTAAAATTTAAAGCCTTATGCATTGCTCACAAAGCTCTTCATAAGGAAGGCCCCACATTTCTATGGGATCTCTTTAAATGGTATACCCCGAACAGATCCTTTAGATCTTCCAACTCCCACCTGATACCTATGACCAGAAAAAGAAAGGTGAATTGGGGAGGACGGAGTTTCAGTTATACCACCGCAAAGGAATGGAACTCTCTCCCTCGATATTTGAGGGAATTACCTACTCTCTAGGAGTTTAGGAAGCAACTGAAGACATGGCTCTTTTAGGCCCTTGTTGTAGTCTGAAACACAGTAAGGAGTACCGGAAGCGTATAACATAACATAACATAACATGAGAGACAGATGTATAGTTATATGTCTTCTCGAAAAAAGAGGGACCATATAAAAATAAAATATAGAGAAGGCACGACCAGAGTAAGAAATCACAGCAAAAAAACGAAATGCCAACACTTCATTAGTTGGGTATAACTCCACAGAGTTGGTTGGGGAAAACTCAATTAATACACTAAAGTCAAAAGTCAGACATTCTCAGTGGCGGCTGCTACCGGACAGGGTGGTGGAATGGCGGGATTGGCAGGGGGGTTGATTATTATATGGAAAAAAACGTACCTTAGAACGGCCGGCCCCAGCCGCCCCTGTGTCCTCTTCCTTCTTCCTCTACAGCCAGCCGGCAGCAGGAAGCACCCGGCACACAGGCTCCCCCTGAGCCAATCACAGCGCTGCAATACAGCATTGTGATTGGTCTGAGCACCTTTGATCGGCGCTCAGACTCGAACAGGGACCCTGTGCATGTTCCTGACAAGGCTGTGTAATGCAGCCTGGTGGAAACATGCAAAGTGCGCATGAACTGTTTGGTCGGCCAAATAGTATATGCACACTTTAGGAGTGCAAACCACTCCTCACCTGGCCATGCCCCTTCCCGCCCCACACTGCACACAGGCTGCATGCAATAGGAAAAATAAAATGACAATAAAGATACGTTATTGTCATTTTATTTTTTATTTTTGGGCAGTGGGGCAACACTCCTCCACCTTAGCGGAGGAGCTACCACTGGACATTCTCAACAGTTTGTTCAACAGTGTGTTTCTTCTTTTCATTTTTATAGATAATGTTTACTTTGTACATTCCTTCAAGCATATGCATACATCGAGACATTTTGCATCAGGAATGCCAGCTAGCTCCCAATTACATTCAAAGTAATTAGTACACTGAGATAGTCTCTATAATTGTAGATCCTGGACTCTGATCCAGATAATGAATTTGCGTCAACTGGCGTTTCGGAAAACCATGAGATAATCCACCTTATTCAGGTCGCTAGATGGAAACTATACAGAATACAGTAGCAATCACATATATCAATAAGGAGGAGAGAAGCCTGTCTGAAAACAAAAAGAAACTGCATGAATCCAAAAACACAACAGGGGGACAGTGAGGTAAATAATGTATGCCGACAACTAGGGCTAATAGTTCAAGCAGAGAAACTGTATCCCACAGTGTTTAAGTTCAACCCAGAGTTGCATGCCCCGCATAGAATTTCTTACCTATGGAATGGGCACTCCACATGTTGAAGTATATCATCTCCTATTCATGCACGAAAAAGGTGTGCCCTAGTCTCAAAAGAGGGAAAGAAGGTAAACCTACTAAACAATATAGGGGGCCAAAGTCGTCCTTGTCAGATAGGTTTTCACAAGCATGAAGTACATTACATCCAAGGAATACATACACTATCTGTGTGCACTCGAGTTCTCGCTTGTTTAGAAAGACAAATACATATTAAAACAAAAATGGCTATGACAGAGGCGAGATGAACTCCCAAGGGATATAGGTAGGGACGGATGGAACTCTGAGGCCTCTAGATCGTCCAGTAGATTGTGATGCGATGAAGAGTCCAAGTTGCGATCTGTTAAGGACAGGGGCTGCTGAGATCAGACAAAAGATATACATATAAAGGGCTAGGTAGGTCCAATCCAATGCAAATATCCATAAGGCTACGCTTGGGGTTAACGCGGAGCGCAAAAGGGTCATAGGCTTCCAGCTGTGAGGTAGATAAGTCCCACAAGGGGCCGGAAGTAATGGTATAAGATAGTCAGTAGGCAGAAAGAAGGCTGATAGTTGGGCAAGGCAAGCCCAACCACAGGCTTTCCTCACACTAAATGGTTAAATATGACACAAGATGGAAAATATCTCTGGAAGCTAATGCTTCCCTCAAGATGAAGTGCAGCGATAAATATGTGATGATATGGTCGAATTTCCCCATGCCTGTGCGGGATTACCTAGAAGTATACGTGCATACTGTTGTATCCTGGCAACATGCTCTTGGTAACCTAGTGATGTCTGAGTCTTCCAATGTTTTGGAAGCTTGTTTAGAGCTGGGTCAGTTGTTGACAGGAGAGGAGCTTCAGGGGTTGTTCCTGTTATCTCAATACACCCTCTTTAAATCTACAAGTGTGTGTTGCCCTTCTTAAAACATACTTTAGGTACGTATTTGAATATCTTTTGATTATAGTTCATAACTTTATCCTAGCAGTTTCAGGAATGAGGTTAATGATCTTTACAGCATGTATAGGAGCTATAAACCCATCGAAGAAATAAAATAACTCCAATGTAGAAGATGCACATTAGACTGAATCTTAATGACCCACTGTAGTATTTTCTAAACAGTCACACAGGAAAAGTAGTAGTAGTATAATCCTGTATTGCCAACCCGCAGGACATACAGTTCACTCTCCAAGAGAGCGCAGCATCTCATTGCAAGATTCCACTCACATGTAAATAAAGGTAGAACATAGAATGTGCATATGGAAGTTCTAACTTCCATGCTAAACCAAGCGAATACAGATTATGTACATAAACACAAACCAACCAATAATAACCATATACTACACATGATGGAGTGCTACTCCGAAAATAATTTCTAAAATCTCATCACCTCTCCCTGAAGTATTTAATCATTCATTTACTCATCAGTGGGGCCCTTAACACTGCGAGTCGCTCATACACATTTTCTCTCTACTTCATGGTTTGGTGTGAATCAAAGGAGAGCTGCTGGATCATAGCGGAGTGTCTAAAATTGGAACTACCTATTTATAATATATACATCCGGAGTTTAAATTGTTTACCATAGTTTTTCAATACAACAAATTATTCAGACACACCACCATCGATTGTCGATAGATCTGCTAGTAAAAATTAGGCTAAGGATGAACAAAACCAGCTTAGTTCTTCATTTATCTAATTTTTATTCAAAGAGAGATTTTTCTAGCATGACCTTTATTTATTCATTTATTTCTTTTTATTCATTCAATAGAAATAGATTCAAGGAAAGAAAGAAATTTAACTCATACATTTAATTCTCATTTAATTCAGAAACTCTGAAATAAACACATTATTATTGAGATTATTAGACATAAATTTTAGCAAAAGTCATAATAGTTCCCAAAACTTTCCTCCCTATTCTCTCTAACTATTAACCTCATCTAAGGACTCCGAACTCATTCAAATAAGTTTTAAAGTTTGGAAAATATCAAAGTTCTTACGCCTCAGGAAAGTTCAGCATTCAGGCAGCATGTCGGGATACGCAGATATAAATCGAAAAGAGAGCTTTTTTCTTAACTCCGGACCTATTCTTTTATACCCTTTTCCCCTAGCTAAACTATCTAAATTCAGTAACATTTGGGGTCTCTGTCGATTCTGATTGGTTGGTTCAAGGGGTGGATGAGCATAACCTCATCATCTTATTACTTGACTTCCACAGAGTCAGCTAAATGAATTTGACCATTGTCTTTAAGGTTACCAGTTCCATTGTGTCCTTTAAATTGTAATTTTAAGCCTTTTTCCCAGGGTTTACGGATGGCCAATTTTATTGGCAGTCAGTCAGGCTTTCAGAGCACCTCGTCTTTGACCTGTTCCATTCAGCACAGTCAGCTCATACGCGTCTGCAGCTCCATTCAGCAAGCGCATGCATGCTCCAATAATCTCGGAGTCAAGGAAAATCGTCCATCTTGGACTAGGCCTCACAGGCCACAACGGGAGCTATTATAGAAACAAACACAATTGTTTACCTCCCCCCTTACTAAGGTATCCCTGTTAGTTATTACCTAGCAAATAAAGCCACATTTATGCGTAGTTTACTCACCTGTCTTCATGTTTTTGCCACAAATAGACAAACAATAAGCACATTTATGCCACTTTTTGGTTAAATTATAGCCTTTGTGTTATTTTCAGACATCACATTATCACTCAGTTAGTCGATTATGGTTGCAACACAAGCAATTTAGTATCCCACGTGTATTTTGTGTGTGCATTCTATTCTATGTTGGTTAGTTTTAAAAAACCACACGAATAATCCATGTTACTGTTATGAGAAAGAAATTTCACGAGGGGTATACAACATTTTGCTTTTCACCTCGCTCCATCACACACACCTCCTAAACTCTCAGTGTTAATGTGGACGTACACACACCCTTTCCCCCTAGCCCCCTCCATGGTCAGATGCATTTAGTTATTTATACCCTTTTTCCGTTCTCCGCTAAATGGAACTACCAGGATATAGGCACCCAAGCTGATGACTGCAAAAACCACTCAATAATCATAAATCAGTCAAGGCCGATCCTGCCTGCCACTCGTAAGATTTCCCTCTCTTTCTTTCTCGTTGAAATATTTGTGCAGGATCCATGAGATTTGACCCATGAGATTTGACCCAATAATCCTCTCTCTAGACCAATGGGGTTTCAGGATTGATGTCACAGGCAATTAGATCCCGTGTTTTTGGATACAGTCTCTCATCTTATGCAACAGCTTCTGAGTTTTCTCTGAATCCTCCCTAGGTGTAATGAAGTGTCTTCTGCTCACTCAGCATTTGGACTGTAGCTTTTGGTTGGGAAACAGTGGGTGGGGTCTGGAGCACGGGTATTTGGGTTTCTGGTAACCAATGAGGCAAGGCAGAGGGTGGAGCACAGCAGCGTGGTTAGTGACAAGTGGAAGAGCAGAGTGAAACAGGAACCAGTCATAGAAACCTGACTGGTTTCTTAACAGCCAAACCTCACATGAAATCCCGTGTGTGATGAGAGAGAGTGAGGCTAATAAAAGAAACTCAAGGAGCGTGCCATCTCCGGATTTAGAAACAGGAAATGACTCAGAAAATTGGAATAACTGGCACAAGCTTATGGGACTTGTCTCTGCAGGCATCTTTAAAGGTTAAAAGAACAGCACTTAAGTTATACTCTGAATAGAAAAAACCTGTGCTACCTCCCACCGCTGGTACTTATTTCTGGTATAACCCATCTGTAGGACTAATTGAAGGACCCTGATATATGTGCTAGAGTGTTGCAGCTGAGGCTAAAAGAAGAGAGGTAAGGCAGTGGAAATACAATTTTAAGCCACCCTCAATCGGCAAGGCCCTACTGTCTGGTGACATTCACAGTGGTCTGCCGAATTTGGCCGGAGTTTCCCATAAGCTGTGGATGCACGGAGCCCAGCAAATTATGGCTAATAGATCCTGGAGCATCTCACAAATAAAGGTATGAGAGAGTGGAGTTGCATTGCTTGGCTAAGACTGTAAATGCTCCCTGCTACAAGTCGCAGGCTTAAAATTGAAGTTCACACTGGGAGGCTGGTGGCATCACAATGCAATATAAACTATGGACTCGTGACAAAGAGTGTAATTCTTGGGCCTGGATCTCATGACAAGAGAGAATCATAGAGTGCTCAGTATTATGCCTGAAGAGAAAGAATGGAGTAAGTTGACTTGTGACAAAACTCTGTCCTGGAGACAGCAACAGTGCCACATGTCATTGATGGAGAAGCATAAAAGAGACCAAGCTCCAATTGGTGCAAAAGTAGGGCAGATGCAGTTTAAGGACTAGAAAAGATATATTGGAAGAACGACAGTAATGCTAATTAGGACTTGACGAGCCATTCTGAATAGTCTGCCAGAGGAGGACTGAGACTTTGGTGCTGGAACATAATCACTCAGGAGAACACTAAAAGCAATCCCAAGGTGGTATCCGATCCCATGCCATGGATGAGAGGTGATTAACATGGTAGTGAGGATTTCATCGCTGTTGGAGATTTCTGGTGATGTTTCATAATCTTACTCCCCTTTTACTGCTCCCGCCCATCATCCATATTGGAAAAACAACAGTTGATGGACAGAATGCAGAACAATGTCATACATTCACCCCAGTACAGAGATCTGGACCAAAATCCATAGTTTTTTTGCTCACCATGCCATTCCAGTTTGAACTCAGTCATATTGGAGCATGATAAATTGTACAGAAAGTTGTAATTTGGATACATTAAAACACTGAATTTGTAATTGTGTTTGCAACACACTGAACGAGATACAATTTGGAAATAGCAGTATTGAGGTTCTTTGTCTAGCTATACATTGTATTCTCATGCTTTTCAAATGTCCATTAAAAGGATTTAAATACAATGAGGTATACAGCAACCAGCGGTGCTGGCATTGGACAAAAAGGCAAAGGGACTCAATGTAGACAGTAATTCAGTTTAGAACGTCAGTATGTCTATGAGACCTTTGGACAGATGGGTTCGGAGTCACCAACCACAACATGCTAGCTCACCTTTTAAGAGGCCGTGCTTGGTCTGCATCCAGTGAGAACCTATATGGAATACATCATAAGAAGACATTTCTCTGCATACTGCAAGATGACCTTCTTGCAGCCTTTCATGGGAACATTCGAGGATTGGAGGCTTCTCTCACCCCACACCCACCTGCCTCTAGCCTTGAATTCAATTTCTGCACCTAGGACCTATATCAGAAGAGGTGAGCCAGATCACTGACTATATGGACCTGTCTCTACAGGGAAGGAGCTTTCTTGAAGAAGGTGTCTGCCGTGATGTTGAATTTGTGGTTTTCTCCTTCATTTTTATCGAATTATTTATTCCTACAACTTTGGAGGTCTTGATCTCTTTGCCATTTGTATAATGAAACCTACCAGACCGTACAAGCTCTCTGGTTGCAATATATGTGTTGTCAGCTTATCAAGAACTTACAGTGGGCTAAAGTCCTCCCAATGCTTAGCATTGGTTGCTTTATTATCACTGCCATTCCCTTGCTTTTATTTGATGAATTAACTTGTGTATCTTATGCTTGTCCTGCCCCTGGATCATATGCTCTTTACTTGTCTTATGATTGCAGTATTATTGTGGGCCAGAAGAGTTATGTATGAATGATATTATTATCTGACACTTGAGCTAACCGTAGGTCATCACTTCTTACCTGTACATAGAATGCAGTGTGCTGGCTTGCTTTTTTCCTTATCGGTGTGCTGTAAACTGTATATTGTACTTGAAGGTGTGATTATCTTTCTGAGTTTACTCCTAGGGTTGTGGAATACTGTAGTTATCTTGTAAAAAGCCTTGTGTTCAACTGTCAGAAGAGTAAATGGTCCTGAATGCTTTGAATCGTGACTGAAAACGCATTACAGAGCTTGGTGTCTTGTACTGAGAAAGTAGTGATCCTATGGATTTCTTATGGTAAGGTGTTTTGATGATCGGTGGTGCAAGGCTGGAGTGCAGCGTCCTATTTTGTAAGTATTGATTGAATTTAACTTCTAAGTAAAGTTGTCCTTTTACTAGGGAATCTCTGTGGACACTACAGAGTGACTTGAACATTGGCCTTATAGCTATAGGTAGCCAGCGCATAGATCATAGTACCTGGGCCATGCGAAGTATGATATTGCATTTAATGAATCTGGGTGCTCCAAGGTATAGGCTGTTGGTATAGACAAGCTTGGAGATTACGAGTGTAAGAATAGCTTGTAGTTTTTGTTCATATCAAAGAGATGGGAAGATCCTGTACATTGTTTTCATTGGGTAGAATGTACTCTTTGTAATGTTGTTGACATGTGGTATCAAGGATGTGGTATCAAGGATGGGTCTGTGTCCATGGATACACTTGGATTTCTGACTTCTCTTTATGATGCTGGAGGGATCTTGAGTTCCCTTGGTTGAAAGGGTGTTATTTTTGCCATTGTCCACAGGTCGTGATACCTGTCTTTATGGGCTGAGCTTTTGGTGGTAACTCATTATACATGTAATTATGGTGCCAAAACAGTTGTCAAGTTTTGTGTTGAAGAAGCCTTCCTGGTCATCCATTGGTAAACTGATTTCTGTTTCATCTGTATAGTAGTAAAGGTCAAGTTGAATGATTTAAGCATGGTTGGTATGGGAGGTAGGTAGATGTTGAATAATAGAGAGGATATTATGAACCCCTGAGGGATGCAACAATACCCTAGGGCTGCCTCTGTACCATACTAAAAAAGAGCAGATTACAGCAGGCACAATGACCTAGGAATGTATAAGAAGTATGTAAGAAGCCCATTTGCAGGCAGAAAGAAACAAACATGAATGAACAAGATTTAATGTGATTACCCTCCCCTTTACATCTTCTGTGGCTTGAGGACAGCAGATAACAATTATTTTTGAGGTGTCATAAAAAAGTCAGCAATATGATGAATGTGTTAAGTTTACTACTGTAGCACTCATTAATTTGTATGTTTGGGGTTTAAACTGGAAAGCAAAATATGTTCCCTTTTTAAGGCAAAACAAGTTAAGGTAAAAATGTGACCCCCCAGTTTAGTTTGCTTTATAACCCCAACCAACATTGATATAATGAGACCGATCATCTCAAACAAGCACCAAGTCCCCATTAGCTGTTGCGCTATGGTTCCTCCTCATTTTCGGGTTAGATCAAAACGGTATACTTGAGGCCTCATTTGCCACTCTTATTCTATACATCCCTAACAGGTAGAATGCAAATTTAGAGAAATTAGACAGGTAAATAAGTCCATCATTCAGTTTATGAAAGAGTAACTTATTTGAGAACTATGGAGAGGGCTTTTCCGCAAAGATACATTTATATGTATGTAAATCTGTGTGTAAATCTACTGTTGCATCTTGTAGTAACTTTAACCATATTTGCTGTTCACGATTTTGGAGTGTAAAGTTAATCTTCGGTGTAGATTACATACTCACTTGTCTCCACCTCCCTGGTGGAGCCTCCTACACTGAATTTACAATTGTAAAGATACTACTCATAACTTTTCACACTTAGGTGGACAATTTACATCATATAGGGACCTCTCTATGGAAAAGTATGGGAAAAAAGATTAAATTTTATTAGGTTTTATCAACATATTTAAAATATTCTCATGTAAAATCATAATGGTGGAAATTATATATTTATTTTAAACCTACAATTAGTAAAGCAAACTGTTAGAGCACATTTACATACATTTGCATAATATATTAAATTAATTTCAATATATTTGCTTAATTTTTAAATAATATTTCTTGAAGAAACATTAAAAAAAACGGTATTAAATTTTTCATTTTTCATTTAATATGTATTAAAATTTCCTAAATGTTATTTATCAAATTAATCCGGATTATTTTCCTTTTTATCATAAGTTTGTTTAATTCAATTATAACATTAAAAAAAAATTATTACATTACATTTTATAATTGTCGTCATTAGGTAGTTATAGTTAGGACCTTGTTTCTATTCAAAATGCATTTGGTCTTTTGCCAATATCTTTGGCGCCGATTGACGAATCTTCACAAAATTTTCAAAACTAATGGGGCGGTCAGGTCAGCTGCTGTGTTAAAGGTTTCGGGGTGATTCATTAAGCAGGGGCCGAGAAAAAGGGGGGACCCATAACACGTTTTCCCCATGTTAATTTCCATAGGAAACTTTAGGCACAGCTACAGCCCGAGCTGCTGAACGGAATGACTCCAAATTTACAAAAAGGTAGCTCTTGGTTCAGGAAGCACTCTTTTTGTTAAATGGTGTAAATCCATACAGTAGTTCCTTAGAGATGTAAAGATTTCTCAGATATTCATATTTTGACGCGAAGGATCTGTGAACCGTCCCGATCTCGAGCCTGCGATCTGATTGGCTACCAACAGTTCCAACCAGAAAGTCTTGGCAGCTGTCTTGTGACTCGATTTAACCGAGTCATAAAAAAAAGATAAATAAACTATAAAAAAACAAGAAAAGGGGGCAGGGTAGAAACACCCTGACCCGTAGGCCTAGTCAGACAGACCCACAGGGAACCCTGGGGCCAAAAAAAGCATTTTAAAAACATTTTCAGTGGGAGTTGCGTAGGGTCCGCGAATCCTGCTGAAAATATTATTTAACAACGAAGCGCGGTCTCCCGCTCCTTGTTTCTTTTAAGTCCCCGGGTGGGCCAGGATCCAGGGCAATTGTAATTAGATATGCAGGGTCCCCTGCAGCCCCGCGGACCGCCACCTCCTCGGGGCAATGTTTATTAAGAGTGGGAGAGCCAATTGGGCCCCCCGCAGCACCGAGAACTGCCACCTCCTCAGGGCTTTAAAAAAAAAACCTGGTGGGGGGACTCCTGCCCCCACCAGCCCCGGGGACGGCCACCTCCCTGGGGCTATTTATGTTAAATGCGGGTGGGCCATGCGACCCCTCTGCAGCCCCAGATACCGCCAACTCCCCAGGGCTATTTACTAATTAGGTGTGGGGGGCCCCACCCCCCCACGCAGCACCGGGGATTGCCACCTCCCCAGGGCTTTAGTATTGTTGGAGGGGGCTGTGCCACCCCCATCCTGGAGCCGCAAATGGCCCTCTGGACTGCCACCCCCCAGGGCCAGCTCCAGCAATGTCGAGTGTGCCCACCCCCAGGACCTTGGTGCACTGCTGATGGGGCGATGAGGTCCCTTTGTGTCCTGAGACTTCAGGACTAAAGTGGACTTTATTCCTCAAGCAGCAAACCGCCAGGAGCTGCATTTGCAGAGTGGTGTAAAAAGGGGGCGTGGCTTTGGACCACCTCTCAGCAATCCAGCTGTGTGAGGCTTAATAGAGATAACAGGGGGCTAGATGGCCCCAAGGACCCTCAGGAGGCAAGGGGACTTCATCCTCCAACCAAGAGCATGCCAGGAGGTGTGTTTGCAGAGTGGTTGAGAAAGGGGGGGGCAGTGGCCTCTGTCTGCCTCTCAGCAATCCCACTGTATGGGGCTAACTGGCGGTAATAGGTAGGCTAGTTGGCCCCTAAGTACCCCCATCAGTGAAGTGGACTTTAATCCCCATCCAATAGCGTGCCAGGAAGTGCGTTTGCAGAGTGGTGGGGAAAAGGGGTGTGGCTTGCCATGAGATCTTAGCAATGCTGTTGTGTGGGACTTACTGGAGGAAATAGGAGGGGTAGTTGGACCCAAGGTTGTCCTTGGGGGGCAATTACCCCTCCTGTTACCTCCAATAAGCCTCAAACAGTGGTATTGGTAAAACGTCTTCAGAGGCTGTGCCTCCTGGCACACTACAGGTTGGGGGATGAAGTCCACGTTGCTCCTGAGGGACTTTGGGGGCCCAGAAGCCCTCCTGGTACCTCCTGTAAATCCTATTCAACGGAATTCCTGAGCGCTGGTTGGAGGCCCAGCCCCCTTTCTCCACCTCTGCAAACACGACTGCTAGTTAAAGAACCATTTGCAATGTAATAGGTTTCACATTTGCGAGAGTTAGAGCTATACGCGTTGTAAATGTATTTTACTGATGTTTCTTGGAGTGCAGTGGATGTAGATTGTGGTATGATGTGCCGTGAAATTATTTGGATAGACTTTGACCTGGAATTATGGAGAGTGAGATTATGTGTTATGGAGTATGGTATGGTAGTCTGTGTTGTGGAGTGGTAATCTCAGGTTTAGTCTTCCTCATTTCCATTGAAGCTAAACTATAAATTCAATGAGACAAAAAAAGAAGGAACCACAGAGGAGCACTTCTGGACCTAGTCAGAGGTATGAGCAGGGCCACTGGAATTATGCGACTGTTTGGCTGCACTGACTTTTGCACAATTACACATTTTCAGAATCACCACATAATCCATCATCTGCATAATCTGTAGATTTGGACAAAACAAACCTTGTTTCCAGCTCAAACGGCTCAAATGTTATCAAAAATGCAGCGACAAGTGTTACAGCATGGTGGAAGGCCCTTTGTAAACCTAGAATGGTCACCTGTTACTTATTGCTAAATGTGGGTATTAAATTGGTACAAATGGTGTGCAAACCACTCTTGTTTCTTTCTGTGTCTCTCTTTCTGCATTTCTGTTGCTTCCTTCTGCACCTTTCTTTTTCTGCACTTCTGTTGCCTCGTTCTGCTCATCTCTTCCACGTTCTACACCTCTCTTGCCTCTTTCTGTACCTCTGTTGCCTCTTTCTGCACTTCACTTGCTTCTTTCTGTATCCCTCTTGCCTCTTTCTGCATCCGTCTTCCCTCTTTCTGCACTTCTCTTGCCTCTTTCTTCACCTCTGTTGCTTCTTCTGCTCTTCTGTTGCTTCTTTATGCACCCCTGTTGCTTATTTCTGCACCTTTGATGCCTCTTTCTGCATTTCTCTTACTTCTTTATCCTCCTCTGTTGCGTCTTTCTGCGTGCCAGGAAGTGCGTTTGCAGAGTGGTGGGGAAAAGGGGTGTGGCTTGCCATGAGATCTTAGCAATGCTGTTGTGTGGGACTTACTGGAGGAAATAGGAGCGGTAGTTGGACCCAAGGTTGTCCTTGGGGGCCAATGACCCCTCCTGTTACCTCCAATAAGCCTCAAACAGTGGTATTGGTAAAACGTCTTCAGAGGCTGTCCCTCCTGGCACACTACAGGTTGGGGGATGAAGTCCATGTTGCTCCTGAGGGACTTTGGGGGCCCAGAAGCCCTCCTGGTACCTCCTGTAAATCCTATTCAGCGGAATTCCTGAGCGCTGGTTGGAGGCCCAGCACCCTTTCTCCACCTCTGCAAACACGACTGCTAGTTAAAGAACCATTTGCAATGTAATAGGTTTCACATTTGCGAGAGTTAGAGCTATAGGCGTTGTAAATGTATTTTACTGATGTTTCTTGGAGTGCAGTGGATGTAGATTGTGGTATGATGTGCAGTGAAATTATTTGGATAGACTTTGACCTGGAATTATGGAGAGTGAGATTATGTGTTATGGAGTATGGTATGGTAGTCTGTGTTGTGGAGTGGTAATCTCAGGTTTAGTCTTCCTCATTTCCATTGAAGCTAAACTATAAATTCAATGAGACAAAAAAAGAAGGAACCACAGAGGAGCACTTCTGGACCTAGTCAGAGGTATGAGCAGGGCCACTGGAATTATGCGACTGTTTGGCTGCACTGACTTTTGCACAATTATACATTTTCAGAATCACCACATAATCCATCATCTGCATAATCTGTAGATTTGGACAAAACAAACCTTGTTTCTAGCTCAAACGGCTCAAATGTTATCAAAAATGCAGCGACACGTGTTACAGCATGGTGGAAGGCCCTTTGTAAACCTAGAATGGTCACCTGTTACTTATTGCTAAATGTGGGTATTAAATTGGTACAAATGGTGTGCAAACCACTCTTGTTTCTTTCTGTGTCTCTCTTTCTGCATTTCTGTTGCTTCCTTCTGCACCTTTCTTTTTCTGCACTTCTGTTGCCTCGTTCTGCTCATCTCTTCCACGTTCTACACCTCTCTTGCCTCTTTCTGTACCTCTGTTGCCTCTTTCTGCACTTCACTTGCTTCTTTCTGTATCCCTCTTGCCTCTTTCTGCATCCGTCTTCCCTCTTTCTGCACTTCTCTTGCCTCTTTCTTCACCTCTGTTGCTTCTTCTGCACTTCTGTTGCTTCTTTATGCACCCCTGTTGCTTATTTCTGCACCTTTGTTGCCTCTTTCTGCACTTCTCTTACTTCTTTATCCTCCTCTGTTGCGTCTTTCTGCAACCCTCTTGCTTCTTTCTGCACCCTTCTTCCCTCTTTGTGCAACTCTCTTGCCTCTTTCTACACCTCTCTTGCCTTTTTCTACACCCCTCTTGCCTCTGTGCACCTCTGTTCCTTCTTTCTGTACTTCTCTTCCGTCTTTCTGTACTTCTGTTGGTTCTTTTGCACTGCTCTTGCTTTTTTTGCACCTCTTGCACATTTCTGCTTCCCTCTGCTTCTTTCTGCACCCCTCTTCCTACTTTCTGCACATCTCTTGCCTCTGTCTGCACCCCTGTTCTCTCTTTCTATACCTCGTTTGTCTTTTTCTGCAACTTTCTTGCCTCTTTCTGAAGTTCTCTTGACTCCTTCTGCATCTCTGTTGCTTCTTTCTGCAGTTCTCTTGCCTCTTTCTGCACCTCTTGTACTTCTTTCTGCATCCTTGTTGTCTCTTTCTGCACTCGTCTTCCCTCTTTCTGCACCTCTCTTGCTTCCTTCTGCACCTCTGTTGCTTCTTTTTGCTCCCCTCATGCTTCTTTCCGCTCCCCTCTTGCTTCTCTCTGCACCCTTTTTCCCTTCTTTGCATCTATCTTGCCTCTTTCTGCAGTTCTCTTGCCATTTTCTGCACCTCTCTTACCCCTTTCTGTACCTCACTTGCCTCTTTCTGCACTTCTCTTGCTTCTTTCTACACTTCTGTTGCTTCTTTCAGCAATTCTCTTGCCTCTTTCTGCACTTCTTTTGTGATGTATTCCTATAGGTTCTGTATCGATCCCCCTATTCCTGACCCTGTTCTGGTTAATAATTAACTAGCAGCCATGCCACGGTGCAAAAAAACGTTATCTGATTAAGCCACACCACGGCACAGGAACGCGTTATCTGATTAGGTCATAACGCTTGCCATCTAATTAGGCAAGCACTATTCCTTCAGCCCCTGATAAGGCATACGGAGTTCTCAATACAAATCAAACCTATGACAACCTGGGAAAATCCCTGGGGCCATTGTTTTGATTTCACCAAGAACTTCAGTAAAGAATGTGCTAACGACCAGTTCGTATGACATCCTTATTGACGTATCTATGTCCATCCTTACGTCAATCTCGGCACCTTACAGGTATAAATATTACCGACATTGCCTTAAGCAAACACACGCGGTGGTGACGAGATCGGAGCAGCGAGACTTGCCGAAGAGGCCAGCACAGAGCGGACCCCGCTGGCGCTGCCCCGCCTTCCTGACGCGCTGAGAACGAGACGCTGCTTTCTCCTGCCGAGAAATCCAGCTCCGGCGCTTCCAAGCAGCCCTTGCAGGCAGCTGGAATATCAAGACCAAAGACGAGAGATACCAACCCTCAACCATTCTAGATCTCAGGTACAGAACTGAATAACCCCTTGCAGAGAATTCTTGAGTCAGTCACTTGGCAAAACAAACTTAACTTAAACTGCTACTTGTCGACTCCCGCCCACGTATTAGGCTTAGGTCAGGTACACTGGGGTAGGCGTAGTTAGAAGCACCAGTTGAGTACGATTAGTCAAATGTATATATGTATGTATATATTTTATCCATTTTAAATATCATATGGCTTAGAAACCATATCAATGCTTTTACAGTATTGTTTTATAATTCTGCTCTTATTGTATGCACTTTACTTAACCATAAGTATTGCAATAATATCGATTCATTTCTCTTGTACGAGAAAAGAGACTGATCAATAAATAACATCTTTTATTGAATACGCCCGTCTCTTCCTTTTCTCTACACTCTGGTGAAACTAAGAATGCACTGAACTGACTGAGTAAAATAAGTTGTCTTTTGTTTTCACACGACTCTAGAGATACACTCTTGATTAGGGGAGAGCAAAGTTGTCATGTTCTATGGTTGTCAGAAACTAAATCCCTTCTTGTCTATCCAGGGAGGTTAAACTCCTCCTTGCCTATTCGAGAAAGTTTCTAGTGAACTCTGAGCTAGCTGGCAAACCCAAAACTTTAAGTCTAATATCGTCAGTAGAAGACCTAGTTAACCTCCGTCCTAGGTCTATACTATTGAAGGTATTATTCCAATGCGCAGAGCCTATTGGGATAATAGGAACTACACTACATGGCGCCCAAACGTTTGGAAAGGCGATAAAACTAACGCAAGACATTAGAGTAACTCAGTCGTGCTTTTTCACACAGAACCCCTTTTTTCCCATAATACTCCAAAGACATCTGGAGTGGGTGAAAGGTCATATCCGCCAAACCTCGCAGGAGGAGACTCCTATGTATGGTCCTTGGTTTAGTCAACGTTGAAGGATACACTGTTCCAAAATATTGTGCATCTAATCTTTGTTTCCATAAGAAACCTGATCTGCAAACAAACGGAATAACCTTCCTGTCGGTAAAATGGTAGACAGTGAAGAAGAAAGAGAGACAGCTAGAATAGCAGCTGAACTCGTAGCAGCTGATAATACTATGCAAGAAGCAGACCCGGATATAATACTCATCCCGGTCAACAAAAGGAAATCTGTAACTTTAAAACTTATAGAAAATGGACTGACACCTAGAGGTGGCACAGTCATATTCGTAATAGAGGCACACGAATATCGGCAGACAGAGGTATCCTATTCATGGATAAACTTTCCAGCAGCTAATGCTGTAACAAAGGTCTTCCACTATTGCAAAACAGAGGAACCTCCTGATGAGTACATTCCTTTCGAGGAGGTGGAAGTACCACTCAAATTCCAAGAGCACCTGCTCTTGTTTAATGGCGCCCTAAAACATAATAATCACATCACCAGGCTCGGTCCACTAGGTAGACCAGGAGCAACGTGGCCGGTCCTAGCCGGATACACACCACATCCAGACATTGAAGAAATGCCTGCAGCAGAGCTTTTAATACAATTAAAACAATTAATAAAAGTACATAGACAATTAGTCCAATATGTAATGCGGACTTCAACAATCCAACCAGCAATCAAAATTCCACAGCTGACCCCTCATCAGGGGAACACAAATAAAATTACACCACAGAACATACAGTCCTGTCTAGGTAAAGTACCCGCAAAACGGGAACAAATACCTTTCTGGCTAGCACAAAAAATCACTCAAATAGAGGCGGTGTTTCCAGACACCACTCCTGTTGAGAAACACAGGATTCTGACTATCTGTCTTCCAATGGGAATCGCACCACACGTGGAGGACTGTGACACTTCGGGTACAGTCTTTGCTTCCATCTACACAAAAACACATGGTGTACCATCCATATCAGTAATACCAGATGTGCTAAAACAAATTCAAGATGAATATGGTCCAGAACCCGCTTTAACTCTTGGTATGAAATTACTGAAAGACTTCAAGCAGGTCTCGGCTATATTATTAGCCAACATAAAGGGAGAAGCAGCAAACGTGGCGATCCGCCAAAGGTTAAAAGAAACAGATATAGCAGACCAACCAGCTGAAATTGCCAGAATCATAGAAAAATCCTATGAAGAACTAGGTAGAGATAGTTTGGGTGGAATACCGGTGAAACCCCAACTAATTGAAAGTCCAGAAAAAATATTTATTAAAAATAATTTAACAACACAAAAAAAGAGCTGGGAAGGAAATAAACAATCCTATCCTAAAGAAAAAAGATTCCAGACCAGAGGAAGGTCTCCTCGGCGGAGAGAAAGATCTCCTGACCAAGGACGCAGGTCTCCCCAAAGGGAGCCCTCTGTAAAAAAATACAACCTTAGAAATAGGGATAGCATAAAAAAACCTGATAGATATCAAGATACTGATACACGTCCCTCTCAATCTTTTCAGACTTCCTCGCAGAAATCGGAGAGAAGAGGACGATCAGAACACAGGGAAGAGCACGTCAAGTCCAAAGACAAGGAACCTGCTCATCCAAATAAAAAATTACAATTTCCAAAAAAGAAGGTAGCCAGCATTAAAGTAATCAATAATGCCGAGAATACTGAGGACACAACTGAAAAACGGAGAATGGGCTCAGACAATGCTAGACAGCGCAGCAGAAGTGAGCATAGCTCGCAAAGTCCTTATGAATCATCTGGAGACAGTGGACATGAATGAATATATTCAAGTGGAAACTGCAGACACCAGAGTTAGCAAACCTCACAAAATATATGAAATAACATTACGTATAGAGGGGGATAAGACTAGAAAAATAAGGGGTCTATTTTGGGATAATCTCTCCCAGGGCTATGACATCCTTCTAGCTGAACGAGACTGGCCACCCGAGTTTGTCAGGGAGTGCCCTCATGGCAAAGAAATAATTATGCCTGCCTTCTCAAATCATATTCCAATTCATAAAAAATATACACTTGCAAGAAAGTGGGCAGTAGCTCTAGCTCCTGCTTTATATAAAAATCATGTAGGATGGGATAAGGACTCTCCTCCTCATAAAATCCAGTTAAAATCACAACCTACTGCACAGAGGCAGTACCCAATTAAGCAAGAAGCTAAAAAACAGGTAAAAGAGATCCTAGATCAACTTGAATACCAGGGGGTGATTGAAACTTGCACCTCACAAATGAACAACCCTTTGTTTCCTGTCTCCAAACCAGACAACTCATATCGTCTAGTTTTGGATTACAGACACCTTAACTCGTGTTGCAAAACTTTTGCAGTGCAAAACTCGCATAGTGCTGCACTAATGAATAACATAGTGCGCAAAAAATACAAAACAACATTAGACATCTCTAATGGATTCTTTTTTCAAAATATAGCACCAGAAAGCAGATATTTGACTGCGTTCTCTGTAAATGGCTCGCAAAAAAGTTTCTGCCGTTTACCCCAGCCCAGGATTATTCTCAGCGAGAGTAACAGAATTACTACAAACATATGATGACGAGGCATTATCTTATGTCGACGACATTTACCTAACAGATGATGACTTGGATACTCACTTGAAGAGAGTGAACACCATAATACTTGGGTTCGCAGCAGAGGGTTACAAATTCAACTTTAAAAAATCAAGAATTGCCCATCTAACAGTCCTGTTTTTAGGATATGAATTATCAAGTGAAGGCAAAAGCCTGGCTGACAATTTCCTAGAGAAATGTGCTGTACTCCAAGCACCTAGAACACTAAAAAACCTACAATCAATTCTAGGCTTCCTAAATTTCGGAAGAACATACATTGCAAATTACGCAGAAAGGGTAAAACCCCTTTATGATCTAATAAAACCAGATTTTAAAAGAATCAATTGGACTCAAATACACACAGAAATTTTGAGATCTTTACAAACAGACATGTTAATTAAAACAAAATTAGAAACACGTGACAGCACACGCAATCTTGTGATTCGAGTCATCCCAGGAAGATGCGGATTCACATACCTGACCTCTAATGAGGGAGAAAAGGTACCAATTGCATACAAATCACACTTGTACACAGAAGCTGAAAAGAAGTTCAGTATTAAAGAAAACATTGTTCATGCAGTTCAAACGGCTATAGCAAGAGAAAAAGACAAAGCTGACGGTAGACGTATCACAGTCAGAACAGCAGAATCAGCCTTTGAGGCATTAACAACCCCATGTAATTTACCAACAACAGCGTTGAATCCAGAATGGATACAATGGGTGAATTCAATTACAACGGACAGAGTAAAATACTACTTTGATCCAGAATTAAAGGAATTAAAATATCTAGAATATGAAATGACATACCCTCTGCCAATCGACATTCTGCCCTTACGACAGTACGCCTGTGTAATCTATACAGACGGGCATGCTCAACCACCAGGGTGGGGAGAACAAGCATATAACCCCACATGTGAAATCACAAAAGAAGTGTGGCACGGAGGGAAACTGAGACCTCTGCTAATAAAAACACACTCAGTAGAAACTAATTCAGAAGAACAAACTGAAATAATAGCATTGAAAATGGCGCTAGATAATGCAGATCGCGAATTCCCGACACTTATAGTGTCCGATTCATATTACTGCGTCAAATCATATAACAACGATTTGCAGAAATGGATTCAAAACGGTTACAAAGATGACACAGGTGCAACAATAAAGCAAAAAGTGCTTTGGAAACAAATAGTTCTTTTGCAGAAAGAACTACCAAAAACTCACGTGATACACTCACTGAGTCATCAGCGTGATGGGGTTCACGTTGCAGGGAATTCATTGGCTGAGAAAGCCACAACGGCAGCAACTGAATCGGCTTCCGTAGTTAGAAAAAAGCGTGCAGTAAAATACATTGACGGTGAAACAGTGCTGGCGGTGAAAACGTCATCAAAAGGCGACTGCTCAGCACTACCGATCAACTATCCACTCAATTATACATACATGATCGATGCAAACTCCGTTCCTTTTGCTCGAATCCCTGGAGTGGGGGACAGAGTAATTCCAAACACGGACAGGAGAGGCTTGTTAATAGCAGACGCACATATGGGTGAGGGTCTCAGACACCTCAAACTAAAAGATTCTCTGGAAGAATTACAATCAACGTACTGGTGGCCAGGCATTTACTAATTTGCATATAGCCAGGTTCTGAACTGGGATGGTGCAGTGAGCTAAAAAACGGTGATGGATCAAGCCCTGATCTGTTGACTGGGTAGGAGTGTTTTGATTAACTCAGATACTCTGTCCATCACCACCCCCTTTTTGAAATATTTAGGCATGAGCCTGCAGCATCACATTTTTGTAAAAAAATGCCCTGACTGCAACAGAGAACGCAATGGCGAGAGAAACGGTATATTACCATGGCGTTTCACTCTAGAATGGATCAACAATAAAAATTAATGCGTCCAATTAACATATAAAGACTATTTTCCACTTGTAATGTAGACCCCAGCACTCGGCTGACGTCTGGACTGTTATAAAAAGATTTGCGAGTCTATAATGGCATATACACTAGAAGCATGCTACGTTTGGCTAAATGTTTTTTCCTCTTGCCCTAAAGCGTGTGGAAAAACATGGCCAAATGAGCATAGCATAGCGGGACTCTTCTCACTTCCTACCTGAGGGAACGGGATGGTGTAAAGAAAAAACCAAAGGCATAAAGTAATCTATAACAGCGAAGGTATTAGGTTCGGGAGCTGGGTGGGTCAAACATCTAATAAGTGTCCAACGTAGTCTAAACAACCTGCCAAGAAATTCTCTGAGGGGATTCAGTTCGTACGAATTATTGTTTGGGACTAGAATGATGGTCTTAGATCTTGACAGTCAGACTTCAGTGGTTAAAGAAAAAAGCTTTGATATCAAAGATCGTTTGGCTATTTTACAGGACTTAATCGAAACAAGGAAAGACCTGAGCAACATAAAGTTGAAACAACAGCCAACAACCACTGAAGAAAAACCACCTGTCCCAGCAAGACCTGTCTGGATTCCAAAAGTCGGGGATCTAGTCAGAGAAAAGATCGCGGTAAAGAAGGAATTTGGGCCTTCTTACAGAAAAGCAGTTCCTGTCTTGTCTATCAACGGGACAAGATCAGTAGTACTACCGCCCCTTGCTGGTAAAAAGGAGAACAGAGTTGTATCAATCGACCTGGTAAAACCACAATCATGTGGCCGATAACAAACAGTAGGCCAAGTGGACTCCCGATAAGTAGTAGAACACCAAGGTTTGCTACAAATCAATCTAAGAGGCTACTCACATTTGAAATGCCTACAGAACAACAACAAGGACTATGCAACAATGCTATGGAACTTAAACCTCTAAAAACCCAAATAAAAACATTTAGCAGAGACACACCAATCTACAATGAAGTAACAAATGACTATGCTGCTGCAACAAAACACACTAATAAAGCAAACAGTAATCCTGAAGCAATTGGAACAATAGACAGAACGGCATCCGGCTACTTCATCAACTTCAATGATTCATCTGAAGATCTGAGTGAATCAAAGGAACAGATATCAACAAAAACCTTTAAAGATAAAGCTAAGGAACTTTTTCAACATCTGAAAGAAACCTATCTGATTTCTCCATGGATTGAATTCTGGGTGGCCTTAGGTGCACTTATCCTCATACTTTGGCTCATCATGGTACTATGTTTGGGACATTTCATTGAGGGAAAATATGCTAAAATGGACACAGCAAGCCAGAAAATCAACTTGGTCCTCAAACCACACACGTCTTCACACGTCGAGAAAAGAGAACTTTCTTCAGTCAACTTCACAGCCAATCCTATACCCGGTGGGGTGGCATGGGACAATACTGATTATGAAATCTATGGTCCGGTTGAAATCCTGAAGTATCCACATCAAATCAAGATCTCATTGAGTGACTTTGTAAAACCAAGCTCAGTTGCTGATGATTGGGACTTTGAAAGTATTAATGATATGATGTCTGACCTAGTGATGTCTGCTAAATTTACAAAACATGATTATTTGCAGGGTTCGTCTAATTATGATAAGATGTTCTGCTATAATCACTTTAGTAACCATCATCTGCATGAATCTGCACAACCTAGAAATGTTTTAAATTATAATCAATGGGAACACTGTGCAACCCCTCCAAAAGGAAGCTCAAGAACTTTTTATGACAAATATTCATATTTTTCAGGGTTCAACACAAGTAATGCAGAAACATTTTATTTCAAATTATCGAATAAGACAGGTACAAAGACCATGCTTACAAACACTAAATTGATATATTCAGACTCATTTTTTGAGCAAATGAGTACATTTGGTTTTGATTACTGGGACAAAAATGTTGAAGTAAAAAGTGTTTGGGGTACAAAAGAATGGCAAGTACAAGGTATAGAATCATTGTTTAGAGCCTGCATGATCCCAGAACAAATTATAGTTTTTGAATGACACTGTTCAACAAACTACCTGTCTTGGCCTAGCCAAAATCAAAGACTTAAACAAACCGTCTATTCCAAAGCCAACAATGAACAGTAATATATCTATAGATGAGGAGATAGACGTAAACCATATATTAAGCCAAAACAGAACACATCCTGATTGGAAACAGTGGTTGATCTGGCCAACAGATACTAATAACTGTCAAGACAGATTCCTGAACAAAATACAGGGGTTCACATTGACCAGGCCAGACCCTAGATATTCCCAAAGACAACACCCAGGGATAATTACCACGTACAGTGTGGGCAAGCTCTGCCTTCAATGGCTACAAACATCCACACTGGCAGAAATTAAGCAACACCTAACTTTACTTACTGATGGTGCTGACTTGCGTGATTTCATTATGGGACCGCGCAAACAGCGTCAGAAACGCTTAATAGCAGCCTCTGTATATGCAGCTTATAACGAAGCCTGGAAAATAACTCAAATTGAAACGTCAGAGAGAATACGGGAAAGTGACCGTATTAATTTGGAAAAATCACTTTCTGTAGTGGACAATGGGTTAATGACTCTGTCCTCCAGAATATACTCTTTGGACAGCATTGCGTCTTCAGCAATCGACATAATATCGCAAGACTTACTGTTGTTACAACACGGTCAGTCCCAATTGCGTTCTATTGTACAGCTTGGCTGGACGTTACAAAATCTGCGTTCAGGCTATGTGCCTTGGCGTTTAATCAACACAACGTCACTATTCGATATCTATAACCTTACTGATAAACAAATCAGTATGGCACAGAAGGGTGCTGATTATACAATCCTGAGCATTGAGAAACTCGAGAGATTACCATTGACAATGTCAGAACGACCTGTCAGTGAATGGATAATACATGGGATAATTAATATTCCAATATCTACTTTCAGGTTTCAATACTGCCAAAAATATATACAGGCTGGCATGTACGAAAAATTGGGTAAAGGGTACATTAAGTCAACATGGAACTTGCCCTATTCACATGCATGTGTCAGTAATAAAGGCCGGAAAGTGTTTCTTAGTGGCAATAATTGTGCTATGTCACTAAGCGGTACACTTCTGTGTAATGGTATTAGTTTACACGGAGCCTGTGAAGGGTCCTCAAATAACCTTTCATGCCACCAGCTAGGCACACCTGCAACACAAATAGAACCATTCTTTAGGAGACTATCGAACGGGAGTTACATTGTAATTGTAGACCGCAGATGTTGTAGTTTGGTGCCCGGAATACCTTATCTTATAACTACGACTGCGAAGGTCATGTGCTGTGAACGAGTATTGTTCCCCAGCGCAATGCCAGACAGGGAGGCAAGGTTATGGCCGAATTTGAAAATTGCTTCTATTCGAATTGATACTTTAAGCAGAATGAAAACAGTGCTCCTTCAGACGCCGACCAGGCTCACGTCATCAAAAGAAACGTTATGATCTCCAAGTTGCAAGGACAACGGCAGAGATTCATTCATTGTTATCAACTAATTCCCCCATACATTTCGCAGAAATCCTGAACGAAATCTTAAATATTTCTGATACCAGTGGAGTCTCAAATGTATTTAAGACAGTGTTTTCGGGGGCTTTAACACCATTTAAAGCCATTCTGGGCATTTTTCCGGACTTCGTCCATTCCATCTTTGGTGGACTTCCTCTCCTTTTGGGACTAGTGGCAGGAATCCTATTTTTGATCCTGTTATTTCGCTATGGCAGACCGTGTCACAGACAAAACACCTGCGACAAGGGAAGAAACAATCCTAGCCATTGGATACCGGGACCGGATATCTAAAATCCTTGGACTATCCCGGCTTAGAGACCTGAACATGACTTGGTTTCTTTCATTTAGACCAATGTGACAAAGATGTGTTTTACCTGTATTAAGGTGCTTGCTATGCGGAGAAGAATGCGTGTTGGACACCTGTCTGACGCTACAATCGGATCCGCCAATGGATGCAGAAACTTTGTTGGGTCCGGTCACGGCTCATGCATTGTGCTGTCCCCAGCGGCTACCAATCCTGATGACGGCATTCGTGGAAACTTCACCACTACGATTGAGGGGTAGTGAGGTTCAAGATGAAAGCAGCATCGATCAGGTACGACCTTCTGTCAGCTATGCTGATCAAAACATCAATGGAGGCAATCATGCTCATGAACGCATGGTGACCACTTTTTCAGAGTTAGTGGAACTTTCACAGGAAGCTGTTGACAGCTTTTTCGACAGTCTAAATGATATGATGTTCTCACCAGAGCAGAAATAATGACTTTTGAGCAAGCTAGCACACGGCGTTCCAACCACCATGAATTTGGCCTTCAACTTTAATGATAAAGTAACATGAACAATTTTTTCTCCAGTCTACGGACAGCAGATTTTTTCACAACCCCCAAAATATTTTTATGGTTTTTCGGGACACTTATCTTCTGCTTAAAGTAGAAACTATTCTTAGAGAACTAAATTTCTATTTTAGGAACTTTAGAGACATTAGCTGTCTTCTGACATGTTCATGGATATTTTATTTTGTGATGAAATGGTCTCGCATTTTTTCTTCTGTATTAAGAGCCATTTCATGTGTTATTTTCATATCTTATTAATAATGATGTATAAATATGCGTGATTAATTTAGCATTCCTCTACTGCTTATGTGCATATAGTGCATATGATTATATTTTTCTCGTGTATTACATAATTTCGAAATACATATGGATGTATTTTGGGGTGGTACGGTATACACATACACTACTGTATATTTACTATGCCTAGATTTGTAAATATGGACATAGTCTGCGTGGAGTGGGTGTGATGTATTCCTATAGGTTCTGTATCGATCCCCCTATTCCTGACCCTGTTCTGGTTAATAATTAACTAGCAGCCATCCCACGGTGCAAAAAAACGTTATCTGATTAAGCCACACCACGGCACAGGAACGCGTTATCTGATTAGGTCATAACGCTTGCCATCTAATTAGGCAAGCACTATTCCTTCAGCCCCTGATAAGGCATACGGAGTTCTCAAAACAAATCAAACCTATGACAACCTGGGAAAATCCCTGCGGCCATTGTTTTGATTTCACCAAGAACTTCAGTAAAGAATGTGCTAACGACCAGTTCGTATGACATCCTTATTGACGTATCTATGTCCATCCTTACGTCAATCTCGGCACCTTACAGGTATAAATATTACCGACATTGCCTTAAGCAAACACACGCGGTGGTGACGAGATCGGAGCAGCGAGACTTGCCGAAGAGGCCAGCACAGAGCGGACCCCGCTGGCACTGCCCCGCCTTCCTGACGCGCTGAGAACGAGACGCTGCTTTCTCCTGCCGAGAAATCCAGCTCCGGCGCTTCCAAGCAGCCCTTGCAGGCAGCTGGAATATCAAGACCAAAGACGAGAGATACCAACCCTCAACCATTCTAGATCTCAGGTACAGAACTGAATAACCCCTTGCAGAGAATTCTTGAGTCAGTCACTTGGCAAAACAAACTTAACTTAAACTGCTACTTGTCGACTCCCGCCCACGTATTAGGCTTAGGTCAGGTACACTGGGGTAGGCGTAGTTAGAAGCACCAGTTGAGTACGATTAGTCAAATGTATATATGAGGTCTGGAAACATGCCAGGCTACTCCCCATCCTGAAGAAGCCGGGCGCTGATCCCGTTCAATTCAGCAACTACCGGCCGATTTCGCTCCTGCCTAAACCTGCTAAAATGTTGGAGAAGGTGGTTCAGGAACAGCTGGCTCAATATTTAGAAACTAACCAGTTGCTGCACGATACTCAGTCCGGTTTTAGAACTGGCTACAGCACCGAGACCGCGCTGCTAGAGGTATCTGAGACTATTAGGGAATCAGTGGACAGGGGCGAGGAGGCCATGTTGGTTCTCCTCGACCTGTCCGCTGCATTTGATACCGTTTCACATGACATACTCACTGCCCGTCTACACCAACTGGGGTTTGGTGGCACAGTCTTAGCCTGGATTAAATCCTTTCTATCCGGTAGAACCCAAAGGGTACTGATGCATCCTTTTGAATCAGAAGATAAACCCCTCACGTGTGGAGTGCCTCAAGGCTCCGCCTTGAGCCCCTTATTATTTAATGTTTATTTGGCCCCGCTTGCCAGGGTAGTTGAGTCCTGGGGGGTCAGAGTGGTCTCCTATGCTGATGATACTCAGCTTGTTTTTTCATTCAGAGACCATTCTGACTCCCTCTTTTCCAACTTCAGAAACTGCCTGGGCAACATTTGCACCTGGATGGCTACCAATCATTTGGCTCTAAATACGGACAAGACTGAGGTCCTCTTTTTTAGCCAGAAGTCTACTCCCCCTGCTAACTTATGGTGGCCCACTGTCCTGAACCCCCCTCCTATACCTGTGCAGTCGGCCCGTAATCTTGGCTTTTTATTCGACAACACCCTTTCCTGTAAAGCCCAGGTTAATAAAGTTTCAACGGCCTGTTTCAATAAACTTCGCATGATAAGGAAGATTTTTCCCTATCTTCCTCAGTCCTCCCGCAAAACGATTGTTCAATCACTCATTATGGCACATCTCGATTACGCCAATAGCTTATATGCAGGTGCCCCTCTATATCTTATAGAAAGATTGCAAATCGTTCAGAACGCGGCAGCAAGGCTTATTGGTAACATCCCCGCTCGCAACTCGGTCAGAGGTTACCGAGATGAGCTACACTGGCTGCCTATAGCTAGACGGATTGACTTTAAGATTCTGATCCTTGCCTTTCGGGCAATCCATGGCACTTGCCCGGCCTATCTGAGCAAAAGACTCAAGATATCTTCTTCAGTGAGGCACTTGAGATCCAATAGCCTCCGATTATTGAATGTCCCCCGATTCAGACTGGCCCGTAGTGGTGGTAGAACTTTCACCGTTATTGCAGCCAGGCTCTGGAACAGTCTTCCTCTGGACCTTAGGTTCATTGAATCGGAACAAGTCTTTCGACGCAAACTAAAAACCTTGCTGTTTCCCAAACGTTAACTTAATTAAAGCTTCCCTGCTGGTCTTTTGGATGGTTCTGAACCTGGTAACCTCTCCTGCGATTTGACCTGTAATCTCAGCGCCGGGACACCCCCGCTGGAGGTAGCCGCGCGCTTTATAAGCTTCTAAAATAAAATAAAAAAAATAAATATGTATGTATATATTTTATCCATTTTAAATATCATATGGCTTAGAAACCATATCAATGCTTTTACAGTATTATTTTATAATTCTGCTCTTATTGTATGCACTTTACTTAACCATAAGTATTGCAATAATATCGATTCATTTCTCTTGTACGAGAAAAGAGACTGATCAATAAATAACATCTTTTATTGAATACGCCCGTCTCTTCCTTTTCTCTACACTCTGGTGAAACTAAGAATGCACTGAACTGACTGAGTAAAATAAGTTGTCTTTTGTTTTCACACGACTCTAGAGATACACTCTTGATTAGGGGAGAGCAAAGTTGTCATGTTCTATGGTTGTCAGAAACTAAATCCCTTCTTGTCTATCCAGGGAGGTTAAACTCCTCCTTGCCTATTCGAGAAAGTTTCTAGTGAACTCTGAGCTAGCTGGCAAACCCAAAACTTTAAGTCCAATATCGTCAGTAGAAGACCTAGTTAACCTCCGTCCTAGTTCTATACTATTGAAGGTATTATTCCAATGCGCAGAGCCTATTGGGATAATAGGAACTACACTACACTTTTGCTTGTTTCTAAAACTCTCTTGTATCTTTCTGCACGTCTATTGCCTCTTTCAGCACCTCACTTGCTTCTTTCTACACCCCTCTTGCCTTCTGCACCACTCTTCCCTATTTCTGCATCCCTCTTCCCTATTTCAGCACATATCTTGCCTCTTTCTGCAACCTGTTCCCTCTTTCTGCACCTTTCCTGCCCGTTACTCTTGCCTGTTTCTGCGCCTCTGTTGCTTCTTTCTGCACTTCTCATGCTTCTTTCTGGATCCTTTACGCCTCTTTCAGCTCCTCTGTTGCTTCTTTCTGCACTTCTCTTGCTTCTTTCTGCACCCCTCCTGCGTTTTTCTGTATCCCTCATTCTCTTTCTGTACCCCTCCTATATCTTTCTGCACCCCTCTTGCCTCTTTGTGCGCCTCTGAAGCTTCTTTCTCCACTGCTCTTGCTTCTTTCTGCACCTCTTTGCAAATTTCTGCATCCCTCTTGCCTTTTTCTGCACCCCTTTTCCCCACCTCTCTTGCTTCTTTCTGCATTTCTCCTGCTTCTTTTTGCACTTCTCTTGCTTCTTTCTGCACAGCTCATGCTTCTTTCGGTACCTCTCTTGTAAATTTCTATATCCCTCTTACCTCTTTCTGCACCCCTGTTCCCTCTTTGTGCACCTTTCTTGCCTGTTTCTGTACCTCTCTTGCCTCTTTTGGCACCTATGTTGCTTCTTTCTGAACTTCTCCTCTTTTGTCTGATTCTGCAACTCTCTTAACTCTTTGTGCACTTCTCTTGCCTCCTTCTGTACCTCTGTTGCCTCTTTTTGCACCTCTTCTACTTCTTTCTGCACTGCTCTTGCTTCTTTCTGTGCCTCTATTGTAAATTTCTGCATACCGCTTGCCTCTTTCTGTACCCCTCTTCCTTCTTTCTGCACCTCTCTTACCTCTGTCTGCATACCTGTTCCCTATTTCTGCACCCCTTTTGCCTCTTTCTGCAGTTCTCTTGCTTCCTTCAACACCTCACTTGCCTCTTTCTGCACTTCTCTTGCTTCTTTCTACACCCTTCTTTCCTTTTTCTACACATCTCTTGCCTCTTTCTGCACCTCTCTTGCCTCTTTCTGCACCCCTCTTTATTCTTTCTGCACTGCTCTTGCCTTTTTCTGCACCCCCTTGGCTCTTTCTGCAGCACCTCTTTTGCTTCTTCCTGCACTTCTCTCTCCTCTTTATGTAATCCTTTGTATCTTTTTGCACCTCTGTTGCTTTTTTCTGTACTGTCCTTGCTTCTTTCTTCACTTTTCCTGCCTCTTTCTGCATCCCTCATTCCTCTTTCTGCAATTCTCTTGCCTTTGTCTGCACCCCTGTTTCCTCTTTCTGCACCTCTTTTGTTTGTTTCTGCAACTCTCTTGCCTCTTTGTGCAGTTCTCTTGCCTCCTTATGCACCTCTGATGCCTCTTTCTGCACCTTTCCTACCTCTTTCTGCACCCCTCTTGCCTCTTTTTACAGCTCTGTTGGTTTTTTCTGCACCTCTTTTGTACATTTTTGCATCCCTCTTCCCTCTTTCTGCACTCATCTTCCCTATTTCTCCACCTCTCTTATCTCCTCTGTACTTCTCTTCTTTCTGAACTGCTCTTGCTTCTTTCTGCACCTCTCTTGCAAATTTCTGTATCCCTCTTACCTCTTTCTGCACCCCTCTTCCCTCTTTCTGGACCTTTCTTGCCTGTTTCTGCACCTCTCTTGCCTGTGTCTGCACCTTTCTTGCCTCTTTCGGTACCTCTGGTGCTTCTTTCTGCACTTCTGTTGCCTCTTTCTGTACTTTTCTTGCCTCTTTCTGCACCTCTGTTGCTTCTTTCTGCACCCCTCTTGCCTCTTTCTGTACCCCTCTTGCCTCTTTCTGTACCCATTTTGTCTCTTTGTGCAACTCTCCTGCCTCTTTCTGCACCCCTCTTGCTTCTTCTGCACCCTTCTTGCCTCTTTCTGTACCCCTTTTGCCTCTTTGTGCACCTCTCCTGCCTCTTTCTGCACCTCTCTTGCCTCTTTCTGTACCTCTTTTGCTTCTTTCTGCACCCCTCTTGCTTCTTTCTGCACCCCTCTTGCCTCTTTCTGTACCCCTCTTGCCTCTTTCTGTACCCATTTTGTCTCTTTGTGCAACTCTCCTGCCTCTTTCTGCACTGCTCTTGCTTCTTTCTGCACCTCCTCTGTTGCAAATATCTGGATCCCTCTTGCCTCTTTCTGTACCCCTCTTCCCTCTTTCTGCACCTCTCTTGCCTCTGTCTGCACACCTGTTCCCTCTTTCTGTACCCCTTTTGCCTGATTCTGCAACTCTCTTGCCTGTTTCTGCAGTACTCCTGCCTCCTTCTGCACCTCACTTGATTCTTTCTGCACTTTTATTGCTTCTTTCTGCACCCTTCTTCCCTTTTTATGCACATCTCTTGCCGCTTTCTCCACCCTTCTTTCCTTTTCCTGCACATCTCTTGGTTCTTTCTGCACTGCTCTTGCCTCTTTTTGCACCCCTCTGCCTCTTTCTGCACCTCTTTTGCTCCTTTCTGCGGTTATCTTGCCTCTTTTTGCATCCCTCTTGCCTCTTTCTGCAACTCTGTTTGTTCTTTCTGCACTGCTCTGGCTTCTTTCTGCATCTCTCTTGCCTCTTTCTGCACACACAGGGCTACTTTTAAACTGACCTCAGGCTCAGCAGTACACATATGCAAGTGCAGAAAAGGGGAGGTCATGCCAACCCATGTATGTAGGTGTTTTCACTGTATTCTAATTATCTTTCAGCATAGCACTGGCTCCGGGCCTGGTTAGGCAGAGCCCAGGGTCAGTCAGTCAGTTACCACCAGTAGCAGTCAGCAAAAGTTTGTGGGTGCCCAGGGCATAGGATGACTTTTCTAAAGGCCTCTTTCTGCACCTCTGTGTGTTCTTTCTGTACATCTCTTGCTTCTTTCTACACCTTTCTTCTTCTTTCTGGACGCCTGTTGCCTCTTTCTGCATTTCTCTTGCTTCTTTCTGCGCCTTTCTTCCTCTTTCTGAACATGTCCTAATTATGTAGGCATAGTTAGAAATTAGCATTTAAAAAACCTTAGAAATTCACTGAAAAAACAATAGGTTTCAAAGACGTTATATTGAGAAATTAGCATTTAAAAAACCTTAGAAATTCACTGAAAAAAACATAGGTTTCAGGGACATTATAGTTAGTAATTAACTGTTTAAAAAACCTTAGAAATTCACTGAAAAAACCATAAGACGGTATAGTTAGTTGGACATTTCACTCGTACAAAACCAGAGAAATTCAGCTGTTATAGTTAGTTGAGGTAACTATAACTCGTGCCCCCGCAATGCACTGCTGATGACGTCACATATTACATCACTCATGACATGGTCAGTGACATCACTCATGACATCTCAAATGACATCACCGATGACATCAATGATGACATCATCCATGTGATAATCTGATGCACCTCCTCACACCCTAATATAACCTTTGATATACCCACTCTAAAATACAGACTACCATTTTCGAAACCAAAGACACACCAATACCAGTTACTACATACTCACTGTGTGGGTATGAGACCGGTGATATTTCCAACCCGGCCCTGATCGGGGCACGCTGGACTGCAGCGCGGGGTTGCCGAGAGCCGAGCGCTGTGTTCTAACCGGATTCAGCCTGTATCCGGTTAGAACACAGCACTCGGCTCTCGGCAACACCGCTCTGCAGTCCAGCGTGCCTTTACGTTTGTACCGTAGACGGCAGTACCCGCTCGTCACTGTGAACTCTCTCTGTTTTGGGTTTCCACCCATATGATACCGGCCTATTGTGGCTTTCTGCAACCCTTTGCCCCGACCAGGACCGGGTTGAAAATATCACTGGTCTCCCGACATTGCAAGTAGCAAATATATTCAGCCCTGAAGAGTCACGGGTAACTACCCGTCTGACGAAACACGTGTCGGCTGGTTTTTTTCTTTGGATCTCCTCTTGAAGGAGGACCATAATCATACATAAAACCTAAAAAATCAACTTTTCTTTGTTGATCTTGTTTCCTTACTCCTGCATTTTCATTACAAAGACTGTGATACTTTGATACTCACACATTACATGTGTTACAACAATTAACTTTACGTGTGCTCTGGACTCGCTGTTCACATTTTGCAGGGTGGGTCGTGACCTACTCTTTTTCAGGGGTTTTGGTCCTCCCCTGACCAAGTAGCACCGTTCTAATTTTGGTACTTATTCTATTCTCACCACTACCTGATGTGCGCCAACATTTTCTGAATACTAAAACCCTACGCAGGATTCTCACCCATACAGATACTCAGACAACCAATCAATAACCCATATAGACACTCATGTAGCTACTCTCCAACCCATGCAGCTGCTTACACACCAACTGCCAGACTGATACAGACATTCACACAGTTAAATCATGAACCCATGCATTCAGTAAGACACATTTAAGCACTCACTTATGCAGTCAGTCACGCACCTACTAAATTATCCATTCAGACACTCATACACCCACTCATTCTTCAATACACCTCGGTGTGTGTATATATATATATATGTATGTATATATATATATATATATATATATATATATATATATATATACATATATATATATAAGATATTAAAACTTTTTAGAAACACACCAGTCAATGGATGATGTCATCAGTAATGTTATCAGTGATGTCATTTGAGATGTCATCAGTGATGTCACTGACCATGTCATGAGTAGCCGAATGGATGAAACATAGCCGCCTAAATCTCAACTCAGACAAAACGGAAGTACTCATCCTAGGTTCTTCCCCCTCAGCTTGGGACGACTCTTGGTGGCCTTCCGCACTGGGCGCAGCACCCACATCCACAGACCATGCACGTAACCTTGGCTTCATCCTAGACTCCTCTCTCTCGATGTCCAGACAAGTCAACGCCGTCTCGTCCTCCTGCTTCAACGTACTTCGCATTCTCAAAAAGATCTTCCGCTGGATCCCCCTCGAGACAAGAAAAACTGTCACCCACGCACTGGTCACGAGTCGACTGGATTACGGTAACACACTCTACGCCGGAATCACAGCAAAATTACAGAAAAAACTCCAGCGCATCCAAAACGCTTCAGCGAGACTCATTTTAGACATCCCGCGTCAAGATCACATCACCAGACATCTAAAAGACCTCCACTGGCTTCCCGTTAACAAAAGAATTACTTTCCGCCTTCTCACCCACGCACACAAAGCCCTCTACAATCTAGGACCCGAATGCCTCAACACTCGACTGTCCTTCTACAAACCCACCCGTCAACTCAGATCGTCCAATCATGCCCTCGCCACAGTCCCGCGCATCCGGAAATCCACCATGGGTGGCAGATCCTTCTCCTACCTGGCTGCCAAGACATGGAACTCACTCCCCACTCACCTCCGCCTTACTCAGAACCACATCTCCTTCAGAAAAGAACTTAAAACCTGGCTTTTCGACAAATAATGAACCCCTTCCCCTAGCGCCTTGAGACCCTCTGGGTGAGTAGTGCGCTTTATAAATGTCAGAACTTGAACTTGAACCATGAGTGATATAATATGTGACATCATCAGCAGTGCATTGCGGGGGTGCAAGTTATAGTTACCTCAACTAACTATAACGGCTGAATTTGTCTGGTTTTGTACGAGTGAAATGTCCAACTAATTATAAAGTCCCTGAAACCTGTGTTTTTTTTCTGTGAATTTCTAAGGTTTTTTAAATGGTAACTTCTAACTATAACGTCCATGAAACCTATGTTTTTTCAGTGAATATATATATATATATATATATATGTATGCGCAAAACCACAACGCTTCTTCCGGAGTGCTGGAACCCAAGGAAGTTGGCGCAGATACCGGCGAAGCAGTCCGGTTAATCTAACACATCCAAAGAACAAGAAAAGTTCGTCTTGCGCTCTCAGGCAAAAAGGCAAAGGGATCCAGGTATCAAGTATGCAGTTTTATTACACAACGCGTTTCAGCTAAGAAGCCTTGTTCACGTGTAACTTCACATCGAGGAAGCCGACATTTAAATAAAGTTTCAGTATTGCAAACCTGTAGTCGACATAGACGTAGGACTACCCAACGTAAATGGCAGACATATTGGAATGGTACAAATGTTGTCAACATGATTCTCAAATAGTTTAAGCACATTCGACTTACATACGATGTTACTCATCACATCTTAGCTCAGAATATGTATATATATACAACAGATAGACAGTCTCTGTAAAATACATTATGAATGAACATAAATCAAATGTCGTTACTTCCAAATACCGTATCTTTAAAATAATAACAATTAGTAATGGAATTGATATTGCTCCAATATGAGAGGTCTGTTGTTGGTCAGGAGTTCAAAGATTATTTGTGCCTTAATGGAAAACATGTTACAGTGGCACGGGAAGGCTCCTCTTAGAACAAGATGGGTAATATATTGTCAATTAATCGACATAGTGCCAGAGGGCAAGCTTCTGAGTATAAACGTACAAAAATACTTCAACAATCCGAGTTAAATACTCTCAGAAAACACCCGCCCCGAATTTCAAAATCTGTAATATTACATTTCGATAACTTGAACGTTCGCAGTACCTGGGTATAACGATTATAAACCATAATGTTCCTCCAAAAACTCAGTAGAGTTCTACTTTACAAGGAATATATATGTCCCCAAAAGTCCAAAGTGGTTCCTGTGGTGTTCTCATGGGGCAAAGCCCCTAACATCCCGGCAAGCCACAAAGACTCCATATTAGAGTATTCTGTCATGTATGTTCATAAATCTTAAGTGCACATTATAATGTATCTGTACATTCCTTCCAAAGTCTTATACGTTGAGGATCAAACCTTATATGTCGGTTTCTCAAGCATGTGATTCAACACCGAGCAGTGATTCCTGGAGTGCAAAGGTTTGGGTACGCCCGTGCAGGTGAATACTAGTGATGGGCCCCCTCCTTTCCTCCTGCGGAATAAGAAACAGAACCAAAGTGCAAGTTAAAAACAATATTCCAAAAATAGAAATACAAATACAATGTCAGAAGAAGATTTTACAGAATCAAATCACATAATGATAAAAACGACTGTTGACTGACTATCAGGTACTGAGTCAAAAATAAACATTATTCTCTTAGATGAATTGCTAGTTCCTCATCCATATTGAGGCGACCTGGAAATCTGGTTTGGAACTCAATTATGAGCTTAGATTCTCGTTGTCTCAAATTCAGTACCCTGTCGCCCCCTCTCGGATGCTTGGAGACCTGTTCCAATATAAAAAAGTTTAGATCAGCAACATTGGAAAAGTGTTGTTGCTCGAAGTGGCGTGCAACAGGGTATTTGGGATCTTTATTGGTAATGGCCCTAAGATGCTCTAGGATTCTTTTTTTGGCAGCACAACTAGTGCTGCCAATATACCAAAGTTTGCAGGAGCATTCGATGGCATATATTACAAAAGTGGTGCTACAGGTGAAAAATGAAGCCAGTTTTTTGTGATACCATTATATTCCACAGATCCTCTGTATTTGCTGTATTTACAGGCCTTGTAATGGCCACAGGGGTAAAACCCCACTAAGCCATGTTCAGAGTTTTTGGAATATTGGGTGATGTCATTTCTGACCACTAGATCACGTATGTTCTTGCCTCTTTTGTATGTAATAGTGGGTCGATCAGGTATACTATTACCTAGAATAGAATCGGTTTTGAGGATCTCCCAATTTTGTGTGAGGAGTTTTTTGACTTGTTTGGCTTCAGAATTAAAGGTCAAAATTAATCTGGTTGACTCGTCATTTTCAGTGCATTCAGAACCCAAATTATCTTCTAGGGTTTGAGATCTTTCTATTTCACCTGCTCTTTCTTTGGCCTTTTTGAGGACCCATCTAGGGTAACCTCTGCTTTTGAACCTAGTCATTATGGTATCCTGCTCCTTTAGATAGGAGTCCCTGGTGTTGCAATTTCTTTTCGCCCTCAGCAGCTCCCCGTAAGGGATGCTCCATTTCAGAGCTTCAGGATGGCTGCTGTCGGCGTGTAGAACACTGTTCCCCGCCGTGGCCTTACGATATAATGAGGTACAGATTTTTTGGTCCTTGATCTCTAGCTTAACATCCAGAAATTCAGTTTGGCTGTTGCTGATGTTACCTGATAGAAAAATATTATAGCTGTTACAATTTAGCTTAGTGACGAAGTCTTCAGCCTCAGTTTTAGTGCCACTCCAGATAATAAAAAGGTCGTCGATGTAGCGAAGCCACACGACGACCCTCTCAAAATCTCTTGCCAGAGTAGCACTGCCATGGATTTCCTGCTCCCAGAATCCCATGAGCAGGTTAGCCAAGCTAGGAGCAAAGCAAGCACCCATGGCAGTACCACTAATTTGCCTGTAGAGGGCGCCATCAAAGGAAAATTGTTTATTAGTCAGGCAGAACTGCATCATTTCCATTACCATTTTAGAATGTTCACGATAACATAATGGTCTATTCCTCAGAAAGTGATCACATGCCTGAAGGCCATGTTGGTGATTGATTATCGTATATAGTGACTGAACATCTAAAACAATAAACATAAACTCAGGTTCCCATGCTATATTCTCAATCTGACAAAGAAAATCTTTGGTGTCTCTGATATAGCTGGGTAATTGGGTGACAAAATCTCGGAGAAAATGGTCCACATATTTTGAAATGTTTTCACTAATACTACCGATAGAGGACACTATAGGGCGTCCAGGCGGATTAGTGGCATGTTTGTGGAGTTTTGGTAGTAAATATAAGATAGGAAGTTTTGGGAAGTCTTTTTTCAAAAAGCGGTATTCTTCCCACACAAGGAGCCCCTTGTCTTTCCATATTTCTAATTTCTCCCAAATGTCCGTGATGCTTAGATTGTAGGCATCAATATTCACCGGTAGGTAAAAATTGGTATCACCGAGTTGTTTTTGTGCCTCATTTATGTAGGTCTCTCGATCCAAAATAACGATGTTACCACCCTTATCAGCAGGGCGTATCACTATATCGGAGTCTTCATATAGTGCCTTGAGTGCTTTTCTTTGGGTAAATGATAGATTGTTTCTGAACCCTCTATGTCTCTTAGTGTTTTTCCTTTTCCTTAAGCCCACCAAACCCTTGATGATGCAATCATGAAAAGTATCTATGCAATCGTGTGGGAGTGAAGGCATGAAGGTCTGGGCTAAAAAGACTGGGCCAAAACAATACCACAAACAATTACAATAACGCTGTCTCCTCCAATTTAATAATTGGAGATGTTGATACACTCTTAGCTATGTCTGATTTAAATGAGAACAGTGACATTACCAATGAGGACCAATCCGCCCCCATTACCCAATGTCTTGAAGACATGAATCTAACGCAAGATGCACATGCTAAAACGAATTTCAGAGTCAAATCGACCTTCATGCCTTCACTCCCACACGATTGCATAGATACTTTTCATGATTGCATCATCAAGGGTTTGGTGGGCTTAAGGAAAAGGAAAAACACTAAGAGACATAGAGGGTTCAGAAACAATCTATCATTTACCCAAAGAAAAGCACTCAAGGCACTATATGAAGACTCCGATATAGTGATACGCCCTGCTGATAAGGGTGGTAACATCGTTATTTTGGATCGAGAGACCTACATAAATGAGGCACAAAAACAACTCGGTGATACCAATTTTTACCTACCGGTGAATATTGATGCCTACAATCTAAGCATCACGGACATTTGGGAGAAATTAGAAATATGGAAAGACAAGGGGCTCCTTGTGTGGGAAGAATACCGCTTTTTGAAAAAAGACTTCCCAAAACTTCCTATCTTATATTTACTACCAAAACTCCACAAACATGCCACTAATCCGCCTGGACGCCCTGTAGTGTCCTCTATCGGTAGTATTAGTGAAAACATTTCAAAATATGTGGACCATTTTCTCCGAGATTTTGTCACCCAATTACCCAGCTATATCAGAGACACCAAAGATTTTCTTTGTCAGATTGAGAATATAGCATGGGAACCTGAGTTTATGTTTACTGTTTTAGATGTTCAGTCACTATATACGATAATCAATCACCAACATGGCCTTCAGGCATGTGATCACTTTCTGAGGAATAGACCATTATGTTATCGTGAACATTCTAAAATGGTAATGAAAATGATGCAGTTCTGCCTGACTAATAACATTTTTTCCTTTGATGGCGCCCTCTACAGGCAAATTAGTGGTACTGCCATGGGTGCTTGCTTTGCTCCTAGCTTGGCTAACCTGTTCATGGGATTCTGGGAGCAGGAAATCCATGGCAGTGCTACTCTGGCAAGAGATTTTGAGAGGGTCGTCGTGTGGCTTCGCTACATCGACGACCTTTTTATTATCTGGAGTGGCACTAAAACTGAGGCTGAAGACTTCGTCACTAAGCTAAATTGTAACAGCTATAATATTTTTCTATCAGGTAACATCAGCAACAGCCAAACTGAATTTCTGGATGTTAAGCTAGAGATCAAGGACCAAAAAATCTGTACCTCATTATATCGTAAGGCCACGGCGGGGAACAGTGTTCTACACGCCGACAGCAGCCATCCTGAAGCTCTGAAATGGAGCATCCCTTACGGGGAGCTGCTGAGGGCGAAAAGAAATTGCAACACCAGGGACTCCTATCTAAAGGAGCAGGATACCATAATGACTAGGTTCAAAAGCAGAGGTTACCCTAGATGGGTCCTCAAAAAGGCCAAAGAAAGAGCAGGTGAAATAGAAAGATCTCAAACCCTAGGAGATAATTTGGGTTCTGAATGCACTGAAAATGACGAGTCACCCAGATTAATTTTGACCTTTAATTCTGAAGCCAAACAAGTCAAAAAACTCCTCACACAAAATTGGGAGATCCTCAAAACCGATTCTATTCTAGGTAATAGTATACCTGATCGACCCACTATTACATACAAAAGAGGCAAGAACATACGTGATCTAGTGGTCAGAAATGACATCACCCAATATTCCAAAAACTCTGAACATGGCTTAGTGGGGTTTTACCCCTGTGGCCATTGCAAGGCCTGTAAATACAGCAAATACAGAGGATCTGTGGAATATAATGGTATCACAAAAAAGCTGGCTTCATTTTTCACCTGTAGCACCACTTTTGTAATATATGCCATCGAATGCTCCTGCAAACTTTGGTATATTGGCAGCACTAGTTGTGCTGCCAAAAAGAGAATCCTAGAACATCTTAGGGCCATTACCAATAAAGATCCCAAATACCCTGTTGCACGCCACTTCGAGCAACAACACTTTTCCAATGTTGCTGATCTAAACTTTTTTATATTGGAACAGGTCTCCAAGCATCCGAGAGGGGGCGACAGGGTACTGAATTTGAGACAACGAGAATCTAAGCTCATAATTGAGTTCCAAACCAGATTTCCAGGTGGCCTCAATATGGATGAGGAACTAGCAATTCATCTAAGAGAATAATGTTTATTATTGACTCAGTACCTGATAGTCAGTCAACAGTCGTTTTTATCATTATGTGATTTGATTCTATAAAATCTTCTTCTGACATTGTATTTGTATTTCTATTTTTGGAATATTGTTTTGAACTTGCACTTTGGTTCTGTTTCTTATTTCGCAGGAGGAAAGGAGGGGGCCCATCACTAGTATTCACCTGCACGGGCGTACCCAAACCTTTGCACTCCAGGAATCACTGCTCGGTGTTGAATCACATGCTTGAGAAACCGACATATAAGGTTTGATCCTCAACGTATAAGACTTTGGAAGGAATGTACAGATACATTATAATGTGCACTTAAGATTTATGAACATACATGACAGAATACTCTAATATGGAGTCTTTGTGGCTTGCCGGGATGTTAGGGGCTTTGCCCCATGAGAACACCACAGGAACCACTTTGGACTTTTGGGGACATATATATTCCTTGTAAAGTAGAACTCTACTGAGTTTTTGGAGGAACATTATGGTTTATAATCGTTATACCCAGGTACTGCGAACGTTCAAGTTATCGAAATGTAATATTACAGATTTTGAAATTCGGGGCGGGTGTTTTCTTAGAGTATTTAACTCGGATTGTTGAAGTATTTTTGTACGTTTATACTCAGAAGCTTGCCCTCTGGCACTATGTCGATTAATTGACAATATATTACCCATCTTGTTCTAAGAGGAGCCTTCCCGTGCCACTGTAACATGTTTTCCATTAAGGCACAAATAATCTTTGAACTCCTGACCAACAACAGACCTCTCATATTGGAGCAATATCAATTCCATTACTAATTGTTATTATTTTAAAGATACGGTATTTGGAAGTAACGACATTTGATTTATGTTCATTCATAATGTATTTTACAGAGACTGTCTATCTGTTGTATATATATACATATTCTGAGCTAAGATGTGATGAGTAACATCGTATGTGCTTAAACTATTTGAGAATCATGTTGACAACATTTGTACCATTCCAATATGTCTGCCATTTACGTTGGGTAGTCCTACGTCTATGTTGACTACAGGTTTGCAATACTGAAACTTTATTTAAATGTCGGCTTCCTCGATGTGAAGTTACACGTGAACAAGGCTTCTTAGCTGAAACGCGTTGTATAATAAAACTGCATACTTGATACCTGGATCCCTTTGCCTTTTTGCCTGAGAGCGCAAGACGAACTTTTCTTGCTCTTTGGATATATATATATATATATATATATATATATATATATATATATATATATATATATATATATATATATATATATATACCTATATCTATCTATATACCTATATCTATCTATCTATATATATTTATATATATACATATCGGCAATAAAGGTCACACACGCTCAGGATTCAGATTTGATGGTGGTTTATTAAACGCAAGGAAAATTCTGCCATGCCCAACGTTTCGGTCCTGCTACTCGGACCTTGATCACAGGATGATGTAATAATTGTTGAGGGCATCACTCTTGGATTGAGTGTCCTAAATGTCACTATTTGTTTTGATTCTTTTTGTCGTAAGAGCTTCTCATGATTTACACCCCTTTCTGGTTGAGGTATTTGTTCTATGGCACAGAATCTTAGTTCTTCCCATGTGCTATTATGGGTCTTTTCCATATGTTTGGCTATTGCATTTGATGGATTGTTGTTCTTTGTCACTCAAATGTGTTCCAAGATTCTTTTCTTAACTTCACAAGTCGTGCTGCAAATGTATTTTAGCTTGCAGGGACATTCCACAACGTAGATAACAAATGTGCTTCTGTATGTGATATGTTGTTTGATCTTCCACTTAGTTCCTTTCTTGATGTCAATTTCTTTTTTCTATGTTGCAATTTTGCACGCTTTGCATTGCTTGCAAGGCCAGAAACCTTCCATTTTCATCCATGTGGGTGGTTGTGACTCCTTAAAGTCGCTGTGCGTTAATTTGTCTCCTATGTTTGTAGCTCTTCTATATGTAATATTGGGGTGGTCACCAACTAATTCAGTGAATAGAGTGTCCAATTGCAATTGATTGTTTTTGTAAGACTATTTGCTTCAGCGCTATATGTTGTTATTAGTCTTATTTTTGGGGGAGTTTCTGATTCTCTTGTTTTTGATTTCTTTGAGTCCCTTAAGATTTCCGAACGTTTTTGTTTCCTTGCTCTCTGCAGGCTTTTCTCTATCACATCTTCAGATTTGATGGTGGTTTATTAAACGCAAGGAAAATTCTGCCATGCCCAACGTTTCGGTCCTGCTACTCGGACCTTGATCACAGGATGATGTAACAATTGTTGAGGGCATCACTCTTGGATTGAGTGTCCTAAATGTCACTATTTGTTTTGATTCTTTTTGTCGTAAGAGCTTCTCATGATTTACACCCCTTTCTGGTTGAGGTATTTGTTCTATGGCACAGAATCTTAGTTCTTCCCATGTGCTATTATGGGTCTTTTCCATATGTTTGGCTATTGCATTTGATGGATTGTTGTTCTTTGTCACTCAAATGTGTTCCAAGATTCTTTTCTTAACTTCACAAGTCGTGCTGCAAATGTATTTTAGCTTGCAGGGACATTCCACAATGTAGATAACAAATTTGCTTCTGTATGTGATATGTTGTTTGATCTTCCACTTCGTTCCTTTCTTGATGTCAATTTCTTTTTTCTATGTTGCAATTTTGCACGCTTTGCATTGCTTGCAAGGCCAGAAACCTTCCATTTTCATCCATGTGGGTGGTTGTGACTCCTTAAAGTCGCTGTGCGTTAATTTGTCTCCTATGTTTGTAGCTCTTCTATATGTAATATTAGGGTGGTCACCAACTAATTCAGTTAATAGAGGGTCCAATTGCAATTGATTGTTTTTGTAAGACTATTTGCTTCAGCGCTATATGTTGTTATTAGTCTTATTTTTGGGGGAGTTTCTGATTCTCTTGTTTTTGATTTCTTTGAGTCCCTTAAGATTTCCGAACGTTTTTGTGTCCTTGCTCTCTGCAGGCTTTTCTCTATCACTTTTTTGGGATATTTTCTCTTATGAAATCTCAATTGTGCCACTTCAATGTGTTTAATAAATTTGGAGTCCGAGGAGCAATTTCTCCTTAATCTTAAAAACTCCCCATACAGGATGCTCCATTTTAAAGTTTCTTTGTGGAAGCTTCCACCATGAAGAATTGCATTAGTTGCCTTTTGCTTTCGATGTAGGGTTGTGTGTAGCGGATTGTTTTCTACATATATGCAAGTATCCAAAAATGCCACTTTGTTGGGGCTGATCTCATAGTTGAATTTCAGCTTTGCATCATTGTTCTTCAGTTTTTCAAATTATGTTGCAAACTCTGCTTCCGTGCCATCCCATACGATTAGGAGATCATCTATAAAGCGAAGCCATAGTATCGTTTTCTCCATGGAGTGATAATTTTCAGGTACCCATGTTTTTTTTGTTCAAACCATCCCATTACTAATTTGGCATAATTAGAGGAAAAAGAAAAACCCATTTCACAGCCTTTGATTTGTTTGAAGATTTGTTTGTTGAACAAAAAGATGTTGTTATGCAAGCAGAGTGAAATAATTTCTATTAACATTTCATTCTGTTTTTGGTATAGGATGTTCCTCTTTCCTAGACAGTATTTGCACAATTGTATTTCTATTGGGTGTTCCATGTTAGAATATAATGAAATCACGTCCATAGTGACAAGTTTGAAACTTGGTTGCCATGATATTTCTTCTAGTTTTTTTAACAGATCTATGGTGTCTCATAAATATGAGCTTAGATCTTTCACCAGGGGGCAAGAAAGTGGTCAATGTAATTGGAGACTGGTTCTAACAGTAAGCCATTTGCTGAAACTATTGGCCTTCCAGGCGGATTTACTTTACTCTTATGAATTTTTGATAAAAAGTAAATCGTGGCTAACGTCGGATGGTGTGTAGTCAGGTACTTTTGCTCATCTTCATCTACGAGATCTCTTTCTAACCAACTTTTCAGGAGATCCTTTAATCTGTTCTCAATTTCTTTGGTAGGGTCTTGTTCCAAGCAAATATAGCAGTTTCATATCCATTAATTGCCTAATAGCTTCTCGGATATAATCACTCTTTTTTAAAATATGATGTTCCCACCCTTATCCGCCGGTTTGATTTCTATGGCACTGTATTGTTGCACTTGATTTAGTGCTTGTCTTTCTCCTCAGGATAAGTTGTCATTTTGATTTATATATTTGATCTTGTAAAGATCCTCAATGATTGCTTCATGGAAGAGATCTACTTTGTTGCCTGGTGGTAGGGTTGAATAGTAGAAAGATTTTGGTCTCATTCCACTTTCTCCGGCTAATAAGGGTGGTAAGAAATCTTCATGATTTTCAGAATTTTCCATTTGAGAAGTTACTGTCTCTTCCCCCATTGTTAAGAGTGTCTCCAAGGCAGACTTGTCTTCTGGTAGTAGGACACTTGTTTAGTTCCATTGACATTTTCTGTCTTTCCGTTGTTTTTTCAGCATTAATTTTTGCTAATTTGATTTTCCCGAGTGTATTTATAGAGATCTATTCGAGTTTGAGCTATATTTAGATGAGATGTTGGACAAGGCCTTTCTTGAGCACATTGAATTCAGTGTCAGTTAATTTTTTGTCTGAAAGATTGATTACATTCAGTTCCTGCGTCATTTCCCCAATTACTTTCTGGATTGTCTCAGGCGGCCCCTTGTCAGCATATTTGGGTTTGGATCTTCTTTTTGCTCTCATGCCTCTTCTTGTCTTTCCCTTGTACTTCTTCCACGTCCCCTGCGTCTGCTTCGTCCCAATTGCTTGTCTTTGTTTTGTTGCTGCAGGGCCATCCCCATTTCTGTTAAAAAAGTGATCTTTTTATTGCTGCTTGATGTGGCTTGATTCATGCCTTCATTTCCAGTCACATCAGTGCTCGTTAGAGATTCATAACTGGAGAAGTCCCTATTAGATGCTTCTAGCTGTTCCTTATTTCTTTGTATTTCATATTTTCGACCAACTGTAAAAGTTCTACCTTCCTCAAAATCTATTTTGTCCATTTGGAACTTAGTTTGTTCCCATTGTTTTACTCTCTTCATGTTTTTCTAGATTTGACAGAATTTCATCTTTTAGTTTTTTAAATCTTCAGCTAGATCCATTTTTTCAATTACTTCTTCCAGATCCTTTAATTCTTTTTGGATAATCCGTAAGGCTTTTTCAATATGTTTGATCAGAATCAAAATCAATCCTGTCGATGATTCCAGAAGGGGTTTGCCCTATTCTTGCAGCAATTCCCCACTATAAAGTTGAGTTAACTGTATTTATTTACAAATAGTTACTATGGGGTTTTATTTTAAGTTTGTGCCTCCATTGTTTTCTATTGGAGTGTACTGTTGCGCCTGTGAATGGCCATGTGTCATGCTGGACATATTAGAAGACAGGGCTGGAGTACATTTCCTACTGTTATGGGACATATTTGACTCTAGTAGCTTTAGAAGTGTGCTTTGTAAATAGCAATAGGTGTATTCTTTTGTAAGTGGTTGTTTGTATTTGCCCACTTCCTAAACCACTACTTTTTCGCTCTCTAAATACCAACCATAAAGGTAGAAGTATAGCCATAGTCCCCTGTCCCTCGCACATTTACTATTAAATGTTGGCCTGCATGTGCTGAGGTGCAGCCACCTCTCTAGTTTAACCACACATCTCCACACACATGACAGAGATCTCTGCACAGAAAAAAATAAGCGTGGTGGAGGCAGAGGTCCCCCTACAGCTAGTGAAAATCATTTAATAGCACATGAATAGCACTCATAAAACACTACTTGACGTAATACAAAATGCAGTTTGTGAATTGGTTCCATATGAGCCTTGAAATAAACTGTATATGAGGCAGGTAGAGGTTGATTCTGGTGCCATTTTATATAAATGCAAATGTAATATAAGAATTAAAAAATTAAGAATTTAAACTTACTTTAGACCATTTACTCCTTACCATTGTCTTCTATTATCTCTCATAACAGAACATATGAATTAGTTCCCTGAAGTATTTGAGCTTAGCATCTATCCCCCATGATTAGTCTGTCTCATGAAATGGTCTGTACTTGAATCTGTTTCTAGTTATTATTAGTAAGACTTTCTTGCCTGAGGATAGAATGCCAGCACTGGATTGGTAGCTATTAGTTAACCAATCTTCCCCCATGCAATTAGCATTCAATGATAAAAGTGTGGCTGCCTTTCTGTTGAACGTCCTCTAAGCATTGACTGCTGTTGAGCTATTCACAAGGAGATCCTCATCATAGTGGCTCATGTCCAAACAGAATGCCCTTCCATTAGTTCACTCTTGCACAGAACCGCAATTGAGGCTTTAGGGATTTAAACAGATTTAAGAAGAATTTCAACATTGGTTATCGGCCTCAGCAATAAATATTGAAAGGCCTAGCTCTGGGTGGATTGATGCAATCATCGAACTTTGTGTAACTAATTTCCAGCACTGGCACTCTAGTTTTTCATAATTAAACAGCTCTACAATATCAGTTAGAGGATCACTTTAACCTTATACGCTCTCACCAGCAATAATAATGATAGGTCACCATATGCTCTGTTGATTTTATTCAAGCTGCTAACAGCACATAGGAACTAGTCTTTGCCATTACATGGTGCTTATTCCAAGATTGGTTCTTGCTAAACATAATTAACAGATATTTATAAGAAAAGACTATCTGTGATCGTGGGCGGTCGGCTGGCTGGAAAATCAGGCAAGGAGGCCGGATATAGCGTGCAATAGTGTTGTTTTATTGCATACACAGATAGTCTTTGTAACGTAGTCCAAATAGTATGGGGGAGAGAAGAAGAAACAACAAAAGAATAACTCCGCTCTTGGTGTTTGGTAAGGCGAGGAAGGACTCTGAGGGCTCCGGGTCTTGGGTTGTAGGTTCGGGTCTTGGGTGCAGGTCCTGGTCTTGGGGTGCAGGTCCGGGTCGGTTTGGTAGAGATGTCCGCTCCTTGCTGGGGAGTTCTCCGGAGGGCAGTAAGAGGAAACAGAAAAAGGAGCTGTTAGTCTCAACGTACTGGGAACAGTAGATCCTTTACCAACACCGGTTCGTGAGGGGCTGGAAGAGTACTGTGAGGAGAGCAGGAAAGGAGGCAGGACGGTTGGGGTATGGACGAAGATTGAAGGTGCTAGGGTAGCAGCGTGAGACGTGTTGGGGAAGGGTAGTTAGTACTTCAGGGCTATATACATTAAAGGTGCTTTACACGTATTTACAGTGAGCTAGCAGGGTTATCGTGCCTAAAATGTGCTCAGTAAGAAAAAAAACGCTCTATACTATATACAGGCACTTAAGGTGCAACAAAGAGGCTAGGTGTTACTCACACGCTCCGCCGCAACTCTCCCGGTGAGTTGCGGCTGCTCTTCAGCTTCCTCCTAGGGACTCCACCAGTCCTCGAACCATTCGTCTGCTTCTCCGTTTGCTTCGCTCTCTTCCTCCGCTCCAGTCGCAATCTCCTGCCACGATCTTCCGACGACTTCTGGTCTCACGCTTCCGTCTTTTCTGTCTGTTGCCGGCGGTGGGGAGGCGGGACTTCTGGGGTCAGGTGTTTGTGCTTCCGGTTCTCGGCTTCCCTGGGTTGGTTCCTGCAAAACAGAGAGGGGAGGGGTTTCCGTAGTCATGGACGCTGTTGCTGAATGATCCGCCAGGAAAGGTGAGTGTCTGAGGGGCGGTAGCCCTGGCGGTTTACGTGACGGTGTCCCCGGGGTCGCCTCCCGAGAAGTTGTCTATATTTATTGGCTACTTAATTCTAGATATGTGTCTTTTTTATATTTATTAACAAATTACTTTCCTTATAGCTCTTTGCTAGACAATCAATCTGGCACGGCAATGCTATTTCACTTCATAGTTGGGGCTAAAGGAGGTAAAGGCCTCTTAGATATGGTTGCCTTCTTCTGATTCAGAGTACGACCGAATGGGTGTGGGGGATATTTACCACACCCAGTACATTTCAGAATCACTTGCATGAGGTGGTCACTAGATGTCTTAAATACATCCTATTCTGACATTCTCTGAATCGATTCCTATGAAGACAACCGTTTCTAAACTAGCCCTGGAAATAAGGCATAATATGTGACTGCAGTATCTGCCTTACTAAATCCGGTATGTTTTGCCTCTTTTCCAGGATTTTCCAACAATGAATTTTGCCATGTGTTATCCTGCCGAAATCTGAACAGAGGGGAATTTTGTGGGTGTGGTACTTCCTGCACCTGGTAAGTAACCTTTTCTTATAATTATTGCATAACCAGGAATTTTGATCCTGCAAAAATTCCTGTTTGTGCTATCACTGGAATCTCTCACTAAGGCCATAGTTAGAGCTTAATCAAAGGAATTTCCAGATGAAGAGTCTATGCACTATGTTGTTGTCAAAGGCCGCTGGCATAACTACTGTGTAACTCAGAAGTGTGTTAAGACATTGTGAAAAATACCATAGGCTTTGAACTATATACTAGAAAGAGAGGAAAACAATACAGTTCCAAGAGAATGGGGAAAATGCCTTGTAGTGTCCTCTTATCCTTTATGAGCCATGTAAAACTGCTTGGAAAGAATGGGGTGACCCAACCAAAAGCAGATTTCGTCTGTTTTCATGGGAGAGCAAATAAATTACACAGTGGTGCAATATCTTCAGAGGGAGAACAGTCTTTAATTTGTTTTTAGCAACTGTAATTTGAAAGTAGGGTATTTAGACAGTATATCAGAAACAAAAATATCATGGAACAAAGTATTGTGTCAAGAATATAAAGGACAAAAATATTGTGAAGGTTTCTGTAGGTAAGCAACGTTTTACTATATATAACTCCACACATGTGCCTTTACAATATATATATATCTTCAAGGTATGTGAATGTGGAGTTAAAAATAGTAAATCTATACTTACCTATTTGCACTTACCATCTCAATATTTTTGTCCTCAATATTTTTGACTCGATATTCTGTCCACGTAATATTTCGGTTTCCAATATTCTGTCAGTGATCCGAAATTAGCGAGCATGGACCTTTTAAGATGAAAGGTCAAATTTCAGTGATATTGGTATAAGCTGAAAATTGATAGGATGTATCTATATAATTTTCTGTTACGGTTCATTGCTTACTGTCTGTGATTATTTTTGAAGATTTCTGTATTATATAGAGTTTAAAAAAAATATTGGTATGTGTTCTGGCTTTTCATTTGAATAAAGAATTCATTGATGGTTGATGATGAGTGAAATTTAAACCCTAAATTTACCCTGTCAACAGAGCATGCAGGTTATAGTCAAAGCCATCACTGACAGCCAACACTCAACTAAGACTGTCTGGCTGGAAGAAGAACAAGCATTGGTAAAGCCAATAGGTTTCACCTTTGAGGCTATTAGTTTTGTCAATAATTTTTAACCATACTGTTCAGCAACCCTGATGCATCAAGGCTAAATAAGGAAAAAATCCAATGGCATGGCTATCTACATTGTTTTGTAGGCAACTCATAATTCATGCGCCTACAAATAAGAAGGGCACTTTTTTTTTCATTTTATTTGCCAATCCGAGTTTGATTGGCAAATAAAAAGAAATAAAGGGCAAACGTGGTTTTTTTATTTGCTAGGTAGTAGCAACATGGAGGGCACAGGTGGGGGAGCAACGTGAGTGGGTTGGGAGGTCAGGTAACAGTGACAAAGAAGCAGGCCATGGGTGGGGAAGCAACACGGATGGCGGGTGGGGAAGGATGGAACATGGAGTGAGAGGATGGGGAGAATAAACAACGGATGAGATAACAACATGGAGTGGGCAGGGAGAAGCACACAGATGGAAAAGCAATGAGAGAGGACACTAATGTGATTGTAACATGGAAGGGGTAGGGAGAAGTACACAGGTGACACTGAGGAACCGGAATGCAGATGAAGAGAAGTACACAAGGGAGCCAGCTGGAAAACGCATGCACTCTCCTGGCGTGCTAACGCAAAAAGAAAAAGTAGTGCTGAAAGGCAAGCAGTAGAATCATAGAAGCCAGACAATCAAAAGAGATGTTATAGCAGCTAGGCTGCATGGAAGGGACAAACACAAGTCTGACAAGCCAGTGCATGTATAAGAAGCAGGCAAATGGGAGTGACAGAAAAGCCAACCAATGGTAAGTAATGGGTGGGCTCCAAGACCCTGAATGCTCTTGGTAAGCCCACAATATGTCTTTCATAACCAGACAGCTGTGCAGTCTGGAAGGCTCAACCTGAAAAGGAAGGAACTCAGTCCCAGAATGGTTGAAATGTAAGATGAAAAACTCCATATGGTTTTCAATGTTTCCGAGGCAATAGCCCTAACATGCAATGTTGGATAGATACTGTTAGATAGAGATGAGTATTAGACTACTGGTAGATAAGGATGGCTCCGCAATCTAGTGCATGCCCAACTATTTGCTAAATATGGATGGGTCAAGGCTCACATCCTAGGAAACTTCATATGATGTGAGCATGGGATTATGCCATCAGGAGAATTCAGATGTGATAAGATGCACCCAACCAGCAGATGTGATACGATGCACCCAACCAGCAGATAACTCATACCCCCATCAGTATGAATAGAATCAAAAATTGGGCTCCGGGGCTTGGCCTGGGATGCATGGAGACGGCAGTGTGTTAGCTGATCTTCAGCACTCGAGGCCTGCAACAGGCAGCATCCTGTGGCTTCAGGGGATTCCAAGACTACATGCAAGTGGGGTACATCCTGGAAGCCAGAGCGATCAGAGGTACAGCCTCTGCGCCCACAGACCTGAGGTGAACGAGTCGTGCTGCTGGCACCAGCACAGAGACGTGGCATGCAAGATGGCGCTAGCCGCTGAGCCAATGAAATAGCCAACCAGCTGGGAGCTTGGGGAAGGGAACCAATCGGCATGTGGGGACTACTCAAGGACTCTGTCTTGATGCCCCAGGGCCCTCCAAGAGCCTGTTGGCAGAGTGCAGTGGCAGAGCTGGACTGGGACAGGTGTTGGGCCCATCAGTGTGGCATACTGAGCAGGATCGACAAGCACACAACAGACTGCCATGACCCAACTAGAGATTCGGCCACAGGCACCCTTTGTAGGTAGCCCTATTGTAGAATGCGGCCCTGAATACCCCTCTGAAACAGCTTGGAGGACTGCAGTCACTAGACATTTAACCATCTGAAGGGCCAAGGGAGTAATAATTGTGTGCCCTAAATCGACTAAACTAATCCAAGGGGTGAAGACACCCTGCTTGAAGGGCGATGAAACCCCACATTTAATGGTGTCAGTGGCAAAGGACTTTGGGGAACACAGTACCATCATACTGGCAGCCACACAAGCAACAAACACAGCCTTACAGAACAAAATTGAGATGGCGGACAAAGATGTTGCGGTGTTGCGAGCAGACCGTAAAAGTTAGCAGAGAAGGTGACAACATTGGCACAGGTGCAGCCAGACCTCCTTGATCATGCCTTCCGCATACAGGCCTGTAGAAGGAGCTAAGCACATTGAAGGGAAGATTAGTCAACGCAGAAGGAAGATCCTGCTGCATTAATGTTCGACTGGTTGGTCTCATAGAGGGGACAGAAGGCCCCAGCATGGAGCTATTCCTGCAGGACTGACTGGCATCAGAGATGCTGGAAGGTAAATCATCTTATTGGTTCATGGTACGCGCCCATAGAGTACCAGGTAGGCCGCCACGACCGGAGGCACCACCATGTGCCACTGTGGCACAACTGCTCATCTTCTGCAGCAGAGATCGGGGTTAAATGACATCTACACCAGTTGGTCCTGCCATGTGCCGTACTATTCTCATCCTGAGAATACTTGATAAGGGGACCTCTCACTTCTTTGAGGCTACAGCAGAGGTATGGGAATGGCTGGAAAACATGGCTATCTGCTGCCTGAGAAGAGGGAGTCATACTCAACCACGCACTGATAAGAGCACAGACCCCGAAAATGCACCACAGTAGCACCCACCAAAGTCCAAGTCAAAATGAACTACGGCTGAAATTCAGAGAGATCGCTACATGGACACTACCAACCACTGGGAAACTCTTGCACAAGAACAGGAGACCACCGACGAGTGGACTTGCTGCTGGGAGGCCAAGAAAATGGACACTAACCCCCTAGGGTCATTATGACAGTGGATGAAATAATATGAACCGGACCCATGCATGAGACAGATAGTGGGCGGAGTGCCAGATGGGCATCATGGGGAAATCCAATGAACATGGGACCATTCCATGCAGGGCATGGCCCCCAAGGCTGCAGTAACAAGATACAGAGTATAGCATAGCCGTTAATGAGGCAGATTCTCCTTATCTTCGGGGGATAGACATACAGTGAATACAGGAGGTGGCCAGTTTGAAGGCCGGGGCACGGTAATGTAGGATGGGATGAGAATTGAGGACCAATTAATCAGTTGACACACATGACACGAAGCACAGGATTCGAGGAGGAAATACATGATCCAGGGGGGAGTTGAAAAAGGGAACCAAATCAGTAAACAGGATGACCCATACACTAAAACTATTGACATGGAATGTGTATGGTCTGGGCAGTAAAATTAAGAGAGGCCCTGTGATGAAAGCTCTTCATAAATATACAGTAGACATTGTCTTCCTTCAAGAAACACACATGAAAGGTACCAAATGTGAAGCACTGAACAGAGGGATGTATGCGTTGGTGAGCCACATGGGTTACACTACTGACCCCTTCTATGGTATCAGTGCGTGGGCAGATGACCTGAGTCACTATACTGCAACACTGGGAGAGTGGGAGGGCGAAACAATAGTGCTGGTAAATGTATAGGTCCCACTGGGACTGCACATGGACTCATTGGGTACAATAGGCTACCTGATTATGGAACTGCCCCATGTAATAACAATATTGGAAGGGGATTTCAATCTTATACTAGACACAGACCTTGACTGCACCACTGCAAGATGAGCAACCCTGCCCTGGCCGGAAAGCTCTATACCTTCACACAGGCAGTAGGCATGGCAGACATCTGGAGAACACTGCATGGACAGTGGTGAGGGGTGCTCTTACTACTCTGGGGCACACACACTCACTCCTGTATTTACTACTTCTTTACACTATATATATTTATATTTATATAAATGCTGATTACTAGCGCCATCACTAGATTGAACTGAGCTCCTGAGGTGGAAGCCGGGAGTGAGATCCTGCTTTTTAAAATTGATTGTCACTGTTAACTATTTGTGTTTTAAGAACTCGCCCTCTGCTCAAACACCCCTCGCCGCCATTCCGGCAAGGCTGAGGCCACGCCCCCTGTTCGGAGGCCACGCCCCCCGGCCGAGCACTTTATATAAACGCTGATTACTAGCGCCATCACTAGATTGAACTGAGCTCCTGAGGCAGAAGCCGGGAGTGAGATCCTGCTTTTTAAAATTGATTGTCACTGTTAACTATTTGTGTTTTTAAGAACTCACCCTCTGCTCAAACACCCCTCGCGGCCATTCCGGCAAGGCCGAGGCTACGCCCCCTTTTCGGAGGCCACGCCCCCCGGCCGAGCACTTTATATAAACGCTGATTACTAGCGCCATCACTAGATTGAACTGAGCTCCTGAGGCAGAAGCCGGGAGTGAGATCCTGCTTTTTAAAATTGATTGTCACTGTTAACTATTTGTGTTTTTAAGAACTCACCCTCTGCTCAAACACCCCTCGCCGCCATTCCGGCAAGGCCGAGGCCACGCCCCCTGTTCAGAGGCCACGCCCCCCGGCCGAGCACTTTATATAAACGCTGATTACTAGCGCCATCACTAGATTGAACTGAGCTCCTGAGACGGAAGCCGGGAGTGAGATCCTGCTTTTTAAAATTGATTGTCACTGTTAACTATTTGTGTTTTTAAGAACTCACCCTCTGCTCAAACACCCCTCGCCGCCATTCCGGCAAGGCCGAGGCCACGCCCCCTGTACGGAGGCCACGCCCCCCCGGCCGAGCACTTTATATAAACGCTGATTACTAGCGCCATCACTAGATTGAACTGAGCTCCTGAGGCGGAAGCCGGGAGTGAGATCCTGCTTTTTAAAATTGATTGTCACTGTTAACTATTTGTGTTTTTAAGAACTCACCCTCTGCTGAAACACCCCTCGCCGCCATTCCGGCAAGGCCGAGGCCACGCCCCCTGTTCGGAGGCCACGCCCCCCGGCCGAGCACTTTATATAAACGCTGATTACTAGGGCCATCACTAGATTGAACTGAGCTCCTGAGGCGGAAGCCGGGAGTGAGATCCTGCTTTTTAAAATTGATTGTCACTGTTAACTATTTGTGTTTTTAAGAACTCACCCTCTGCTCAAACACCCCTCGCCGCCATTCCGGCAAGGCCGAGGCCACGCCCCCTGTTCGGAGGCCACACCCCCCGGCCGAGCACTTTATATAAACGCTGATTACTAGCGCCATCACTAGATTGAACTGAGCTCCTGAGGCGGAAGCCGGGAGTGAGATCCTGCTTTTTAAAATTGATTGTCACTGTTAACTATTTGTGTTTTTAAGAACTCACCCTCTGCTCAAACACCCCTCGCTGCCATTCCGGCAAGTCCGAGGCCACGCCCCCTTTTCGGAGGCCATGCCACCCGGCCGAGCACTTTATATAAACGTTGATTACTAGCGCCATCACTAGATTGAACTGAGCTCCTGAGGCGGAAGCCGGGAGTGAGATCCTGCTTTTTAAAATTGATTGTCACTGTTAACTATTTGTGTTTTTAAGAACTCACCCTCTGCTCAAACACCCCTCGCCGCCATTCCGAGGCCACGCCCCCCCCGGCCGCCACTCTATCTACCATAAATTATGTGTATTTTCCGGAAGCGCAGCGGACGAGCGCAGCGGGCGCGACGTTTGCTCGCCGAAGGCGCGCCAAAGGTAAGCCCGTCTGCGCCCGTCCGCGCCCGACCTGGTCCAGGGGCCCCCCATCATGCCCAATTTATACAATACTCCTCCGTGCAGCTGGTCAACCTCCAAGGCCCGTGGCCTCTGGACGATATTGACAGGCTGGGACTGACTGCCCCGCTCCTTTCACCCCACTGCCCCCCCATTTTTTCCTCCAACCATTGGGCCCCGTCCTGATCTACTGACTCCCCCTGTCCCCATCACCCTATCCGCCTATTACCTTAACACCAGGTCAGCAGTCAAGCACTGCCATGAACTCTTCATCTTGCTGGACCTGCACAAACCTGATCTCTTATTTCTTACAGAGACATGTTTCGGTGACAACTCCCTTCCCTCTCTACTTGCAGCACTCCCTGCCTCATATTATGCTTTAAGAGCCGACCGACCCTCCGGCAAATTGGGCGGCGGCGTCGCCCTGATTGCCCGTAGAGAAATCTCCTTTCAACCTCTAGCCTTCTCCCCCATCAGACTTCCTAGTTGCTCGCTCACTCTCCTTTAGCACTTGTCTGCTTATGTACCGCCCCCCCCCACCCTCTCAACTATTTCTTCCTTGCTTCCAAGATTTGGTGGCCACCCTAGCAGTTAACAACTCCTCCATCTTGGTGTTAGGAGACTTTAACTTTTGGCCCTCAGATCCGGCTGAATGCTCCACATCGAAAGAATTCTCGGATACCCTTCGTTCCCTCAATTTCGTCTCCCACGTTCACTCCCCAACCCATATCCAGGGCCACACCCTTGATCAGATCTGGTCCCTTAACTGCCCAGTAACTTCTCTGTCTACCTCCCCTTGCTCTTGGTCTGATCACTTTCTGATCTCATTTTCCCTACTCCTCAGCTCAGTTCCCAAGCCCTCTCCTCCCAAAAACATCTGGGCGCGCTCCTGGAACCATGCGGATGTGGCCTCTCTGTCCGCCATACTCTCCGCTTCCAGCCCGCACCTTTACGGGTTGTCGTCTTCCGCACAAGCCGACTCAATCAACTCCTGGCTTCGATCAGGCTGTGACTTAGTCGCCCCCCTAAGGCAGGTGTCTTCCAGGCGCACGAATGACGCGAACCGCTGGTTCAATGAGGAACTGAAGGCTCAAAAACTCAGTGTCCGCCGTGCGGAACGGACCTGGAGGCGAGACTATTGTCTGATTCTTAAAAACCAGTACATCACCCTCCTGGCATTGTACAAAAAAACAATCCTGGCGACCAAGAAAGCTTACTTCTCCACTAAAATTTTAACTGCCAAAAATCAGCCCAGAGAAATTTTCTCCATCGTCCACGATCTTGCCTACTCTGACCGTGTTACCCTTAAACCCTCTCCTTCCCAGCTTTTATGTGATTCCCTCAACTCCTTTTTCCTAGATAAAATTTCTAACATTAAAGCAAACATCCCTCCCCCCTCCTTCTTTGCCGAACCCCAGTGCCCGCCAGTCGTAGCACACCTCGACTCCATCCCCCTTCTTACAGAGGAATCCTTCATCTCCCTCTTGTCCACGGTCAAATCAGGCTCCCCTCTGGACCCTTGTCCTGCTCACATACTGAAACAGATCTACTCAGCCTGTGTGCTGCCCACTCTCAACTTCCTCAATAGCTCATTGTCACAAGGCATTGTTAATCCACCCCTCAAATCGGCCATCATCCTTCCTATTCTAAAAAAACCTGGCGCTGACCCTTCTGCTCTTGTCAACTACCGCCCCATCTCTTTATTGCCCTTTCTGGGGAAGGTACTGGAGCACCACGTGACCAGAGCGCTTAGTACCTTTGTGGAGCAGTACAGGGTATTAGCCCCCCACCAGGCCGGGTTTCGCCCCACTCACTCCACGGAGTCCGTAGTGTTATCGGTCCTTGACAACCTCAGAGAGGGTATGGACACAAACCACCCCCAGGCCCTGGTCCTCCTCGATCTCTCCGCTGCCTTTGACACGGTTGACCATTCCATCTTACTTTCCCGTGTCAGGGCGGCGGGGATTGGAGGTTCGGCCTTGGTCTGGTTGTCCTCCTTCCTGAGTGACCGCACCCAGGCAGTGCGCTTGGGTGACTTCTCGGCGGACTTCCGCGCAGTTCAATGTGGGGTCCCCCAGGGCTCCTCCCTTTCCCCTCTTTTATTTAACTTGTATATTGTCCCTCTTATTTTTGCCCTTCAACAGCTGGAGGTCTCCATCTACAATTATGCGGATTACCTCCAGCTTATTTTTTCTTTATCCACATCCCCTGAATCCATGTCCAACTTCCAGTCTGTCATGGTTTTCATCCGGGACTGGATGAACTACAACCACCTGAAGTTAAACCCTGACAAAACGGAGCTGGTTTTAACAGGTGGTTGCTCCAGTCCCTGGACTTCCCTCTTCTGGCCCCCCTCCTTAGGCCCTCCCCCTCCCCCTTCCTCATCTGTAAAAACCCTTGGGTTCAAACTTAATGACCAACTCACCCTTCACTCCCAAGTCAGCTCTGATGTGTCTTCTTCTTTTCTCTCACTCCGCACTATTCGTAAAGTCTCTCGTTTTTTCTCTTTTTCCGCCCTTAAGCTCATAGTCTTGGCGATGGTAACCTCTCGCCTGAACTATGGCAATGCACTTTACTGTGGCATGCCCACCTATAGCATGCAATGATTACAGCTGGTCCAAAACCAGGCGGCTCGCCTGGTCTTTAACTTGGCCAAATTCCATCACGTCACTCCCCTCCTTAAGTCCCTACACTGGCTCCCCATCCGAGAACGAGCCCAGTTCAAGCTGGCCTGCATCACCTATCAGGCCCGGATCGGCGCAGCCCCTGCCTTTATCTCCTCAGAAATCAAACCCTACGTCCCGGTCAGGGAGCTAGGCTCATCCGCCCAACAACTGCTCATAGTTCCTCGCTTTAAACGCAAAAAGTGGGGAGGCTTGAAATTCTCTACACTAGCCCCTGCTTTTTGGAACTCTCTCCCTGCTCACCTCAGATCTTGCGCCCAATACACTCTCTTCCGTAAGGCGCTAAAAACTTTTCTTTTTTCACAAGCTTTCTCTACTTAATTTGTCTCTTCCTTCTTTCTCCTGACTTCTAGCCCTCCTGGACTCAGTACTTCATAGCGCCATGAAACCGCCAGGTGTACGCGCGCTTTATAAATATTTTAAACTCAAACTCACACTGCAAACAAACATACACAGATTCACAAAGGCGGCATATGTAGCAAAGGGAATCTCAGAACACTCACCTCTAAGCATCCACCCAAAAACCTGAAACCTAAATGGGAACGGGGAATGTAGAATGGCGGCATGGCACCTCCCCAACCCAAAAGAAGTAGAGTGCTTATGGGAGGCCACCAAATAATACTTTGACAACACAAACACAGTAAGGGTGGCATACGTGCTCTGGGAGGCATATAAGGCCATAATACAAGGAGATATAATATCAGAGGATCAGGGGAAAAGTTCAAATCGGAAGCAAAATAGTGACAAAATTGAGAGGGAACTCCTGGAATTAGAGAGAGACTATCTCCTGCAACCCTGGCGGCACAAAAGCCTGCATCACACTGAAACAGGAGGAAGAACAAACAGTGAGCACAAAGACAGTCAAGCACAATTATGTAGTGCAACAAAATGCATATATGAGGCAGGAGATAAGGCAGGAAAGATCTTGGCTTGGCTGAGCCCCAGGGAACGAGAAATGTGCTACATCCCTATGATAATAGCCCCAGTTGAAAGGCCAATCCGAAGCAGTGAAGCCATAGTCGACACCATGGCGCACTATATACAGGACTTCTATTCTGCGAAATCACACCAGTCAGCCAGTGCCTTAGGGGAGTTCTTCTGTGACCGTCCCTGCAGATAACTGCCAGGACACAGAGCAGGGGCACTAGAGGAGAACTTAACCCAGAAGGAGGTGCAATGTGTTATGTTATGTTAAAATGTTTCTAAAGCGCTCGAATACCCATGGGTGTCTTGGCGCTGGTTGGTTGGCAGTGAAGGTGAGAGTAATGGGAGACTAGAGGTTAAAAAGCCAGGTTTTAGTTAGCTTCCTAAAAATCAATAGTGTGGGGGCTGCTTTAATGCTCATAGGCAGGCTGTTCCATAGAACCGGGGCTTCAGAGGTGAAACAACTGCCTCCCCATTTAAGTCTCTTAAATCTGGGGCGCAACACTGTCAGGGTGTTTTTGGAGCAAAGATCTCTGTTTGGTATGAACCATGAGAGGGATTTTTTGAGGTAGCTGGGACTTAGATCATGCAGGGCTTTATATATGAGGCATAATGCCTTGAATTTAATGCAGTTATTTACCGTCAGCCAGTGGAGTTCCTTAATGGAGGTTGAAACTGGGTGGAATTTGGGCAGTTCAAAGACAAGCCTGGCTGCCGCATTCTGTACGCTCTGAAGTTTCTTCATATGTTGTTTTTGGAGCTTAAAGAAGAGACCATTACAGTAATCTAGTTTTGCTAGGATTAATAAGAAGACAACTGCTTTTCTGGTGGTTAGAGGAATACAAGTAAGAATCTTTCTAATGATTCTCTGAGTGTTAAAACTGGCTGTCACAACTGAACTAATATGTTTATTAAAATTTAGCTTGTCATCTATTATTATACCTAAGTTTTTTGCTTTTTGGACGGGGGTTGGTAGAGTTTCCAACTCTGCTGGCCAGCATGCTGGGCTCCAAAATTTTGGTTTGTTACCAAAGAGTATCAGCTCGGTTTTCTCTGAGTTCAATTTGAGACAATGCCTTCCCATCCAGTCACTAACCGCTCTCATACAGTTGTGAAACTGAGAAATGATTACTTCTGTATTGTTACCGGTCGACACCACAATTTGGGTGTCGTCTGCATAGGAAGTAGCGGAAAAGCCAAACGATCTAATCAAGGAGGCCAATTCTGAAACATAGACATTGAAGAGCAGAGGGCTTAGAGAGGATCCCTGGAGGGCCCGCACAGAAGTGAAGAGTCCGATGAGAAAACTCAAGCATGGTGAGTGACTTCTGTTGGTTAGAAATGATTGAAGTAAAGCCAGGGCTTTGTCCGCAATGCCCAATTTTTTAAGATGGTTGACAAGAATGATATGGTCAACCGTATCGAAGGCCGCTGACAAGTCCAGGAGGATGAGTGCTACATAGCATCCTTTGTCCAGGATGGTTCTTAATTCATCTGTGGTTTTTATTAATGCTGTCTCTCTACTGTGTTCGGCCTTGAAGCTGAACTGAGAGGGATCCAACAGATGATTATCCTGGATGAACAGTGACAGTTGTGTGTTGATCGGTTTTCCGCACGTTTGGCTGGAAATGGTAGCCTTTCAGATGGGGCGGTAGTTGGCCCGGGTTGTCAGGGTCTAGGTTTGATTTCTTTAGGAGTGGTAAAAACGAGGCCTTTTTCCAAAGATCAGGAAAGATACCGTGCTAAACATCCCATTGAAGATGCTAGCTAGGAATGTGGCAATCAGAGCCGAAATCTGTTTTAATATGGAGGGGGGGCATGGGTCAAATGGTGATCCTGACTTAGTGGAATTGAATAAGTGAAAGACATCTACAGGGGTGGTAGATGTAAATTGATTGAGATTGGAGGGAGGACTTGTGCTGGCTGCACCTTGGATATTCGTGGGGCCAGTGATAGTGCTGATGTCGCAGGAGGCAGAGAAGGGATTGTAGATTTGTTCTACTTTGTGACAATAATGTTAGGCAATTTCCTCACAAAAAGATTGGCTAATGTTATAACTTTTCATTTCTTGGAGTTTAGTTAGTTTATTTATGACCTAAAAGAGTTGGCCGAGTTTTTTGATGCTTCTATTTGATGAGTAAAAAAGGATTACTTTTTCCTGATAATGGCCACTTTATAATTGGTCAGGGAGTTTTTATATATTATTTTATCAGCTGGATTGTTGTTTGATCTTCAAATCCTTTCCTGTTTTCTATATTTCTGTTTTTGGAGCTGAAGAGCGTCTGAAAACCAAGGTGCAGATTTTTTAAGTTTGTGTTTATAGCCACATGTTTTTTGGGACCGCTTTCGAGATGTCCGATTTAAGCCACTTGGTGTAGGCCACTGTGGCTTGATTTGGGTCGCGCAGCTGGACAAGCGAGGCCTGAGCCAGGTGTTGTTCTAAGGTGTCAAAGTTAGTTTTCGACCACAGATAGAAAGGTAGGTAGTTGGAATCTAAATCCCTGCTTTGAATAGGGAGGGGAATAGACAATTCAAATAGCACTGCTTTGTGGTCAGACAATGTAAGTGGAAGAATATCTTTGACAGAAATAGAATGGTTGTTTGAAAAGATCGCATCCAGCGTATGACCACCATTATGAGAAGACTAGTGTATTGATTGTGAAAGGTTGAAGGAATTCATAATCTCCAGAATAGCTTCTGTGTCTTTATCCTCAGTACAATCTAGGTTTTCATTGAAATCTCCAAGTACTGTGTAGTAATTCTTGCATGCTCTCCCCTCCCTAGCGTATGAATTGACTGAAGAAAGTCATGTCTAGTGCCTGGAGGGCGATAAACGAGCAGGCCATTAAAGAAGTAATTGTTAGTTAGTTCGAAGTTGAAGGATAACATTTCACATTCTGAGTTAGGTAAGAGATTCTCACTCAACTGCAATCATGGAAAACACTGGGCTCCAATGGATTACCGGCGGAATTCCTTAAGAGACTGGCCAGGGAGATATTAGTGCCATTCACGAAGGCCCACCAGAAGAACATGCTCCCCAGAGATTTAGATACAGCAACAATAGTACCCATACCCAAGGCAGGGAAACCTAGAGAGCGCTAGGATTCATACCAGCCAGTCTCTCTCCTCAATGCAGACTCTGAGATTCTATCAAAGGCCCTGGCAAATAGTTTGAGAAGCATGATACTGGTACACCCAGACCAAAATGGTTTCATGCGCCACAGATCTACAAAGCTTTATTTGTGGCGGTTATATGACAATAAGGCAGCAGCGAGGAAAGTGGGAGAGCCCCCGTCTATAGCCTCCCTCTGTGCAAACAAAGCATTCAATTGATAGGAGTGGCCCTTCCAATTCCAGATCCTCAGGAAAATGGGCTTTGGCCACATATTCCTGAAATGGGTAAAGTTACTTTACACAAACCCCAAGTTAAAGTTCAGGTTCCTATCCCGCGAGTTCCCGATACGATGAGACATCAGACTGGGCTGCCATCTTTCGCCAATGCTATTCGTGCTGGCTATGAAGGAGCTGGCGAAATGGATGAGAATAGATGCCCTCATTTGGGGATGGAGATGGGACTCCATATGGGATGAGCGGATTTCTCTTTATGCAGAAAATATCCTGCTGTGCTTGACAGAACTGGAATTCTCCCTGATAAGGTGGGTGAGATATTTCAGATCTACCGGGAATAACCAGGATTGAGTATAAATTGGGACAAGACCCTACTCTTCCTGACGGGCAGCTGGACGCGGACACTCTACCGGCCCATACGCCAGAAGAGCGTAGACAATCACTTCATATACCTGGGGCTGTGGATATCCACCAATGAGAAAATGCACTACGCAGATAACCTAGCCCCTAGGCAAACATAAAATGCTGGAAAACTCCACACTCTCACTGATGGGCAAGGCAGCACTTTTTTTTAATGCTGGCGCTGCCCAGATTCACATATATATTCCGGAACAGCCCATATCCAATACAACCCACCTTCTTCCAGGTACTTAACATGCTACTAAGATTCATGCTTTGTCTGGATGGCCCATTGCAAATTGCGTTCACTATGCTCAAAAGCTCAATGTACGATGGGGGCATAGCACTCCCAAATGTTCCGAAATACTACGAGGCAGCACAAGTTAGCATCATAAACAAGTGGGCATATATGTCCCACTGAATGATCCAGCATTTCGAATGGACCGCGCGGCGATGGGTGAGAAGGGATAGCTCCACGCCATAAATGGCTGCACACTGGTGATCAAATGAATTATACAACAACAAGAGCAACCCTTTATATCCATGTGAACGGGGGTATCAAGTAATCCTTGCAACATGGAACTCATTCTGAAACACAATTATGATTATCACAGATATTACTGTATGAACAGTAATATCTGTGATAATTATAATTGTGTTTCAGAATAAGTTCCATAAGACTAGTGCAAATAGCATAATTCCCTTTGAGCACTTGAACAATTAGTATGAAATGTCCCACAACCAGCTGTTTAAAAACAAGCTGTTTCATTACTTGCAGCTTTGCTATGTAATACAGGCCCAGATACCCCCTGGGGAATAGATCATGGAAGAGTTCCCTTTGGAAAGACAACTGCTGGATGGATACATGGCCGCCATGTCTATTTCCCTAAAATATGGCACATTAATGACAAACACTCAAGGAGACCTGAGCAAACTAAGAGCCTTTAGCAGGCCGACCTAGAAGACATAGATGACGACTGGAGTGATGCCCTACAGTTCCCCTGAGAAGTGGTGACACAGGCGCACTTCCGCCTGATCCAGATCAAAATATTGCATTACTACACCAAATAGGAAGGGCAGGAGATGATAGGTGCTTACAATCAGAGTTAATCCTTCATCCGTATGATCTGGGACTGCCCATGGCTAGCGCCATTCTGGGCATGGGTGTGGACCAGGCTGGAGGCCTTTGTGTGCACACAGATAAAGGGGCAGCCTTCCATGGCACTGCAGGGCATGTGGAGGGACTAATATATTACATAGTATCAGAAGATAATGGTCAGTCTAGGATTCCTGCTCGCCAAAGAAGAAATTGTGTGGAAATGAAGTAAGACTGGGTTAAGGAAGACTAGGTTAAGGAAATGAATCGTTCCAGAGCAATCGAAAAAATTGTGTATAAGGGCAGTGGATGCCCCAGGAAATTTTGGAAAATATGGGATAGTGCAACAGGCCTTTAATTGAGCTGCTCCTACAGAGCATCTGAAACCAGGAGCTTGGCTGATCAGAAGGCACCTTGGTTATGTTAAGTATGGAAAAGGAACTGGCGGTCTATAAACCGCCGGATTATGACTCTCTGAGTCGTTCCGGTGGTGGATCGTCAGCTGCCCCAGGGAAGAATCGTTCCTTGGCGGTGGCGTGGCAGAGGTGCAATGCAATATGGTGAGCGGGACAGGCGCAAGTCCTGCCCAGCATATTACGAGTTTCTCTATTGCAAGCGTTTTCATGGGAGCCAGTCTGGCATGAAAAGTCTGGAAGTTGGTAAACAAAGGGGGCCCTCCCGATCCTCCATGCCCCCTCCATGAGGAAGCATTCAGGGGGCACAACATATGCCCCCCTGTCTGTTTGCGCCCCTGTGATGTAGCGGTCTAGTTATCCGCTCGCGCGTCACGCTGTGACGTCAGCGGATATCCGGTCGTGGCCATTTTTGCCATTGGCGCGCAAACCCCTGAAAGATTAGGAGTGCGAGTCCGGCGCTCCCAGAGAGTTATATTTCAAATTAAAATAAACAAGTTTATCAACAAACCTGGCTAGGAGTGGTCAGTGCAAGGCAGCGTGGGGCAACACAGCAACTTTACAATGGCGACGAGGCAGTGAGAATGCCAGCCGGCCGGTTGGCCTCAGAACCCACCACAAGGCATTGGAGTCTACGAGCCCAACGTCCCTACCACTCGCCCGCACTAGCGGCATCCGAACCCACCGGCCAGACAAGATACTACCGGGAGCGTGGCAGAGAAACTGCAACCAAGCAGCCAACTCACGATCCACGTGCAAGGACCGCCAGCTGGCACCACGAACCCTGACATGCGGGAGAATCATTGAAGGAGTGACTCCTGCGAGCCCCCGGGTGAGCTGGCGCACCGAGGCGACAGTCGGGAGGGGACTGAAGGTCAGCCCCAGGAGGGCGGAGAGACAGCGGAGCACACACACCGCGACACTAGCCCCCTGAGCGGCAAAAACTTCCCGGAACCACGGGCCAACGACGCCAAGATTATGAGTGCGCAGACAAGTTCTCTGACGAACCCGGTGCCCTTCTTGCCCAAAGTGGGGGAACAGGAGATGCTCTGGGAGAACTGGAAACCATATTTCCTCAACTACCTGTCGGCATTAGAAGATGAAGGGGAAAAGGAGTTCTCGAGCGCACGACGCAAGAAAATACTACTACATAACCTAGGCCCGGCGGGCCAGCGTCAATACCTCCATCTCGTCAAAAAGGAAAGGCCAGCCACAGACACGGACGTATTTCAACACACCTTGGAAGATCTAGACGCACACCACCGGCCTGTCGTCTGCACAGCAATAGACCGATACAATTTCTTCCAGAGAAAACGGGCGAAAGGGGAAACAGTAGACGAATATGTGGCAGCACTACAAAAGCTATCCATCACTTGCAAGTTTGGCGCACTGCAAGAGGAACTAATAAGAGACCAGATAATTATGCATACGGTCAACACATCCGTGCAAGAAAAACTGTGGGTGAATGGCGACGCACCCCTAAAAGAAGTCGTGGCCTTAGTGAAGAAGGTAGAGATGTTGAAAAGGTGCGCAGAAGCAGCCAAGCAAGAACACAACCAAGCAGCAGTGTACAGGGTAGTAGGCAAGAAAGCGACGGGGATAAGGCAAGCCATGGGACAGACAGGAGCACGTGCCAAGAAAAGATTCACACCCAAACCGAACAGACCGCAAGGATTCAGGACTTGGAACAAGGACGCATGCTACAGGTGCGGAAGCAGCACACACGCGCCCAATGACAAAGGGTGCCTGGCGTTCGGTGCCAAATGTTCATACTGCGGTATCGTGGGGCACTACGAGAAGGTGTGCAGGAGGAAGGCATCCAGGAGCGAAGTCAAGTATATTGCTTCAGAGTCACGCAACGAGAATGAAGAGGAGGAGGCAGAGGAAGACGATGAAATCCTGATGGTAGGAGAGCAAATCCTGGGAGTGGAATGCCACACAGATAAGAAGCCCAAGTGTGAGATGATGATAGGAGAGATACCAATCACCATGGTGGCCGACTCTGGATCACGATACACGATCGTTCAGAGAAGCGTATGGGAGAGGGAGTTCGCAACCAAGACCAACCAGCACCTACTACCGTCCGACATCCATCTAGTGACATTCACGGGCGAACCCATCCCAATGGTGGGATACTGCCGGATGCCATTTGAATTTAAAGACAGAACTACAAGCGGAAAACTACACGTGGCCGAGAAGGGGCCGTCAGTGTTGGGCTGGAAAGACCAAGGAGCCCTCGGAATAAAACTAAACCCGGGAGGACGCACACAGGTCCTCATGACTACCGATGCACAGGACAACGGTGCACAGAGATGGCGGGAAGAATATCCAGCCGTGTTCCAGGAAACCATAGGACGGATGGCGAAATTCATGCACAAAATCTGCTTGAAGGAGGAGGCGCAACCCTCATGCCATAAAGTACGCAACATCCCGTTCAGATGCAGAACCGCAGTACAAGAGGAACTACAGAGGTTGGAAGAGAACGGAGTGATAGAAGCAATCGACAGCGCCGAGTGGTTGGCGCCCTTGGTGGTTGCTCAGAAGCCAAACGGAAAGGTGAGGTTATGCGTGCACCTCCGCGAACTAAACAAGAACATTATCGTTGAGAAGTTCCCCCTTCCCAAAATTAACGAAATGCTGGTGAAAACTAAGGGAGTGCGATGGTTCACCACGATTGACCTGACGTCAGCATACCACCAGGTAGCGTTACACAAATCGTGCAATCACCTCACAGCATTCATTACTCCATTTGGCTGTTACAAATTTTTAAGGATGCCGTTTGGGCTGGCCTCAGCGGCAGCGGTTTTCCAAAAATTGATGTATCGCCTGTTTCACAAAATGGAAGGTATCCAGTTCTTCTAAGATTACATTTTGGTGACGGGGACAACCAGAGAAGATCACGACAGAAAAGTGAGAACAGTTCTAACCACGCTAATACAGAATGGTCTAACAGCCCAGTGGGAGAAATGCAGATTCGGGGTTAATTCCGTCACGTACTTGGGGCACGAAATCAGCGATCGAGGGATCGAACCAAAAGCCTCGAACGTGGCGGCCATCAGAGACTCTCCCACCCCAGTGAACAAAGAAGACATCCGAACCTTCCTGGGGATGGCAGAGTTCTATAGTAAGTTTGTGCCCCACTTTGTCTCAAAAACTCACGGCATGCGCCAACTGTTGAAGGACAAGTCAACGTTCAAGTGGACAGAAGCGGAACAGAGGGAGTTCGAGGAGATGAAACTGAGTATCTGCGATGCTGTGCCAATACAAGGGTTTGACCAAGACGCCCTTACCATATTGACCACAGATGCCAGCGACCGAGGACTAGGAGCAGTGCTGACGCAGCGCACAGACAATGGAGGAAATGCCACAATAAGCTTTGCATCTAGGGCCCTGGCCCCGACTGAACAGAAGTTTAGCGTCGTAGAAAAAGAAATGTTGGCGGCTGTGTGGGGCATGGAGAGGTTTCTGCAGTTTCTGTGGGGCGGAAAATTTTTACTACGCACTGACCACAAACCCTTAGTGAGAGTGCTCACGTCAAGCGGACACGACCATGCGACACCCAGGATAGCTAAAATGACGCTAAGGCTATTAGACTATGTGTATGAAGTAGAATACATACCGGGCCACAAAAACAAAGTAGCGGACTTTCTGAGCAGGGCAGCATCCAAAGAGAGAGCCGAGGACCAAGCCTGCAGTGAGTGGGAAGATTACGCCATAGCGACCACCGGTGACCCTGAAAGAGCCATAAGTGCCCATGAGTGGGAAGCGGAGTATGCTAAGGGAAGTACACTCAATGCTGTGAAGTCATACGTGACCACGGGGTGGCCGGACAAAAGGCTGCAAGGTGGTGAAGTGAAACAATATTGGGAAGTCCGTGAGGAGCTCTCCATTGGCGACAATCCGTGTTTCCTCCTGAGGGGCGCCAAAGTAGTTCCTCCAAAGTCTTTGACGAACCAACTGTTAGCCATAGGACATGAAGGACATCTTGGCATCGTCAAGACCAAATGGAGAATGAAAGAAGACTACTGGTGGCCAGGGATGGACCTACAGATTGAGAAGTATGTCCGAGCTTGCGAGCAATGCAGCAATGCAGACAGGACCCAAAGGATGCTACGCCCCCCCCCCCTTGGGAAGTACGACTGCCCAGAAGACCCGTGGGAAGAGATATCCATAGACATTCTGGGGCCAATTCTAGACGGACAAGGAACACCGAAGTACATCACCGTCCTTATAGACAGGTACTCGAAGTGGCCGGAAGTGGCCATCACAGAGAACACAGAGACAGAAACGATACTGGCTTTCCTTACCGACACCTTCATAAGAGAGGGCATACCGAAAGGAATACTAAGTGACAACGGGCCACAGTTCGTCTCTACTAAATGGGATGCGTACATGGAGAGGAATGGCATAGCCGTGAGGCGCACACCTATATACCACCCCGCGGGTAACCGCCTCGTGGAACGATTCAACCGGGTAATAATGGGATTGGTCCAGGCAGCCATCAGCCAGGGCAAGGATTGGGAAAAGGAAATAAAGAGACTAAAATACCGCATCACGCCTACAGCCACGGGGTACAGCCCGTTCAGGATTTTGAGAGGACGTGAACCGTTCACCAAGGACAACGTTGCGTGGAAACACCTAACAGTTCAAAGCCATTGGTCACCGGCTGTAGTCCGGAAGAACCTAGAGAAAGCTCAGGCGGTGTATGCAGAACATTATGACAAGAAGCACAATACCAGGGAAACAACATTGGAGAGAGGAGAATGGGTGAGAGTAAGGAATCCCACAGTAAGGAAGAAGGGGGACAGCAAGCTTACTCCGCCTTTGCAAGTCATGGAACTGTACTCAAGATCAGCACTCCTCAGCGACGGCAAGGTGTGGTCCCAAGACCGGATGGCAAAGTGCAACCGCGTCGAGAGTCGGAACGGCGAAGAGGAGGCGAGGATGGACGCAACAAAGAAAGGGGAGTTCCCAGGGAACAACAGAGAAAGTGATGTCACCATGAAGAGCAGGAACGACGAGGAGGCGAGTGCAGGACAGGAAAAAGAGACTGAGCAAGAGATCCAGGACCCTGGGGACGCACAAATGTATGAACTTATACAACAGTCTCCGGTCAAGGGGACCCACAGCATACAGACACGCAGAGGCAGGGAGATTCACCTCCCCCGAAGATTTGAAGCGTATGACATGGCCTACAAGTAAGACTGTTCCTTTTCATTGTTATTTGCTGAAGGGGAGAGATGTGATGTAGCGGTCTAGTTATCCGCTTGCGCGTCACGCTGTGACGTCAGCGGATATCCGGTCGCGGCCATTTTTGCCATTGGCGCGCGAACCACTGAAAGATTAGGAGCGCGAGTCCGGCGCTCCCAGAGAGTTATATTTCAAATTAAAATAAACAAGTTTATCAACGAACCTGGCTAGGAGTGGTCTGTGCAAGGCAGTGTGGGGCAACACAGCAACTTTACAGCCCCCAGTGCCAGCACGGCATGGGCTTCACAGTTCATGCGATACCAGAAAAATATTTACTGTTCCCATTGCGGTGCCTGTTTTTCTGGCACTGCCATGAGAAAGGCTAAAGGACCGTCTGCCTGCACAAGTCGATCTCGTATTCAGGTTGGTGGTCCTTGCGTGGTTTTGGCGCAGCTGTGTTGGTGGAGAGCAGGCGCAACTGCACCAAAGTCGTAATCAGCCTCAGAGTGGGAGGAAGAATTGTTAATAGGGGAGTCAAATTGGAGAGAATGATAGCTAAAGGTTTAGACTGTGCGCCAAGAAGTGCTTTATAAAGGCATTAGATATCGTAGAGACAGGTATTTTTAATTATAAATTGATTAAATACAAACATCAAAATGTTTACCATAATTCCAGATTAACTATTAAAAATGAAATAGACGACTGCCCTGGAATGGGGGCATCAACAATTTTATTGATTAACCTATCATACCTTTAAAGAAGGCAAAGTTAGCACTTGCAACACGATAACAGGTCTTGTTTACTCCATTACCTTGCGTGCACAGGGAAAAAAATATATTTTCGAGGTGGACGAATGGACATTATTCCTTTAATGGGAATACAATCTGTTCAAATTTAGGTTATTAAGTACTAGACAGTCTCAGAATTATTTCCCAATAACTTTCATAATTTCCAACCTGTACATAATGTTTTTGCTGATTACTTTCTGAGCTGCTGAGAGGTGTAGTTTTCTGTTGTATTTCAGTTCTCTTTGTAGAACGAGTCAGATTTGCTAAGGACCTAGAGGTTTGTAATTTTTCTTGCTCTTATGTGATCCCAACATTCACTTGTAAATCCCTCGATAAGAGTTTTTATGTTCCTTCTCCCCTTGAACATGTCTTGCCCTTCCTGTGATTCATCTGCTTACTAAAAAGGTAGCTCTTCACATAACAGTAAATTGAATACCTGCCATTCTCCATTATCGTCCAATAAATAACGTAATTACTGCCACCTGTTCATAATCATTACATAACTGGCTAACCTCACTTGCATTTATTTCACTTTTACTTTTCTACTCGTTCCTAGTAAATCTATTTCTGCGACAAATCGACATTTGTATTAGTTTTCTGTGGGATACAGTGGGATTTCTGAAGTACTCTTCAGTTTTAACCTTAACCTACATTATATGGTACTTAGTCATCAATAAGAAAACATCACTCAGCAGATAGTGATGTCTTTGCTGGAACATCTTTAACTGCATAATAAGTTAAGTCTTACCTTACTATGACACATCGACATAAAATGGACTGCCCAGAAGAAGACATACCTCCTACGCATCATTCCCCTGTTTTCATGAAAAGCCGACACCCTTGCAGCCTGTAAGTGTACAGGTTAAAACATAAAAAGTCTCCCCTCTAGTATATTAAGTGCCACAGCCCCATACTCTGCCCTAAAATCGCGCTTGAAACAGTCCACCCCCTCCCCCCCACCCCCTTCCTCCCCCACTACCCTCTATTGTGGTTCCTCGGGCAACCTGCACAGGGAACAACAGTAACATGGAAGAATGCCGCTGTCCGCGTCCCCCGCAGGGGGACATCAGCAGGGCAGCCTTTTAGTGCCCACTAGTCAGTCAAGTAGGCTTTATTTCGATATGAATATATCTTTAAAAGCAACACAATACAGTTTTAAAATACATAAAAAGCCTTATTTCATAGAAAACAGTTATACAAAAATCAAAGTACGAAATACAAGAGGCAGCAATAAATTACATAAAATAGCCATAAAATCTCAATTAAATAATATCACAAAGCCTTTTGGACCTGATCAACCAAGCCCAATTTAAAAACTTCGCCATGCCACAGACAAGAAGGGGCCGTGTGTCCGATTTCAGAATGCATAGGGCCTCACCACAGTGTCTGGTACCTAGTTCTTTGCAGAGGTGTTTCAACCACCTAATGCGAGGGGCATTGTATGCTGGGCATACAAAAAGAAAATGAGGGACTGTCTCGATCATGGTCTCACGGAATGGACAAAATGGAATGGTCTGTGCAGGAGGCTTCCATCTGGCAGTCAGTTTGTGAACAGGCAGCACTCCTACTCTGAATTTAAAATATAGGGCCCTATCTCTAGGTTTTGTAATAATATCGAGATAGGGCTCTCGAAATGCCACCTGCTTATGTAGTAGGAATTCGGCAGTAGATCTACCTACATTAGAGCTTAAGTTTCTCGAATCCCTTACCCATTTCCAATAAGAGTTGGGAAGTGCGGTCCTAGACTGCCAGATATCTCCAAGGCCCATTTCTCCAAGTAGACACTTCACATCCCTTATCCATCCTATTTTGTGTCAACCAGGCATTGATAAGACCTCTTTTAACCCCTCCGCATAGCTAGCAAGCTCCGGAACTCTCCATAGGCGCATCCAAAGGAGAAGGGGGCGTAACCTTGCCTGATCCTTGATAGAGCGACAGCCCATATCAAGTAGTAGGGGAACAGAGGGGGTGCTATAAGGGAGACCCATCAAGTCCTTCCCCCTCCTGGTCCCAAGGAGGGGAAGGTCCGGGCTGGCTCACCAGACCCTCCCCTGGGCGGGGGCACCGTGTGTGCATCCAGGGGAGGGCTCCCGCTTGGGAGCGGCCCGGGTAATTAGACCCCTGCCGCCCCCCAGATCGACCGCTTTGACCCGCCCATCAGCCTGCCTGACGCGCTGCACGAACTCGGAGAGTCCGTGTGTATAGCCCCCCTCGTGCCCGCTCCCCCCTACTGGGGTGCAGCTGGGCCTGGCGGCCCGCTTAGCTGCGGGCCGCTGAGGCCGGTGGCAGCTTGGCTGAGGCCTTGCAGGGGTCTCCGATGTCCCCCCCCCCCTTGTGCCCGCTACCCCCTTCCGGGGGGTGCAGCTGGGCCGGGCGGCCCGCTTGGCTGCGGGCCGCTGAGGTTGTGGGCAGGCATTCCTGGTAGTGCAGCCTGCAGTTGTTCCCCTCGTGCCCGCTCCCCCCCCCTTTGGGGGGTCACAGCTGGGCTGGGCGGCCCACTTAGCTTGGGCCGCTGAGGCGGTGTGAGGCGTGCCGCGCGGGAAAGGAGGTCGAGGGCCGGTAAACTCGTCCTCCCCAGGCCCCATCCCCTACCCCTAATGGGATTGCTGTGGGGCGGGGAGCGATAACCGGCTGGCCAAGGCCAAGGGCTAGTTCGTAAGGCATGCATGGGGGGTGAGGGGGAAGGTGGAGCCCAGCGCAGTGCACACGAGCCGAGGGCACGTAAGAGGCACATGAGTGCATGTGGAGGCCCTGGGTTGAATCAATACAGAAAAGGGGGTGGTGATGAACAGAGTGTCTGAATTAAGCAGACCACTCTTACCCAGTCCAAAGATCAGGGCTTGATCCATCACCGTTATTTATCTCACTGCCCCATCCCAGCTCAGAACCTGGCTATATGCAAATTAGTCTGTCCCTGGCCCAGTGCATCATGGGAACAGGGCAGACCAAACTACCAAGCCAATTCTTCACCAGAAAGGAGACAAGCTACCGGGGACCGGTTTCTGGCATTTCAGCCTCTTCGGCCCGGCTTGCTTGAATCCTGATGGAGCAGTGAGAAAGGGACTCATGTCTGAGTATACCCTGCCACACCTATAGTGGCCAAAAACGATACAGAAAAGGGGGTGGTGATGAACAGAGTGTCTGAATTAAGCAGACCACTCTTACCCAGTCCAAAGATCAGGGCTTGATCCATCACCGTTATTTATCTCACTGCCCCATCCCAGCTCAGAACCTGGCTATATGCAAATTAGTCTGTCCCTGGCCCAGTGCATCATGGGAACAGGGCAGACCAAACTACCAAGCCAATTCTTCACCAGAAAGGAGACAAGCTACCGGGGACCGGTTTCTGGCATTTCAGCCTCTTCGGCCCGGCTTGCTTGAATCCTGATGGAGCAGTGAGAAAGGGACTCATGTCTGAGTATACCCTGCCACACCTATAGTGGCCAAAAACGATACAGAAAAGGGGGTGGTGATGAACAGAGTGTCTGAATTAAGCAGACCACTCTTACCCAGTCCAAAGATCAGGGCTTGATCCATCACCGTTATTTATCTCACTGCCCCATCCCAGCTCAGAACCTGGCTATATGCAAATTAGTCTGTCCCTGGCCCAGTGCATCATGGGAACAGGGCAGACCAAACTACCAAGCCAATTCTTCACCAGAAAGGAGACAAGCTACCGGGGACCGGTTTCTGGCATTTCAGCCTCTTCGGCCCGGCTTGCTTGAATCCTGATGGAGCAGTGAGAAAGGGACTCATGTCTGAGTATACCCTGCCACACCTATAGTGGCCAAAAACGATACAGAAAAGGGGGTGGTGATGAACAGAGTGTCTGAATTAAGCAGACCACTCTTACCCAGTCCAAAGATCAGGGCTTGATCCATCACCGTTATTTATCTCACTGCCCCATCCCAGCTCAGAACCTGGCTATATGCAAATTAGTCTGTCCCTGGCCCAGTGCATCATGGGAACAGGGCAGACCAAACTACCAAGCCAATTCTTCACCAGAAAGGAGACAAGCTACCGGGGACCGGTTTCTGGCATTTCAGCCTCTTCGGCCCGGCTTGCTTGAATCCTGATGGAGCAGTGAGAAAGGGACTCATGTCTGAGTATACCCTGCCACACCTATAGTGGCCAAAAACGATACAGAAAAGGGGGTGGTGATGAACAGAGTGTCTGAATTAAGCAGACCACTCTTACCCAGTCCAAAGATCAGGGCTTGATCCATCACCGTTATTTATCTCACTGCCCCATCCCAGCTCAGAACCTGGCTATATGCAAATTAGTCTGTCCCTGGCCCAGTGCATCATGGGAACAGGGCAGACCAAACTACCAAGCCAATTCTTCACCAGAAAGGAGACAAGCTACCGGGGACCGGTTTCTGGCATTTCAGCCTCTTCGGCCCAGCTTGCTTGAATCCTGATGGAGCAGTGAGAAAGGGACTCATGTCTGAGTATACCCTGCCACACCTAAAGTGGCCAAAAACGATACAGAAAAGGGGGTGGTGATGAACAGAGTGTCTGAATTAAGCAGACCACTCTTACCCAGTCCAAAGATCAGGGCTTGATCCATCACCGTTATTTATCTCACTGCCCCATCCCAGCTCAGAACCTGGCTATATGCAAATTAGTCTGTCCCTGGCCCAGTGCATCATGGGAACAGGGCAGACCAAACTACCAAGCCAATTCTTCACTAGAAAGGAGACAAGCTACCGGGGACCGGTTTCTGGCATTTCAGCCTCTTCGGCCCGGCTTGCTTGAATCCTGATGGAGCAGTGAGAAAGGGACTCATGTCTGAGTATACCCTGCCACACCTATAGTGGCCAAAAACGATACAGAAAAGGGGGTGGTGATGAACAGAGTGTCTGAATTAAGCAGACCACTCTTACCCAGTCCAAAGATCAGGGCTTGATCCATCACCGTTATTTATCTCACTGCCCCATCCCAGCTCAGAACCTGGCTATATGCAAATTAGTCTGTCCCTGGCCCAGTGCATCATGGGAACAGGGCAGACCAAACTACCAAGCCAATTCTTCACCAGAAAGGAGACAAGCTACCGGGGACCGGTTTCTGGCATTTCAGCCTCTTCGGCCCGGCTTGCTTGAATCCTGATGGAGCAGTGAGAAAGGGACTCATGTCTGAGTATACCCTGCCACACCTATAGTGGCCAAAAACGATACAGAAAAGGGGGTGGTGATGAACAGAGTGTCTGAATTAAGCAGACCACTCTTACCCAGTCCAAAGATCAGGGCTTGATCCATCACCGTTATTTATCTCACTGCCCCATCCCAGCTCAGAACCTGGCTATATGCAAATTAGTCTGTCCCTGGCCCAGTGCATCATGGGAACAGGGCAGACCAAACTACCAAGCCAATTCTTCACCAGAAAGGAGACAAGCTACCGGGGACCGGTTTCTGGCATTTCAGCCTCTTCGGCCCGGCTTGCTTGAATCCTGATGGAGCAGTGAGAAAGGGACTCATGTCTGAGTATACCCTGCCACACCTATAGTGGCCAAAAACGATACAGAAAAGGGGGTGGTGATGAACAGAGTGTCTGAATTAAGCAGACCACTCTTACCCAGTCCAAAGATCAGGGCTTGATCCATCACCGTTATTTATCTCACTGCCCCATCCCAGCTCAGAACCTGGCTATATGCAAATTAGTCTGTCCCTGGCCCAGTGCATCATGGGAACAGGGCAGACCAAACTACCAAGCCAATTCTTCACCAGAAAGGAGACAAGCTACCGGGGACCGGTTTCTGGCATTTCAGCCTCTTCGGCCCGGCTTGCTTGAATCCTGATGGAGCAGTGAGAAAGGGACTCATGTCTGAGTATACCCTGCCACACCTATAGTGGCCAAAAACGATACAGAAAAGGGGGTGGTGATGAACAGAGTGTCTGAATTAAGCAGACCACTCTTACCCAGTCCAAAGATCAGGGCTTGATCCATCACCGTTATTTATCTCACTGCCCCATCCCAGCTCAGAACCTGGCTATATGCAAATTAGTCTGTCCCTGGCCCAGTGCATCATGGGAACAGGGCAGACCAAACTACCAAGCCAATTCTTCACCAGAAAGGAGACAAGCTACCGGGGACCGGTTTCTGGCATTTCAGCCTCTTCGGCCCGGCTTGCTTGAATCCTGATGGAGCAGTGAGAAAGGGACTCATGTCTGAGTATACCCTGCCACACCTATAGTGGCCAAAAACGATACAGAAAAGGGGGTGGTGATGAACAGAGTGTCTGAATTAAGCAGACCACTCTTACCCAGTCCAAAGATCAGGGCTTGATCCATCACCGTTATTTATCTCACTGCCCCATCCCAGCTCAGAACCTGGCTATATGCAAATTAGTCTGTCCCTGGCCCAGTGCATCATGGGAACAGGGCAGACCAAACTACCAAGCCAATTCTTCACCAGAAAGGAGACAAGCTACCGGGGACCGGTTTCTGGCATTTCAGCCTCTTCGGCCCGGCTTGCTTGAATCCTGATGGAGCAGTGAGAAAGGGACTCATGTCTGAGTATACCCTGCCACACCTATAGTGGCCAAAAACGATACAGAAAAGGGGGTGGTGATGAACAGAGTGTCTGAATTAAGCAGACCACTCTTACCCAGTCCAAAGATCAGGGCTTGATCCATCACCGTTATTTATCTCACTGCCCCATCCCAGCTCAGAACCTGGCTATATGCAAATTAGTCTTTCCCTGGCCCAGTGCATCATGGGAACAGGGCAGACCAAACTACCAAGCCAATTCTTCACCAGAAAGGAGACAAGCTACCGGGGACCGGTTTCTGGCATTTCAGCCTCTTCGGCCCGGCTTGCTTGAATCCTGATGGAGCAGTGAGAAAGGGACTCATGTCTGAGTATACCCTGCCACACCTATAGTGGCCAAAAACGATACAGAAAAGGGGGTGGTGATGAACAGAGTGTCTGAATTAAGCAGACCACTCTTACCCAGTCCAAAGATCAGGGCTTGATCCATCACCGTTATTTATCTCACTGCCCCATCCCAGCTCAGAACCTGGCTATATGCAAATTAGTCTGTCCCTGGCCCAGTGCATCATGGGAACAGGGCAGACCAAACTACCAAGCCAATTCTTCACCAGAAAGGAGACAAGCTACCGGGGACCGGTTTCTGGCATTTCAGCCTCTTCGGCCCGGCTTGCTTGAATCCTGATGGAGCAGTGAGAAAGGGACTCATGTCTGAGTATACCCTGCCACACCTATAGTGGCCAAAAACGATACAGAAAAGGGGGTGGTGATGAACAGAGTGTCTGAATTAAGCAGACCACTCTTACCCAGTCCAAAGATCAGGGCTTGATCCATCACCGTTATTTATCTCACTGCCCCATCCCAGCTCAGAACCTGGCTATATGCAAATTAGTCTGTCCCTGGCCCAGTGCATCATGGGAACAGGGCAGACCAAACTACCAAGCCAATTCTTCACCAGAAAGGAGACAAGCTACCGGGGACCGGTTTCTGGCATTTCAGCCTCTTCGGCCCGGCTTGCTTGAATCCTGATGGAGCAGTGAGAAAGGGACTCATGTCTGAGTATACCCTGCCACACCTATAGTGGCCAAAAACGATACAGAAAAGGGGGTGGTGATGAACAGAGTGTCTGAATTAAGCAGACCACTCTTACCCAGTCCAAAGATCAGGGCTTGATCCATCACCGTTATTTATCTCACTGCCCCATCCCAGCTCAGAACCTGGCTATATGCAAATTAGTCTGTCCCTGGCCCAGTGCATCATGGGAACAGGGCAGACCAAACTACCAAGCCAATTCTTCACCAGAAAGGAGACAAGCTACCGGGGACCGGTTTCTGGCATTTCAGCCTCTTCGGCCCGGCTTGCTTGAATCCTGATGGAGCAGTGAGAAAGGGACTCATGTCTGAGTATACCCTGCCACACCTATAGTGGCCAAAAACGATACAGAAAAGGGGGTGGTGATGAACAGAGTGTCTGAATTAAGCAGACCACTCTTACCCAGTCCAAAGATCAGGGCTTGATCCATCACCGTTATTTATCTCACTGCCCCATCCCAGCTCAGAACCTGGCTATATGCAAATTAGTCTGTCCCTGGCCCAGTGCATCATGGGAACAGGGCAGACCAAACTACCAAGCCAATTCTTCACCAGAAAGGAGACAAGCTACCGGGGACCGGTTTCTGGCATTTCAGCCTCTTCGGCCCGGCTTGCTTGAATCCTGATGGAGCAGTGAGAAAGGGACTCATGTCTGAGTATACCCTGCCACACCTATAGTGGCCAAAAACGATACAGAAAAGGGGGTGGTGATGAACAGAGTGTCTGAATTAAGCAGACCACTCTTACCCAGTCCAAAGATCAGGGCTTGATCCATCACCGTTATTTATCTCACTGCCCCATCCCAGCTCAGAACCTGGCTATATGCAAATTAGTCTGTCCCTGGCCCAGTGCATCATGGGAACAGGGCAGACCAAACTACCAAGCCAATTCTTCACCAGAAAGGAGACAAGCTACCGGGGACCGGTTTCTGGCATTTCAGCCTCTTCGGCCCGGCTTGCTTGAATCCTGATGGAGCAGTGAGAAAGGGACTCATGTCTGAGTATACCCTGCCACACCTATAGTGGCCAAAAACGATACAGAAAAGGGGGTGGTGATGAACAGAGTGTCTGAATTAAGCAGACCACTCTTACCCAGTCTAAAGATCAGGGCTTGAGCCATCACCGTTATTTATCTCACTGCCCCATCCCAGCTCAGAACCTGGCTATATGCAAATTAGTCTGTCCCTGGCCCAGTGCATCATGGGAACAGGGCAGACCAAACTACCAAGCCAATTCTTCACCAGAAAGGAGACAAGCTACCGGGGACCGGTTTCTGGCATTTCAGCCTCTTCGGCCCGGCTTGCTTGAATCCTGATGGAGCAGTGAGAAAGGGACTCATGTCTGAGTATACCCTGCCACACCTATAGTGGCCAAAAACGATACAGAAAAGGGGGTGGTGATGAACAGAGTGTCTGAATTAAGCAGACCACTCTTACCCAGTCCAAAGATCAGGGCTTGATCCATCACCGTTATTTATCTCACTGCCCCATCCCAGCTCAGAACCTGGCTATATGCAAATTAGTCTGTCCCTGGCCCAGTGCATCATGGGAACAGGGCAGACCAAACTACCAAGCCAATTCTTCACCAGAAAGGAGACAAGCTACCGGGGACCGGTTTCTGGCATTTCAGCCTCTTCGGCCCGGCTTGCTTGAATCCTGATGGAGCAGTGAGAAAGGGACTCATGTCTGAGTATACCCTGCCACACCTATAGTGGCCAAAAACGATACAGAAAAGGGGGTGGTGATGAACAGAGTGTCTGAATTAAGCAGACCACTCTTACCCAGTCCAAAGATCAGGGCTTGATCCATCACCGTTATTTATCTCACTGCCCCATCCCAGCTCAGAACCTGGCTATATGCAAATTAGTCTGTCCCTGGCCCAGTGCATCATGGGAACAGGGCAGACCAAACTACCAAGCCAATTCTTCACCAGAAAGGAGACAAGCTACCGGGGACCGGTTTCTGGCATTTCAGCCTCTTCGGCCCGGCTTGCTTGAATCCTGATGGAGCAGTGAGAAAGGGACTCATGTCTGAGTATACCCTGCCACACCTATAGTGGCCAAAAACGATACAGAAAAGGGGGTGGTGATGAACAGAGTGTCTGAATTAAGCAGACCACTCTTACCCAGTCCAAAGATCAGGGCTTGATCCATCACCGTTATTTATCTCACTGCCCCATCCCAGCTCAGAACCTGGCTATATGCAAATTAGTCTGTCCCTGGCCCAGTGCATCATGGGAACAGGGCAGACCAAACTACCAAGCCAATTCTTCACCAGAAAGGAGACAAGCTACCGGGGACCGGTTTCTGGCATTTCAGCCTCTTCGGCCCGGCTTGCTTGAATCCTGATGGAGCAGTGAGAAAGGGACTCATGTCTGAGTATACCCTGCCACACCTATAGTGGCCAAAAACGATACAGAAAAGGGGGTGGTGATGAACAGAGTGTCTGAATTAAGCAGACCACTCTTACCCAGTCCAAAGATCAGGGCTTGATCCATCACCGTTATTTATCTCACTGCCCCATCCCAGCTCAGAACCTGGCTATATGCAAATTAGTCTGTCCCTGGCCCAGTGCATCATGGGAACAGGGCAGACCAAACTACCAAGCCAATTCTTCACCAGAAAGGAGACAAGCTACCGGGGACCGGTTTCTGGCATTTCAGCCTCTTCGGCCCGGCTTGCTTGAATCCTGATGGAGCAGTGAGAAAGGGACTCATGTCTGAGTATACCCTGCCACACCTATAGTGGCCAAAAACGATACAGAAAAGGGGGTGGTGATGAACAGAGTGTCTGAATTAAGCAGACCACTCTTACCCAGTCCAAAGATCAGGGCTTGATCCATCACCGTTATTTATCTCACTGCCCCATCCCAGCTCAGAACCTGGCTATATGCAAATTAGTCTGTCCCTGGCCCAGTGCATCATGGGAACAGGGCAGACCAAACTACCAAGCCAATTCTTCACCAGAAAGGAGACAAGCTACCGGGGACCGGTTTCTGGCATTTCAGCCTCTTCGGCCCGGCTTGCTTGAATCCTGATGGAGCAGTGAGAAAGGGACTCATGTCTGAGTATACCCTGCCACACCTATAGTGGCCAAAAACGATACAGAAAAGGGGGTGGTGATGAACAGAGTGTCTGAATTAAGCAGACCACTCTTACCCAGTCCAAAGATCAGGGCTTGATCCATCACCGTTATTTATCTCACTGCCCCATCCCAGCTCAGAACCTGGCTATATGCAAATTAGTCTGTCCCTGGCCCAGTGCATCATGGGAACAGGGCAGACCAAACTACCAAGCCAATTCTTCACCAGAAAGGAGACAAGCTACCGGGGACCGGTTTCTGGCATTTCAGCCTCTTCGGCCCGGCTTGCTTGAATCCTGATGGAGCAGTGAGAAAGGGACTCATGTCTGAGTATACCCTGCCACACCTATAGTGGCCAAAAACGATACAGAAAAGGGGGTGGTGATGAACAGAGTGTCTGAATTAAGCAGACCACTCTTACCCAGTCCAAAGATCAGGGCTTGATCCATCACCGTTATTTATCTCACTGCCCCATCCCAGCTCAGAACCTGGCTATATGCAAATTAGTCTGTCCCTGGCCCAGTGCATCATGGGAACAGGGCAGACCAAACTACCAAGCCAATTCTTCACCAGAAAGGAGACAAGCTACCGGGGACCGGTTTCTGGCATTTCAGCCTCTTCGGCCCGGCTTGCTTGAATCCTGATGGAGCAGTGAGAAAGGGACTCATGTCTGAGTATACCCTGCCACACCTATAGTGGCCAAAAACGATACAGAAAAGTGGGTGGTGATGAACAGAGTGTCTGAATTAAGCAGACCACTCTTACCCAGTCCAAAGATCAGGGCTTGATCCATCACCGTTATTTATCTCACTGCCCCATCCCAGCTCAGAACCTGGCTATATGCAAATTAGTCTGTCCCAGGCCCAGTGCATCATGGGAACAGGGCAGACCAAACTACCAAGCCAATTCTTCACCAGAAAGGAGACAAGCTACCGGGGACCGGTTTCTGGCATTTCAGCCTCTTCGGCCCGGCTTGCTTGAATCCTGATGGAGCAGTGAGAAAGGGACTCATGTCTGAGTATACCCTGCCACACCTATAGTGGCCAAAAACGATACAGAAAAGGGGGTGGTGATGAACAGAGTGTCTGAATTAAGCAGACCACTCTTACCCAGTCCAAAGATCAGGGCTTGATCCATCACCGTTATTTATCTCACTGCCCCATCCCAGCTCAGAACCTGGCTATATGCAAATTAGTCTGTCCCTGGCCCAGTGCATCATGGGAACAGGGCAGACCAAACTACCAAGCCAATTCTTCACCAGAAAGGAGACAAGCTACCGGGGACCAGTTTCTGGCATTTCAGCCTCTTCGGCCCGGCTTGCTTGAATCCTGATGGAGCAGTGAGAAAGGGACTCATGTCTGAGTATACCCTGCCACACCTATAGTGGCCAAAAACGATACAGAAAAGGGGGTGGTGATGAACAGAGTGTCTGAATTAAGCAGACCACTCTTACCCAGTCCAAAGATCAGGGCTTGATCCATCACCGTTATTTATCTCACTGCCCCATCCCAGCTCAGAACCTGGCTATATGCAAATTAGTCTGTCCCTGGCCCAGTGCATCATGGGAACAGGGCAGACCAAACTACCAAGCCAATTCTTCACCAGAAAGGAGACAAGCTACCGGGGACCGGTTTCTGGCATTTCAGCCTCTCCGGCCCGGCTTGCTTGAATCCTGATGGAGCAGTGAGAAAGGGACTCATGTCTGAGTATACCCTGCCACACCTATAGTGGCCAAAAACGATACAGAAAAGGGGGTGGTGATGAACAGAGTGTCTGAATTAAGCAGACCACTCTTACCCAGTCCAAAGATCAGGGCTTGATCCATCACCGTTATTTATCTCACTGCCCCATCCCAGCTCAGAACCTGGCTATATGCAAATTAGTCTGTCCCTGGCCCAGTGCATCATGGGAACAGGGCAGACCAAACTACCAAGCCAATTCTTCACCAGAAAGGAGACAAGCTACCGGGGACCGGTTTCTGGCATTTCAGCCTCTTCGGCCCGGCTTGCTTGAATCCTGATGGAGCAGTGAGAAAGGGACTCATGTCTGAGTATACCCTGCCACACCTATAGTGGCCAAAAACGATACAGAAAAGGGGGTGGTGATGAACAGAGTGTCTGAATTAAGCAGACCACTCTTACCCAGTCCAAAGATCAGGGCTTGATCCATCACCGTTATTTATCTCACTGCCCCATCCCAGCTCAGAACCTGGCGAAGACGCCTGAAATGGCAGAAACCGGTCCCCGGAAGCTTGTTTCCTTCCCAGTGTAAGAATTGGCTTTTGTAGTCTGGTCTGCCCTGTTCCCATGATGCACTGGGCCAGGGACAGACTAATTTGCATACAGCCAGGTTCTGAAACTGGGATGGTGCAATGAGCTAAAAAACGGTGTTGGATCTAGCCCTGATCTCTTGACTGGGTGAGAGTACTCTGCTTAATTCAGAGACTCTGTCCATCACCACCCCTTGTTGTAAATTATTTTGTCCACCCTAAGCGTGGAAGGGTATACTCAGATGTGAGTCCCTTGCTCATTGCACCATCAGGATTCAAGCAAGCCGGGCCGAAGACGCCTGAAATGGCAGAAACCGGTCCCCGGAAGCTTGTTTCCTTCCCAGTGTAAGAATTGGCTTTTGTAGTCTGGTCTGCCCTGTTCCCATGATGCACTGGGCCAGGGACAGACTAATTTGCATACAGCCAGGTTCTGAAACTGGGATGGTGCAATGAGCTAAAAAACTGTGTTGGATCTAGCCCTGATCTCTTGACTGGGTGAGAGTACTCTGCTTAATTCAGAGACTCTGTCCATCACCACCCCTTGTTGTAAATTATTTTGTCCACCCTAAGCGTGGAAGGGTATACTCAGATGTGAGTCCCTTGCTCATTGCACCATCAGGATTCAAGCAAGCCGGGCCGAAGACGCCTGAAATGGCAGAAACCGGTCCCCGGAAGCTTGTTTCCTTCCCAGTGTAAGAATTGGCTTTTGTAGTCTGGTCTGCCCTGTTCCCATGATGCACTGGGCCAGGGACAGACTAATTTGCATACAGCCAGGTTCTGAAACTGGGATGGTGCAATGAGCTAAAAAACGGTGTTGGATCTAGCCCTGATCTCTTGACTGGGTGAGAGTACTCTGCTTAATTCAGAGACTCTGTCCATCACCACCCCTTGTTGTAAATTATTTTGTCCACCCTAAGCGTGGAAGGGTATACTCAGATGTGAGTCCCTTGCTCATTGCACCATCAGGATTCAAGCAAGCCGGGCCGAAGACGCCTGAAATGGCAGAAACCGGTCCCCGGAAGCTTGTTTCCTTCCCAGTGTAAGAATTGGCTTTTGTAGTCTGGTCTGCCCTGTTCCCATGATGCACTGGGCCAGGGACAGACTAATTTGCATACAGCCAGGTTCTGAAACTGGGATGGTGCAATGAGCTAAAAAACGGTGTTGGATCTAGCCCTGATCTCTTGACTGGGTGAGAGTACTCTGCTTAATTCAGAGACTCTGTCCATCACCACCCCTTGTTGTAAATTATTTTGTCCACCCTAAGCGTGGAAGGGTATACTCAGATGTGAGTCCCTTGCTCATTGCACCATCAGGATTCAAGCAAGCCGGGCCGAAGACGCCTGAAATGGCAGAAACCGGTCCCCGGAAGCTTGTTTCCTTCCCAGTGTAAGAATTGGCTTTTGTAGTCTGGTCTGCCCTGTTCCCATGATGCACTGGGCCAGGGACAGACTAATTTGCATACAGCCAGGTTCTGAAACTGGGATGGTGCAATGAGCTAAAAAACGGTGTTGGATCTAGCCCTGATCTCTTGACTGGGTGAGAGTACTCTGCTTAATTCAGAGACTCTGTCCATCACCACCCCTTGTTGTAAATTATTTTGTCCACCCTAAGCGTGGAAGGGTATACTCAGATGTGAGTCCCTTGCTCATTGCACCATCAGGATTCAAGCAAGCCGGGCCGAAGACGCCTGAAATGGCAGAAACCGGTCCCCGGAAGCTTGTTTCCTTCCCAGTGTAAGAATTGGCTTTTGTAGTCTGGTCTGCCCTGTTCCCATGATGCACTGGGCCAGGGACAGACTAATTTGCATACAGCCAGGTTCTGAAACTGGGATGGTGCAATGAGCTAAAAAACGGTGTTGGATCTAGCCCTGATCTCTTGACTGGGTGAGAGTACTCTGCTTAATTCAGAGACTCTGTCCATCACCACCCCTTGTTGTAAATTATTTTGTCCACCCTAAGCGTGGAAGGGTATACTCAGATGTGAGTCCCTTGCTCATTGCACCATCAGGATTCAAGCAAGCCGGGCCGAAGACGCCTGAAATGGCAGAAACCGGTCCCCGGAAGCTTGTTTCCTTCCCAGTGTAAGAATTGGCTTTTGTAGTCTGGTCTGCCCTGTTCCCATGATGCACTGGGCCAGGGACAGACTAATTTGCATACAGCCAGGTTCTGAAACTGGGATGGTGCAATGAGCTAAAAAACGGTGTTGGATCTAGCCCTGATCTCTTGACTGGGTGAGAGTACTCTGCTTAATTCAGAGACTCTGTCCATCACCACCCCTTGTTGTAAATTATTTTGTCCACCCTAAGCGTGGAAGGGTATACTCAGATGTGAGTCCCTTGCTCATTGCACCATCAGGATTCAAGCTAGCCGGGCCGAAGACGCCTGAAATGGCAGAAACCGGTCCCCGGAAGCTTGTTTCCTTCCCAGTGTAAGAATTGGCTTTTGTAGTCTGGTCTGCCCTGTTTCCATGATGCACTGGGCCAGGGACAGACTAATTTGCATACAGCCAGGTTCTGAAACTGGGATGGTGCAATGAGCTAAAAAACGGTGTTGGATCTAGCCCTGATCTCTTGACTGGGTGAGAGTACTCTGCTTAATTCAGAGACTCTGTCCATCACCACCCCTTGTTGTAAATTATTTTGTCCACCCTAAGCGTGGAAGGGTATACTCAGATGTGAGTCCCTTGCTCATTGCACCATCAGGATTCAAGCAAGCCGGGCCGAAGACGCCTGAAATGGCAGAAACCGGTCCCCGGAAGCTTGTTTCCTTCCCAGTGTAAGAATTGGCTTTTGTAGTCTGGTCTGCCCTGTTCCCATGATGCACTGGGCCAGGGACAGACTAATTTGCATACAGCCAGGTTCTGAAACTGGGATGGTGCAATGAGCTAAAAAACGGTGTTGGATCTAGCCCTGATCTCTTGACTGGGTGAGAGTACTCTGCTTAATTCAGAGACTCTGTCCATCACCACCCCTTGTTGTAAATTATTTTGTCCACCCTAAGCGTGGAAGGGTATACTCAGATGTGAGTCCCTTGCTCATTGCACCATCAGGATTCAAGCAAGCCGGGCCGAAGACGCCTGTAATGGCAGAAACCGGTCCCCGGAAGCTTGTTTCCTTCCCAGTGTAAGAATTGGCTTTTGTAGTCTGGTCTGCCCTGTTCCCATGATGCACTGGGCCAGGGACAGACTAATTTGCATACAGCCAGGTTCTGAAACTGGGATGGTGCAATGAGCTAAAAAACGGTGTTGGATCTAGCCCTGATCTCTTGACTGGGTGAGAGTACTCTGCTTAATTCAGAGACTCTGTCCATCACCACCCCTTGTTGTAAATTATTTTGTCCACCCTAAGCGTGGAAGGGTATACTCAGATGTGAGTCCCTTGCTCATTGCACCATCAGGATTCAAGCAAGCCGGGCCGAAGACGCCTGAAATGGCAGAAACCGGTCCCCGGAAGCTTGTTTCCTTCCCAGTGTAAGAATTGGCTTTTGTAGTCTGGTCTGCCCTGTTCCCATGATGCACTGGGCCAGGGACAGACTAATTTGCATACAGCCAGGTTCTGAAACTGGGATGGTGCAATGAGCTAAAAAACGGTGTTGGATCTAGCCCTGATCTCTTGACTGGGTGAGAGTACTCTGCTTAATTCAGAGACTCTGTCCATCACCACCCCTTGTTGTAAATTATTTTGTCCACCCTAAGCGTGGAAGGGTATACTCAGATGTGAGTCCCTTGCTCATTGCACCATCAGGATTCAAGCAAGCCGGGCCGAAGACGCCTGAAATGGCAGAAACCGGTCCCCGGAAGCTTGTTTCCTTCCCAGTGTAAGAATTGGCTTTTGTAGTCTGGTCTGCCCTGTTCCCATGATGCACTGGGCCAGGGACAGACTAATTTGCATACAGCCAGGTTCTGAAACTGGGATGGTGCAATGAGCTAAAAAACGGTGTTGGATCTAGCCCTGATCTCTTGACTGGGTGAGAGTACTCTGCTTAATTCAGAGACTCTGTCCATCACCACCCCTTGTTGTAAATTATTTTGTCCACCCTAAGCGTGGAAGGGTATACTCAGATGTGAGTCCCTTGCTCATTGCACCATCAGGATTCAAGCAAGCCGGGCCGAAGACGCCTGAAATGGCAGAAACCGGTCCCCGGAAGCTTGTTTCCTTCCCAGTGTAAGAATTGGCTTTTGTAGTCTGGTCTGCCCTGTTCCCATGATGCACTGGGCCAGGGACAGACTAATTTGCATACAGCCAGGTTCTGAAACTGGGATGGTGCAATGAGCTAAAAAACGGTGTTGGATCTAGCCCTGATCTCTTGACTGGGTGAGAGTACTCTGCTTAATTCAGAGACTCTGTCCATCACCACCCCTTGTTGTAAATTATCCTGGGTTGAATCAGGCATCTCAGTGAAGTCCCTGTGACTCCGGGAGTCCCTGTGCCGCCTTTTTTGGCGCAAGTTTGTCCCGCTGCTGTGTGCTGCCCCCCCCCCCCACAACAAGGACCGCATGGTCAAATCGATAAGGCGTCCGACTTTGGATCTGAGGGTTGAGGGATTCGAGTCTCCGAAACATTTGCTCAGTGTTAGCAGGTATAAATAAGAAAATAAGTAATATTGATCAGAACAGGAGCTGCGAGCTGCATAATATGCATTTTTACTGTCGCATAACCTAGTGACTTCTGCCACTTAATTTGCTCCTCCTTTGCTCATAGTTCGGCACCCTTCGTTGACATGTATTTCACCTCCCGGCGTGGCGCAGGCAAGGCCTCCGGGTGTCTTGCAGGGTTTGCACCCCTTGGATGATACCTCGGGGTTAAGGGATTGACCGGTGAGCCTCGTGGCGCTCCCCCCCTTTTTCTCAGCCTTCGGGTCTGCCCGTGTGTTTCGACCCACGTGGTGGGGGCTGCCTGCGTTCGGGGGAATAGGGAGAGCAGGCTGTGTTCTTTGCACTCCCAGAACAGACTCTGGCCCTTCCCGGCTGGTCCGCGACATCTTCCCCAATGCGAGTGCAGCCTCTGGCCACTGCTTGCACCGGATCATTTCGGGGGGGGGGATACATTAAAAAAGGCAACTGCTAAAGCTAACACTTTTGCATTTAGCTATCAGTTTAGAACCTTCTAGTACTATTATAGAGATCTAAAACTCTGTCCTCTCTACTGACCTTAGACCACATGCCTAGGCAGCGTTTAGGGAGGTAGACGATGGACCAGTTACTTTTAGATAGATAGTGATACACTATGCTAGAATATTACTGGCGCGGTGCGTCCATTGGGGCGTAGGGGCGAAGCCCCACTAAGCCCCATGGACCCACCACGTCGTCACTAGAAGCCAAACACAATTATTTTTAAAAATCGCGCTATCTGCCGGCCGGGAAACCGGGAGACACCCGACCTTCCCGGAGTGCGCAAGGGGGGGGGGGGGGATCGGGCTGCTGCAGCTGCGCAAGTGTATTTTTGGGCACAAACATGCCCGCGCATGCGCAGATCGTTTTCTTGTGAATTCCCCCTTAGAGAGAGGACCAGGGGGCGGGCTGCAGCCCCCGGGGTTACACAGGGCGACTGGGCGAGGAGTCATGGTGCCCCCCCAGCCAATCCTGGCGCAGGATGGTCACTACATAGCCCGGTTACATAACCCCTGACGGATAGCACGGCCGACTTTGGTGCTGGGAAGCCAGGTTCGAGCCTCTTATCGAACCATAAAAATGTATACATGACTTACTTTGGTGTTAAATAAATAGATATTTTAAAAAACAAATAAAAATGATGTTCCGACTAAGGTGTGAAATTGGTGTCGAATAAATACATGTTTTTAAAAACAATTAATATTAATCATGTATCATTGGTGCTGGAGTACAAGGTTCGAGACTGGTATTAAACACTGACACGCTGTGTGCAAGTTATATGGTCATAAAAATACATGAATGATGGATGCAGGATGGGTGGATGCATGAATGGATGCAGGATGAATGATGGGTGGATGAATGGATGGGTGGATGCATGAATGAATGATGGATGCAGGATGGATGCAGGATGGGTGAATGGGTAGATGAATGAATGATGGATGCAGGATGGATGCAGGGTGGATGGATGGGTGCATGAATGAATGATGGATGCAGGATGGGTGGATGGATGGATGATGGATGAATGATGGGTGGATGAATGGATTGGTGGATGCATGAATGAATGGTGGATGCAGGATGGATGCAGGATGGGTGGATGAATGAATGATGGATGCAGGATGGATGCAGGGTGGATGGATGGGTGCATGAATGAATGATGGATGCAGGATGGATGGGTGGATGGATGGATGGGTGGACACATGAATGGATGCAGGATGAATGATGGGTGGATGAATGGATGGGTGGATGCATGAATGAATGATGGATGCAGGATGGGTGGATGAATGAATGATGGATGCAGGATGGATGGGTGGATGGGTGGACACATGAATGGTTGCAGGATGAATGGTGGGTGGATGAATGGATGGGTGGATGCATGAATGAATGATGGATGCAGGATGGGTGCAGGGTGGATGGGTGCATGGATGAATGATGGATGCAGGATGGATGGATGGATGGGTGGATGCAGGAATGGATGATGGATGGGTGGGTGGATGGGTGGGTGGATGGATGCATGAATGAATGATGGATGGATGCTGGATGGGTGGATGGATGGGTGGATGAATGAATGATGGATGGGTGGATGGATGGGTGGATGGATGGATGGATGGGTGCATGAATGAATGATGGATGCAGGATGGATGGATGGGTGGATGGATGGGTGGGTGGATGGGTGGTGGGATGCATGAATGAATGATGGATGGATGCTGGATGGGTGGATGGATGGGTGGATGAATGAATGATGGATGGGTGGATGGATGGGTGGATGGATGAATGGGTGCATGAATGAATGATGGATGCAGGATGGATGGATGGGTGGACACATGAATGGATGCAGGAATATGGATGCAGGATGGATGATGGATGGGTGGATGGATGGGTGGGTGGATGGATGGGTGGGTGGGTGGATGGATGGATGCATGAATGATGGATGGATGGATGCTGGATGGGTGGGTGGATGGGTGGATGGGTGGATGCATGAATGAATGATGGATGCAGGATGGATGGATGGGTGAATGCATGAATGAATGATGGATGCTGGATGGATGGGTGGATGCATGAATGAATGATGGATGCAGGATGGATGCAGAATTGGTGGATGGATGGGTGGGTGGGTGGGTGGGTGGATGGATGGGTGTATGCATGAATGATGTATGGATGGATGCAAGGTGGTTCGGGCTCGCTCGCTGCGGTGCAATATGCAAATTAGTTTACGCCCCACCACTTTCAAATGTCACCAGCCGCCCCTGTATTACTGTAAGGCTTACCCCCACCCGCCTGCTCATGCCCCAGGCCTGGTTTACGATGCAGGAGTAAGGGGAGAGGTTGTGGTCCATCGGCTAGAATGCGGACTTTGGTGCTGGAGTCCGGGGATTGTGCCTCGGGACCGCGGCCAGGCAAAGCACCTAATCTCCCCGTGCCTTACGTGTGATGTAATACGGTGCTCATATAAGGCGCTCCAATACCTTCGGGTCGAGTTTGCGCTATATAATTCATAAATCATTGGCATACTTGTTAGTTTAGGAGCATGACTGGATCTAATCCCGAGAACAATAAAACCATCAGTTAAATACCCTTAGCCCCCCGGAGGGCTAGAAAGTGGTCCCGGTGTTACATGCGTGGGCAGTGTTGTGTCCTAGCAGACACTGTCTAGTTGTTAAACCTGTATTGCTACACTTAACACCCACCCACCACTGATGTCACGAACCACGTGACACAGATAATAAATAGGGCGGAGCGCACGTGCTCTTGGCTCACTAACCATCTAACTAACTGGTGTCTGTGTCGCAATCTTTCCACCATGTGGGCCTAGGGCCCCACGACATTACATTGGCGACGAGGCGGAGACGGTGCCCATGCGTGCACCAGCATAAACGTTGGGGGGAAAAAGAAGGAGACTGCTGCTCGTGCCACGAGCAATCCCCCCCAACAGCAAGTGACCTTCGGCGGAGGCCCGCGGGGCGTGTGCTAAGCCCCGGGCCGACACGACCATGACGAGGTGACCGGGAGCCGACCCCGCACCTCATGCGCCCGTGTCTGGTGACCACGCGGAGCCCACCCACGGTGGTCGCAACCAGGTGCCCACCGGACGAAAAGCGGACCGGCCAGAGCCCACCTGCACCGGCCGCAACTGTGCCCCAAGCGGACCGATCGGAGCCCACCCGAGTCGGCCGCAGTAGCAGGGACCCCCACCGGAGCGGAGAGCTGACCCGGCGGAGCCCACTCGCCACGGCCGCGGCAGGAGAATAGGCCCGTAGGCCGGAGGTGAACCCGGGGACTGCGAATGGCCCGGGGGGTCGCATATGCCAGGAGCGATCCCCCCTATGATTGAACATTGGCGGAACCCACCCGCATGGTCATGCGCCCCGCCGGGCGTAATGCGTCTGAAAATAAACTTATTATGAAGCAGTGCCAGCGGAGCCCACCCGCGGCCTGCCTGGATCACCCCCCGCCCCGCGCAGCGTGTGAAAAGGAGCTGCCGTGGGCGGGGAGAGGATAAATGAAAGCCCCGTGTGACGGCAGCGTCAGCGGAGCCCACCCGCGCGACCAGGGCGCCTTGCCGTGCGTGAAGTGGCAGATAATAAACCCTGAAAAAGGCAAGGCCAGCGGAGCCCACCAGCGGCCTGCCTGCAGCGTCCCGGTCCCCCCCCGCCGCGCAGCGTGTGTCGTGTGAGGCTGTGGCGGTGGGGGGCTGAAGAACTGCTGATGAGAGTGCCCGCAGCGTGTGGAGAGCTGCGGGGAGCCGATCAGGAAAGCGGAGCTCACCCGCGATACACGCTGCCTCACCCGATCGGACATGGCCCCCAGCCTCCCCCCCTGCCCGCGTGCGAAGGGACTGAGGCTGCCGCGGGCAGGGAGCGGGAGAAAAAGGAAGATATGCGGCATGAGCACCCGCAGCGTATGAGGAGCTGCGGGACGCTAAATAGATGCGGAGCCCACCCGCGACCAACACAAGTGCCCCGCAGCCACCACAAGTAAGATCCCTGGCCGCAGCTCCTGCCCCTCCCTGCGCAGCGTGGAAACTGTGAAGCTGCTGGCAGGAGAGGGGGCGAGAGAGCCCAGAAGGAAACAGGACTGGCAGCCTGCGAGAGCGACTCCCCCCCCCCCTCCCCAAGGGCAGGTGCATACGAGACAGAGAGTGAGGAGCCTAATGAAAATCAATAAAGACTTACCTGGTATCCTCGAGGCCTGCCGCCAGCACACCAGTGGAGTCAGAGTGACTGCAGCGCCACCTGCTCCCACCAGAAAACAGCCCAGCACCGGTAGCTGCCATCTAGCGGACTTTGGTGAGCAGTGCACCAAAAGAAGCCACAAGAACCAAACAAGCACAAGTAAGCACAAAGGACAGCCTACAGGGAGAACAAGCCTGCAGCGACGCGGACGAAGACGGAGACCCATCAACACTGCAGAAGTGACGCCTGTGGCCACAGGTGTTCATCACAAAAGCAGGAGAGACAACAACCTCATGCTGGACATCGAGGGAGAGTCAGAACAGTCTACCGCAAGCAGCAAGGTCCAAAGGCAACCGATGGAAGAGCGCCAGTGTACCCCAGACGCGGACAGTACAGGACAGCGCCTGAAAGTAAGGAAACCACACCCAAAGCACCAGAAGACGTGCGAGGCAAGTACCCAAGTGTGAAGAAGAAAAGGGCGATACGTACGTGGAAGAGTGACGACGCCAAAGAATCTAGTGAACCGCAAGGAACAAAGCTGCACTGAAGATGTATCACGACGGTACCAAGTGAAGCCAGAACTTGCCACTGCAATGCACACTGACGTGCAACGGAAGAGTAACGCAAAGTTACCCCGCAGCCAATAGGAGGCGAAACAACCAAGCACGGTGAACGCCCCAAGAAGCTAAAGAGCCTCACCGGAAGCGAGCACGAGAAGTGCACCCACCGGAGAAGGTCCATGGAGAGGTTAAGTTAACCCTCCGGAAAAGCAGAGCACACGAAGAGCGCAGGAGAAACTGCGCAAACGCAAAAGCACTGCAGCAGAACTAATAGCGATCCCAACGGTCGCGATTAGCGAGAAGACTCACGAAGAGGAAGCTGTCCACCCCATCTGGTAGCAAAGAAGATCGCCCAAGAGAAAAGGATGATCGAGAAGCCAGAGGGGCGCCCAAACAAAAGCCGATCAACCAAAATGGTCGCCAGAGAAGAAATTCTGCCAAGTCAGGATGAATATGTCCTGCCAGAAGACGTCCGTGAACTGAGAGATCAGAAGACCCAGAGAGATGGATGCAACACCAACAATAACTAGAAATAATAGGAGGCAAGAGAGAAGATCGTAATGACCGGTCCAGTCACCGAAGAGTGGAGAGAAAACAGTGTCCTAAAGACAGGACAAGAACAGACGGAAACAGGCGGAGTGCACGCTGCTTGAAGAAGCCTGGTCAGCAAGACAAAGAAAGAAAGGTGACCTCACCGTGTCGCGAAAAGGAGAAGGGAGAAGAGTGGCACTATGCAATGAAGAAGTAAGAAGTCATGTGGCACGACGCCATCATCAACAACTTCTGGAAAAGGTGAAGAGAGGTGTAACAAGTCCACACACACATATAAGAAGAAGAAGAGGTGACACGCCACAACATCGTGTACAGTGACCTGCACATCCAGGAGAACACGGATAACACCAAGAACAGAACAGGCACCTATTCACAAGACCCCGACGACCCGTGGACGGTAGGAGAGCACAGGCCGGACCATTGGTTACACCCACCTTTGGGATCGAGCGGAAGTCTGGAAGCGGGGGGAGCTCAGATGGCCTGAATAAGGAGAACTGACCATTCCACACCAGCCTGTGGAGATCCAAGGGGCAAAGGCCTCAGGGACATAGGTGGCAGAGGGTCCCGACACGAGAGATGAATCCATCGCCGTCTAACCTGCACGTCCCAGGAAGATGAGGAACTTGTGTTCAAAGGCAAGAGTCAACAACTACCCTTCAGGTGGAGCTACGGACTTTGTGAGGTAGTGCCCCCATCGACTCCTCCATACACACGCAGACTGTGGAGTTGGAGCAACGCTGTGGAATAATACCCGGCCCAGTGGAAACCTGGTGAAAAGGGCCTCCGGGACATCTCGTGGCAGGAGAACACCCGCGAGAGGGGCGTCCTAGTAAGAAGAATGTCCTTCGAACACTCCATCCTTTGTAAAGTAAAGCCAAGCTGCCTACAGTGGAGAAGCCGACGGACCAGCTGAAGACATCATCATCCAAGTCTAACATCTGGTCATCCTGGTTGACGTCATCCTCAAAAGCAAGATCTCAGTGGACTGACCAACACACGTCCACGGCGCAAGCCAAGAAGAGCACACCCACCGACAACCAGGACGTCAAGCCAGGAAGAAATAAAGTTTCAGCAGCAATTTCCACCACCATCATCAAGCAACCAGCTGATGAGACTCGATGTAAATTTGTAATTATTGTATATTTGTGGATTTCCTCCCACAGAGTCGGACTTTTGTCTTTCCTTAATTTTTATCAAACTTTGGGAGGAATGTTGTGTCCCAGCAGACACAGTCTAGTTGTTAAACCTGTAATGCTACACTTAACACCCACCCACCACTGATGTCACGAACCACGTGACACAGATAATAAATAGGGCGGAGCGCACGTGCTCTTGGCTCACTAACCATCTAACTAACTGGTGTCTGTGTCGCAATCTTTCCACCATGTGGGCCTAGGGCCCCACGACATTACAGGCAGTGCAGCAGTCTCGTGGCCTCTTGTAATGTCCCGGGGCTGGTGCACGTGTGGCCCAGAGCAGGTTGCTCCCCTGCTGAGAATTGTTTGGTTGGAACGCGCTCATAAATATGCATTCACTATTAGAGCGAATTCGTTTAGCATTTGTTTTATACCGAGTGTCAACAAAAAGGCATTATATGTGAATTTTGAATTGAGGTCGCTGCCGTGCAGCTGGGTGGAAGTGTTTTCAGTCGATGCAGCTCGAAAAGCAGTTTTAGCAGCAACTAACAATATGCACTGTCCCCAGCGTCCCCTCTCAAGCCCTGCGGACTGCGGTATTTGGGACGATCATTAATTAAAATGTTTCAGTCATAATTAATGTTTCCTTTTCGCTAATGTACGGCTGTGAAGTTTCGGTTTAATGTTTGTGCGAGGGTATTAAATAGTTGCAGATAGTGATACCTTTAACTGGGATCCTTAAGAGCATGTCAGCTAGCATGATTTCAGTAGATTGAAAAGGTTGAAGGGTGAAATTAAGATGGTGAATTCCATGCTTGACACCTTTGGAAACAAGAGGGTGGGGTGCCCACAGAGGGAGGCCTGTCAAATAGGAGTAATAAACAGGAGTCCAGTATTAAGTATGTGGTCAATGGGCGCTTTCTCTATTCTCCAGTAGCTGTTTTTGTGGGTCGTGATGTGTCCAAAGTAGTAAATCGTTGGCGGGGCTTTACCATGGCAGCAGGGGTGGCCTGCATGTATATCCAGTGCGTGGGAGGTGCAGCGGGTACGAGGGAGTCTCGTCCTTTCAGGAGCGTTGTTGCGGTTGTGGAGTTATGCCCGTTGTCCCTGTATTGGTCATCTCGACCCCATACTGGTCATACTCGTGTCATCGGTCCTGTTCAGGTACAGGGAGCTGATCTATTCAAGGTGACGGCATCTCAAAGCAAACGGCTGAGGTGGCTTTCCAGCACTCTGAAGATGTCATGGCTCGTGTGGGGGCGGTTGAGTGAGCCATGCCGGCCGCCCCGGCAATTTTGGCGGCAGAGCAGGAGTGACCCGCTTGTGTTCCTCGTGGTGCACCATTTTCTGTTGATGCAGGGGAACCGGGTTTCGAGTCTTGTTTGACGCTCCGCATCCCGCGGCATTTCACAATCATGTGCTCCAGGGCCGGCCTTAGGCATGTGCAAGGTGTGCACCTGCACAGGGGCGCCAAACCTCAGGGGCCGCCACGACAAGGATCGGATACATGAATCATACATATTTGTGGCGGCCCCTGGCAGGATTTGGCGGCCTCCGACCCCGGCTTCCACTTTTACTAACAGTTCCAAAGCCCTGACAGTGAGTCCTGCCAGAGCTCACTCAGACCCAGCAGTCAATAAATAATAACTTTATTATTGTCTTAAACTAAGTTTACGGATAAAACCACCGATCGTCTTCACAAGAATGACTGTAAAACTCTTCAAAACGTGTCAGCGGCGCCGGAATTCATATCACGTTTTATTTGATATTGTAATCCATGAGAGCCTTTGTTTTTCCTACATGGTGTGTTTCTGTAGCTGTGTCCGTGCCACATATGACTCTTGTAGGATGCACTCTGAACTGAGTCTCCGCTAGGTCCCTGGGGGAGCTCTGGTTCTGGGTGGGTGTGGGATGAGTGGGTTTATAAAGGGCCACGCCTGAGAGCTCTGGGCTGGCTGAAGGCAGAGCGAGTGTCTCACCGTGCCTGCCAGTGGGACACAGGTGTACAGTCTCAGACGACTTGCTCATGCAATCCTTGGCCTCTCGACAGAGCGTGCTGAGCGATTGTTGCGTATATACATTTAAATGTAATTCTAAAGGAACGTTTGAGAAGGAGGTACAGCAAACGAAAATAAAATGCTTTATTTACAGGTGAGGAGGGAGAAGGCATGAAGAGGTCGGTCGTGGCGCACGCGTGACGTGCACAAGAGAGCAGAGTGATGAAGGGGACGGTGTCACACACAGCGAGAGTGCACAAGGCAGTGTTGTGAAGGGGGAGTGATTGTGTGATGTCTGGACGCACTGGCACAAAACTCTGCTGCTCTGCAGGGGGCCTGCGTGCGTCGAGGAACAGGACTTCAGGTCTTATATTGTATGTAAGCCATGGCATGAAATGCACAGATCCAGCCTCTTGGGAAGAATTTCTAGTAACGCTTTTTTGGCCTCGGCCGTCTCACGGACACCCTCCCCCCTTTTCAGCCATCTTTAGGCACCGAGTGAGATTGCACCCAGTGGGTGAGCGGGCAGAGGCAGTGAGGGGGGAGACCTCATTTACCACGCAGTCTTTAAAACCACCAGCCTTTACAACAAGGTTACAAATGCAAAGAGAACAATTGATGGACAGCCACACTCTCTGTCCCTTCACACACGTGTACAGCACACACTCTGCCCCCTCAAGCTGTCCAGGCTGATGAGGGATGGCCAAGTCTAAACCGGGGTGGCATGGTGAGCAAAAGAATGATGGGCGCCTGCTGAGAGACTGCACAAGATGCTGGACAGCGGCAGCGCAAAAGCAAAGGCAGCGCTCCTTGCAAGTCGCTCATGCAGGCCATGATTGTGCCAGTCGAGGGTAAGAGTGACCTACAGCTTTGCCCCGTGAGGTATGGTGTTTCGGCAAAGGGGGGGAGGAAAAGCGTGGCACTGGCAGACATCAAGCACCTGTACAAATCCCTACAATCACCCGCTAGTAGCAGCACCCATCATGTCCTTTACCGTCCGTCATCTGCATGAGCCTTGCCAGTTGCTGCAGTGCTGAGCCCCGGCCCGACAGTCACTTGTGAGACAACAGGAAAAGTGTATCAGCACGAGCAATTATTAAAACACCTTCCTGAGGTCCGCCCCGCCCGGACCCCCCTCTTCCGGGGCCCCCACCTACCCTCCCTGCACAGGGCCACCATGAGCCTAGAGCCGCCCCTGATGTGCTCACTCTTATTTAGGCCCCTTTATTAGTGAAGACTGTAACCGTAGGTATCAGAGCGCTTCACAATAGGAACGGAACTGATACAGGAGAGCACTATGAATGAACACATCACACAAGCAAACGCGAAGCTACATGAAGCAAAGTGACATGCGTGCGCAAACAATTGAAGAGGTAGCAGACAGTGCATTGCAGGAGGAAGTAGTGACATGGGTGCAAGTTACAAAAGCATACAATGTACAAGTTGAGGTAATTACTGCAATACAGGGCTGACACTCGAGCTCAAGAATGAACCTTATGTAGGCAATGGTGGCACTTGTGCATGTACCGGAATCAAAGACAATGTAAGGGCTAGCATACAGTGCGTCACAAGAAGAAATTGACGTGCGCTTGTTACAATGGAGTACCATACACAGGTAGAAGGATAATACTGCAATAATTGGCAGGCTCTCAAACCCAAGAACTCTCTGGGAAGACACTTACATAGTCAAGGAGAATAGAATTAAGAAATTAAAAGGTCTTCCGTGAGATAAGAAGCATTGAGCTTGTCCTCAAGTATTCAGCTCGACCCCCCACTGGCGACACTCGTGTCATCTGTCCTGTTTGGGTACAGGGAGCTGCTCTATTCAACGGGCCGGCAACGCGCAGCCAACGGCGGCGGTGGCATTCCAGCACTCGGGGGTGTCGTGGGGGGGGGGGGGGGGGTCAGGTTGAGTGACCCAAGCCGGCCGCTCCGGCAATTTTGGCGGCAGAGCAGTGTGACTGGCTTGTGTTCCGCGATGTGCACGAATTTCTGCTGATGAATGGGAACTTTGTCCGAGTATTGTTTGACGCTCCGCATCCCGCTGCAGTTCACAATAATGTACTCACCCTTCTTTGTGCCTTTATTAGCGCGGACTGTACCCGAAGGGCCAGAGCGCTTCACAGAGGGAACAGAACTGACACAGGAGAGCACGAGAATGAACACACTACACAAGCAGACGCTAAGCTACATGAAGCAAAGTGACATACGTGAGCAAACAATTCAAGAGGTAGCTAACGGTGCATTGCAGGGGGAAAAAGTGACAGGTGTGCAAGTTTCAAATGCGTACAATGTACAAGTAGAGGAAAATTAGTGCAATACAGGACAGACATTCAAACACAAGAACAAACATAAGGCAGGCAATGGTGGCACTTGTGCATGTACTGGAAGCAAAAGACATTGCAAGGGGTAGCATACAGCGTGTTACAAGAGGAAAGTGACGTGTGCTTGTTACAATAGAGTACCATACACAGGTAGAAGGTTAATACTGCTATAATTGGCAGACTCTCCAACCACAAGTAACACACTGGGAAGACACTTCCGTAGTCAAGCAGAATAGAATTTTCTATATTAAAAAGTCTTCGATCAGATAGGTGAGGGCATGAATTAAATTTGGAGGTGTCTTTGAAGGAGGAGAACTTTGAGGTCAGTTGAAGGCCTGAGAGGAGGAGGTGTTTCTGAGAGGGAGAGTAAGGAGACGAGTTAAGAAGTGACTCTAAATCACACACCCCTAAGTGCAATGGTCATTATCAAACCTAGCATGTGGATATTTGACTTAGTTTCAAGACACTACACTTCTGCAGCAGGCGCTGGAGGTATGCAAGTAGGTGCCCCAACAAACTCATTTCGAGAAGGTATTGTGGGCAAAATAATTCTCGTTACTCAGGTGTGCAAGTTACAAAAGGGTACAAAGTGCAGGTAAAGGTACAATACTGCAATACATGGCAGGCAGTCAAACACACGGACATACGTGACGTAGGCAATGGTGGCACTTGTGCAAGTACCGGTAGCAAGGACTATGTGAGAGGTAGCAAACAGTGTGTTACAAGAGAGAGGTGACGTTTACATGTTACAAAAGAGCGCCAAACACAGGTAGAGGGATAATACTGCAATAAACGGCGGACACTAACCACAAGAGGTACAAGTGGGGAATAGTACTGCGATATATATCAGACTGTCAAACATAAGAACAAACATTATGTACGCTATGGTGCCACTCGTGCAAGTATCGAAACAAACGCAATGTAAGAAGTAGCAAAACAGTGTATTGCCAGAGAAAAGTGACGGGTGCATGTCACAATTGAGTACCAACCTCAGGGTTAGGGATGTCACTGCAACGAGGGGCAGACTATCGAACCACTGGAACACACTGGAAAGACACTTCCAGAGTCAGGGAGATTAGAATTTCTATTTTGAAACGTCTTCCTCCAGATAATATAGAAGACTTGTGTTAAATTGGGAAGTTAGTTATCGTAACTCCAAACAGGCTTGGCCTGGGTAGCGTGTTGGGCATTGTAGGCCCCTGTCTCATTGCAGAGTATCCGGAGTGGTAGATGGAAGGGGGGCAGGACTTCTAATGAATGTTTTCTGCCCTAATGCAGGAACCGCGCTGGAGAACCGCCCTACTCACATGGGGGGCCACCTGAACTATCAACACGTATAAAGGTCATAGCAGACTGGGGCAAGGTGTTAGGGTCTGGGGACCCACGTTCTCCCCAATGTTATTACTGTCCCTGGGTGTGGGGCGGGCAGGTTTCACTCATGAATCGTGATAAAATTAGTACCAGTGAGTGAAGATCAAGAACAAATTATGATGGTACTGGGTGTTATATCCTGCTATTTGTGTAAGGGTTCTGCTACACCTGCACAACATCACACATAATGGGCTTTTGAGGCACATGCTATATGTTCCACCTACACGGATGAGAGGTAACCAAACACCTACAGCACGGCCAACCAGGACCTGTCTAGAGGGGCGGGTAGTGGTTGCAATAAGACACCGCCATCAGTGAATGCTGCTAGGCGGCAAGAAGAGGAAGGGTGTATAGGACTGTCCCCACCCACTTACCTTCTTCCTGGTATACACGAACAGTGGTGTAGCGCAGGGCGACGCACTCCGGGGTTCGGTCAGGAGCAAGGTGACTCAGCAGCTATGGATCGCTGTCAGATGGCGAGGGACCGGCAGGCTAGGGCAATACAAAGGCGGAGGCTAGTTGTGCGTGTTAAATTTCCTAGTGTCCCACCAGCCAAAAGCACTTTGTCATGACAAAGGCAGCACAATAAGAGGTTTAGCAACCTAGCATTTCAAAAGTTGCCAGGACCAACGGTCATGTGAGTAGGTGTGGGATTTGGTAGCTGTGCAGTGCCCATTAGGATGCCAGCAGCTAGGTCTGGGCTAGAAAGGGAGGCACGCGCGAACACAGCTTAGGGGAAGCTGCCGCTCACTACTGAGCGAGTTTGGTTGGGATCTTCCGCATGCGCTGGAACAGCTTGCGATAGAAACTGCGACAATCATTGGGGGGGAGTGTTCCCCCTCCCCATCAATTTGGTCATACACTGGGGAGGCATGACTTTACTTTCCTGGGTAGGGCGGCACCGCTTTAAGCAATGAGGTCCTCATTGGGTAGAATGAGCAGCTAATTTCGTTGAATATTAGTAATGGTGCAATAACTAAGGTGCGCAGTGTTTGCGAACAATTACACAAGTGGTGACAAGATGGCTCCCCTTTTACTCATCAGGTTGTCAGGTGTGGCTGCGGGGACACTCATACGTTGCCAGGTTGGCACAGTGGGCAACGCACGGGGACTGGGCCCAGGGTTTCACACGGACACAGTTGTATGTGGGCTACCCCGGGATGGGATGGAGGAGCAGGCGAACAACAGCTCTCATTAGGGGACCCCCTCCCATGTCCTGATTACCCATGTAGGTGGCAATGACTTAGTAACCGTGGGGAGGAGGGCACTTATACAGGCCATGCAAAGTGATATAGGGACTATCAGCAATAATTGGGGCCATGCGAGCTAGTGTGGTCAGAGATTGTTCCACGTGGGGAATTGCGGGGTGCCAGGTCCATAGCTGCGGTAGAGCATTCATGCAAAAGGACTCAACGTGGCCACGCAGAGGTTCACTGAATGAGAAGGCTGGGGATTCATCAAGCAGGCACTAATACAGGGAAGAGTGGAAGGCTATTATTAAAAGGATGGCTTGCACTTGTCCAAAGTCGGGATGGATATGTTTCTCCTTGATATACAGGATGCACTGGAAGCTGCGAGATGGAAGTAGGGAGCTCGGAGGTGGGGGGCTCTGTCATCGACGGTAGCCTCCTCCATAGCTGTGGCGGAGTTACAGGGCGATCTGGAGGCAGACGGGTACAGGAAGTGTACCTCTGTGGCAGACCGGTATAGTAAGGGTACCTCTGCCTGGCACAGTAAGGGTGCCTGAGCCAAAGACCTGGAGCCGCAGGGACGTTCTGGGAAAACCGCAACGACGTCCCGTTAGTCCTTCGGGCGGTTGGGTGGCCTGACCAACCGGGGATGTGCCATACCACGCTCCGCCCCGAAAGGGGCGGGAGTATAAGACATGATCACATGATCCGTAAGGGGATCTGCAAAGGTGCTGCACTGTCCGGGTGTCGACCCACCGTGCCGGCAGGCTCAGAAGGCGGGCGGGGCAGCGAGGGGCTGCCTGCCCTGGATCGCCCGTAAGCTAACCCACTAAAACGTCATACTTTTGTTGTAGGAAAATAAACCTGCAGCAGTTCTTTACCCATAAACAATGTGTCCGGTGTAATCATATGGGCAAATGTAATATGTGATGGGGGGAGCGGATGACCGTGTGGGCACTATGCCGCTGTCCGCGTCCCCCGCAGGGCAGCCTTTTAGTGCCCACTAGTCGGAGCACCCCTCCCCCTCCTGGTCCCAAGGAGGGGAAGGCCTGGGCTGGCTCACCAGCCCCTCCCCTGGGCGGGGGCACCGTGTGTGCATCCGGGGGAGGGCTCCCGCTTGGGGGCGGCCCGGGTATTTAGGCCCCTGCCGCCCCCCAGATCGACCTCTTTGACCCACCGATCAGCCTGCTGCCTGCCTGACGCGCTGCACCCACCCTATCCTCGTACCCAGCTCTGGGCAGGTGGCATGCAATTTGGATGCTTTGATGTTTCTTTTTGTGTTGCAGGCGGAGTTACAGGGCGATCTGGAGGCAGACGGGTACAGTAAGGGTACCTCTGCGGCAGACCGGTACAGTAAGGGTACCTCTGCCTGGCACAGTAAGGGTGCCTGAGCCAAAGACCTGGAGCCGCAGGGAGGTTCAGGGAAAACCGCGACAGCGCCCCGTTAGTCCTTCGGGCGGTTGGGGGGGGCCTGATCAACCCGGGGGTGTGCCATACCACGCTCCGCCCTGAAAGGGGCGGGAGTATAAGACATGATCACATGATCCGTAAGGGGATCTGCAAAGGTGCTGTACTGTCCGGGTGTCAACCCACCGTGCCGGCAGGCTCAGCAGGCGGGCGGGGCAGCGAGGGGCTGCCTGCCCTGGATCGCCCATAAGATAACCCACTAAAACGTCATACTTTTGTTGTATGAAAATAAACCTGCAGCAGTTCTTTACCCATAAACAATGTGTCCGGTGTAATCATTATATGGGCAAATGTAATATGTGATGGGGGGAGCGGATGACGGTGTGGGCACTATACATGAACAAAGCAGTGGCAGGGAAGAGGGGGCAGAACGGGCAACTCGATTTGGCCCTATGTGGAGCCAATTAATGTTTTTGCTTTTTTTATGTGCTAATGCACATTTTATAGAAAATGTTACAACAAGCATGGGCAGTGACAGTAGATTTAGCTTATGAATGAAAGTGCTTTTGTGTCATTAATGATGTCATCATAAATCTGTGGCGGTTGGTGACCCACAAAAATGGTGAGTAGACATCAATGCAATTAAAACGACAACATAAATACAATTAAAAAATATGAAAATATACATTTAAAAATGAAAAAAAAATGTTCACTAACCTTAGCCTGCAGCACATCTCTGGTGTGCTCCAGTCCCCGTCTTCAGACTCCTCCAAGCGCCAGGTCCCACAGCTCTCACAGGTCCTTATCCTATCCAGACCCTTCTTTCATGCTGCATATGAGAAGTGTCTAGTTTCGCTGGAGCAAGCTGCCTCAGCGCTCTGAAGAGCACTGAAGACCTGTACCTGCTCTCCAACAGGTTGAATTGCGCATGTCTGTTTAGCCGTAATATTATAGCCGGCGAAACCGACATGCGCAATTCATACTGAGTGGGGCACTGGTAATTGCTGCCAAGAAGCAGCACTTACGCACTGGCTCCGCCCTGTCCTCTCCATTCGGCAGAAAGCCGTAAAAATAAAATGGTAATAAAATCCTTCTATTACCATTTAATTGTTTTTAGTTTACTGCGATGCAGTGCAGGGGCGGTGCTCCTTCGCTTCCAAGGAGGAACCGCCTCTGTCATACATGTACTCTGCCACTCATCTTTCTACTCATGTATCCGTTCATCCAACCACTGACTCATTATTGCATTCACCCTCTGAATCAACCGCAATAAAACACATACAACCTCAACAACATCTGTAAGATAAATTAAATGAATACAAGATTTACCCATCTGTACAGGAAAGGATATTGCTGGATTTCCTGTCATCCATCTGCATATGATGTGACATTGCTGGTTTGCTGCCAAAACGTCTTTTAAAGAAGACCCAAGCAAGAGACTATATTTCCCGTCACCCATCTGTACACAAAGTAACATCATTGAATTTCCCATTATCGCTATGCAAAGGAAGTGCCATCACTGGTTTCCCACCCATGGTACCATGTGCTCCTCCGAGGGCCTAGTTAATGGCAGCGTGGACATGCAGTGGAGTGGATGCGCACAGTGGCCATGCCATTGGGATGCCAAAAGGCAAGCCCATCTGTGCCTGAACCACGTCTAGCGGCGTAGCTTCAGGGGGTGTTTAGTGGTGTTACAATGTATTTTTAGTTAAGTCATTGGGTACATGTGCTCTCAGTTGGGTATGGTGAGTTCTCTGTCAGATTTCACATGGATTTTTAACCCGTTGCGTGCATCGGACGGCCCCTGGCCGCCCTACGCCACAGAGAGGTTTTGTGGAGAACGGCCGGGGTCCGTCCAAAACACGCCCACTCATTAATTCCCCAGTACCGCAGCGGAATTTGCGCCGCAGTCAAGGGGTCAAATATACACACACTGTTGGTTGTTTTACAAAATATTATGTTTCTTACCACTTACTTCCACAAAGAACCAACATTCCTCTCCATCTTTACTGCCCCTTTGGTCCCCTCACGCCATGCTTGTTGTTTTATAGTATTATATAACTAGATATGCTAGTGTGATTGTAGGAAAATCTGAAGGTCACACACCCCCAATCTTTCTGACCAAAATATGCCCCGACCATGTCCAGTGCCAGGAATTCAGGTTCTCCTTCCTACCCACGGGTAGTTTGCTGCGCTCCTCCATGCTGTCAACCCCTGCCACCACTAACTGCACTGTTGTCACACCTCACAACACAGAAACAGCTTTTTTTTGTTGTTGTATATAGCGCGAATTACACCCAGAGGTATCCGAGCACTTTACATGAGCACCAGTTACGTTACAGACGGACACATTCATTTTTGTTAGGCATGGGGATATTAAGTGATTTGCCCAGAATCACACAATGTTTAGCGTCTCTGCCGAGACTCGAACCCGGCTCCCCAACTCCGAGGGCAACTGCCCTAGCTGTTAGGCCACAATTCTATCTCCACAATTCTTTCCTTCACATGCGCCTCCTGCAAGTTCTCATGCACTCTCCCACACCCTAACCCCATCACCAAGGTACCAACAGCACCCCACTTGCTCCAACAAGCCAGCCACGCTTACTTTCAAACAGACCAAACACCACCCAAGCAACATGCCACACTTGTATGCATGCTCCTTAACACCCGTTTGCTCTCCAAACATGCCACAGAGATATGGGACCTACTGCACGCCCACGCTCCAGACCTGCTCTTCCTCGCGGAAACATGGCTGAAACCCAATCTCTGGACTGGACATCGCTACAGCCATCCCAACCTGCTAGGAGATCACCAGGAAAGATATAGGCAAAATTTGGACCTTTAAAATAGAGTAATAACATTATACTCCTAAATGCCTATTGCCTTTAACACCAGTTTTTCACTATCAATATGTCAGGCTTGCTGCCTTCGTCATAACTTTTAATTATAAACAATAACGTACATAACCTTTATCATTGGCTTGCCACTATAACCAACTAAGACCTCTGTTGGGTCATAAGCCTTCCCACAAGGCAACCATCAGGAATACCTTAATAAAATTACAAATACGTGCAAAATCCAGTTGTCAATACAATATAAAATATAGACAAATAGAGCCCAATAATAATTACCATAGTGGGAATTGTCTATCCCCATGGTTTGTTCAGGTGCGTAACTAACACCAAACCCTTACATACTAGAGTAATCTGAAATATTCCAAGCAACAAAATACCTTTCTATGGGTTTTAGCACAGTGTAACAAAATTCTACGTATGAAAGCCTATTTCCTTTCACAGATGCTTTTCATAATATCTAAGTAAGGGCTACTAGCTTTGTCATAACTTTTTTATTATAAACAGATCACACTTAAGGAATCTGACATAAGTTTCCCAGTGAACTGATAAGACCTCTAGCCTTTATTATTGGCTTGTCACAATAAGCAACTCAAACCCATTGTATTCGAACATACGCTTTCCACAAGGCAACTATCCAGCATAAAGCCATAAAAGTACAAATGTACAGAAAATGACAGTTGGCAAAGTAATATTCTATCTCTCCTAATACAACCCAACAAGGATGATTGTAGCGCATACGTTTTATCCATACAGTTTGTTCAGGTGGCTCACCAACACTAAAACACCTGTATGCTACAGTACTCTGTGAAATTCCATGTAACAAAATACCTGCCCACAGGCTTTACAGTGTAATAACAATCCATCCTGAAAAGCCTATTTACTTTAGCGCATGCTTTTCATAATATGTTGGTCAAGCCTACTGGCTTTGCCATAACATTACATAAAAAAACAGATCAAATGTATGAAATCTGGCATGACTTTTATCCTTTAACATTTGGCTTTACAATTTACCAACTCCAGTCTATTCATGCGCACATAAACTGGCAAACATCATGAATGCTATTATCAAATTATAACTCTGTAGAGAAATACAACTTGCAAAACAATATTCAAACACCTCTGAACCCTTCAGAACTCTTGCCTCCTACAGTAATCTACGAGACTTCATGAAAAAGGTACCTGTCAATAGCCAGTAATACAATGTGATAACCAACAGGCTTTAACAAGCTTTTCACAATTATAAGCTAGACCAACTGCCTTTGTCATAATCTTTTCTAATAGGCTGATCAGACCTATAGCATCGGGCATAGCGTTGCCAGTGTTCCTACGGTTTTGCGCATAGGCTTTTCCAAAAAGCAACCATCAGACACACAGTAGTCATAAAATGTAGCATATGCTATTCACAATAAATACGTCCAGCCTAGTTTTTCATTTGTGACATTTGTATGTTTGGATTGTGCTACGTTGTGGCCCTGATATATGTCTCCTGTGTGACCGTTGTAGTAGTGTTCCAACTACTGATGCTATGTTCAGATCTCCAGTCGTGGTTTTGGGCTTGAATTCAGATGAGTTCACATACATCCTTTCCATGTACTGAACAGAATAGGACTACACGTGTAGAAGGAATTGTATTTAGAAAGCGCAAACCTTTTTGGAGTAGAGGAGCACTGAAGAGGGATCCTAAGAAATGAACCCAGGTCGTTTACAATGAGGGTAGAGTATTAGTGGAGTTCTTCTCATACTGTACTGAAGAAGTGTTCTCTGGATAGCTGTGCCTTCAATTCTCTGAATTGCAGTAGCATTGGAGACATGGTGGTTTTCATGATACTGGACGAATAGAAGAAGTGCCAGAGGACAAGTAACAGAATGCAATGGGAACATGAAACTCATATGCTACTTGCACGTGGCATACTACAGCTAACTTTGTTGAGAGCTCTGGATCAGTCACATGCCTGATTCCAGTTTGCATTCTTCTTTGTGGTTTAGATGCTTCGTTGGAACAGTGAAAAGATTGTGATTCAAGCAGAAGCACATCTGATGATTTGTTTATAGCAGAGGTCTACAAACGTTTTTGCTTTTAGCTCCCCTAAGCAAAATGATTTGAAGTTGGGGCCCCCCTCAAAAACTCTGTGACGAGAACTAGTGAAGCTGGTGGGTACGGGCTGTGCGAAGAGGGCGGGCCTTACGTTATAATTTCAGGGGTGCTTTTTCTGTAATCCATACTAAATGTGAGACTTATAAATGAGCAAATGTATCAAATAACAACAGAATCTGACAAGAAACATTGCTCCTCAGAATTAGGGTATTGTGAGCTCCCACTTCTTGTCCCCTAAGCCCAGTTTGCAGCAAGGGTCCTCTCAGCCCTATTGCTAGCCTTGAACATTGGCACTCATGCCACTTTTGACAGTCATAAAATGTACATTAGCCCCCCTTCCACACCTGAGCCGCAGTGCCACTGCACTTGCTTCCTAATCATAGCTACAGCCTTGCGGAGGGTTGTTTCCTCTGTCCTTTGTTAAAAGCACGCGCACCGATCAGTGCAGCCCTGCTTTGATTGCTTTACAACAACAGAAATCACTTTCGCTGTAATTAATTTTAATCAAAGTACATTAAAAAAATAGAAAATTGCACTGATGAGATTGAGCGGTTTAGATATGAAGTGTTTATCAACCACTATTTATCAGAAACCTTTGGTTCGTAATGCACTGCTATCCTACACCAGCTATCATCCCAAAGCACTTTGGCAAAACCGTCCATTTGGACAATTCTAGCGGCTTCGGCGCATTTGCTCCAGCGTCCAAAAATACAAGGAACACGCTAATGTGCTCTCAACTAACTTGCTTGACAGACAGTATCCACCCTCTCTAATAAAGTAATCAGCAAAGAGAGCACGCAATAACAATCGAAATGCTCTACTGGACGTTCAACAGCCAAAAGAACCCTCCGTAAGATTAGTATGTGTGAACATTTTCTGCTCTCTGTCCAATCTAATTAGAAAAATCAGTGTGCAGATATTGGCATATTTTGAACAAAGGTGAAAGATCATTAAAGTGCCTACTCTTCACTTTCAAGAGAAGCCACAATTTGAAAGACAAGTTGTTACACACCAGATCCAGAGCACTTAATACTAGCAGACAAGAGACTTTTAGGGCACACTATCAATGTGGATCATGCAGCATGTGCGCACAGATCACAATTGCAGCTGAGACTTGCATTATGGAGCACAGGAGCACCATTAGATGCAGGAAGCAGACCATTACATTTACCGACCATTTCCTGGAGAAAGGATAACAAACTGATGACTTAAGATGGATAGTCCATAACAAACCAAATATATTACCAAAAGCCACTTACATCACTAGACGTCCCTTTGTCAGAGAACAGAGATGGGTGTTCAGATTACAGAGCAACAAAAATAGCCTGAATGATGAGATTCTGTGGTCATCAATGCCTTAGTACCATTACCACCTGAACACTTGTGCACCAGAATGTCCGGAAAATATAAAAGTATAATAGACACATGCCACACAGTCTCCCTTTACTCCTGCACAGTTACTTTGCACTGAGCCTATCCTGCTCCAAAGAGTCTCCACCCTCACTATGTATTTTATGTAGTGTGTACATGTACATAAATGAGCAGATAATATACTCGCTAGATCAATTGTCATCACTCTCCTGGATGGACCATCACATCCAGTGCATGGGAGCACACATTACACTGACATTGCCACATATGGCACTCATCTTTATAATGTGATGACACTTTGAGCCTATTCTGCTCCAAAGAGTTACTTGCTTTTTTATGTAGTTCTTGTGATGTGGACATGCACATAAATGAACAGATGAAATAACCCCTCAAACAAACGTCATCACTTTAACGCATGCTCTTCGTAATATGTTGGTCAAGCCTACTGGCTTTGCCATAACATTACATAATAAACAGATCAAATGTATGAAATCTGGCATGACTTTTATCCTTTAACATTGGCTTTACAATTTACTAACTCCAGTCTGCTCATGCGCACATAAACTGGCATACATCATGAATGCTATTATCAAATTATAAATCTGTAGAGAAATACAACTTGCAAAACAATATTCAAACCCCTCTGAACCCGTCAGAACTCTTGCCTACTACAGTAATCTAGGAGACTGCATGAACAAGGTACCTGTCAATAGCCTGTAATACAATGTGATAACCAACAGGCTGTAACAAACTTTTCACAATTATAAGCTAGACCAACTGCCTTTGTCATAATCTTTTAGCACACATTACACTGACATTCGTATCACGCCACATATGGCACTCAGCTCTATATTGTGATGACACTTTGAGCCTATTCTGCTCCAAAGAGTTACTTGCTTTTTTATGTAGTTCTTGTAATGTGGACATGCACATAAATGAACAGATGAAATAACCCCTCAGGCAAACGTCATCACTCTCATGGATGGGCCGCCACATCCAGTGCTTGGGAGTACACACTACACTGATTTTCTTATCACTCCACATATGGTGCTTAGCTCTATGTAGATGTCCTTCGAACAACACACAGAGTCATCTGGTAGTAAAAAGGAATTTAATCCATGTAGTATCCCTTACAGGAAACAGGTGTGTCTAGTTGCCGCAGCAGTAACTGTACTGAGCTGGAACATGAACACAGCACTAATACCTGTCTTGCTCTAGAACATGCAATGACCTAATCATTCTAAGATTATGAAAACCATAACACATCCCCTTCCTTATGAACATAAAAACATACATATCCTAAAATAAAATACACAATAGAATTACTTAAAATTACTTTGATGCATAACCCATATCGCCCCCTTTAATAAAAGAGAGAAAAAGCAAGAAAGAAGAAAGAAAGATAGAGAAAACACTGTTTTCTTTATTAAATGATAATTTGTTTTACAACATCCCTCAACAAAATCCTTAAGCCAAACAGGTAATTCTCTTTTCGTGCCTCTTTTACCTAAGGAATTCTCACACACACTTCCATTTGAACCACATTCAATACCACTTGCACTAGGTACACCCATCAGGGATACATCTTTCTCTCCATCCCTGACTTCTTCATTGTTTAACTCACAAATATCTGTAGTCCAAAGGGAATCTGTTCCCTTCCTTGTGTCAGAATCTACACCTGAGGAAAATCCTTTCTACACGTTGCCACCCATTTAAGATTCCATACTTTTGCATCCTCTAACCTCACTGCAATTCTAATATTCTGATTCACTATTTGTGGTTTGAAGCATTGGCTCTCTCCTTTTTGTACCTTGACAGGTTTCCTGATTCTTACCCAATCACCCACTTTAATACTGACTGTCTTGACTTTATTATGAACGTCATAATGCTCTTTGCTTTTGTGGTGATTATGCTCCAACCTTTCCCTTACCAGGTCAGGTGACCATTTTTGCACAACAGATTCACACAGCCACTCAGGAGAAAATTTACATCTAGGAATCCTCCCTCTCATCATTACAAATGGATACATACCAGTAGTATCATTTTTGGTCACCCTGTACACCCACACAGCCTTCAATTCTGCATTTCTCCAATCGTCACCACTAGTAACAGCACCTTGAATTACACCTTTTACCCCCCAGTTAAACCTCAAAACGGAGCCACTTCCACTAGTTATGTAAAGTGCAGTCGTTTTATGCTTAACTCCACTCTTTCAAAATATTCTTTAGCTGCATTGGACATAAACTGAACTCCATTCTCACTTAAAAGTGCAGCAGAAATACCCTCAGCCAAAAAAAAGTGTGTAGAAATTTTAGCACAGTAAATGTGTCTGCCTTCTCCACCACCTCAACAACCTGCCATTTAGAACCATTATATATTCCTGAGCATCACCAACTGGTCCCAATATATCAATTGCCACAATCTCCCGTGGTTGCGTAGGAATTAACCCTTCACTCATAGGAGGTCTCAAAGTTCTAAAGGTTTTATCATCACCTGAACAAACTCCACACCTGCGAACAAAGCTCTCTACCACTTTGACCACACCAGGCCACCAAAATGACTCTTTAATTACACTCGTGGTCCTCATAATCCCAAAATGACCCTCATGGCAGTGATCAAGGATCACATTACGCACACCCTCTGGTGGAATTATTTTGCAGCCTCTCATAACAACCTCTTTTTCCACAGATAATTCTGATCTCACTTACCAAAATAGCCTACACTCCTCAGATAACAATTCTTTCCTTGGCAAACCATTTGACATGTATCTGAAAACTTGCTGCAAAACCTCATCCTCCCTCTGTTTATCATCCAAATCTTTTTGCTTGATGACTGGTGACCCAGAATCATGAATTAAAGCCACCTTAAACTCATTCCAGGGATCATCTTCACAAACTTCTAAAGAACTTGGCAACCTTGATAAACAGTCAGCCACCAGATTGTCTTTTCCTGGAACATACACAATAGAATAAATGTAGTCCTTCATCCTCATAGAGAACATAGCAATTCTTACTGAGGCAGAGGTACTTCCTTCTGTAATGAGTAACTTAAGTAGCGGCTTATGATCACTCCTAATAACAATAGGTCTCCCCCATGCAAAAACCAGGAAATGATCCAGTGCCCAGGCACACCCTAAAGATTCCTTCTCTATAATTGGATAATTCTCTTCTGTAGGCGATAAGGACCTGGATGCAAACAGAATAATGTTCTCTTTACCACTATCAGCTTTTTGTGTGAGTACAGCTCCTAGACCCTTATTACTCGCATCCACAGTAATGTAACTGTCCATATTGGGGTCAAAACTACTTACATTTTGTACCTTCCCCAAACATTCCTTGATATATCCAAATTCCTCTTCACACAGGGTCCCAAACAAACTTTGTCTGTTTCTTAAGCAGTTGCCAATTATTAAACAGTTTCTCTGCGAAATTTGGAATGAATTTGGCAGAGTACTCTGCCAGGTCCAGAAATGACCTCACCTCATCCTTATCGGTGGAAGCAGGTGCTTCAGTAATTGCATTAATCAAGGCCTGTTTTGGTCTGACACCTTCTTTGTATATCACATGTCCCAAGTAAGTTACACTTGTCTCTGCAAATTTACACTTACCCAACTAAACGGGCAAACCTTTACTCTCCAGAATCTTAAACAGTTTATGTAACCTCTCATCATGTCTGTCCTTATTCTCTCCAAAGACTAAAATATTGTCTCGGAAAAACAGTACTCCTTGTTCTCCCCCAAAGAATTTATGCATTAGTCTTTGAAACACAGCTGCCGTTGATGTGAGACCAAACGGCATACATTTCAACTGGAAGCACCCAAAGAGGGTAATAAAGGCTGTTATCTTCCTGGAATTCTCTGAAAGAGATATCTGATGGTATGCACTGGTTAGATCAATAGTTGAGAACCATGATGCTCCCTTGAGACTGGACACCATTTCCGTGGTTTTTGGTAGTGAAAAACAGTCTATCAGAATGTTATTGTTCACATGGCCTAAGTCTACACATAAACAGTTTTGCCGTTACTGCGGCGAGCAATAACCACAGGAGAAATCCAGTCTGAGCAATCCACTGGTTCAATTACATCCATCGCCTTCAACTTCTCCAATTCCTTAGACACCTCCTTTCTTATCATAATAGGTACCATTCTCATTTTGTGGACTTTGAGATTTACATTACTTTTTGATACAATGCCATGCTCAAAACCTTCCAACATACCTAACTGGGTGCTAAAAACACTTGGATATTTAGGTGCCATTGTATCGCTGACTGTGGTTCATTCATCTACCACCAATACTTTGTCCACACTGTTGGGATCCAGAACAATATGAAGGTTACCCTGATCATGCCAACCCAGAATAGATGGTCCTTGTTTTGCTACATACAGTTTAACGCTTGCACATCTGCCTTTAAAAACAGAAGATAACCATCTGAACCCAAGAACGTCAACTTTTCCTCCTGTGAAGCTTTCAGGTTTAATATCCGATTGAGATAAATGTTCACCTAGTTTACCCCAAAGCATTTTTTTCACCTAGTTTACCCAAAAGCATTTTTTTCCTAACTTCATCATTCACTATTGTGAAAGATGATCCTGGATCCACATACATTTTTCTTTTTACCCCCCAATGGATATGTTACAGTCCGGTTTACCCTTGGTATTCTTTTCATCAACATTAAGCACAAATGTGTCTTGCAGATTCAAAACACTTCCTTGTTTAGTAGCTTCTTCTCCACTTTCACTACCACTAGAGCTTCTTGACCCACGAATGCACTTTACTTCATACTTCTTCCGACATACCTTTGCATAATGTCCAACTATACCACAATTACTGCATTTTTGCTTAATTGCTGGACAAGTTTTGCTGTATGCTAGATGCCCTTTGCTGCCACAGGGATTATATCTCCTATTGTTGCTAGTATGTTTGTCCCTAATATCTCCCTTCCGGTCATGCTCATCTTTACGTTTAAAAGCTTTACATACACAAGATGGGTCTTTTTCTGGTTGTTTTAACTTGGCGTACCTTCCACATATTTCTGCCTTACGCGCAATAGTGAGCACTTCCTCTAAGGGCGAGTCACCATTAATCCATGTTCATTCCTGTATCATTGAATTATTTGTATGCATGACTAATTTGTCTCCGATCAAATCTTCATGGAGTACGCCAAACTTACAATCAATGACCCTCTTTTTAAACTCTGCTACATAATCATCCACTGCTTCACCTTTATTCTGTTTACTCTGGAAAATCTTAAATCTGGTAATACCTATGCATACCTTCAGTGCAAAATATGTATCTCAATCTTGGAGTGCAGCTAAAAATGCATTAACCTCACCCCCAACTGTTATTTTTGGCATGCATTTATACGTTTTCAACACAACAGGACCCAATGAGTATAAAAGGATCCTTCTGTTCCGCCTAAATCTTTTTAGCTTCATCAATATCAGCAATATACTTCTCAAAATATTCCTTCCATTCAACCTATTACATGGAAGGTTCAGATCATGAAGCCCAGAATTATTGTGATGGATTCATTGAAAAATGTTGTTGTGCCATAATGGTTTACTGCAATTAGCTTAGCAAAAATGAATGCAATGAGACACTCCCCAGATGAGGTGACAGCAGCTATAATCCTTTGCCTGAGTTAAAATGTAAATAAGACACTTAAAAATTATATAGATATATATGGCTCAAACCTTTTGTGAATGGATCAATAACAAATCAATTATAGAAGTCCTAAAATTTGCAAAGTAGATGCAAAATAATATCACTCACACATGTTTCCTGTTTTATATAAAAGAAAGTCTCGCCGTCTGGAACAGACTCCGCGAGCTAAGGATTCAGCAGAATTTAAAACATGCAGTCCCGTGCATGCGTTCACCGGTAAGCCGCAACTGCTAAAGACTTGCACTGCCGGATGCATCAAAACCACGTACAAAGTAAAACTCACCCGTGGCAGATGCAGGGTTAGGCTTAAACAACAGCGCCGTCTCGACTCTGGTCATGGTCATGATGATTCTCTTTCATTTATTATTTTTTTTTAAATGTCTTTTTATTAAACATAAACAAAGGAAAATTAACAGTCGGCATTAGCACATTTGTTATAAAAATGACACAATCGTGATTATAGTCAGACAACATTCATTATTTCGGTGGTAAGTTATCATTTGAGTTGCATCAAGGGGACAATGGTCCGTCCTCTGCGTAGTGTATAGAGGCTACACAAATTCCTCCCGATAGTCGTTCCATCCAGACCACCCTGCGGACCACTTTCCGGGGCACCCTTGTGCTACGTATACAGTCTTTTCCCTAAACATGCACCAGTCTAAACTCCTCTTCCAGGAAGCCTGAGTTGGAGGAGCAGCTACCTCCCACTGCTGTGCTATATCTCGTTTGGCCACCATAGCCCCCAGTGTAGCCCAAAGCCTCTCCGTACTTGTTAAGTCAGTGGGTCCCCACATGTTCAAGAGACACCTTTTAGCCTCCGGACGGATGGTTTTATATTTATGACTATTTGATTTTTCCTTTCCTTTCCTTTTCCATCTTGATCGGCTGAAGCTATAAATATCCAACCATGCATGGTTGTATTAAATCCACTCAGCTCGGCGCCAATTTTTAGTAAGTCCTTCGAATAATACACAGAGTCCTCTGGTAGTAAAAAGGAATTTAACCCATGTAGTATCTCTAACAGGAATAGGTGTGTCCGGTTCCGCTGCTGTAACTGTACTGAGCTGGAACACGATTACAGTACTACCTGTCACACTCTAGAACACTCTAGAACATGTAATGACCTCATAGTTCTAAGAATATGCAAACCATAACACTCTACATCGTGATGACACTTTGAGTTACTATGCTTATTCATGAATGTACGTATCCTATCATGCCCAAATACCAGTTCTACACTTCCTGTTTTCCATACATAAAATCACTTCTGTAAGAAACAGTCCCTTATAGCTCACCTAGTAACGAGCGTCCATTGATTTTGAGCGGACTTCATTTCCCAACAGCCCAATGGCGCTTCTATGCTGCCATTGGCCCTCCTGCTTCCAATCTCAGCACGTCATATAGACCTGCGTGCAGCCTCGTCTAATTGAGAGACTGGTGCAGCACAGTTTAGCCTAACAATTCACTGTGCCATCTGTACTTCCATGTGTATTTTATCTATTACTACATCAGACCAGATGCATGATAGTTGTGTGGAGAAGCCAGCATGTTAATAATTGGTCTGATGTAGCTTTTTTTATTTTCATTATTATCAAAGCTTATTATCTAGGAGCCTCCTTGATTATAACTGAACCGAGTGACTCTGTGACTTGGTGTCTGCACACCTGGGGGCAAACACAGATATACACTGCTTTCCCCATGTATTCATTATATTAACTAGATATATTGAATACATGAAATGTGTATTTTTAAACCATTACTTGCACACTTCATTAAGTGTTACTTCCCCCTTCATATATATGGATTACGACACCAGTCAGTTTGAAAGTATGAGTGACACATGTGGTCATTCCAAATAAATGCCTTCTGCATATTATCACTGTCTCTCCTTCTCTTCCTGCTTTTAAGGGTTCTTTTTCTTCTTTCTCTCTTCTATGATGGCTGCATAGGAGTTGCACTTTCTCCCTTGAGGCGTGACACCGGCCACAGTGGTTAAGCCCCTCCACTGTTGTGGTTTGTAAGCTTCAATATTACTAATATGCATTGTTTTACGTCTTTACCCATTCCACCAGCTAATAAGGTGGCAGGTGTGAATAAGTCCCAACTAATGAAAACACACAGCAATGAATACAGTCTGGGATTCCCTCCGCATGACTTTTCCACATTTGAGATTGGTCAATAATAAACATGTATAGATATGTTTGCCTAGTGTCTGTCCCTTAAACGTCAACATTCAACATGCATACTTCTTTGTGTAAAACCTCTTTCTCCATATGTCTTTTACAGGTACTGCCAGTGAATCCTTCACTTTATGATGTTCCATGGGATCACTGGATGGTTTTGTATATGTTGTGTATATTGCAAGCCCCATTTATGCCCATTTTATTTTTGAGCACATTTGAGTAGCAGCACTCCTAGATCCTGACGAAAGCCCCGACACCTTATGGGTCATTGGCTGAAACATGGCTACCGCTGTGACATACGAGCAGTTTTAATCATTCATCTGTATATGTCCCTGCTGGTCTCCGTGACTCACCTGAGAGGACATCTGCTTGTAAACAGAGGTCAAAGAGGGTGGACTCTATGTGCCCATGCTTTTTAGGTTGAAGCTTACCAGAGGATGCAGCTATCTGGTTGCAAAGACATATTTTGGACATGCTGAAAGATTACCTAAAGATGCATTCCGCCCACCGTTTACCATTGCTTTTGTGTTTTGTCACTTATATTTGCTTGCTTTCTATTTGCTGACTATTTATTTTAGACTGTCCAGCATGTCTTTGTCCCTCCCGTGGAGCATAGCCTCTTTACCACTTCTCTGACTGGCTTCTTGTATTCTTCCACGAGTGCTTGCTTTTCAAGAACTATTTTATTTCGTTTTATAAGGCACTCCTTGAGAGTACTTGTGCTTTTAGCTATCACCCTTGTAAGTTTGTATGTAACTCTGCGGAATTCCGCTGAGTGGAACTCCACGAGTTCCGCCCATCCTGACAGAGAGAGAGAGTGAAAGCTAAAGAAGAAACAAGTCATCCGTGTGTTTGCCACCTAAAAGAAATGTACATTTGTGCAATTGTTTAATCACCAAATATCAAAGCTGCTTGGAAGCCAGTACAGGCTTTATTTAGTGATGGTTTCTTAAGCATCATGTAAAAAAGATGTGTCCTTTTTGCGATGTAATGGTGTGCATCCTTTTAATGGTCACTTACAAAATCAGACGGCACCTGGGGCAATTTTTTTTATATTGCTAAAGTATATATTTTGCAAGTATTTGTTTTATCTAAGAAAAATCACACCTAAGGTGGCCCCTGAGAGGATAAATAGGCAGGGGAACATGGGAAACACAAGTATCAATCAAGAACAAACCCACTGACTGTAAGTATTTTATTAAAAAAGCTGTACGTCAAGGATAAAGAAAAAGGGAACTACATGATCCCGTCCCCAAGAGGCAAAAGACAGTATGCAAAAGCAAAGGCAGTAAGACGCTAAACAGCTAACATCATGAAACCATTGTTTTTAGGGCATATATCTCAAATGTATTTTACCCATTCTCAGTATATCAAAATACCAAATATACATTTAATAAACATTTAATCACATACTATCAACAGAACCATTCTCAATCACTCACACAATATCTTTCTCAAATGCGATCCACTGCATCAGACACACTAATCTCCACAAGTGATAGTTTAAGGTATTATGCATAAGATTAAACACAGAATGCTTCATAATTATTCCACTATGCCGAATGGCCACAGTTTAGACATGTGTATCTAATGAATAATTATTACATATTCTTTGAAGCTTCATGTAAACCTCAAGGAGAAGCACACTTTTCGGTGGATAACCCCAGATGTGGGTCGCACCTTCTTCAGGGCGCAAAAAACATAATGCAGCAGGGGCTGCTGGCACCTGGGAAACCTGAGTTGATACCCCCTCCTAAGGAACTGAACAGGAGACCTAAACATATAGGTAGGTCTTCTGAAAACTGGGGCTCCCTTGTGGAAAAAATTACAGCTAGCCTTAAGATGAAATGCCCACAGGGGACTGGGGAGTACTGATCAGAAGCAAGGGTCTTCTATCCACAGGCCGGGTGATCAGGATGTCCTATCATCATGAATGACGGAGCGACCGAAATGACAAAAGTTTATCGTCATCTGCTTGTGGGTCGATAACAGGTTTCACACAAACACCGGATACAGAAGTATCCATGGAGCTTCCCCCATGAGGTGAGATTGATACTTGTTTTATCTAAAACACTAAAAGCTGGATTTAGACTTTGGCAGACACGGTACTCCATTGCAACAATGATGGCGTACACTGCCTGCCAAACTCTAGGTCCGTCTGCCTCATTTAGAGGTTTGGTACCTTAAGTCATCAATCGTCTGAGCTCCTGTTGGCTCCATCGATGGAATACTTCCTCTGATGGCCATACAGAGCAGGGACAGTCTAAGGGGGCTCTTTAGACCATCTCCTCTATTTAGAATGGATGGTGTCATGCCTGACAGTGATGGACAGGAAAACAAAAATAATGACCCCCACACCTGAGGATTAAACTCCTAGAGTGTGGGGGAATTCGTTTTGTTTTATTTTATTAATTCAAACGTTTGGTGTACGGCTGTCTAAACTGATGGTGGCCATACACCAAGCATTTAGTATAGGGAAGGGAACAGCTGTGATTCTGGTTCCATTCAATGTACAAAGTTGACTGTAGGGCCGTTGATGATTTCTAAATGTGACCAGAGGAGTAATGCTTGGATAGCAAATTTCCTAGGGACAGTACTGTAAACTGCACCAAACTCAAAATCAGGGCCTAAATCATTTGGCGTGTATATTTTGAAAGCACTCGTTTTATCTTAAAAGTTAAGTCAATTTGTGTCAGCTCTACCTTTTACTGTGTGTAATACAATTTAAAAATAATGAGTTGGATATTCACAGTGCTTTCTGTCACAGACTGAGACCTTGTAGCACTGCACCCAAGTCATTTTCTCCACTACTCAAAGCCGGATTCAATTCTGTGACTCTGGTTACATACAGAGACGCCTGCAGTGATTGCATAACAAATTGAGGTTTCAATACACAAGAGTACATTTCCCACCAATTACTTTACCTTAAATGTTTTATTTTTTTATTTTGTGAGTGTGTTATTTTATATGCGGTAACTCTCAGGTGAAAAACAACAAAATAGTTATAGAAGATTTTGTTATTTAGGCAACTTCATTGTCTCTGTCCCCACGACATTTAGGGTCACAGCTCCCACACTTATAATTAATGCTCTTGTATTGTAAGGAATTGTATTGCTGCATTTATATAGTATTTATTGCCCGTATGTGGGTCCCTGAAGCGTTTGCCTATTTGGGTAGCATACTACACCATGTAGGTTGGTAGGGTGTTGTGTTTGTTAGTTCTGTTTTTGTTGTTTTAAAACTCTTTTTTATTAAACTTTTGCTCAGCATACAGCAAATGTAGTGGTCGAGTCAATCGTGCAGTATACATGTTAAACAGAGCAGACAACAGCATGAACATGAAAGTGATCGTCATCTTGAGGGGAGCCTTCACGTATTATAAAGATCTCAATCACTGACAAGTGGAACTCAAAAATGTCAAGTTTCCTCCCCTTACTTCCAAACCCATCTCTATCTATTTAGTAGCCTTCATAAGTGTGCCAATTGCCCCACACCTTTCCCTATTTCTTAGGGCAACCCCATCTCTGGTAAACCACTTGCTCCACCCATTAGCACCAATGTATGTCAGATTCCCAATCTTCAATTCGAGGGGGCATCCCTGCACCCCAAGTGTGCGCTATGTTGCGCTTAGCCACCCTCATCGCTACAACCAGCCAAATCATTTGGTATCTAGGCCATTTTGCTTCTCCTGTAATATTCAAAGTTGGTTGCTTTGATCCTATGTGGGAAGTTTTTCCATGTCATACATGATCACCACTGAGGTGTGGTTATCGTTTTATGGGACATAGCACATAGCAGTGTTGTGGATGATGAAGTGCAAGAGACAGACATGCAGTTTTTTGGTTTTCAGCATGCTGGTAGTTTTGAACAGCTCTGCAATCCCTTTTATTTTATATGACACAGTTTGCTCAGCTGTTACTGCACTGGGTTGCCCAATCTAAAATGTTGTGTATAGTTAAGGTCCTGATCTGGCATGGTTGGAGAGTGCGAGAAGCGGGGAGATCTGTTGGGATGGGCGTTTTCATTGTCATCCCATATCTACTGCTGGATGTAAATGAATGCAACCTAGAAACGCACCAACTAAAAAAAGGTTGTGTATCAAGGCCATATTCATTTATTCCCTCTTGGGAATGTAGCCATTGACCCTGGGGTGGGGGTGTGCGGGGGTGTTTTAAAACCTCTGGTTTACAGCATATATAACATGGACGTTTCAACTATCTCCATGCTAAGTGTAAGTAGATCACCAGTCCTGTTTAGGTTGAAACGTACCAGACAGCGCAGCTATCTGATTTGCTAACAACATCTTGGGGACATTCGAAAAGATACCCTGGGAATGAATTCCACTTTGCCTATCTTTGGCTTTGTGGTTTGTAACTCACATGTACTTGCTTTCCATCTGTTGGCATAATTTGGTTTAGGCTGTCCAGCTTGAATTTGTCACTTCCATGACCCATACCCTGTTTACGGTATCCTTCAATCAGTACTCAATTTCTGTAAACAGGCCTTTAAATATTGTTCCTATCTTGTCACATTTGCTGTGCATTCAAAGACAGAGGTCAAATGTCAGGCTCTGTCTTCCGAGGGAGCTTGGTGTTTACTTTTTTTTTCTCTGACTTCAAAGTGAGAGGATTTATGTGAGAATCAGGCTGGCTATTGAGAGTGTGCCAGACAGAAGGCTATACAATGTTATTCTTTTCAAGCACATAACAAAATGAAAATGTTGATAAGTGGACTGTGGAGATATTTCAGAATATATCAGAATTAGGGAAGCGCAAATGAAGCAAGTTTTCTGGTAATTGTGGTGGAAGCAAATATTTTAATACGATCCAAAATATCAATACAATAGGTGATGATATTTCCACACATTATCCTTTGTCCACTGTATACTTTTATCAGTAAACCTATATGTTTGTGCAAATTTAATGTTCATTTCAATTGAAGATGTGTTGTCTGTAATGGCAGTGTACTACCGCACCATGACTACTCCACTTTACCCCACTCAACTATACTCTGGACTACTCCACTTCACGCCACAGCACTATGCACCACTCCACATTATGCCACTCCACTCTGCATCACTGAACTCTACACCACTCCACTCTATGCCATTTCCCTTTACGCCTCTCTACTCTACTCCACACTAATATATGCCAATGCACTCTACTCCACTCTTCTTTACTAAGCACCATAGCACTCTTTGCCTCCGCTCTCACACCAACCCAGTCTAGGCCACTCCACTCTAATCTGCTCAATTCCACACTACGCCACTCTACAGAATGGCACTCCACCCTGCATCACTGCACTATATTCTGCATCACTCCACTCTAGGCCACTTCACTCTACGCCTCTCTACTCTCTGCCAATGCACTGTATCCCTCTCTACTCTACTATGCACCACTGCACTCTTCACCATTACTCTCTATGCCACCCAGTCTAGGCCACTCCACTACATGACATTCTACTCTATGCCACTCTCGTCTATGCCACTCCACTCTATGCCACTCCACTTTATGCCACTCCACTATATGCCACTCTACTCTGCAACACTGCACTCTATGCAACTGCACTCTACACCATTGCATTCTACTCTGTACCACTCCACTCTACGCCATTACACTCTATGCCAACCCACTCCACTCTACTCTGCTCCACTGCACTCAGAGCCACTGCACTCTATGCCACTCTATGACCCTCCACTCTACCCTGCAACGCTTCACTCTACTATGCACAACTCCACTCTACATCACTTCACTCTACTCTGAAACAATCTACTCTGAGCTTTTTTACTCTGCGCCACTCCACTCTGCACCACTCCACACTGTGTCAATCGACTCTACTCTGCACCACACTACTCTATGCCGCTGGACTTTATTCTAACCACTGCACTCTAAGCCACTGCTCTCCACACCAATGCACTCTACACTACTATACTCAAAAAACATTGTACTCTACACTAATCTACTCCACTGCACTCTGTCACTCTACTCTGCAATACTGCGCTCTCAACCACTGAGCTCTATGCCACTCTAATCTCCACCACTGCACTCAATGCCCGTGCACTATACTCTACAGCACTCTACTGCACTCCAATTCTCTCCACGCCACTACACTCTATACCACTAAACTCTACTCTGTACCATTCTACTCTGTGCCTTTGCACTCTACCCCACTCTACTCTGCTATGTATCACTGCACGCTATACCACTCCAGTCTAGGTCACTCCACTCTACTCTACACCACTGCATTCTATGCCACTGTATTCTATGCCAATGCACTCTACTCTGTACCACTCCATGCCAGTGCACTCTATGCCACTGCCCTGTGCCCCTGCACTCTACCCTGTACCAGTCCACTCTGCACCACACCACTTCACTCTAACCTGAAACAATTTACTCTACGCCACTGCACTCTGTGCCTCTGCACAATTCCACTCTGCACTACACTCTACACCACTGCATTCTATACTGTTCCACTCTCCTCTGCACCATTCTACTCTACACCATTCTACTCTACACTACTGCACTCTACGCCACTCTACACGACTGCCCTCTCTGCCAATGCACACTACGCCACTTTACTCAAAGCTGATTCACTCTACGCCAACTACACTAAGCCACTGTACTCTATGCTGCTGCATGCTGCTCTACACCATTGCACTCTGTCGCTGCACTCTATGCCACACTATTCTACTTTGCACCGCTGTACTCTATGCCATTGCTCTGTACACCACTGTACTCACGACTGCACTGTCAATGCACTCTACACCACACCACTGCACTTTATGATACTCTGCTCTGCGAGACTGCACTCTCTGAGACTGAACAGTCCACCATTCTACTCTGCACCGCTACACTCTACTCTGCACCCCTCAACTTAACACCACTCTACTGCATTCTACGCCAATGCATTCTATACCACTACACTCTATGCCACTCTACCCTACATAACTCCACTCTATGCCAGTGCACTCTATTCTGTACCACTCCATGCCAGTGCAATGTATGCCACTACTCTATGCCACTGCACTCGATGCCACTGCACTCTCCCCAACTGCACTCTCCGCCACCGCACTCTACTCCACTTTCCTCCGAACCAATGCACTCTACTCCATTGCACTCTATGCCAACTACTCTGTACCACTGCACTCTACGCCACTGCACTCTACATCACTCTATTCTACTCTGCATCACTGTACTCTACACCATGGTGCTCTACGCCAATGCATTCTACACCACACAGCATCCCTCTATGACACTCTACTCTGAAGGATTTCACTTTCTGCCACTGAACTCTAGGCCACTCTACTCTCCACCACTGCACTCTATGCCACTGCACACTACTCTACACCACTGTACTCTGCACCATGGTGCTCTATGCCAATGCAATCTACACCACACCACAGCACTCAGCGACACTCTGCTCTGCAGGATTGCACTTTCTGCCACTGAACTCTAGGCCATTTTACTCTCCACCACTGCACTCCATGCCTCTCCACACTACTCTGCACCACTCAACTTTAATCCACGCTACTGTACTCTATTCCAATGCACTCTACACCAGTGCACTCTACATTTTTGCATCACTACACACTGTGCCACTCCACGCCACTGCACTCTACATCACTCTAATTTTCTCTGCACCACTGCACTCCACCACACTCTACGCCACTGCACTGTACGCCACTCTACACCTCTGCACTCTACCCTGCACCGCTCCACACCACTTGACTCTACTCTGAAACCATCTACTCTACGCAACTGCACTCTACACCACAGTATTCTACCCTGCAGAACTCCACTCTACACTACATTATGATATTGCACTCTGTCACTCTACTATGTCACTGCAGTCCTCACCAATGCGCTCTACACCACTTTACTCAAAACCAATGCAATATGTGCCACTGCACTCTATGCCAGACTACTCTATACTTTAGGCCACTTCACTCTACGCCACTCTATGACACTCCACGACACTCTACTTCATGATACTCCACTCTATGATGCTCTACACCATTAACACACTAATACACTACTCCACTCTATGACACTCAACGCAACTCCCTCTACACCACTCCATGTCACTTTACTCCACTCTATTCCATGACACACTACACTACTCCACTATACACCTCTCCACTCTGACACTTGTGAGGACGTTGCCACCACTGTCACCGGTACTTTGCTGGGAGCGGAACCGGGACCGGACTACACGTCTCAGACTCCTTTGCCAGCACAGCTGAGTCTACGTGCCCAGAGGCGCCTATATAACCCCCGGAGCTCTCCCCCTCAACGCTGGAAAGATCATTAGGACGTTGCCACCAGTACTTTGCTGGGAGCGGAACCGGACTACACGTCCCAGGCTCCTTTGCCAGCACAGCTGACTCTACGCACCCAGAGGCGCCTACATAACCCCCAGAGCATTTCCGCAGCATGGGAAGCTCGTAAAGACGTTGCCACCACTGCTGCCGGTACTTTGTTGGGAGTGGGAGCGGGACCGAACTACACATCCCAGGCTCCTTTGCCAGCACAGCTGACTCTACGCGCCCGGAGGCGCCTACATAAACCCCTGAGCTCTCCGCAGGGCGGGAGCGCCCAGGCCAAGCCCGGTCCTAGGGCAGGTCTGTCCACGCCCATCAGACCCCGGAGGAGGCTGGGCTGGGCTCACTTCCTTTCATCAGCGTTTGGCCTAGGTACTGTTCATCTCTTACTTTTCCTGCTTGTTAATATGTCAAAAGGAAAGGGATTAAAAGAGAAGTCTGAAGGGAGAGGGGGAGCAACGCTGGACTCTTTTCTTAGTTAGAGCAGCAAGCTTTCTTTCGCATGAGATAGAGTTGACCGAAAGATGCCTTTCTCCGGACCCTACCTCAATAAGATTGGGCCTGTCCCTAGCCCCAGCTCCTTAGACACTCACTTTACCACTGACTATGATGCCAGCACCTGTAACACCAACAGCTCTTCCACCACAAAAAAGCGGCCTCTCTCCCCTAAATCAGATTATAGAGTGTGTTTCAGGAAGGGGTTTAGACTGTTCCTTTCAGAATGTCTCCCTATTGGATCCCACTTCACTGCTACCACCTGCCAAATGAACTAGAGCAGGGGGGGCTACTAAAGGCGCAATACCCAAAAAACCTAAAAACATTGGTGCACCTAAACTTAAAACTGCCCAAACAAGGGTGCACTCCATGAATTCTAAAGTGATAGCACCACCGGAGCTAGTGAACACTTCATTGCCTCAGGTATTGCAACCGGTTCCCATGGGATCAGAGTTCGGGTTGGATATCACAGTAACATGGAACGAAATAATGGCTCCCTTGCTTGTTAAAATTGTCCCAAATAGAATTACTTTTGGAGGAGTTGGAATCACAGAATCAGACCCTACTTGCCAGAACGCCTGCTATGCATGTTTCCCACCCGATAATATCTACAATCCAAGTAGCATCAAGAGAAATACAGGGGTCATTTGTTGCAGCAAAAATTTCGCAGCAATTTCACCTGAGGAAATAGGAGAGACGGCAGTGATTCACAGCGGCTCCCGACCTTATCCTTAATCTCTTCCTTTCCCCCTTGCATCGTGTATCCCCTGTCTGTCCGAATTAGAAGTCGGACCTTCCCTCCCCTTCCCCCATGTTTTTCTCCAATACCAAATTTCCAGTCTGAGTTTGTACCACAGTATTTCATGAAGAGAGCGCCCAGAGAAACAACGTATCTCGTATACTCGGAGAGAGTCAAGGAGTCGGAGTTCGTCTGGCGTCTACAGAGTCGGAGAGAGAGGAGAAAGAAAAGACAGATAAGTCATCCCTGCGCATTTGAGAAGACGAGTGCATGTAATATTAAACTGTAACAGAGACTATGTTCTTTAACAAATAAGAAAGTACACAGATACAAGTAGTAAAGGTGTCGATAATACTTACCAGTCAGTCTCCATAGAACCTCAGTTGGAGAAAACGAAAAGACCTGAAAGACAAAAGAAGAAGTTAGGATAAAAATAAAGTGCAACTAGTAGAACACCACTAGAACAGGAGATTTAGCAAGAAGAGTTCTTAGAAGAGAGTAATCAAGTTCTAGAGAAGGTAAGAGTAGGGAGAAGGAAAAAAAAGGAGAGAATAGTAGAAACAGAGGAAGATAGAATCTAACCTATATGTAATTGCAGGTATAAAATCTCTGGAAGTAAGGTCCTTTAAGACAACGAAGATATCCAAAATGAAGGGTCAGACTAGTCTCAGGATAAATTCGGTAAGAATAGACACCACCTATAAGAAAGGTTAGAGCTTAGAGAGAGAAGAAAAAGAAGTTAACCATTTCTTTCTTTTGGTGCATTAGGACTTCAAGGCTTCAACCTTTTCAACAGAGAAAGACAAGAGAAGAAGAAGAATAGATCCTGAGCTGTCTCTTCTTGTTTAATATTTTATCTAATTTCCCCCTTCCCACTCTTAGAGTCCTTGAGGGTCAAGTTACCTATAGTTGACCCCAAGTATTCTTGAGGTGGAGCCGGGAAACAACCAACAGCCTGCTCCTGTGCAAATCGTGGTAAGAGTTCACTTTTAGTCTTTGACAGAGTGAAGTGCCCACGTATATAAACAGCACCTGAGCAGGATGGCGGAGGGTATTAACCTACAAACCTTGGGTTCCGTTTTAGAGGCCATACAAAAAGAACTGATAGCTGTTAGAGAGGAAAATCAAAACCTAAAACAGGAAGTAGTAAAATCTAGGAAAGAAACAGCAGAACTGGCTCAAAGAGTGGGACAAGCATTTAGCGCGGGAAGAGAAAATTTAGGAGCTTCTGCTGAATGTTCAAATAGATTAACAACACAAGTTATACATTCTCTATCCCCGGTTATCCCTTTGGCCCCTCCCGAGCGATTTAGTGGAGATACCCAAAAGGCTCCGATATTCTTCACACAATGTTCCCTTCACTATATGTGTCACCCTTCTATTTTCCCTGATGCCCAGTCTAGAATGGCGTTTGCCCTGTCATATTTAAGTGGTGACGCAGCATCGTGGTCGATGCCCTTGGTCTCCAGAGACGATCAAATCCTGCAAAACTATGATGAGTTTAAGAAAGAATTCCTTCGAATATTTGACAGGAGAAGAATATCACAAGCAGTGGACCACGAATTACTAGAACTACGACAAGGCAACCGAGACTTAGTCGCCTATTTAGCACAATTTAGCCAGAAAGCAAATGAGCAGCAGTCTTTTATCGTGGACTACGAGACGAATTGAAGGATGTGCTAGCCCAGATACCTAACCGACCAACAGAGATCTCTGAACTAGTAGATTTAGTGCTAGAAATTGATTTCCGTCAAGGAGAGAGAAAAGGTGAAAAAAGAAAAGATTTCAAGCCAACTGTGCCTAGGTTTGATAGAGCCCGAACCGAGTATAACCGAACAATGGAGGACAACCAAGTTCTGAACCGATGCAAATAGGAACCATTAGAGGTCCACTGACTAAAGAAGAAAAGGAAAAAAGAAGGGCTGGAAATATGTGTATGTATTGCGGTTCAAATGGTCATTTTGTGAGGAATTGCCCAAAGAAACCGAAGACCTTGTTCAAGCCGAAGGAGAACTTGCAGCACCACCTGTAGGAGGAGTTGGACCGGTGGATGCTAATCAAGAATCAACTCCAAAGGAACACCAGCTGGCAAATTTGCTCCAGTCCTCTTCGCCCCATTTGGTTCTGTCTATGGTGATTAAGTTTCGAGAAGTAACCCTAAATAATGTGTCTGTAATGGTGGATTCTGGGGCTACTACAAACGTATGTGATCTCAAATTCACAGCGAAGGTTGGATTAAGAGCCATCACAAAGACTAAAAGTGAACCCGTGAGAGCAGGGGACTTTACAAATCTCTCGTCTGGGCCTATTGTGAGCCATACCAAACCTTTACAGATGATATCCAACGACGGACATGAAGAAGTCATCCAGTTTAATTTGATAGATGCACCCCAATTTCAGCTCATCTTAGGGCTACCGTGGTTAACTGAACACAACCCCACAATCAATTGGAGTACCAGAACAATTGTAATGAATTCAGATTATTGCAAGGAAAATTGTGTGTGAAGAAAAGAACCATGAGAGTAATCCAGCTCATTCGTTGTCCTTGATGAGGGGGTTCAGTGTGCGTCATCAATTCGCACAAAATACCTCAAGAATATCAAGACTTCGAGGACATTTTCAGCGAAAAAGAGGCTGAAAAACTACCTCCTCACCGAGACTATGACTGTACAATAGAACTGAGCCCGGTGCCAATCTACCCTGCAGTCGAGTCTACGCGTTAACTGAAAAAGAACATGAGCACCTAAAGGAATACTTAGATAAGTATCTGGTAAACGGTTTCATCTGGCCTTCCAAATCCCCGGTGTCTTCGCCCCTATTTTTCATGCCGAAGAAGGAGGGTGATCTATGAACTTGTGTAGATTATCGCGCAATAAACAAGATTACAAAGAAAAATCGTTACCCGCTCCCTCTTATTTATGTTTTATTGGACCAAGTCAAAAACGCACAAATATACACAAAATTAGATTTGAGGGGAGCCTACCATCTGATCAGAATGAAAGAGGGCGACGAATGGAAGACTGCTTTCAGGACGAAATTCGGATTATTCGAATACCAGGTTATGCCCTATGGTCTGTGTAATGCCTCGGCAGCTTTTCAGCATTTTATTAATGACATTCTGAGAGACTATATCGATCAGTGCATAATTGTCTACATTGATGATATTTTTATTTACTCCGACAATACACACAAACACCAAGAACAAGTGAGAGGAGTCTTGCAAAAACTTCGAGAGAATCGACTATTTGTCAAACTGGAAAAATGTGCTTTTAACGTTTCCAAGGTGGAGTTTCTGGGATTTATCCTTTCTCCAACCGGAGTGAATATGGATGAAAGCAAGGTCCAGGCAGTGGTAGATTGGAAGTCCGCCACCAGTGCAAAAGAGGTACAAAGCTTTATTGGTTTTGCAAATTTTTATAGGAGGTTCATTGAGAAATTCTCCAGAAAGATCCTGCCGCTCACCAAGTTGTTAAGGAAAGGTGTTCGTTTTGAATGGACGAAAGAAGCTGAATAGGCCTTCAAGTCGTTGAAAGTTTTACTTCAGCTCCAGTACTTTTACACGCTGACCCATCTGTACCATTCTACGTGGAGACGGATGCTTCCGACCAGGCAATAGGTGGTGTGTTATCTCAAAGACACAAAGAGACTGGTCAACTACACCCAGTAGCTTACAGGTCTCGAAAGTTAACGCCTGCTGAACAGAACTACACAATTACTGAGAAGGAATTGCTAGCTAATAAGGATGCCTTTAAGGAGTGGCACCACTATCTTATGGGGGCCAGACACCAAGTAACGGTCTTTACCGATCATCGAAATCTAAAATTCTTAACATCTGCTAAGACCTTAACGCCAAGACAACTGCGTTGGTCCTTGTATTTTGCTAAATACGATTTTGTGATCACATATAGACTGGGTACACAAAATGGAAAGGCGGATGCCTTATCAAGAATTAGAACTGATGTCCAAAGATCTTTAGAAGAAAATCAAAACATTATACCCAATTCAAGGATAGTCGGTGCTACTACACCTATCACCTTTGGTGAACAAATTACTCAAGCCGTGACTCTGGAAGAAATGCAAGAATGGGTAAAAGAAGAAGAATGCAGAGAAATTAAGCTTCAATTACCTTACCACAAAGAAGCATTGTATATTCCAACCAAAGAATTGCATAACCAGGTGCTATATGAGTGCCATTGATAACCTGCTGGCCGGTCATAAAGGAGAAGGAATTTTTGGGCTATCAACTCCTTCACCTAAATTAGTATGCTCCCCAGAAAATTCACCTCAGGAAGGACTAACCTTCACTGTATCTGAGGTCCGAAAGGCGTTAGAATCCTGTACCCCCAGTAAGGCTCCGGGGCCAGACGGTGTACCAACTGATCTCTCTCAATACGATTATGAAATGTGGGCCCCCTTACTTGCAACATTTTTTGACAGCATCCTGATAGTAGGTCCACCTCCATCATGGAACCAGAGCATAATTGCCCCGATCTGTAAAAAAGGGGATAGGGGCTCTCTGAAGAATCACCCCCCTTTATCTCTCCTTGATACCACCACCAAACTAAGGGGTGGGCTTTACTGGCCAGATTGGAGGATTGGGCGGAATCGCATAATATAATCATGAAGGCACAATATGGGTTCCGTAGAAATATGGGGACAGTTGAACAGTGCCTAAACCTCTCCCTAAACACAGGGAAGTACTCGAAGGCTAGAAACGGGAAGCTATACATGGCCTTCATGGACCTAACATCAGCCTTTGATTGCGTGTCACATTCTAGGATATGGTTCATGACGGAGGGTATGGGCATAGACCCGCCGAACATTGGGTTCATCCGCCAGCTATACGACAATGCCACTGCCTGCGTAAGGTATGGTAGGAAGGGGGAGTGCACTCCTAATTTTAAAATCGAAAAGCGAGTAAGATAGGGGTGTGTGCTCGCCCTGTTTCTTTTTTCAATCTACACGAACGGAGTCAAGTCCTCCCTGTCTGCACTGGACGTGCCCACATTCGATGAAACCCCCATCCCGATCCTGGCATACGCTGCTGACGCGGTACTGATGGTAAGAACAGGGGTGGCCTTACAAAAATGAATTAAAGTTTATTCCATCTTTATGGCTTCTCTTGACCTAAAAGTAAATGAAACCAAATCATTTATAATTGTGGACGGAGAGACCAGAGGTGAGAAACATCCCCACTTTCAGATGGGTGGCAAGGAAATCAAGGTGGTTGACTCCTTCTCGTATCTAGGAGTGCTCTTTGATAAGGATCACTCGTGGGCCAAATTAGTGAAAACAAGAGGCCAGGGTATGCAAAGGAGCCTCAATGCTGTTAAGAGATTTGAAAAAAAATTGGGTGGAAGCCCATTTGATAAAACTAAAAACATTTACTTAGCTAAAAGTAAGTCAGAATTAACATACGGAGCAGGTGTTTGGGGGATGGTCAACGCTGCTTCGTCAGGGCCGACTGGGAACCACAACCGGCCCTGACAAAGTGCTCAGCCGCCCCCCCTCCCCACTCGGGGGGGGGGGGGGGGTTGGAGGTGCTGCCGAGCTCTTTGCCAGGACCTGTTTTCGGCCGTTTTTGTTACTAGGCCGATTTTGCAGCTATGCTACAAAACGGCTCCGTAACAAAAACGGCCCCCAGGGGCCCTAAACCGCCCCCCCCCCCCCCCCCCCCCAGTGCGGTACACCGGGGGATTGCCCGGTGCCCGCTATGGCCAGTCCGGCCCTGTGCTTCGTTACAGCAAATGGAAGACTCCTTTTTTAAAAACCGTGTATCTTTACCTCAATCCACCCCAAATCACATTTTACATCTTGAACTAGGGCTTCCTTACTTGAGTGACCTCTTGTGGCTGTCAATATGGCAGAGACCTACGGTGGACTTGACACAAACTGTCATGAGAGAATGCTGTAATCTAGATCAAGTAAAGATTGGACCTCTGTCCGGCTGGACATGTCACACCAAATATAGAAACGATTGTGGCTATATTTATTGAATTGAATTTTTTCTCTTGTAAGGGACCACTGTTGTTTGAAAAAGAATTGATTCCCAAGGTCCCTTGCTGACTTTATTGGGTGCCCTTGTTGTCTTCAGATGTAATCTAGATCACTGCAAAAGATTGGCTGGCTAAATTATGTAGAATCTGTGCTGAAAGCTTTAGGATTGGTAAACTTTTTCAGGACCCTAAATCAGGTAAAGAGATCAAGAAGAAACGGTTAACGGAGTTATACTCTCAAAGAGTAGAACATGCCCGTAGGGAAAAAAACGGACCCATCATTCTTCCATTGCATACGACCTGGTCCTACCAATATCAGGAGAAGGTTTTCATTATTTAGCTCATATAAATAATACGCAGCACAGATTTATTTTATTGCGCTTCAGACTGAATATGATCCCGTTACTTCTGGGATGCCCACAAAATAAATATAGATTTGCAGATCTCGCCCCCTGCCCTTGTAATAACCATGCCGTGCATTCAGATCTGCATATCATATTATTTTGCAAACATTATTCAGAGGAAAGGAAAATATGTATACTTCCAATTCCAAGGCCCCATAAAGTTAGGCAATGTCAGGTCGCCATGTATTTTCTAAAAGCTGTGCTGGAGTCATTTGTATGTTTCTGTGTCGCTTCATTCCTATGGGCCTGTTTTAGGAATAGGAAAAAGACGGACTCACATTTTAGTAGTATTGTGTAATTTTAATCATGAATTGTTTTTCCGTTTCCTATATAAATGATTTTAAAGGTCATATTTGGATTACAGCAAATATCTTTAATACTCATTTTAACTAATGTATATATGTATATTTATTGCCTTAGAAATTTTGTATGTACCTTTTGCGCTTTTATGGTCTGCTTACAAAAGATCGAATAAAGCTGTATGACTGACTGGCATCACTACACACTGTGCCACTCCACTCTACGCCACTGCATTCTACATCACTCTAATCTTCTCTACACCACTGCACTCTAAGCCACTGCATTCTACGCCACTCTATACCTCTGCACTCTACCCTGCACCCCTCCACTCTACGCCACTTTACACTACTCTGAAACCATCTACTCTACGCCACTGCACTCTACACCACATCACTCTACGCTGCAGCCCTCCACTCTACACCACATTATGATATTGCACTCTATGCCACTCTACTATGTCACTGCAGTCCTCGCTAATGCTCTCTACACCACTTTACTCAAAACCAATGCAATATGTGCCACTACACTCTATGCCAGACTACTCTGTACTTTAGGCCACTTCACTCTACGTCACTCTATTACACTCCACGACACACTACTTCATGATACTCCACTCTATGATGCTCTACACCAGCAAACTTTACTCCACCCTATGACACTCTACTCCACTCCAAAACACTCTACTTCACTCTGACACCCTAATACACTACTCCACTCTATGACACTCAATGCAACTCCCTCTACACCACTCCATGCCACTTTACTCCACTCTATTCTATGGCTCACTACACTACTCCACTCTACACCACTCCACTCTGGCACTTTATGCCAATGCACTCTATGACACTCTATTCCACTCTACGTCATTCCACTTTACTACACAATGCCACTCTATGCCACTTGATTCTACAACAGTCTATTCCACTCTACAACATTCTATTCCACTCTACGCGACACCCTCTACCCCACTCCACTCTACGCCACTCCACTCTATGAAGCTCTACTCCTCTCTATGACACTCTACTCCACGAGTCTACTCCCTCCACGCTACTTCACACCATAGCGCCACTCTACACCACTCATCTTTAAGCCATTCTATGCCACTCTATAACAACCAATTTCATTCCATTACACCACTAACTTTTAGCCATGCCGAACAGCGGCCACACTCTACAATATGGCTAAAACATGTTGGCAAATCCAATAGACCTTGCATAGGCGAGACCTATTGGCTTTGCCAATGCTCGTTTTAATTTGCATTCTGATGTTTGCTTTCCTATTCCCATCAGAAGTGTAAAACTACAAGAGACATAACACAAAGTTAAAAAAATATGTTGATCATCTACTTACACACAAGATAGGAAAACATGAGCTCGTTAAATTTGTATGAATGGGATTCTGCAGATGTTTGTGTACCTGGAGTTTGTGAAACACACAGCTGACACTTTACTGAATTGTTAAAGGTACCGTTCGAAGACCATTCATTTAGTCACATTATTTTACAATCATCCGTCAAAATGTTTGTGAAATAATGTATCATTTTAAGGTGAGCCTTGTCCTTTCATAGATGAAGGGTTCACTTCCGAAACGACAGGCACAGAATGTTTACACGATGCACTTACATATTTTCAGAAATGTTGGTCAACAGTAATTTATTTCGTGTTCTTGTTTGTACCCCTTGCGTATAATGGATACTGCTATGAGACTGTCATCTGATATTAGAGTCTCTGCCCTTAATCATCAGCTGCCTTGTGAAACATTACTGTTCTGAATATACAGTAAAAAAACATTCTAGTGCACGATGCCGAATTGGGGGCTTTTCTTGGATTAGGAATACAGTGCTGTTTGTCAGATGTATTCCCTCAAGCACATTTGAAAGCGGAGACAAGACATAATTAGCAAAGCAAAACACAGACGGTATGTGTGACTAAACTACTGCTCTGCAGAATGATTATTTCGAATTTGCGTTAGTGTCACATGCAGTGTGTAACCTTGGCTAGCCTGCAATAGTGGTCAGTAGAGTCATGGCCCTAGGGAGAGGGGTCAGCAGAATGAGAGTCACGGCCTTAGGGAGATGGGTCAGCAGAATGAGAGTCATGGCCTGCAATAGTGGTCAGCGGAATGAGAGTCAAGGCCTTAGGGAGGGGTGTCAGCGGAATGAGAGTCACGGCCTTAGGGAGAGGGGTCAGCGGAATGAGAGTCACTGCCTTAGGGAGAGGGGTCAGCGGAATGAGAGTCAAGGCCTTAGGGAGGGGTGTCAGCGGAATGAGAGTCACGGCCTTAGGGAGAGGGGTCAGCGGAATGAGAGTCACGGCCTTAGGGAGAGGGGTCAGCAGAATGAGAGTCATGGCCTGCAATAGTGGTCAGCGGAATGAGAGTCACGGCCTTAGGGAGGGGGGTCAGCGGAATGAGAGTCACGGCCTTAGGGAGAGGGGTCAGCGGAATGAGAGTCACGGCCTTAGGGAGAGGGGTCAGCGGAATGAGAGTCACGGCCTTAGGGAGAGGGGTCAGCAGAATGAGAGTCATGGCCTTAGGGAGAGGGGTCAGCGGAATGAGAGTCACGGCCTTAGGGAGAGGGGTCAGCCGAATGAGAGTCAATGCCTTAGGGAGAGGGGTCAGCGGAATGGGAGTCACGGCCTTAGGGAGAGGGGTCAGTGGAATGAGAGTCACGGCCTTAGGGAGAGGGGTCAGCGGAATGAGAGTCATGGCCTTAGGGAGAGGGGTCAGCAGAATGAGAGTCATGGCCTTAGGGAGAGTGGTCAGCGGAATGAGAGTCATGGCCTTAGGGAGAGTGGTCACCGGAATGAGAGTCATGGCCTTAGGGAGAGTGGTCACCGGAATGAGAGTCATGGCCTTAGGGAGAGGGGAGACGCCACTGCGGGCGGGGGGTTACACCAGGTAGGACTGAAAGGACAGGACCAGGAGGAGCAGGGACTCGCAGGTAAGCAGGGAGAGGAACTCTGGCCTGGAGGACAACAAGAACAAGAATAGCCACGCATCATACAGTGGAAAAAAGAGGCGCCAGGTCCATCAGTATGTTAGCCAGGGTTCACATGGCGGGGAAAAGTTAGTTCACGAAAGAGGAAGTCGTGGAATGCATCCTGGCTCAGTCAAAAGGAAGAGGCAAGGCCAGGGTTTAAGGTGGGAAGAAAAGGAGCAGCGCCTTAAAAGCAAAAGTCGAGGAAGAGCTAATGTTGAAAGTACGTAAGGAGAAAAGGTATGGTGCAGGTGAAAGGATGAGGAGGAACTTAGACTCACAGCACACACCGCAAGCGAAACAAAAGTAAGCAGAAGTGACTTGGTTCAGTCTAGGATGAAATAGGAGACACGTTTCAGTATAATAAAAGGAGGACCTTTGCTCAATGGACAGGAGAAGGAGAATCCAGGACTCCAAAGACAGGAAATGCAGGATTTGAGGCTCAGGGGACCTGCACAACACAAACAGAAAGGGGAGAGAAAATCAACTCATGGTGACCGAGCACTAGGCTAGGGACACTCCTGGAGATTCCAGACAGCTTTGATCCCCCCGTGCTTAGCCTTAGTGGTGCCCTACAGTTGTTCCTCCTTTATGATCCTGTGGAGACGAAGGGAGTCATGCAAAAAATCAGCAGTGATGAAGAATGGCCCCTGACCCAGGTCAGTGATCTTCATCAGGGAGAGACTAATGTGCAAGATTAGACCGAGATAGCCTTTACATTTTATTTCTGCCTAACATTTTGACTGCAGCCAATAAACTCTGCCATTCAGAAGCTTAAAAAATACAAGGGGGCCCGCATGTAACTCCATATGAATGATCCACCACAACATTTAGTTGCCAGGCGGGGGGGTGGCACATTATTTTTGAATCATTGCGTTGTTTGCCATCTTATGAATATTTTATATTTTAGACTTCAGCAACATGTCTTTGGGGTTTAACGTTCTTGAGATCATTTCTATGCCTATCTGTGGCAGCTCCATGTAGTACACCAATCCTACATACCCTTTACAATATGAAGAAAGAGGACCATGCATCAGCTTAGTACCATCATCCTTATTGCCAGCACCATGCCTCTGCTGAGAGAGCTCCTCACAGACTTATGAAAGTTCTCCTAAAACCTCATATAAACATCCCAACAGAGATGGCCAGCGACTACCTCAACGGGTACAGCCATCCATCCCTTGATGGCTGATGGAGATGATCAACCCCCAACCCAAGCAAGAAGGCCAACCACCACCCAACCATTTTGCTTCTGCCATTAGCAAGTTCAGTCTAGATATTCGAGTTAAGCACAGATCCTTATCTGTGTCATTTGTTAGAATGAGGAAGGATCAATGATTTATAATTCTTTGGAGTATAAATAATATGATCGATATAGGATCTTTGTAGGTGCTTGACATATATAAAATTGCTCCTAAAATTCACCTCTTGCTTTTGGCCTTCAGGATCTGTTGTATCACTTTCATGTGGTCAGAGACATAAAGAGTTGAGATTTACCTTCGGTACCCGCCAGAATACCCAGTGTATTTTTACTAATGCTGATGTTACTGGAGCCGTTCGTATTCAGTAATATTATGTCGTTATGAAAGTTTTCGTTGCAAACCTCCATTTCATGTTGCTACAGGATAATCACCCCTGATTTAAATACTGTTCAATCCTTAAATCAGACTATGTCAGTTTTGATTTTTTTTTAATGTATTTTATAATATGCAGTGAGCCAGTTGATATTTTATCCTTCGATGTTTCCCTGTAAGCTAATCCAATCTTTTCACTGTCCACAGTTTGCTTGTTTATAAACAGCTTGGGCTCATGGCCTGACTGTCCTTCTTCAAAACATAATTTTCACTTGTGGTTGTTCACCTAACATTATCCCGCATTGCTTTGATATTATTGAAAAATGAAACGGCAGCCTTTCGAGCACATTCAATGAATCAATCAATCAGGACTTTGTATAGCGTGGCCACTCACCCGTGAGGGTCTCAAGGCGCTAGGGTGGGTGGAGGGGGCTGCTGATCTGCCTGGGCGTGGCGGTTCCGTCGGAGAGCTAGGTCTTGATATCCTTCCTAAAATGGGTCAGCGACGAGATTGCCTGAGGTGGAAGGGCAGGGTGTTCCAGGTCTTGGCCAGGTCCTATGGACTTTCAAGAAGCTTCCTTCAGCTCTGCTCTTCTCTAATATATTGCTGTACCTCAATTCTTTTTCCCTACCGATACCTCCTGGGCGCAAAAGATGAATTGGTGGCCAACCCACTGTAGATCCCTAGTTATGTCTGCACACAGACAATATCACAGTCACTCTGCAGATTCTAGATGGACATAGTGAAACCATGTTCAGGCAGACAAAAGCACAGACTAATTGCACACACCCAACGGGAAGCTGATCTGAATGCACATTTAGCCTAAAGTGTAAATCAACCACCCAGCTCACTCCTGCAAGCATTTCCATGACACAGTTAACCAGACTGTGCGATTTCCAGGTGCCACACTGTCAGCAAGAACCTTTCGCACCACCACCCACTCAGATTACCCAGAACCGTTGATGAAAACTGTCTTCCCCCAATAAGAAGCGTGAACCACTAGCTGAATAATTGAATGCCAGCATATCACACATGTGGAGTGCTCTTTGGTAAGTCAACCTGAGGGAATTCACACTTAGCTAATACATCACTAAACAAACGTAATGCTATGGGACATAGGTACAACATCTTTGTTAAGGTTGCAAATGGCCCAATTCGCAGAATCGGTTCTTCCAAACGCTCAAAGACATACTTTCCAACCTCTCTTAAGAAACAACTCTGATTGTTAGGCAGAGGTGTAGTGGACCAATCACTCAACTGAGCAGTTAAGGCTGGGACTACCATTGGCCTCGATTGGATGGTAAACTGTGTCCCACTTACATTTTATTTATGGGTCTCGTTTGTCAGAAGGTCTTCCATGGACGTCAGTTCACCAAAAAGACAGGTGGGGACGAGGGGGGGGCGCAGAAGTGATATTATGTCATTTGACCCCAAAGAGATAGCAGGAAGGGATTTTAAATTACCTTTGACCCATATTCACCCTCCACATAGCTATCTGTTTCTTATATGACAGTATTATCCTTTTCTCTCCTGCTGTCACTCTCTCTCCCCACCTGTCTCCCCCTCTTCTCAGCTGTTTTCCCCACTGCTCTGCTTATATCTCACGTCTTCCCCTCTCTCATCTGTTCTAATTTTCAGCTCTTTCTCCTGTCTCCCAATCCTCTTACTCCCTTGTCTATCTCTTTCTCACTGTCTCTGTCTCAATGTAACCTCCATATCTCCCCACATCTTGTTGTTTATTTTCTAACCTCTCTGTATTATCCCCTCTTTTTCTTTCCCTCTCTCTCCTCTCTCTATCTCTCTCTGCTTCCCTTTGCCTCTAAGTTGTCTATCACCAGCTCTCTTTCCCTCTATTTCTAGCTTCCCAATCTTTTTTCTATCTATATCATAACCCTCACACAGTCATCCCCTCTCACAGGTCCTTTCCTTTCTCTGCCTCTCGGCTGTCTTTTGTCACTTGTCAATGTGCCTATCACTCTCACCTAGCTCACTCTCTTTCACACCTGTCTATATCTCCCACACCTCTCTGATTTCTCTTTAATCCCTCTCTCTGCCTCACTTTTTCTCTCTCACACACGCCCACGCATCTAATTACACACATACACCCCACCACACACACACACCTTTATTTTTCTTCCTGCTCTTCCTTTATTTTCCCCTGCTAATCTTTCTCCTCTACTCCTGCCCGCTCTCATTTTCCTGTATTTCGTGCTCAGGGGCTGCAGGAGACATTGAGATGCACAATGGAGCCTTGTGTAACTTCTATTGCTGAAACTGCCCTTACCACTTTCGAGGCCATAGGTCGCAAGGACAGTGTTAGGGGGTCGCAGGAGGCAGCACGCCAGGGGTCGCAGCTGCGACCACTGGTGACCCCTAAATGACGTCTATGGGGTCTTCAGACAAAACGCTCATACATAAAACTGCTAGGGAATGCCATGAAAAAGGGCTGTGGTCTGCCCTAGGCTGGCATGCACAGTGAAAGAAAGTGGAAAAGAGAAATAATGGAAACATGGCAAAAATGGAGAGGGTCAAATAAAAAAGTGAGCAGCGAAGGGTAAGAGGGAAAAGTAAGGATGAGAGATAAAAATATGGGGAGCTAGAGAGAGGAAAGAAAAAATGGGAGGAGGAAGTAAAGGTTACTGGTAGGAAGAAATGTGAAAGGAAAGAGAAAAAATATGAAAAGTAGGTTACAGGGGTGAAACAACGAATGGCTAAAAGGGTGAAATGATGAACGGGTGATACATGAACATAGAGATTGGTGGATGCGTAAAGGGATGCATGTATTTATGAAAGGGTGGATGGAAAGCTGAAGAGATGTATGGATGTATGGATGGATAGATGGAAGGGGGAAAGGGGAGAAGGTTGGAATGCTAGAACGGTGAAAGGGTAAAAGGATTTCTTTGGAAGGTTTGCTCACTTAGCATGATCAGTGTGACTAGAGGTATGTTTCAAGCAGAGGAAGGGGTATTGTAATTTTATGTCTGCTCCTTTACTGCTAGGGCACTGTTACCTACAGGTGCCTGCTCAATTTACTATTGCGCTCCAAAGGTTAATGCAACACCATCTTCCCTGATGGGCTGGGAAAGTTTTTTTGGACACAGTGTACTGAAAATGGGACTCCTAACCTAAACCAGACTTCTTCATCCGGTAGACAAGCGTAAATTAGAATCTACAACTTCCATCATTAGGACCATAAAGATCAGGTGCTGAGGGTCACGTGGATGTAGGCTAGGAACAGTGCAACATGTGGTGTCCAACGACCACCAATGACAAGAGTGAGAAGTTGTATTCGTTATGTGGACTCGATCAGGTGGAAGGGCAATGGAATACCAGGATATGGACACTTAACCAACACAGAGGCTTAAGAGAGAATATGGCACTGAGGAAGACTTTTTAAACTACGATGGTTGTAGGTTTTCAGATAACAGGCGTGTAAGTAAGAAGCTATCCGATAAGTTGTCATCTGACTGAACTACTTTGTTTAGTTGCAGTAGGTGCGAATATGCTATAGCCGGGAGACGGCTCCTGCACGCTTGGAAATGCTTTGCCATGCAGTTCGGAACACGCCGAGGCTGCCACAGTTGCCAAAGCGGGAGGCTGGAGAGCTCGGTGGGGACAAAGCCTTTCGGAGCTAGTGTAGGTAACTCAAAAGATAGGGCAGCTTCAAGTCTTATGAGTACTGGCTTGAGTGAGGGATCTAGCGATAATATCAGCAGTGAGGCTGGGAGACAGAGTGGCAGCCGGGCACACTCCGATGCGGGAAAGGAGCTTAGCCAGAGAAGAGAGTTAAAGGAGATGTAGCTGCCCCCTCTCTCCCTCAATTGTTTGGTCCTACAATTGCTGATCTGCCTGGTAAATCTTCTGGGGACACCAGGCAGACAACCAACAAAGAAAGAGCTGTACCATCAATGGAGGCAGGCCAAGCGGTTCCAGCAGAGCAGCCCACATCCAAAGGAGAGCAGACTGGGCTAGTAGACAGCGCAGAAGGCCATCCCCAGGGATAATCTATGGCAGTACTTGAAGTAAATCTCCCACTGTATCTACAATGCAGGATAATAAATGTCAGCATCAGACAACAGCAGTCATTCAGCCCAAGACAGCCACGCAGATATGTACAAGCATGGGCACAGGTATAGCAGGTAGGAAGGGAGAAGTCCAGGTAACTGAAGGAGGTAGCTTGCACCTGAAGTGGCCCAAGAAAGGGAGCCCTGGGAGGCACGGGGTGCCTCAGGACCAAACCCTATTAAAGCAGAGCCTAAACATCTGTTCAAGTGTCCTAAGTCCCATAGTATCATAAAAGCCTGCCCACTACATCTAAAAGAGCTGGTTCAGAGCCTGACACTGAGTTGTTTTTTCATTGTTGGATGGAACAAATTGGTCTGCGTAAGACACAGATTCAATCGACGAATCTAGGGGCAGTGCACCTAGAGAGCCCAGTGACACCTCAGATGGGAATACTCCATCAACTGCCTCTGAGGTTCCCGGCAGTGTTGGGTAAAAAGCAGCTGCTGGTAAAGGTCTAAAATGGGATTATTCGCCTGAAGTAGCTCATGTGGCAGGAGAATTGGTGGAAGATGCGCACAGCCACAAAAGTTCACATTTACCAACCTTATAGACACTCCTCAAATGTATAATGATGCACAGGGACGAAACCCGCTCTGACAGCCGTATGGCCCAAGCTGCGACATGGAAACTACAAGGAGTGGTCCGTAAGGTGTCTAAGACATGCTGTTATAGCATAGAGAATATCAGACCTAGAAACTAGGGCTACAGCTCTCAAGTCTGATGTTGCCGCTGCCCATGGGCAGAATAAGGCACAGGAAGTCCAGCTGTTTGATATTCACTAAAAGTTGGAAGATCATGAAATTAGACAATGATGAAACAACCTACAGGTTTTAGGGGTGGAAGAAGGGAAGGAAAGGAATGATAATAATAATAAAATATTAAAAACATTTGTTAAGCGCCTGAATACACTAAAGACAGTGCGTCTCCGCGCTAGGATGCATTCCAACACAACTAAAAATAAAGATCAATCCACGGAGAGGAGAAAGGACAAGGGAGGAGAAACCCTAAAATTATAATAATCTTCAGGGAATAGATAGGTCTTCAGTTTCTGCCGGAACCTGGTTTCCGACGGTTCCATCCGCAGCTCAACAGGAAGATCATGCCATTGTTTGCTGGCCAGGAACCTGAAAGATCGCCCACCCATCCGTGCTTTATAGATGCGGGGTATCGAAAACTGCATACTGCCCATGGATCTCAAAAGGCGTCTAGGACAATAAATAGTTAGCATCCTATGGAGGTAGGCCGGGCCCCTGCCGTGTGCAATACGGTGGCTAATGCAAGACTGTTTTTGGTGGACGTGTTTCAAAGGGCCTTTCCTGAACTGGAGGGGTGAGATTGGAGTCGAGATCCAAAGAGGCCACAGAATTCCGCTGGCATTGAAGCAAACAAAGAAAGAAGGTGGGAAACCCAGGGTAATCCTGGTTTACATTGGGAACTTTCTTTTGAGATAAGTAATCTTTCAGAAAGCGAGGCTGGATTCTAAGCGCATAGTGGGAGATTGCTCTTTTTTTGTTAGACCCGACTCCTGCCATATAATAGTTGAGAACAATGGAGGCTCCAACAATTGATTAAACCTTTCCAGGACAAGGGGCTCAGGCAGTCTTGAAGAATGCTGCAAGGCTCAAGGTGGTCTGGAACCAAAAAATGCAGATGTTTACATCCGAAATCAAGGCTAAGGAGTTTCTGGAGGGCAAAACCTTATAAAATCTAAGGGCCTGGGCTGTTGGGAATTTGATGCAATGTTTGTTTCCCTTATTCCTCTGCCAGGTGTGATTTGGGGACTAGAAATTTGATGTAATCAAGATATCGGACGCATGTGCTTCATGGCGATTATGTAGCTTAACTCTTTATGGTTGAAGGATCTTAGGAAACCATGGGCTCTGCTAGTGGGGCGGGGATCGTGTAAGCATCTCAAAAAGACCTTTCCATGGACTGTATGCTTCACATGGGTGGAAGGGGCAAAGGGGGCATAGAGGGGGTAAGGGTGTTTGAGGGGAGGTGAGGGTGGGGAGTGAGTAGGGGGTGGACTTCATGAAAAACCCAAAAAGTGTGCTTTGGCAAAAGCAAAGGTGAAGGCAAGGAGGATCAAGCTGACACCAGGGGGAGCCGGAGCACTGTGGTTTCTAGCCTAAGGGTCTGTGAAGTTTATCATGAGGGGTGTAAGGATGCTGTTGATGGATTCTTCTTCTTTGATGAGATGCATTTGAATGACACATGATGTAGGCGGGTAAAATTAGTATATGTTCAGCAAATGTCTGTAGTCTAAATGACAAATCTAAGAGGCAACAAATGTGGCAGACATACTCAGATCCCTGGGTCCAGATTTTATCTGTGAACAAGAGAAACACATCCCTTGGGGAAAAGGGACCTGTTGAAGGTCTGGGGGTATTTCTTTCATGCGTGTACAACTAAAAGCACTTCCACCAGGGTAGTTGCAAAATGGGCAAAAAGAGTATTGGGCTTGGTAAAAGCAAGCTAGTGGATAAATATGGCAGATGGGTGACTGCTGAATGTCAGGTTGCAGGGGTCAGACTCACCATCTGTTCCATCTATGGATCTAACTTGAATGAATCAGTCGTCTTAGAGGAACTGGTGGTGGAGCCGGCCAACTGGCCTACTCCACGATTGTGTGCGGTAATTTTAACCTGTATATGGATGTCATCAGGGAAGGAGATTAAGTATCAGGGGAGGAGATTAAGTATCAGGGGAGGAACCTGCAGGTATATAGAGCAATGAGACATCTTATGAGTAGCCATGGGCTGGTGGATGTATGGGATAGAATTAAAGCTCCAAACCCTGGGCATACTTGTTTCTCATGCCTGCACAGAAAATATGTCCAGGTGGACTACTTTTTGATACGTTATCGGCTAGTGGACAAGGCTGCCGTTACGAGATCCCCCAAAGTCTTCCCTGACCGCAATCCCTTAATCTTACAACTATCCGATATAGGATCAACCAGGAACCAGACTAAGTAGATTTTTGACAGGAAATTGCTTTTTAATACTTAGTATGTTGACCACATGAGAAAATGGATAACTGATTTCCTGGAAATTAATAGGCACAGTGCACCAAGAGGGATGGTTTTTAATGCATTGAAAGCTGGAGTAAGGGGAGAGACCATCAGCTTTGTTTCACACAGTCTGAAACAGCAATCAAAGGAGGTCAGCGGGTTGTACGAACAATTAGTTGAACTGGAAATACATCACCTGGAGATAATCACAGCAGGTCAGGACGCTATAGAAATTCAACAGAAAATAGCAGTGGTAAAAGCTATGATTAATAGCTATTACGCTAGCAATTTGGCAGGAATGTTTCAGACATACAAAGCAGACAGAAAGTTACAAGTATGGGGAGACATTGGGCCGATTACTAGCCCTTAGTACAGAGCAACGGGCTGTGAACATGAGTATCCAAAGCATTGAAAAATGTGGCGTTGGCTTAGTCTGAGAACAATCTTGTATTGTTAAAGTGTTTGAGGAGTATTATAGGATATTATATCAGAAGGATAATATTCCTTCATTGGCTCAGGTAGGAGGCTTTCTTGAGGAAATAAAGAATGATTCTCTAGGTACTGCTGAGGTCAAAGCGTTAGAATCTGATATCGCGATAGAGGAAATCACTAATGCTTTAAATACATTGGCTTCTGGCAAAGCTGGAGGGCCCGGCAAAATACCTTTAGAGTTCTATAAGGTATCCTTTTCAGAACTGGCCAAGAATCTGCTAGAAATGTGACTTGGGTTCAAAAGGAGGGGATTCCACCAACCTTTTGGGGGTGTACTAATCTAGTGATTCTCAGGAAAAAAGGGTAAGCCACCAGACAAGCCGAGCTCCTTGAGGCCTATTTCTTTGATTAATTCTGATGCCAAATTGTATTTGAAGATGCTTGCGACGCTCAAGGAGAGGGTCATGGACAAGATGGTTTTTCACTGGAAGCACAGCTTCATACCGGGTAGAGGGACTACATGTCAGACGTGCTATCACATTACTTGATATCGTTGAGGTGACTGGGAACCCTGTGGCTATGATTCTCCTCGACGCAGAGAAGGCGTTTCATAGATTGTCCTGGAGTTATCTTTGGGGAGCACTCAGGTGTAGGGGGTTTAGCCCAGGGATGATTAAGGATATAAGAACACTGTACCAATCTCCATCTGCTCAACTTAAATCATGGGCCTAGAGGCAGGCAAGATTGTGATAGCTAGGGGGACCAGGAAGGGATGTCCCTGCTCCCCCATCTTGTTTGCCCTCTATATTGACCCACTGGTGAATCAACAATTAAGGTGCCAGATCATTAAGCTGGTGAGAGTTAACAGCTGTGAAACAAAAGTTATAGCATACGCAGACAACATCTCTGTGTTAACTGCACTCCCCAGAAATGCATTGACTGAAGTGGAAAAACGTGCATAAAAATTTGGATCCATTTTAGGATACCTTCTTAAAAGGGAAAACACCCAGATTGTATGTACTGACAATATCGACATGCTAGACACCGTAGGGTAGAAAATGGTACCTACTTATGGATTAGAATATTGCCCAAGGTAGGCTCCATCTACAAGTTAAACCTCATCCCGCGCTTACTTAAAGTCAATAGAAACCTTAGGCGAGTCAATGAATCACATCTTACCCTAGCTGGAAGATGCAATGTGATAAAGATGCCTGTGCTCCCAAAAGTGCTATATTTGTTCAGAGCCATACCTGTTGCTCTGGAAATTGGATGCCATGTGGATGAACTTTGGATGGCAGTACAAAAAGACACAACAGGTTCTAAAATATTAAACCCTCCCCTGAGCACTGGGGTGTTTGGACAGTACCCAATTTTATGTTCTATTACAGGGCAGCCCTCCTGCAACACATGGGGGTTCTTTTTTCAACAAGGGGGGGGGGGGGTCAAATGAAAATTCCATTCCGCGTATTGAACTTCCAACCATCTGTGACCTATCCCTAGGGGATGAGGCAAGGGGATGCCTGTTAAGACAGATCAAGCCTAGCTACTACAAGAAAGTGAGGCTCAAGACCGTGGGTGCAGCCTGGAAAAATGGGAATAAGATTAAGAGAAAGGTGGGAAGCAAAAGGTATAATTGGTATACCCCATTGTAGCCATCCCATCTTCCCTGCAACATTTCATGATGGCATTTTTAAGCAATGTGATCAGTCTGGACTGAGCAGGCTGGCGACCTCTTCTCTCAAGGGCAACTCTGCTTGTTTGTTGATTTTCAGCAGGATTTTGGGTTGGGAGCAAAGACCTTTTATAAATATCTGCAGATTAGGGAATTTATGATCAAGCTAAGGTATGAGTCCCTATCGGTTAAAAGAAATTCCCCTTTTGGAAATAACCCAGCATCCAGGAAGTAAGATTGGCCAGATCTATAAAACCTTGACCGATATGATATCGGTTCGTCTGGAATCACAAGAGGCAAGATGGGAAGAAAAGTTGGGGACACAGCATATAGATCTTTAAGCCTCAATTGAGGTCGGAATGAAAGTGTTCCTAACCTCTAGCTTGAGAACCCAGAACTACACTACTGTGCTTAATTTGTATTATACACCGGCCAAATTGTTGAGTTAGGGTAAGAGAGTGGATGATGAGTGCCCCCGCTGAGGGGGAGGAGGGATCTGCAAACATTGTGCATATGTTTTATGATTGTGGGAGGCTGCAGGTATTCAAAGAAGGGATTAAGGCCTTTTGGAGGAAGTTGTTCACAACAGAGATTCATATCTGCCTAGAAATGACGTTATTTGGCGTTGATCCGGGGTCCTCAGGGGAATTGGGGCAGCTGTATTTTATTTTTATCTCTATGGCTGTTTCATGTCTCCTCCTAGCAACAGCATGGAAAAGTGTTGAACCAGCTACTTTACTACGATGGTTTGTACGTTTATTAAGCAGGCACAATTTAGAGAAAACCCTCTACAACTGTAAGGGGAGGCATGCTAGGAGGCGGGGAAGGATGATTTGGTCACCAATGACAGATTGGGCATCATTGATTGGCTAGCGGAAAGGCCCAACATTATTGGTGACTAAAATGAATGTTGTAAAGGGCCTAGGTATATGGAGGCTGGTTGGTTCCAACCCCATTAGGGGGACTACTCCCAACCTGAGAGTGTATTACCATTAGTCTTTGGCATTGAAGATCTTGTCTGGAATAGTGCTACCACGTCATGTGTTATTTAGCAAGTTCAATTCTTAAAACTGAGTGCCATAGGAAGGAGTATACGGTATTGGCCAGTTTGGAATGCCTAATAATAGGTGGTGTTAAAATTGGGCGAAGCTAGTAATCCTGACTTTTTAATTTTGATATGCTGGCACAATATCTGTGATGAACTAATCTCGTGATCAATGGATGTGATTGTTTTCTTTTCAGACCACTTATGTGTTTGGGCAACCATTTATGTATGATAATGAACTGTGCTGAATGATTTATTATAATGCCGAGATGATTTAGATATGTATTTTGTGACTGCTTCTTTTTGGAAATGAACATTTTTAAATAAAATAAAAAAGACTTTGGGGTGAGCCAGAAGATTTTCCCATTCAATTAGAGATACTCTTCAATTTCTTAGAGATTTTTGAAGACTTCCTGCTCTACTAGGGTTGCTATTCATTTTCTTTTTAGGTCTCGGACCGAAGTCTGGCTTGCCAGCCGGAAGTCGGAGATTTAATGATCTTTAGTAGGGCAGTTTAACCCGCCTCTCTCCTCTGCCTCTCCTCCATTGGCTGGCTTCCTAAACGGAGGCCAGCCATTGGAGGAGAGAGGCGTCACTCGAAACAAGCTCCGCCTCTTTCAGATTCGGGGGCGTACATTTTGCTAATCTTTCGCCAGTGACGTCATCCGTCACTCAAAACAACAAATACACGCCCCCGAATCCGAAAATGTTCGGAAGCTTGCGGCCGCCATTTTGCTGCTCGAGCAGCGTCTACCAGGACATGAGGTAAGCCTCTGCCCCCCTATTTGTGCCGTTCTTCGTGCCTCGTTACTTGTGTGCGTGTTCGGTATGTATTTCTGTCTGCGTCCGTCTGTCTGCCTGCTCCCCTATCTGTTTACATCCATCTGCCCAGCAGCCTGTGGGTCTCCCGGCCCCTGCTCGGGACACATGTGCTGCTCCTCGGTGATGATGTCAGGGCCCTGGGTTCCCATTACATCACCCTCTGCAGCGTGAGAACCGATTGCTCAATTTAAACCTTCCCTGGAACTGGCGTCCCTCGGCACGCACCGTGTGCTCTGAGGACCACACGAGAACCGCATGGCAGCCGTGACGTGCACGGTCAGATGTGTGCGTCGTGCTGAGTCCTGGGCCGCCGAAGGGCATGACTGAGGCGCTCTCAGAGTTACGGAAGTCCCCAGTGCTGGAGTAAGGGGCTGGTGAATGGCAGTCTCGTGGTGAAACAGCAGGAGGGGCTGAAGGGGAGGGTGGGGGTCCACTGGCAGAGCTGGGGGTCTGGAAGTGCCGAATGGTAGGTGTGAGACCCATTGCCAGTCTCGGTGTATTTGTAGTGGGGACTGGTGAAGAGCAGAATGGGGTGCACCGACAGAGCTGTGCGAAAGAACTAGACTAGCGGCAGGACACCGAGGGCGATCTATGTTCCAGTGCAGGTGAGATTGGGGTCCCGCCTCCCCGCCCCCCCGCCCCGCTGGCACTGGCATTCTGTGGCACAATAACTGAGTTGCAGGCGTGCAGGTGCCCCGGCAAAGCTCTGCATTGTTCCCAACATTGGAACAGCTGGAGTAGTGTCACTTCTGTGCATTAGTGCTATAAAGCGAGGACTTTAAAGGGTTTTATTAAAGTGTGTGGTCGCAGAACTAAAAATGCAGGGGATGCCAAAGGGCGGAATGGAGTTGCCTGGCACGCTTGGGTTACAAGGGTTGACGAAGGTCAAGGCTGAGGGGCATTGCTTCTGCGCAGAAATATATAGAGAGGCATGCATCGCCCCTGCTCCAGTCGAGCTCTCAGACCAAGACCCCGACACTTAAAGCTCAATAGCATTCAGATGTAGCAAAATGCAAAGCCCCTGTTCCCATGAATAAAACAGAGCTCTCCATCCTGAGACGGACCAGCCCCCCCCGCCCCCAGCTGTAAATTAAAAGGAGCTGCTGAGCACTGGAATGAAGCTCGCGAGACGGTTTCTATCCCCAGACGTGGTGGGAGTGCTCTATGCTGACTCCCTACGCAGCAGATGCTCCCCAATAGAGCGCGCCTAGAAGCGGCACATCCTATATCCGAGGTGTCTCAGCTCAGGGCAGCTCAATAGAGCTCTCTTATGAGATACTCCGAGATAAACAGCTCTGGGCAACAGAAAACACCCCAGCCCACTTGAGCACAAGATGTCCCCGCAGGCTGCTCTTCCTGACACCTCTCCCAGGCAGCACGCGTCCAGCTCAAGAGACCCTCACTGCAGGAGGACCTCTTCCTCCCCGAGATGCCCACAGTGGGCGAGCTCCCTCCCCCGAGAAGATGCCCACAGCGGAGTCCTATTTCCTCCCTAAATTGTCACGGCGGGGTCCTGTTCCTCCCCTGAGATGCCCACTGCGGGGAAGCCCTTCCCCCCTAAGATGCTCACACTGGGGGAGCTCTTCCTCCATAAGATGCCCTAACTGGGGGACCTCTTACTCCCTGAGATGGCCAAAGTGTGTGTGTGGTGGGAGCGGGGGTGGTGTGTGTGTGTGGGGGGGGTGTCTCTTCCAGTCAGATATGGCCCCAGAGGAGCGTTCCGGCTGCTGAAAACATCTCTTCTCCCCCGTAGAGTGCTCCTGCGACCTCAAGTACCACCTCTGGAGCCCTCTTCCTGCCCCAGATGTTCCCAGCGGAGCGCTCTGTTTAAAACTAACCCCCCTCCAGATGCTGTACGCATCTCACCCAGATGCACCCACCGGGGCAGTATTCCAGCCTGAGCTACTCTGAAAGAGCGCTTTTCCTGCCCGAGCTTCCAGTGTAGGGGCTTCTCCGGTCCGAAGTCCTGCCAGTGTTGCGCTCTCCTAGCCTGCGATGGTCCGGTGGGGCTCCCTCTTTCAATGCCCCACAGCGGAATACTCCAGTCCGTGTAAACCTGCGACAACCTCGGTAGAGCGCTCTTCCAGTCCTAGTTCCCTCTGTGTGGGACGCCTTTCAGTTCACCTAACCCAAGAAGAGCCTGCTTCTAGTCCGGATACCCCGACCCCAGATGCTGCTGCTGGAGCGCTCTATCCCCCGTTGGCTTGTCTTGCCTCTGCTCCCCCGATTGTGCCATTTTTCTTGCCTCTGCTCCCCTAATTGTGCCATTTTTCTTGCCTCTGCCCCCCTGATGGGGCTCGTTTTCTTGCCTTCTGCCCCCTGATTGCACTAGTTTTTCTTGCCTCTGCTCCCCTAATTGTGCCATTTTTCTTGCCTCTGCCCCCCTGATTGTGCTATTGGCAATGTAAATGACAATGTCATATTTTTTTTTTTGTAGGTGGCTCTATGTGTGGGTGGCTCTGTGTGAGGGTGGCTCTGTGTAGGGTGTAGCTATTGGCATTGTAAATGACAATGCCGTTTATTGATGATTTAAAAAAAAAAGAAGAAATTTCATGAGCAGTGCCAATAGCTCTACCTTTAATGATGCCGAGACCATTGCATTGTAAATGCTTGTTGATTTTGCGGCTCATTTGGGATTAGAATAATTTCTGTTTTTTTACTATTCTGTTTAACTTTTGGCCGAGGCGAATCACTGATACTGAGGTAGCTGAAGGAAATGCGAGGCGGAGAGGCCATTGAGATCTGTTCTGCTTTGAAGTTTAATATAAGAGCAAACTTTAAAGTCTCGAACTTTGACCTAGCAGAGCCCTCGATCAGTGTTGCAGCTGCACACTTCCTGGTTCTGCACCGCTTGCACATTTCCTCTATCTGCACTCGTCAGAGATGTTCCCATTTGGAACTTTGCCCTCTTCAGTGACAAGATAACAGTCTGTCTTGTAGCGTGGGCGCCTGGCAGGGGGAGCAGCTGCCTTCCTCGCTGTCTTGCTTATTTGCACTTAGTCCTGTGGACTGGTCGGGGTGAGTAGAGGGTACAGAGGAGGTAAACTATGGAATGTTGACATAGAGTGATATCCCTGAGTGGAGGGAGATGTTTCCATGACGGAAGTAGAGACCGTGGGGATTGGACCGGTTTTGAAGGAGACAAGATCTAACTTTAAGAGTGTATCATCATGGGTAAACAAGCATTGGCATAGCCAATAGGTCTCGTTTTTGGGACCTTATAAGTGTTTAGCCTTGCAACAGTTGATGTTGTTGCACCAAGGATATTGTGCTGCATAACGGCGAGCAGTGAACCTGATAAGTGTTAGGACAGAGCATGGGGCAGGGAGATAAGCACGGCAAGCTTTGAAACTGATGATAAGTGTTAGGACAGAGCATGGGGCAGGGAGATAAGCACGGCAAGCTTTGAAACTGATGATAAGTGTTAGGACAGAGCGGGGGACAGGGGGATAAGCACGGCGAGCTTTGAATCTGATGATCAATGTTAGGACAGAGCAGGGGGCAGGGGGGTAAGCACGGCGAGCTTTGAACCTGATGATAAGTGTTAGGATAGAGTGGGGGCAAGGGAAGCAGCTGCCTTCCTCGCTGGCTTCCTTCTTTGCGCTTAGTCCTGTGAACTGGTCGGGGTGAGTAGAGGGTACAGAGGAGGTAAACTATGGAATGTTGACATAGAGTGATATCCCTGAGTGGAGGGAGATGTTTACAAGACAGAAGTAGAGACAGTGGAGATTGTACCATTGTTGTAGGAGACAAGATCTAACTTTAAGAGTGTAACATCATGGGTAAAAAACAAATACCAATCCTTATGCACAAAAGCTGAAAGTAAATGCATGATCATATTTCATCTTAGATGTAACGTTACATTATGAGCTTCGGTATAGCTCAGGCTTTCCGTTAATATGGACTCCTAGAACTATGGGCTGTTTACAGTGTTTATTTGAAAGAGGTTTGTGATTTCCCAAGGGCAGGTGGATATCTAAGCTGGTTTTTACTGATATATTGTGGCTATTCACTTCTGGTCCATGTTTTATATTGCTTTAGGTCCATTGAGTTATCATGGTGCAAAGAAGAGGGAAATTTGTGGGCAACAATCCATTTGTACAGGCAGCAAATAAGGAATGCAGAATTATAGAAAAAGAAAGAAAAATAGAAAATGACCACCTGAAACTATGGATTTCACTATTTAATATTATCAGGAGCGGTTCCTTTTAAAGGGCGGAGGAGCATCGCCCTCCTGCGGCGATTTTTTCCCACCCTTCAGACCATACCATTGTTTCTACTTTATAATTATCACAAGCAGTCAGGCACGCGCCCACTGTTCTAGCAGCAGGATCGGGATGATTTTTTAAGCTGGCTGCCCATTGCGCATGTTGGATTGGCAGGCCATCTTGTGACAGCCAGCCCGACAGGCGTACTTCACACTGCACAACGCACAGTGGTAGTAACCTGACGGAGATTGCCGGCACAGGCACCTCAAAAGGAGCGGTAGGTTAGCCTGCTCAAACCAATCCAGGGTCTATTCTCATGCTAAGAGCAGGCACAGGATTGGTTAGGTTGACATTGGCACAAAGTCACCGTGAACCACCTTCCGCTTCTTTCCTTCTCTGAGCACGTGCACTACACACCACCTGGGCCTTTGAGGAGAGCAGGTGAGCTGGGGTGAGAAGGAGAAGGGACGGAGTCAGGATCTGAAATGGTCACTGCCGGAGGAGGAGCCAAGATGGCGACCGGAGCGGACGTGTAGTCGCCCGGCTCCGCCGGCCCTTGCATTCCGCTTTGAAATCCTGATATTTTTCCTGGTTGCATCCAGCGGCGGAATGCGTCTGAGGATGTGCTGAGCGCACCGATCCCTTTTTTGACCTTCTAGCGCGCTCGGGTGCTGGGGAAGCTTGCGGTGCGACTCCCGCCCCGGACCCTCGCTTCAATGGCCGCTCGTCGTCGGCTCCTGGAGGCTCGGAGATGATCCGCTCAACTGGATAGCGCGGATGACTCAGTGGCGGCGCCTTTCCATCTACAGCTGTCACCACCGCACTGACGCTGATGTCTGCTGCAGACTCCGCTTGTACTGTGACTGCCGACTTGGGCAACTCGTGGATGGTGTTTTTGCTCCGAAGGGGAGATGGGCGACACACGGTGCCGGGCGACCTAGCTTAGCGCAACCGATTGACCCTTCCTCCGTTGCCCGGCCCGGTCCGAGACGGCTTGCGGGAGGTGTGCCTGATTTGCTCTCGGCGCTGGTGTCTCGAGGACATGCTCGCCCATTCTGCGCCCTCCCCAGATCCACTATCGTGTGACGGCGTCATGGCTCCCTTTGTTCTGCCGCGGCTGAGGAGGAATCCCTCATTCCTGTCTGTGGACAACCTTACCCTGCCAGTGCGGTACATCGACTTGCGAGCACCGGCGCTGGAGCCTACCTCGAGGGTCCTGCTACCTTCACTGTCCCATGGGTCTATCCTGGCCGCCCTTCGTGATCTCCGCTCGGAGATGATTGATGGCTTCCAGGCGCTGTGTGCTCGCCTGGACGCCATGAGGTTTGCCGAGACTCGTGATCGCAGCGCCTGCCTTCAGCCAAGTGTGAGTCTGCTTTTGCCAACCCACGGTGCTACACTGTTTTCCTTTGCCTGTGCTGATACTAAACTTGCGGATTCCTCGCCCGGGGCCGACGGCTGGCGGCCCTCTGATCCTGAGACTGCTACATTGTTTCCCCTTTCCTCCTGGCTTGACTTCTTGATGTCTGCACCACCGAGTTTACTTGGGGACACGACTGAGCGACTTTTACCCTACGTGTCGACTATTGTCTGTTGGCCTTCATCCCTCTCCCCGTGGAACTTTTGCCCTTCGGATGCCCTTATTGAACTGAGTTTGGCGGACAAAAGACCTTGTACAGATGGCCGGTGGCCATTTTGTGATCCTGCTTCGTCTTCTTCTTTTAGGCAGCCATGTTATCCTGATGTGCGCGGGGGGAGGGGCTCTCCTGTTGTACTCTGCATTACGCTACATCCACGATCGGGCCAGGGTTAAGCTGCTTTCTCGCTGCTGACTGCTTTTGTTAACTGAAGGGGATGGGGTTGGCCCTGGCTAAATGTTTGTACTGGGCTCATGTCGCATGATGTTTTTATACAACTGCATTGTATGCTCACTTGACTCTGTATTGATGCTTGCCTTCTCTCTTTGTTTCATCTGGGGCGGTGTCTAATCCGGGTTAGAGTTTTGGGATGCGCTTGAGATCAGGCCGGGGATTTGATTGACCTCCTTTGTGTTGCTTCTGCTGGGAGATGGGTGGGGGCCCGGGAGGGGTCGCTTCCACGACGCGTGATGAAACGATTTTTGTGTCTCTCCCCACCTTTTTGTGCCTTTTTCTGTTTTGATGCTCTGTTTTGTTATCGTGGGTGGTGGGGAGTTTTCATGGCCGGGAGCTCGGGTGATTTCGGAGATATAATATGGCCCTCCTTCAATATTAGGGGATTCTTTTCCGTTTCTTTCTTTCTTTTCTATATTTCGGGTTTTCATTGGGCGACAGACACGCTGGCGGGGGGGGTAGGCCGTGGCCTCCGCATTGTTGTAGGGTGGGGGGAGGGATTATTGTTTCATTCCTTCTTTCTATGGCCTTCTATTTTCTGCGCTTTTCTCTCCCTTTTTCTGTCCTGGGTCCGGTGCGCCGGTTAGTGGGAGTGGGTAGCACTGCGCGTGGCGTGTATTTCTCATTTGATGCTCCTATTGTTTTGTCTTGATCCGCCATGTTGTTTTCTAGACTGACTTTTGGGGTTAATATCGTACTATGCTGCTACCTGCTCCTGATGCGAAGTGATGATTCGGACTCAGTGCTCCTTGATCTTTATTCTTCACTGTTTATGTTTACGTTATAGCATTTAAAATTAATCTTCACTGCTCCGGTTAGCCGAGCGGCGCGTATCGTTTTTGGCGTTGCTCCTTGATTATTACTGTTTCTTCTGGTGCCGCTGGGGCTTTGTATTGTTTGCTATGGTGCTGAAAGTATTGTGGCCGGCCTGATGGTTGTGGGCCCGTATTTGTTCTCGTTTTTTGCACCAATAAAGGTTTTACAAAAAAAAAATAAAAAAAAAAAAAAATGAAATGGTCACTGCCGGCAGTGAGTGAGGCTGGGAGCAGTTGGGGAAGCGCTGCGCTCACAATGCTGCCAGTCTGACTTTGGCCTCCGAGTGGTTGGCGTCCTCGGTCTCCCAGACTAAGTTGGAACTTCAAGACAGGTAAGCACTAATAAAGAAACAGCTGTGTGCTTGGTTTTATTCTGCTTTGAACTTATCCGGCCTTTGACCCTGCTTGCAGCCAGGTCGCCCCCACGCCGCTGCTCGTCACCCGATTGCCCTTGCTGCCTCCGTGTTTCCTGTTCTCATTTTCTCTCCTTCCCCCTGCCCGTGCGCCAGTTCCCCCCCGTCCCCCACCGCTCCCGATCCGGACCTTCCCGCCGCTGCCTCCCTGCGGCCCCGCCCCCTACACATCCATTCGCCTCCCCGCTCCCGCCTCCCAGCTGCTCCTCCCTCCCAAGCCATCTCTTTTTTTTTTTTTTTGTACAAGAATTTTTATTATTTTCATCATCATGCAGACCTTCAACTTCTCATTGTTTGCATAGCCATTACACAGATGGCCCATCAATCCGTACACATGTCATTCAAAGTTGTACCACAAAATTCTTCCTCAACAATTCTAGCCCCCTCCCTCCTACCCACATGCCCCTGTCAGTGGGCCGCAGCCTAACTGGTCCCCTCAATACCTTCCAACTCGTCCGATGTCGGACTACACTTGTCATAACAAAGAAGTAAAGTAGAACAAGCAGGGAGTTCCAGTAATCAAGCATATGTTCCTTACATCTCTGTACTAATCTACCAACACCCCTACACCTGGAATGAGCAATCTGACCTCCTCCATCTATCCACTTAATGCACCACCCCTCCTCTTGTTCCGTATGGGTCAGCCATCCTCATCCTTTCTCCCTGATCTTACACTCCAACCTCTTCCCCTTCCTCTTCCTCTCTATCAGAGACCTGGAGTTCTACCACTAACACGCCCCACATCCTCGCTGTTTCCAACGCCTTATCATTAGCAGTACGCGAGCTAGCTGCAGACGAAGTGTCCCCTCACTACTTGCCCAGTGTAAAAAGCTTGCCCTCCATCTCAAATAGCTGGGCCCTGTTCTTGACTTCCAATGCAAGGTAAGCTCTCTCTTCGCCATTATCAATCCTAAATCATAAAACTGGCTGGTGATTTTAGTGCTGGGGGTATGTGGGAACCAGAGTAATAAGCAAGTCCCCATCTCTGACTTTATCTCACGTCCTGTAACCCGATTCAGACACGCCATCACCTCCTCCCAATAGGACCCCAACCCCGCACAAGACCAAAACATGTGTCTGAAATCGGCTCCATCAGTGTTACATCTTGGGCACGATGATTGGGAGCCCCCAAAATACTGTAGGATTTTAACCGGGGTCAGATAGGCCCTATGTAGTGTGAAAAATTGAACCAATTGGAACCTGCCGTTGCGCGTACCTTTCCAGGCACGCCGCAGTAGGTGAGGCCACGTCGACTACGGTATTGGTTTACCTATATCCGCTTCCCATTTGCCTTTTAAAGTATCAAGGGGAGGCATCCGCTCAGTTGACAACCGATTATAAAGGCATGTGATAGCCTTAAACGTTCCAGCCGCCATGGTGACATATTGACAGCCCAAAGAAATCGGAGGTTCTAGCAACCCCATCTTCCATTGCTTTTGAAATCCCGCTATAAGAGCAGCATGCAACAGATAGTCTCCCCGTGGTAGCGTAAAGGTGCTCTGTAGATCTTGAAATGACAACAGAGCCCCATCTCTATACAAATATCCCAGCATAAGGACCCCGAGCTCCTCCCAAACAGCCAGAGCGACCGTTGACCCTGCCTCTAGGCTAGGTCGCCCCCACGCGCTGCTGTCTCCCAGCCTGCCTCCTCGCCCAGCTGATCCCGCCGCCGCTGCCGCCTTGGACGACCCAGCCGCCACTGAGCCGCCCACCGCCTGATTTTCCCGCCGCTGCCTCTCTGCGGCCCCGCCACCCTCCAGCCCATTCGCTGCCCCGCTCCCGCCACCCAGCTGCTCCTCCCTCCCAGCTCCTTACTTAAGGGGGCTGCGTGCAGGCATAGGGAGCGACTGTTGACCCTGCCTCTAGGCTAGGTCGCCCCCACGTGCTGCTGTCTCCCAGCCTGCCTCCTCGCCTAGCTGATCCCGCCGCCGCTGCCGCCTTGGACGGCCCAGCCGCCGCTGAGCCGCCCACCGCCGCTGAGCCGCCCACCGCCTGATTTTCCCGCCGCTGCCTCCCTCCGGCCCCGCCCCCCTCCAGCCCATTCGCCGCCCCGCTCCCGCCACCCAGCTGCTCCTCCCTCCCGGCTCCTTAAGGGGGCTGCGTGCAGGCATAGGGAGCGTCTGTTGACCCTGCCTCCAGGCTAGGTAGCCCCCACGCGCTGCTGTCTCCCAGCCTGTCTCCTCGCCCAGCTGATCCCGCCGCCGCTGCCGCCTTGGATGACCCAGCCGCCGCTGAGCCGCCCACCGCCTGATTTTCCCGCCGCTGCCTCCCTGCGGCCCCGCCCCCCTCCAGCCCATTCGCCGCCCCGCTCCCGCCACCCAGCTGCTCCTCCCTCCCGGCTCCTTACTTATGGAGTCCACGAAGCGACAGCGCAGCGGACGCGCGTAGCGGGCACGCCGGTTGTGCGCCGAAGGCGCGCCAAAGGCAAGCCCATCTGCGCCTGTCTGCGCTTGCACCGCGCCCAGCGTCAGGACCCCTGGCCCTCAACGATGCCAACGCACCCGACGAACTTACGACACCGCCACGCACTCAACGCCAGCCGGAACCCCGCCTGCTACCGAGCCACCCCGAAACGCACCCACGGACCCATCACCTGCAAATTCACCTGCCTCTGAAACTGTACCGCACCCGCCAAGCCGAGCTCCAGCAACAACCACCTCAAGTGCATCCTGCTCAACACCCGCTCCATCTACAGGCACGCCGTCGAACTCTGGAACCTCCTCGACACAACATTACCAGACGTCGCCTTCCTCACAGAAACATGGATGAACGCCTCCTCAGCCCCCGACATCGCCATAGCCATCCCGGATGGCTACAAGATCACCCGGAGGGACCGCATCAACCAAACCGGAGGAGGCATCACCATCGTCCACAGAAACACCATCCGCACCACAACCAACTCCGACGACACCCTCACCGCCGCCGAGCACCTTCACTTCCAGATTCACACCGACCCCAAGACCACCCTCAGAGGCACCTTCATCTACAGACCCCCGGGACCACGCACACAATTCCGCGAAGTCATCGCAGACTTCGTCAGTCCACACGCCCTCACCTCCACAGACTACATCCTCCTAGGGGACCTCAACTTCCACCTGAAGAACAACAAGGACTGCAACACCGCCGCCCTGCTGGACAACCTCGCCAACCTCGGACTCAAGCAACTGGTGAACACCCCAACCCACTACGCCGGCCACACGCTCGACCCCATCTTCTCCTCCAGCAAGCACATCTCCTTCAGCCACTCAACCGGACTACACTGGACAGACCACAGCTGCGTCCACTTCAACTTCAGGAGAACCACGACCCACCACCACCCACAAAAGGCTCCCGCAGAAGCTGGAGCAAGATCACCGTCGACCAGCTCACCACCGTCCTCAGCCAGGACCCTCCCACCAACACAACGGACCCCAACGAAGCAGCCTGCAACCTCACACAGTGGCTCACGAACTGCGCCGACGAACTCGCACCTCTGAAAAATCCTCCCAGCAGACCCGGCAGCAGGAAAGCCTCGTGGTTTACCAACGACCTCAAAAACTCCAAGAAAACCTGCCGCACCCTCGAGAAAGCCTGGCGCCACGACCAGACAGCAGAACACATGACCGCCCTCAAGAACGCCACCCGCAAACACCACCAGCTGATCCGCACCACCAAGAAGACAACATTCAAAGAACGACTGGACAACAACACCCACAACAGCAAGGAACTCTTCAGCATCGTTAAAGAGCTCTCCAACCCCAGCGCCTGCAACAACGACATCACTCGCCTCGTTCTTCCACCGCAAGATCGCCGACATACACAACAGCTTCGGCGCGTTGACCACGCACCCAACCACCGAACCAGCGCATCCCACCACCACCCTCTGCACCTGGACCCCTGTCAGCACCGAAGACACCACCCGCCTGATGAACACCATCCACTCCGGCTCCCCTACCGACCCCTGCCCACACCACATCTTCAACAAAGCCGACTCCATCATCGCACCCCAACTCCGGAACATCATCAACAGCTCCTTCGCATCTGCCACCTTCCCGGAGAGTTGGAAACATGCCGAGCTGAGCGCCCTCCTGAAGAAACCCACCGCGGACCCCACGGACCTGAAGAACTTCCGCCCCATCTCGCTCCTCCCCTTTCCAGCCAAAGTCATCGAGAAGACCGTCAACAGACAACTCTCTGCCTTCCTCGAGACCAACGAATCCCTCGACCCCTCTCAGTCCGGTTTCCGAGCAAACCACAATACCGAGACCGCCCTCATCGCAGCCACCGATGACATCAGGTCCCTGCTCGACAACGGGGAAACTGCTGCCCTCATCCTCCTGGACCTCTCAGCAGCCTTCGACACCGTATGCCACCGCACCCTGATACAGCGCCTCAGCAATGCCGGAATCCAAGGAGCGGCCCTGGAGTGGATCATCTCGTTCCTCGACGGAAGAACCCAGAGAGTCCGCCTCCCCCCGTTCCGATCCGCGGCCACCGAAGTCATCAGCGGCGTTCCGCAAGGATCCTCACTCAGCCCCACCCTCTTCAACGTCTACATGAGCCCTCTCGCAGCCATCGCACACCAACACAACCTCAACATCATCTCCTACGCCGACGATACCCAGCTGATCCTCTCCCTCACCAACGACCACGCCACCGCCAAAGCCAACCTCCAGGAAGGAATGAAAGACGTCGCAGAATGGATGAAGATCAGCCATCTGAAACTGAACTCAGACAAGACGGAAGTCCTCATCCTCGGACCATCCCCCTATGCCTGGGACGACTCCTGGTGGCCCCCTGCCCTGGGCACCGGACCCAAGCCAACGGACCACGTACGCAACCTGGGCTTCATCCTGGACTCCTCCCTCACGATGACCAAGCAAGTCAACGCCGTCTCGTCATCCTGCTTCAACACCCTACGCATGCTCCGCAAGATCTTCCGATGGATCCCCACCGAAACCAGGAAGACGGTCACTCACGCCCTCGCCACCAGCCGTCTGGACTACGGGAACACCCTCTACGCTGGAACCAAAGCCAAACTCTAGAAAAGACTCCAGCGCATTCAGAACGCCTCAGCACGACTCATCCTGGACATCCCTCGCCACAGCCACATCTCTGCCCACCTGAAAGACCCGCACTGGCTCCCCGTCAATAAGAGGATCACGTTCAGACTCCTCACCCACGCACACAAAGCTCTCCACAACACGGGTCCGAAGTACCTCAACAGCCGCCTCATATTCTACTCACCCACCCGCCAGCTCCGACCTGCCAGCCTCGCTCTCGCCTCCGTCCCACGAATCCGCAAATCCACCATCGGAGGAAGATCCTTCTCCTACCTGGCAGCCAAGACTTGGAACTCCCTCCCCACTCACCTACGGCTGACCCGGGACCATCTCTCCTTCAGGAAACAACTCAAGACCTGGCTGTTCTAGCAGTAGCGACCCCCGCCCTCAGCGCCTTGAGACCCTACGGGTGAGTAGCACGCTATACAAATTCTGATGATTGATTGATTGAGTGCTGACCAGTCTCCTCCATGCGGGTGGGCCGTGCACATGCCCAGAGGAATCTCCGGAGCATATGGGCGAGGAAAGCCTGCCCATTTCTGGCTCCGGTTCCAGCACGAACGGAGAGTGCGTTCCTTAAGGGTGAGCTGATCAAGCCCGATCTTCTGCTGGAGGATTATAAATGATAGCACATGCCTAGGGATCATCCTACCTTGTGGGCACTCCGGCCCTCGAAACTCCCTCGCTACCGCCTGCGCGAGCCACTGCAGCTGCGCCGCCAGATAGTACCATTCAAAATCAGGGATCGCCAGTCCCCCCTCCGCTCGCGGTCACATCAAAGTACTGATCGCTACCCGTCTTCTACCTGAGCCCCAGATAAACCCTGTAATTAAGGACTTAGGCTTCCGAAAAAAGGACGCCGGGATCCATACCGGTAACGTTCGAAAAAGGTAGAGCAAGCACGGGAGCGCCACCATTTTCAGCAGCGCCACCCTCCCCGCTACTGATCGCCAAAACTCCATACTGCCCTGTAGTCCCCTCATCGCTCCACCCACATTGCCTTCTAGAAGGTCGAGTTGAGTGTGATATACGCGGACACCCAGGTAAGGCAAACATCGAGGCTCTCATCGCAGATCCCCTATTGTCATAGGTGTCTGGGCATCCGGGGCCAAAGGGAACAAGCAGGTCTTACCCCAGTTCACCCGTAACCCAGAAACCTTGCCGAATTCCTGAAGCAGGTCCTTAGCTCCTCTTAGAGAGTCCTCGACATCAGCCAGGTATATCAGTAAATCATCCACATACAGGGAGATGTAATGGACCTCTCCCCGCAACGATAGACCTTCATAAGACCGTCCCATTCTAGCGTGCGCCGCCAATGGCTCAGTCGCTAAGGCGAATAATAGTGGCGATAATCAACAACCCTGGCGGGTGCCTCTACGTACCTGATACGCCGCTGAAATGATGCGCCCCATTTGAACCCTGGCCGTAGCAGCACTATACAACAGTGTCGTCCACTGTACAAACTGATCTCCCAGACCAAATTCCCTCAATACTTGAAATAGATAAGTCCATTCCATACTGTCGAAGGCCTTCTCACTGTCCACCGATAATACCTCCGCTCACGGCGTCCGGCCCTGTCCATCGCCCATGACTCTAATCAGCCGACGTATACTACACGTCGCAGTGTTCCTGGTGGGAATGAAGCCCGCCTGATCCGGGTGAACCAAGGTAGTCATGTGCTCCAGGAGACGCGTCGCCAGAATCCTACTCAGAATTTTGTAGTCCACCGTGAGCATCGAGAGTGGTCGATACGCCGATCTGGAGCTAGGATCGCCACCTCGCTTCAGCAGCGGTACCATGATCGCTTCCCTGGCAGTCGACGGCAGCCTACCTAGTTCCCATGCCTCTCTATACACTGACTGTAATTGCGGCATGCTCATTTTCTCTCCTTCCCCCTGACCGTGCGCCAGTTCCTCCCGCCCCCTACCACTCCCGATCCGGACCTTCCAGCCACTGCCTCCCTGCGGCCCCGCCCCCCTACACACCCATTCGCCTCCCCGCTCCCGCCTCCCAGCTGCTCCTCCCTCCCAAGCCACCTCTTATACAGGCCGAGTAGAGGTAGCATGAGCGACCTTTGACCCTGCTTGCAGGCAGGTAGCTCCCACGCCGCTGCTCGTCACCTGATTGCCCTTGCTGCCTCCGTGTTTCCTGTGCTCATTTTCTCTCCTTCCCCCTGACTGTGCGCAAGTTCCCCCCGACCCCCTACTGCTCCCGATCTGGACCTTCCCGCTGCTGCCTCCCTGCGGCCCCGCCCCCCTACACACCCATTCGCTTACCTGCTCTCGCCTGAGGCAAGCCCGTCTGCGCCCGTCCGCGCCTGTACCGCGCCCAGCGACAGAACCCCTGGACCTCGCGAACACCACGACACCAGAATCCACTACAACGCCAGCACCCTCCACACACTCAACACCGGCCTAAACCACACCTGCCTCCAGGCCGGCTCGAAACGGACCCAAAGACCCTTCTCCTGCCACACATGCAGCTTCACCTGTGACAGAACCACCAAGCCTCCAAAGACTGGACCTAACCACTTCCGCTGCATACTCCTCAACACCCGCTCGGCACGCAAACACGCCGTCGAGCTCTGGGATCTGCTTGACACCTCCACCCCAGACGTGGCCTTCCTGACCGAGACCTGGTGGAACAACTCCTCGGCGCCCGACATGGCCATAGCCATCCCGAGGGCTACAAGATCACCCGCAGGGACTGCGCCAATGGAATCGGAGGAGGAATAGCCATCGTCCACAAGTCCACCCTCAGAGTCTCGACCAACACTGACGACACCCTCAGCACCGCCGAACACCTGCACATCCAGATCCACACCGACCCCAACACCACCCTCAGAGGAACCCTCATCTACAGACCCCCTGGACCCAGACCACAGTTCAGTGACTCCATCGCTGACCTCGCCAGCACCCACGCACTCGCCCCCATGGACTATATCCACCTCGGGGACCTGACTTCCACCTCGAGAACTATAATGACGCCAACTCCGCCACCCTGATCGACAACCTCGACAATCTCGGCCTCACACAACACACCGCCGGCCACACGCTTGACCCCATCTTCTCCACAGGCTCCCACGTCGCCTTCGACCACACCACCGAACTCCACTGGACCGACCACCGCTGCATTCATTTCACCTTAAAGAAACCAACCACGCACCACCGCACCCAACAGCTGCCTCGCCGCTGCTGGAGCAAAGTCACCGAAGACCAGCTGATCACGTCCCTCGCCAAGAACCCACAAACTGACCCCACCAACGCAGACGCCGCAGCCCGCAACCTCAGACAGTGGATCGACGACTGCGCCAACACCCTCGCCCCACTCAAGAAACCCTCCATCAGCCACGCCAAGAAGAGAGCCACCTGGTTCACCAACGAGCTCCAGGCCTCTAAACGTGCATGCCGGAAACTGGAGAAGACATGGCTCCACGACGCACACCGGACAACCACGCAGCCCACAAGGACGCCACCCGCAGACACCACCACCTCATCAGACTAGCCAAGAGATCCTCCTTCAAAGACCGCTTGGATAACAACGCACACGACAGCAAAGAGCTCTTCAGCATCGTAAAGGAACTCTCCAACCCCAGCGCCAACGCCAACGACATCCCGCCCTCACAAGAACTGTGCGACTCGCTAGCCATCTTCTTCCACCAAAAGATCGCTGACATCCATGACAGCTTCAACACCACGACCGCCCTGACTACGCCAGACTCCACCCCCTCTGTGAACACCACCAGTTCCAACTGCCTGACCTCCTGGTCCAACTTCAATGAGACACGCAAGGTCATGAACTCCATCCAATCTGCATCTCTTTCTGACCCATGCCCACACCACGTATTTAACAAAGCAGACGCAGCAATCGCACCCCAACTACGGAAAGTCATCAACATCTCCTTCGAAACAGCGACATTCCCGGAAAGCAGTAAGCACGCCAAAATCAACGCCCTCCTCAAGAAGCCCAAAGCGGACCCCAAGAACCTCTGAACTCACCTCAAGAACTTCTGGCCCATCTCCCTGCTCCCGTTCCCGGCAAAGGTCATTGAGAAAATTGTCAACATGTAACTGGCCCGCCACCTGGAAGACAACAACATTTTGGACCCGTCCCAGTCCGGATTCAGACGAAACCACAGCACAGAGACTGCCCTCATCGCCGCCACAGACGACATCAGGCACCAACTAGACAACGGCGAAACATCAGCCCTCATCCTCCTGGACCTGTCAGCCACCTTTGACACGGTCTGCCATCGCACTCTAAAGTCATGCCTCCTAGAAGCCGGAATCCAAGAGAAGGCTCTTGACTGGACCACGCCCTTCCTCTCCGGCAGAACCCAGAGCATCTGCCTCTCACCCTTCCGATCCGAACCCACCGACATCATCTGCACCGCCCCTCAGGGCTCATCGCTCAGCCCAACGCTGTTCAACGTCTACATGGCCCCCCACGCACAAGTGGCCCGCCATCACGACCTCAACATCATCTCCTACGCCGACGACACCCAGCTCATCCTCTCCCTCACCAAGGACCCCCACACCGCCAAAACCAACCTCCACGAGGGAATGAAGGCAGTCTTCGACTGGATGAGGAGCAGCCGTCTGAAGCTGAACTCGGACAAGACGGAGGTCCTTATCCTCGGACCCACCCCCTCAGCCTGGGACAACTCCTGGTGGCCGACCACACTGGGAGCAGCACCAAAACCCACCCAACATGCACGCAACCTAGGATTCATCCTCGACTCCTCCCTCTCCATGTCGAAGCAGGCCAACGCTGTCTTCTCCTCCTGCTACAACACCCTCCGCATGCTCTGCAGGATTTACAAGTGGATCCCCACCGAAACAAGAAGAACAGTGACACAGGCCCTCGTCAGCAGCAGACTGGACTACGGCAACGCACTCTACGCAGGAATCCCAGCCAAACACCTACGACGACTACAACGCATCCAAAACGCCTCCACCCGACTGGTCGTCAACGTCCCCCGCCGCAGCCACATCACCCACCACCTGAGAGACCTACACTGGCTTCCCGTCGACAAGAGGATCATCTTCAAGCTCCTCACCCACGCACACAAAGCACTCCACAACGCCGGACCAGCCTTCCTGAACAGCAGAATCCGCTTCAACACCCCCACCCGCCAGCTCCGCCTTGCCAGCCTTGCCCTCGCAGCTGTCCCCCGCATCCAACGAACGACCTCCGGCGGCAGATCCTTCTCCTACCTCACCGCCAAGACCTGGAACACCCTCCCTACCCACATACGGCAGACCCAAGACCTTTTCGCCTTCAGAAGGCTCCTCAAGACCTGGCTCTTCGAACAGTAGCAGCATCCCCCCTCCCCTCAGCACCTTGGGACCCTCATGGGTAAGTAGCGCGCTTTACAAGTAGATTGATTGATTGATCCGAGGAAGGGGGTGTTGCACTGGGGGGCTGTTGATGTGAATGCTCTGAGGTGCGTGAACACTGTGTCTTGTTGCATTAAGTAGTCGGCGTTCCAGGGGCACGTCCTCACTGAAAAGCAGATAATTACATTTTCCTTTTAATGAACTTCAATGTCTGCAGTACGAGTTTCTGTACTTCACCTTTGGGAATCGTTAATAGCGATCCCCCACCTGACAGAAAATGTGTTCTTCTTATCTCTCAGCAAACTTTATTCTGGGGCATTTAGTTTCCCATTTCCCAGTAAGGGACTCAAAGTCCCACAATGCAATGTGCAGATGGCTCAAAAGCTAGGAGTAGATGAAGGTGGTAGACCGGGTCATTTGGCAGCTATGCATGTGATATCTCTACACTTTATCAGTCAAAGGCGCTCTAAAATGCCTGCTTACCCCATTACCCCCGAGATTAATTCCATCGCTCTTTGTATTAAACTGGTGTGACCTCCTTGCAGACTCTGCAACACATGCTCGGCTCGTGGCCTCTTATGTGTGAGATTTCATTGCCTTGAGCAATTCCCCTTAATTGCCCATCTGCTTGGCAGGCAGCTGGAGAGTGTCCTGTCATGCTGCCTGGCACAGCATCAGGCATGTTGTAATGATGCCAAATCACTGTAATGTTTCAAGAGTTTTATTAATGAACAGGTAAAGGAAACAGGCAATAGCCAGGCAGCAAGGCTTCCATCCAGGGCACCGGTCGTAACTGATCTCCTGGACGGGAACCAGTGGGAGGAATCATAGGAAATTAAATAAAATACCAGTATTTGTAAAGCGCACAGCTACCTCCGAAGTGGTGTCCCGGCGCTGGGGGCCGTCAGGAAGATTAAGCGAGCTTTTGCCCAGAGTCACATGGTGCTGGGCTAACCTGCCGCCGGCACTGGGGATCAAACCGTGAACCCCGTAGTCCGGAGTCAGAGACCCTGGCCCCTGCGCCACACCTCTTCCACCATTCTATGCCTCGCTCTGCCACGCTCTAATATATTAAAGCAACAACACAACACATCCCCCCCTTTACAATGCAGAAAATAAAACATAATAAAACACCATTCCCCTCCTTACAATGCAAAACACAATATACAATAAAGTGATGTAAAATAGGAAAGTGGGAACCACATTAAATAAAACAACAAAATACACAACTCACATGACATATTCTTTAAACCAACCAGGAAGAACTCTTTTCCTCTTACCAATATCATCCATGACCACACTTTCATCAAAAGGTTCAACAGTGTTGGCATGCCCCTCCTCTCGCCTTCTAAAAGTAATATCCTCTGGAACACACATGTCCTTCTGTACATATCGTCTAAAATCCTCATCACATTGATCACTTTCTCTAAATTTATTATTCTGAACCTCATCAGAAGCCAATCTGCAACGAACAGTACTGCGATCAAAATAATGTTCCACCCACTCATAATTAGAAGAATCAGCACAGGGTGGAAGAGCACTTAAAGAAGCATCATGTATGTGTTGCGAATCCAAAGCAACTCTTTTCAATTTCCAAACCCTACCGTCCTTCAACTTGACCTCATTACAAAGAATCTCTACCACCTCCTGTGGTGCTTCAAACTGACTTTCACCTTTAGAAACCTCCACAGGCTTTTTGATGCACACCCAATCACCCACCGCAACTGAAATATCCTTGGTACCACGGCATTCATCATAATATTCCTTACTCTTCTTATGTACCAATTCCAAATTATTCTTGATCTCAGAAGGAGACCATTGTTCTACTTTACCATCCAAAAGCCAACTGAGACTAAACTTGCACCTAGGTGTCCTGCCTCTCATCATAATAAAAGGAGACAAACCAGTAGCAGGGTTTGTAGTTACCCTATACACCCAAACAGCTTTTCGTATCTCTAGTTTCCAATCTAACCGTTTGCTCATAGCAGCCTTAATCAGACCTTTCAACACACGGTTAAAACGCTCCACAGTACCGTTTGCACTGGGATTATACAAAGACATTGTCTTGTGCTTAATACCAGTCCTCTCAAAGTAATTCCCGACACTCCTTGAAGTAAATTGCACTCCGTTGTCACTTAAAATACTAACAGGTAAACCTTCCATAACAAAAAGTTTGTCTAAAAAATTAAGAACAGTGTTAGTGTCCACATTCTCCACAACATCTACAACAGGCCATTTAGAAAATAAATCCATGATCACCAAACCATATTCCTTGTCCTCACCAACAGGTCGAAAAATGTCTACTGTCACAACTTACCACGGAAGATTAGGTATTAAACTTCCTCTCATAGGAGGCCTCAAAGTTTTTAAAGATTTGTCTACTGTGCAACAAATTGAACATTCTCTTACAAATCTCTCCACTTCTTTGTCTATTCCTGGCCACCAAAAAATACTTTCGACCACCAATTTAGTTCTTATCACACCAAAATGACCCTCATTGCACACAAATAACACTTTATTTCTCAATTTTTTAGGCGGCATTATCCTGTTACCTCTCAAATACAAATCCTTGTCCATAGATAATTTCATTCTCACCTCCCAAAAAGGTTTCAACTCCCCAGATAAGCTATCCTTCTTCGGCCAGCCATTACAGATGTGTTCTAATACTGCTTGTAAATGTTTGTCCATACCCTTTTCCTCTAAACACTCAGCTTTAGAAATGGCAGGTGTACCAGAGTCATGTACAAAGGCAATACTATAATTACCCCATGGGTCATCTACGCATTCTTCCAAAGGTGCAGACAGTCAGCACTGACATTGTTCTCACCAGGCACATAAATCATTTTGTACACAAATTCCTTCATCCTCATGGAGATTCTGGCAAATCTGGCCTCAGTGGTTAAAATTCTCACCAAAGGTCTATGGTCCGTGCGAATGGTAACCAACTTACCGCACACAAAGGCACAAAAATGTTTCAAGGCCCAAGCACAAGCTAGTGCCTCCCTCTCAATAATAGGGTACTTTCTCTCAGTAGGAGATAAAGCTCTGGATGCAAATAAAATTATTCTCTCACTATCATCACTCCACTTCTGCGAAAGAACCCCACCCAGTTCTCTTATGACTCGCATCAGTAGTAACAAAACATTCTGAGTTCGAATCAAAACTACTTAAAGTACACACTATTCCCAAGTCACTTTTGATAATAGAACATTTTTGCTTCACAATCCTTTGACCATTCAAACTTGACATTCTTCTTAAGAAGTGAGCGTATGTTAAACACTTTGCTAGCAAAATTAGGAATGAATTTAGCACAATATTCGGCCATGCCTAAGAAGGATCTTACTTCATCTTTCCTAGTTGGAGCAGGTGAACCGACAATAGCATTGACCAAAGATGGCTTGGGTTTAACCCCATCTTCATTTATGACATGACCTAAATACGAAACACCTCTCTGAGCAAACTTACATTTGCTAAGTTCAACAGTCAACCCAACTTTTTTTTAATACTTCAAATACATCATTCAAGAGATGATCATGCTCTTCTTTGCTCTTGGTTGCAATTAAAATATCATCTTGAAAGAAACTCACTCCTCTCATCTTGCCAAAAAGCCTATGCATCAGCCGCTGAAAAACCGCAGCAGCTGAGGCAAGGCCAAACGGCATGCGCCTGAATTGGTAGCATCCAAATGGCGTAATAAAAGCAGTGAGTTTTTGGGATTCTGGCGTGAGTATAACCTGGTGATATGCTGCAGATAAGTCAATGATTGAAAGCTAGGTTGCTCCCTTAAGTGATGAGACCATTTCATTATTCTTTGGGAGTGGAAATTTCTCAGTGACAATATTATTATTTAGGTGGCGCAAGTCAATGCATAAATGGATTTTTCCATTGCTTTTGCGTGCGACCACCACCGGAGAATTCCACTCCGAACTTTCCACCTCCTCAATCACACCTTTTTCCATTAAACTTTCTAGCTCTTTATTAACTTATTTTCTTATTAACAACGGAAAAGGTCTTGCTTTGTGTACTTTAGGTTAAGCGTCCTTATTGGGTACAATATTGTGCTCAAACCCCTTGAGTGCTCTTAGATCTTTTCCAAAAACAGTTGTGAATTTTTTGACCAATACATCTTCTAACTTACTAGTTTCATCCAATACCATCACCTTTAATTCACTATTAGGGTCCAAAACAGTATGTAAGTTCTTCTGTCCATCCAGCCAAGTATAGATGGACCATTTTTCGCCACATACAACTTTCCCCTGGCTGAGCTCCCTTTAAAAAGGAATGTAAACTAGGGGTGGGCGGAAAACTACGCGCTGACAGCGTAGTGGATGATGCCAGCCACACCTGCTCCCCGGGC